>NW_022681454.1:82454872-83079189 GCF_009764315.1 Trachypithecus francoisi | reverse complement strand
GAATATTTCTGGGAAAGAATAACGAGGGAGGCTAGCCACACTAGAGACAGCCTCAGTACTTAAAACAGTGTGGTAGTCCTCTGTGAGGGCTGATCAATAAAACCAAGTAGAAAGCCCAGATATAGTCCAAAATAGGGATTTTGTTTATTATGACAGTGGCATCTCAAATCAGTGCACAAAAGTGGATGTTTGGTAACTATCCAGAAGAAAATAAAGTCAGATCCATATCTTACTCCTTACATTAGGAAAAGTTACAAATGGATCAAAGATACAAATGCGTAAAATAAAACCACTAAAGCGATCAAGAAACATGAGAATATTTTTTAACAACCTGGGGATGGGAAAGGCAATACATATAAAATTCAAATACTCTCCAGGCCAAAAGACCATAAGACAATAGAAAAACTGCAGAAAATAACGCCACATGTCACAAAGGGCTAATTTCCTTAATATAGCTACATAGGTCCTACAAATTCTGAGAAAAACCTCAAAAACCCAATAGAAAACAATGCAAAGGATATGAACAAAGAGTTCACAGAAAAGAAAATACAGACATATAAAATTTAGTATATAAAAATGCTTAGCATTCCCAGAATATGAGAAATGCAAATTAAATCCACACTGAGATCAGGTGTCAGAGAGCAAAGATCCAGACGTTTTCTTTTTTTTTTTTTTTTTTTTTTGAGGCGGAGTCTCGCTCTGTCGCCCAGGCTGGAGTGCAGTGGCCGGATCTCAGCTCACTGCAAGCTCTGCCTCCCGGGTTTACGCCATTCTCCTGCCTCAGCCTCCCGAGTAGCTGGGACTACAGGCGCCCGCCACCTCGCCCGGCTAGTTTTTTTGTATTTTTAGTAGAGACGGGGTTTCACCATGTTAGCCAGGATGGTCTCGATCTCCTGACCTCGTGATCCGCCCGTCTCGGCCTCCCAAAGTGCTGGGATTACAGGCTTGCGCCACCGCGCCCGGCCTGATCCAGACGTTTTCTATAAAGTGTCGGCTGAAAAGGCTATGGGAAAACAGACTCGCTGTTTTCTGGTAGACATATAAATTGATACAAATCCTACTGAGGACATTTCAATACCTGTTAAAATTAGAAATGTGTATTTTATTTACCCAGAATTTGCACGTTTGAGGGTTTATCCTACAAACCCATATAAATGGGAAAAGATATGTGTATAGGTTATGGATGGTAGCATTGTTTCAACAGCAAAAGAATGTACACTATCTAATTTTCATACGGAAGAATTGGTTTTAAAAATTGTGATACACTCAAACTAAGGAGTACTATGCAGGTATAAAATGAAGGAGGACACGTTTTGTGTACTGATGTGGAAAGATTCTAAATATATATCCTTATGTGAAAAAATAATATATATATAAATGTATATAGTATGCTATCATTTGTGTAAAAGTAGCAACACAAGAAAATATATTTGAACTTCCTTGTGTATGTGTTAAATATCTTGGAAAGGACACAAAATAAACTAATACTAGTTTTTCTGTGGGGAGGGAAATTGGTGGCTTGCAGACAAGATGAAAGAAAACTTTCCAAAATCTTTCGATTTTGAACCACGTGAACATACTGACTATTGAAATATGAAATAAATAAAAATTATAGGATATTGCTATGAATTGTTTGTGCAGTAAATTTGAAAATAAATTTAAAATAGGCAATTCTCTAGGTAAATATAAATTACCAAATATTTCAAAAAGAAAAGGAAATTCAATCAGTAATCACGTATCCACCTGCTTGTAAAAGCAGCATATCTGGACTATGTTACAGGACAGTTATAGTAGCTAACCATCCAATATAAACTATTCCCGAGATAGGAAAGACAGCCAAAGCCCCACCCCTTAACTCATTTTATGATATTAATGTAACCTTTATACTAAAACCAAAGAGAACAGAAAATTATAAGCCAGGCTCCCTTTTGAACATAACAGGATAAATGCTGAATAAAATACAAGGACACCCAAACCAGAATATGTATTTTAAATGCCTTGTGACAAGTAGGAGGGCCAGATGTATTTTTAAAATAAAAATTAGAAGGCCAGGTGTGGTGGCTCACGCCTGTAATCCCAGCACTTTGGGAGGCCGAGGCGGGAGGATCATGAGGTCAGGAGATGGAGACCATCCTAGTTAACACAGTGAAACCCCGTCTCTATAAATAAACAAAAAATTAGCCTGGCGTGGTGGTGAGGGCCTGCGGTCCCAGCTACTCGGGAGGCTGAGGCGGGAGAATGGCCTGAACACGGAGGCGGAGCGTGCAGTGAGCCGAGATCGCGCCACTGCACTCCAGCCTGGGCAACGAGTGAGACTCCGTCTCAAAAATAAATAAATAAATAAATAAATATAAAAATTAGAAAATACATAAATTAGAAAAACTTTTTTTTTTTTTTTTGAGGCGGAGTCTCGCTCTGTCGCCCGGACTGGAGTGCAGTGGCCGGATCTCAGCTCACTGCAAGCTCCGCCTCCCGGGTTTACGCCATTCTCCTGCCTCAGCCTCCCGAGTAGCTGGGACTACAGGCGCCCGCCACCTCACCCGGCTAGTTTTTTTGTATTTTTAGTAGAGACGGAGTTTCACTGTGTTAGCCAGGATGGTCTCGATCGAAAAACATTTTTAAGATAGAAAAAAATATGTATATTTTAAATATCCCATGCTTTATACACACATACACACTCATTTCTGATAAAGACCCAGATGTGGAAAGTAAATCCTTAATACATTTAAAAGAGGATAGAAATCCATTAATTACTTCAAGAGGAAGAAAAGTTTCTTATACTAAGAAGAAAAGAAGCATAGAAAATAAAGGAAAATTTGAGAAATGTGACCATATTAACCTTTTTAAATTCTATGCAAGAAAAGAAAACAGTATAAAGTTTTCCTAAAAGCCAGAAACCAGAAGAATATATTTACAACATATAGCTGACAAAAAAGATTGGTATTCAAAATATTTTTTTTTTATTTTTTTTTTTATTTTTTATTTTTTTTTGAGATGGAGTCTCACTCTGTCACCCAGGCTGGAGTGGAGTGGCATAATCTTGGCTCACTGCAATCTCCACCTCCCAGGTTCAAGCGATTCTCCTGCCTCTGCCTCCTGAGTAGCTGGGATTAGAGGCGCCCGCCACCATGCCTGGCTAATTTTTGTATTTTCAGTAGAGATGGGGTTTTGCCATGTTGGCCAGGCTGGTCTCGAACTCCTGACCTCAAATGATCCACCTGCCGTGGACTCCCAAAGTGCTGGGATTACAGTCTTTAGCCGCCGCCCCCGGCTGTATTTTTTAAATACAGACTTACAAGTTCAAAAGGCAAGCACTATAGAAAAGTGGACAAAAAATGTTGACAGGCATGTCACAGAAGAGTAAGCTCAACTGGTCTACAGACACTTCAAAAGTAACTCAGTTGCACTGGTAATCAAGAAAATGAAAAGGTATACAATTTCTCACCCAATGAATTAAAAATAACTGTGAAACTACTTGCCACCTGCTGGCAAGAATGTTGGGAACCAATTTATCTCATTCACCACAAAAGCATAAATTAGCATAACCATTTTGAATCATGTTTTGAAAATATCTAATAATGTTAAATCTGCACATACCCTGTGACCACATAATTCCATCTCGCCCTGTGTACAGAATTACATTTATAAGAAAATTCATTGCAGCACTGTTTGTAACAGTAACAAATCAAAAACATTTTGAATGTTTATCCACATTGAATACAATTTTATATAGTAATATCATGAAATACGCTAATATGCAGTTAAAGGAATGTATTTGATCTATTGTACCCATATCGATAAACTTTGAAAACATAATGTTTAACTAAAAAATCAACATACATATGATCTCCTTTCTATCAAATGGTAGAATACATAAAACAACATTATAGATTGTTTATGTGCATGCATATATGATCAAAATTTAAACACATGGAGAAAACAGGAACATACCCTTCTACTGTGATTGCCTCTAGGGAATGAGAGAGGACCAAAAAGATGAAGGGGGTGGGCTTCAACTTTATCTGTAATGTTTTATTTATTTTTAAAATGTCATGGCCAAATTTTAATATTTGCCATGTCTGGGTTGTGGGCCTGTGCGTATAATTCCCTATTTAAGTCTCTGAAAAGAGATGAGACCCTTGCCTTGTCTGGCTTCTTTTCAGATGCAGAAGCTCTTATACTGAATCTCCACAGCCCAGTGATTTGGGCCATATTACCTGTGACCAGTGTGCTAACTGCAGACCTCTTCTGGGACTTTCCTTCTCTCATTCTGCCCACCTGTCATAACATTTTATTTCTCCATGTTGGACCTATTAATGTCATCTTACAAAAGGCCATTTGCTGTGACCATACCAAGAAGATAGCATATTTTCTGCCACACTCAGTTTCCTCCAAGCAAGCGAGGCCTGTCCAACCTGCACCCACGGTCACCTGAGATGGGCCTGTGTCCCTCATTCTCTGCCTATAGCCCCTGCTATGAAGTGGATCTTCACTGTACCCTGAGCCATTACTGGCATTGAGTTTTGAGTTACAGAACTGATTCTTTCTCATTCGCATTTCTAGATTTCCTCAATATCCAACAGCAGAGCAAAATGACACACATACTCTTACCTAGTTTCTAGTTTTGACTCTACTTTCACCCACAGTTAATGTTTACTGACAGTTGGAAATTTAAACTATAGGCAGCTTTGTTTTGGTTTGACCTAAATGAGCAGTTTTGATATGAGTTTGATATTTTGGCTATTCTACTCTTTCCTTTGTTTCCAAAGAACAAAGACACTGCAGCAGCATGTATTTTTCTTTGTTTGTGTTTTTAATGAGTCTAACCTAAGTTCCTGAGGATCGAGTTTATACTTGACTGCCTTTGATGCAAAGATTATAATGAGCAACTCAAATACAGGACTCCAGACTGGGTGTGGTGGTTCACACCTGTAATCTCAGCACTTTGGGAGGCCAAGCCGGACTGATCATTTGAGCTCAGTAGTTCAAGACCAGTTGGGCAGCATGGCAAAACCCCATCTCTATAAAAAGTACTAAGAAACTAGCCAGGCATGGTGGCACACCTGTAGTTCTAGCTACTCAGAAGACTGAGGTGGGAGGACAGCTTGAAGCCCAGGAGGTCAAGACTTCAGTCAGCTGTTATCGAGTCACTATACCTCAGCCTGGGTGACACAGCAAGACCATGTCTCAAAAAAAAAAAAAAAATATATATATATATATATAGAGAGAGAGAGAGGGAGAGAGAGAGAGAGAGAGAGAGACTCCATTGGCTTGGCAGAATGCACCTTGGAGTGAGTGCAGGAGTCTCCATATGTTAGAGCTGAAATCCTTTCAGGAGAAACATATTTCTGAAATTATAATGAAAGTTGTTGGAAAACATGATCTAATACAAATATATCTGATTTACAGCTTCACATAAAATATATAGTTGGGATGTAATGATATTTTAGAACTAGAAAAGACAAGAAATAATATGCTTTTTTAGTTGGTTAAAGTCTTTATAAGTACTTCTCAGAAATTTTGAAAATGTCCACAAATACCTCTTGTCTCAATAGACGTTCTGCCTGATTTCTGGTAATGTTTCTATGGTACCACCTGTAAAAGCAATAAAAATGATTTTTAAATTTTATATTCAATTTTTTAAAGAAAAAAACAGGGCTTCATTTCCTTCATTTTTAAGAACTTACTTCAGATCTGATCTTAGAAAGTTGAGTGTTTTTTTTAAATTCAGATAAACAATAATATATCATTATGTGTTAATTAAGTTTAATATAATTTTATTTCCAAGCCAATATCTAGTTTATTCTATCATATCTCAATTCAACTTCCAATGTATACTTAGTATACATTATGAATGATTTAACTTCTTATAAATTTCCATGAAAGGTATGTGACAAAGACCTCATCATCTTGAACAAACACTGAGTTTTGGCAAACTAAAAAAATACTCATTTCTGTTTTTCCTCTCAGAAACTTCCTACTTACACGTTTTTATAGGTGCTTTGTTACACCTTCCAAAAATTAAAGCCCATTCTTACTTTTCTGACACTCCTAAGTGCATTACGTTATATATAGTCAGTAGTTAGTAGATGTTCTCACTTACAAGTGGGAGATAACAGGGGGAACACATAGCCATAGAGATGGAAATAATGGACACTGGGGACTCCCAAAGCAGGGAGGATTGAAGCGGGGTGAGTTGAAAAATGACTTATTGGATAAAAGGTTCACTATTTGGGTGATGAGTACACCAGAAACCCAATACCCACCATTACACAATACATTGTTGTTAGAAAAAAAAGAAAAAGAAAAAACTTGCACATGTACCCCCAGATCCAAAATAAAAATTTTAAAAAATCATAAAACAGAATACATGTAACAACCAATACATGAACTTGCCTCTGACACCCTCTCCCGCCCCATCTCTCTCCTGAGTCTCCCGTCACTCACTAAGCTTCAGTCTCATTGGAATTCTTTCCTTCCCCAGATTCACCAACCCCTTTTCTGCCCTCAATCATGCTGTTTTCTCTACATGAAACATGTCATTAAATGACTTTAGAATATCAGAAGTACACACAGTGAACATAATTAACTAATATTGTAAGCTAAACGTACAGTTTGATATGTTATACCTAGTCAATAAGCAAATGTTGTACAGGAAGGAGAAAGAAAAAATGGTAGAACAAAAGAGAGAGAAAGGAAAACCGAAAGGCTTTCACTTCAAAACAAGACTTTAAAAAAAATTTAATGCTTCACGAATTTGCATGTCATCCTTGCACAGGGAACATGCTAATCTTCTTTGTATTGTTCCAATTTTTAGTATATGTGCTGCCGAAGCAAGCACTCAAAAACAAGATTTTTAAGAAGATTTTAAACTTAATCTAATATTGCCAGATAGAAGTATGTGACAAATTCAAGATCCTTTAAAATAATTCCGAATTCTATCAGGCAGGAAAGAGATTGAACGAATGGAACTTAGAGGATGCAAGAGCCCAGTATTTCAGAACTTCATCTATTTAAATCAGATTATAAAACTTAGAAGAGGTTTTAAAGAAAAATATGTAAGTAAAACTGTAACTCTTATACCTAGACAACACTGATTACAACTAAGACCAAATGATGTGCATGAAAGAGTTAGGGACAGGAATCCTATTTACATTTTGTTTTAATCCGGCACGTCCAGCTACAGGTGAGTAGAAACATTCTGTATGTTATGTGAATACCTCTGGTCCCATGTCCCAATCTTAGATTTCTGATCAATAAGTAAACAGTATTGTGTTCTTGAATTTTTGATCTAGAAACTCCATTAGATCTGAGAAGGTGAATCTGCTTCCCTTAGTAAGTGACTTTCTAACTGTGAGAAGATTAAGGATTCCGTGTAGAGATAATGAGATGAATGAAACTCATGCTTCTGTGAAGTTCAGGAATAATCAACATGTTTGGTATTTAAAATATCTACTATTTTAGGAGAATCTGGCATATTAGATTTTTGCCTCTGATTTAAAGGGCATAATTAATTTTAAACTGGTTATTTGAAGTTGAAGATAATTTGACTCGTTTTTAAAATTATATTTATACAGTTAAAGGAACTTGATTTCTCACATTTATAAGTTTAGTTTATTAGATTTCCAGGATCATTTAAAGACTTGCACAGGGCTTTTTACAATTGTAAATTTGCCCTGTCAGGCATGTGAAGTACTTTGAAAGAAAACTGAATTTATTCAGTTTATTAATGCAAATTAAAAGTTTCCAAAAATTTAATTAACTGAGCTTATAAATCGGACTGATTGTTTAAGGATATCTAGTATGTTGAGTTTGAATTAAGCTGATTGTTCTTACTTTTTTAGATTTATATATAGTATATCAAATTTTATAAGTCGAATTTGAGGACTTTCTGAAAACTAGGTTTTTATGTTGTAATGTTGAAAATTCGGATATTCATTTAAAGCCAAAGTAGCCATAAATCTTTCTATGCACAAAGGTTCCCCTGAAATATCAGAACTCCACATTGACGCAGCATTCCTTCTACTATACCCACCCTCCCTCAACACACACTACCTGCTACCACCTTTAGACCTCAAGTCACTTCTTCAGACACAACCCAACATCCTCCATCTAAATTACATCCCCTGCCCTGTTTTCTTCCACGGTGTCCAATACTGTTCCTTCAAAACACTACAGTTTTTTTTTTTTTTCTTCAACTTTTATTTTAAGTTCTGGGGTACATGTGCAGGATATTCAATTTTGTTACATAGGTAAATGTGTGCCACAGTGGTTTGCTGCACAGATCAACTCATCACCTAGGTATTAAGCCCAGCATCCATTAGCTATCCTTCCTGATGTTCTCCCTCCCCTTGCCGCCCTCACCCCACCCCCAGCCCCAGGCTCCAGTGTGTCATAACACTACTATTTAAAATCGTACATTTATGGGCTGGGCACGGTGGCTCACGCCTGTAATCCCAGCACTCTGGGAGGTCGAGGTGGGCGAATCACGAGGTTAGGAGATCGAGACCATCCTGGCTAACAGGGTGAAACCCCGTCTCTACTTAAAAAAAAAAAAAAAAATTAGCCGGGCGTGGTGGAGGGCGCCTGTAGTCCCAGCTACTCAGGAGGCTGAGGCAGGAGAATGGCATGAACCCAGGAGGCGAGCTTGAGTGAGCCAAGATCACGCCATTGCACTCCAGCCTGGGTGACAGAGCGAGACTCTGTCTCAAAAACAAATAAATAAATAAAATTGTACATTTATTTGTGGACTTAGGGTTGTTTAATGTCTATTTTTTTCCCAAGAAACTGTAAGTTCCATAACTCTGCATATTTCATGTTGTTATATCTGGTATATCATAAGTGTACAATAAATACAGATGGAACAAATAAGGTGATTTGAGGACTGAAGTAACAAAGGAGTGCTGAATGCCTGTAATAATAGGCCAGGTGGACCAAACTGTAAATGTTTTTCCTGTTAGTGTCATAGTTCATGAAATAATAATAATCACTAGAATGTGTTGAATACTTATTAGGTAATAGATAGAATAGGTATTATTGTCTCTGCTTTTCAGATCATTCAGAGGTTTAGAGACATTATGTAACTCTGCCCTGAACCACAGCTGTCAATGCTGTCAGTCAATGCTGATGCCAGGATTTGGACCCAGGTTGCTCCCATTTATATACACATGCTCTAGTACTTAAACCTAGGGCAGTAACTTTTGTACAGTCATTAGAACAGTGCTTGGGACATAGTAAGTCATCAATAAATTTCAGCGATCAATAATGATAATGATTTTATCTGCATCTTAATAAAGCTGTTTTTAAAAATGGCAATAAAATGAAAAATTAGTTTTCTCATAATTGGAGTCATTTTAAAAAGGATGATTTTTTTTAAAAAAACTCATATATAAATCAAGGCCCAAGGAAATGAGGTAGCAGTTGTAACCCCAGAGTAGTATAATTCAGATGCTCCAACATCCACAGTATAAACAGGTTGTTATAGCCAGAGTCTAGGCCTTGTCTAAACAGGGTAATAACTGAGCAAATGCATGAATAACGAAAGGCTGGAAAGTAACATTCCTAGGTAGTGAGTGTCCATTCACTAACCACCAGGCACTGTGTTAGCTACCTTCACAAATGTCTCCTTTAATCACCTGTAAAATCCAAATTATATGAAAAAAGTCTCATTTTTCTAATTTTTCTGAGCAAGAGATTTTCATATATCTGTAAATACACACAAAATCTCCTCTGACCCGGCCTTGCAAGAGGCCTGTTTTTGTTGGTCATCTTCAACTCGGGATAGCAGTGAGACCTCATGAGGACACGCTCTTGAGTAGATAGCTGTGGAACTGTTTTTTTTTTTTTTCTTTTCTTTTCTTTTCTTTTTTTTTTTTTTTTTAATAGAGATAGTGTCTCACTATGTTGCCCAGGACAGTCTTGAACTCCTGAGCTCCAGCAATTCTCCCACCTCAGTCTCCCAAAGTGCTAGGGTTACAGGTGTGAGCCACCATGCCTAGCCTTTTTTTTTTTTTTTTTCAACTTTTAAAAATTGCCATGCTAATCTTCTCTGTATCATTCTCAGAACAATTTTAGTATATGTTCTGCTGAAGTGAGCACTTTGGAACTGTTTTCTAAGGAAGGTGAGTTCAGTCACCTGAGGACTTTGATTTACTGGAGATTAGAATCTCGGGAAGGGCTAAATGGCTCCAATAGAGACATGAGGCCCAGTGAAGGTGGGAAAAGAGAGAAGAGACCCTGTGATGGAGCTGAGGAGAGTGACTGGAGAGAGAACAGAAATAGCTACCGGAGAAATCTCATACAGTAATGTAGATGAGTCATCTGTCCTGAAGTCATCTCCTTCTCTCCTCCAATAAAGTCTACATTATTCACCAAAGCTTTCGAATTTGAATTTGTTTTAGGAGAGATGTACTGAGTTAGGCCTCTAGGTGGGCTTTATTAGTAGCAAGACCAACCAAGGGGGTTCTCTCATTCAATTGTATTTGCTGCCTGGTTCTCAGAGAAGCACTTGTCTTAATGCCTCAATGCATATATTACCTACTGCCACCTGGTGGAAGCATATGCTAATTTTAAGATAAGGGCCCAAACAGATGGAGGTGAGGGAGATGCTCAAACTGAAAATCTAAATTTATAAAAAACATATGACTAGTCTCAGTTCTACTGCTCTCTACCTGTAATCTATCAATCTTCTCATCTGCAAAATGAGGGGCTAAAAAAGTGATTGCTAGGATTTCCTCCATCTTCCAAATCTGTAATTGTAACAAAAATAGATTTCAGGCAGAACTCTAGTGAACATGCCAAATGGTTCTTCCAAACTACAGCATTAGCCTAGTTCTTATCTTCAGCTATTTCTAAAACACATAAAAACATGAGCCAAAATATAGTCATTTATCTATATGGTTAAGTCCATTTACCACTCATTGAAAATTTAATGTCATTTTCTAAAGTAAATTTTCCAGTTAAAATATATAGTAAAACAGGTACCAGATTAATGTTTGGTTTCAGACTGTCACTGTTAAAACAGAAAAAGTGGCTATACAAAACAGAACAAAAATAAGTTTAAGAAAAAGAAGTTTCTGAATTGACCATGATAAGGATCAAACGTCTCTTTATTATTAATGCTGTCAAATGTGTTACTTTCTTTTCCTTTTACAGACCCAAAACAGTATCTATACTTACAAGCTGCCAAAATGTCTCTGATGTTCATAGGTTAATCATAGGTTATATTTTGGAGAAGACTTACTCATATATTTCTAAATTCGTTATTTTGTTTTCAGTCACATAGTTGCTTGGGATTAAGCCTTCATTCCTACAACAAAAGAAAAAGCAAAAATCAAAATGCTTGGCATGTTTGTGACATTATCATGGCAACAATCCTTTTAAAACCTCAAGGATGTAGGGGGAAATCAAATTCATTTTACTGATTAAATTGCTAAAAGGAGAAAAGAAAGTTTTTTAAATTTCAAACTCAACAAAAATCTCTGTACAAGAAATATATTAAGATCCCAACTTGTAACATGAGTAGTTTAAGAGGTTTTATGACCCCATAATCTTTTCAGAGAGAAAAGGGGGCACTTAAATGATCATCTGATATCATAGTGACTGTGTTAAAAACACAGCAATTACAAAGACATTAGCTTCATTCTTTTCAATTGCTGAGGAGTATTCCATAGTATAGGTTTTCTAGTTTAACCACTTCCCTAGTAGAAGCAATGCTGTAAAGAAATCCTTGAACATGCCTTCTTGTACAGAAGTAAGAATATTTCTCAAAGATAGATAGCAAGGAGGGGAATCGCTAAGTCACAGGATATGTGCATCTTTCAGGATATGCAACAAATTGTCCTCAAAGGAGGATATACCAATTTACACACCTATCAGCATGGTAGAGGCTTCACTTTTCCTATACCTTAACCAACATTTGAAATTACAAAAAGATCTCCAAGACATATTATTGAGAAATAAGAGTAAGTTGCAGAATCATGCATAAAGTATGATAAGATTTAGGTAATGAATTCTACAAACAATACCATATATTTTGATATGTGTATGTAAGTGCATTGAAAATAATCTGAAAATGGATAACGGTATTTACTTTTGGGGAGACACTTGGGTTTGCAGGTAGTGGCAAAGTACAATTTTGATATTAATATGTGCATATTATATTTTTTAAAAACTCTATTCACTTACTGTGAAATTAAAAATTCCATTTTTAAGTCTGAGGCATGCCACTAGCATACCCGCAGGTGTGGCTAATTACACAGTCCTGAACCTACTAATGTCTCTTTTTCCACTGAAAAGTCTCCATTACATGTTGAGAACTGTTAAGAGAGCCACATCATTGAGAAAATGTGGTTGGAGAGGTATGTAATTACATGCTTATAATACTTGGATACTTAAAATATCCAAATCTTGGCAAATATCAGAAATCAATGCCAGCTTTCTCTCTCAGGAAGTCCAGATATTCCTCAGAATTCTTCTCAATTCAGGACTCCAGTCAGGCATTAACCATCTGTTGCAACTGACACAATGAAACCTATCTGCATCCCAGGATCTTTTCTCTTTCTAATCTACTTCAGCAGCGACTGCAATGTTTGCTTTCAAAACTTGTCATTGTAGAAACATAAAAGTGAATAAAATACTATTTCTGTTCTTACCTTAGAGCTTAACAGGAAAAAACCGACAAATTCCCAAATGAAAGCACAAATTAGAATAAGAACCTACATTGTCAGAATTTCCATTGTACAAATAAAGAAACAAAAACTCAGACAGGGTAAGTGACTTGCCCAGGGACACACAATAGTAAGCAGCAGCATCAGGATGTGAAGCCAGGTGTACCTGATTCTGAGACTGTGCCTGAAAACTACCTGAAATCATTGTTGTCTCATTCTCTCACATACCTTGGGGGAGAGGGTACAGATTCCATTTCATGCAGAGGAAAGAGTTATAAGCCTGAGTCACTAAATAGTCTTCTTTGTTTTGGAGGAATTGGATACGGACTAAGTTATGTAAGTGTCTTACCCCAAACGGTCTCTTGCCTTCCACCAGTGAGGATTGTATTTCTCCAGTATCAGGTATTCTTCTGCTCTCCTTAAGGCTAAATTACAGGGTTCTCTGGGCAGAAAATCATAAAGTGCCTTAACTTGGATCTTCTCTTCAGCAACCTCAGAGGGTGGGAGGGGAGGCAGTGGCTTTCGTTTTGATGGCTGCACACAGCCCGTGTTGGACTGTGAAAACCAAGAAATGAGTTGTTTTACAATCATTTTAATAATTTGTACTAAAAAATATAGGGATAAAGCATATTTGCCTTCTGCCTCACTTTTCTTATCCAGCTACACCAAGGCAGAAGCCAAGATGGGATAAATGTAGAAAAGGACTAACCATAAAACTCCTTTTGGATCCAGCAATACACTCATAATTTTGTACACTTTTGAGATAACAAGCTCTCTTGCCAGCACTTCGCTGGACTTTTTAATATCAAAATTCTCAAAAGATGATGTACTCTTCTTCAATAGTTTTACCTTGTTTTAAGGATTTTTTTCTCCTTAAAAGAAGAAAAATGGCCTTTTTCTTTGTGTGTGGCGGCAGCTCGTGCTTGGGTTTACCATACTTCCTAAGAATGCTGCTTCTCACTGCAGTGAAAACTAATCTCAGCCTCAAAATGACAGGAGCCAGAATATGTTTTTTCCCACTCATTGCCCATTTTCAAGTTCTGCCTGTAAATATAAGTAGCCTATTTTAACTAGTCTTTTCTTTTTCCTTTTACTTTCTTCTAGAACATTCCTTCACAAATTATTGAGCCCTTATTTTATGCCAAGCATGATACTAGATTCTGGGTAACAAACAGCACCTCGTGAATGAAGACTCTAAAAAGATAACCTTTTCCATTCCCCTCTTGCCTATCAAAATGATACTCACTTGCTTCTTATTTGACAATTGACTGAGCCATGGCCTGCGACGCTGGGTGTGTTTTTCTGGAAGCTCTTCATCTGGGCTCAGGCTTATCTGTGTTCTCACTTGTCTGACATTGAAAAGCAATCATGTTACAAATAATTATTTGTACAAAAGGTGTCTATACATCCACTAGATTTTCACAGAAATAGTAGAAACATCCAGGTCTCTTTCCAACTCCATTTTCATTTAGAAGACTTCCTAACTCCATCTCCCTGGGCAAATTACTAGTTTTAAGAACTTAAGTTTCCTTATCCAGGAACTAGAGGTGCTAAGAGCATAGAGCTGTTATAAAATAAAATTGAAAAAGCACGCCACATTCCCAGCAGAGTCTGGTGCATCTTTGGGGCATAAAATTATAATCATGGTAATAAAAACTTACTCTGTATCTGGCTCAGTGCTTGTCATTTTATATTCATTACCTCATTTGATGGTGTCTTTTTGTTATAAATAGACACGGTATAGTTATTAGGAACATAAGTTTGAATCCCAGCTCCACCATTTCATAATGTGGCCTTGGGTAAGCAATGTAACCTATCTAATCCTCAATTTCCTCATTGGTAAAATGGGAATTGTAAAAAAAAAAAAAAAAAAAAAAAAAAAAAAAAAAAAAAAGTAGGTGGTTTTGAGAACTGTATGAATTAATAAACATAAATCTTTTAGCATAGTATCTGATATACAGGACGCTCCTGTTAAATGTTAGCTTTTTCTGTTAACGTGCTGCCTTGGATTTACTTCTTACAGAGTCATTTACTGCCACTGAAGTATAAGATACACCGATAGTTTTGGGGAGACAGATAACTAAGATAGGATTCTTGCCCTTAAAGGGAAAAACTACATATTGGAGCACAGACCTATAAACAACATACATGAAATAAAAATTAAGTGGAGAACCATGCCACACAAGGTGGGAACACAATGGGATGAACAACTAAGTCTGAAGGATCAGGAAAGGATCCCAGATGACCTGACATTTGACCTAGACCTGAATTCAACAGGGAGAAAATGGAAGAAGGTTCCCAGGTAGAGAGAACAGCAGGTGCAAAGAGACATGGTGACTCCATAGGTATTAAAGAAACTGAATTAATTAATTTTCAAGAAATTGCCCTTGGAGTAGACTTACCGCTTCTGCACTGAACAGCAACAGCAGCAACAGAACACCGACTGGATGGTGTTATCTGAAAAGCAGGTCATTTCTCAGCTGTTAGAAAGCCATGAGTACATGATATTGAGGGAGTCTCTAAGGGATGGGTGATACGAATTACTATAAAGCATATGAAAGTCTCGATCGTGCCTTCCTTCACTAGTGGAAGACAAATAACTGTCACTAAAGCAAAAAATAAGTTTCTGGCACCTTGGCCAGTGTGGTTTCCCTTCTCAGGCTCTTCTCCTCTGGCCTGGTTTTCGCATTTCCTCAGTCTGTGAGTGATAAATGACCAGTGTATTCTCTTTTACCTTTGTCAGGGCTAATGTTCACTAACAAATGTACAAGAGAATAGGATTCCAAAAGTGATGCTCTCCTAGGAAATCTGTTAGCAGGGATTTTGAATTAGGTCTGTCGTATTTTTTTTAAATTAAAATGCTTAACACATAGGCTCTTTTTAAAAATTCCATCAACATTTCAGTGGGATGTTATTTCAGTGGGATGATTCTTTTATTTATTTCTTGCAATTAAAAATTGTTCTAAACCTTAGCAGCGTGTTAGAATTATCTGAGGAGCTTTTAAAATATTCTGGTGCACAGGTAATACCCTGCATACCCCAGACCAAAAAAAAATTAGACTATCTGGGGATGAATCTAGGTATTGGTATTTCTTTTTTATTTATTTTTTATTTTACTTTCAGTTCTGGGATACATGTGCAGAACAAGCAGGTTTGTTACATAGGTATATATATACCATGGTGGTTTGCTACACCTGTCAACCCATCATCTAGGTTTTCAGCCCCGCACGCATTAGGTATTTGTCCTAATGCTCTCCCTCCCCTTGCCTCCCAACCCCTCAACAGGCCCCGGTGTGTGATGTTCCCCTCCCTGTTGTCCATACGTTCTCATTGTTCAACTCCAACTTATGAGTGAGAATATGCAGTGTTGGGCTTTCTGTTCCTGTGTTAGTTTGCTGAGAATGATGGCTTCCAGTTTCATCCCTGTCCCTGCAAAGGACATGAACTCATTTTTTTTTTATGGCTGCATAGTATTCCATAAAACATATGTTTTAATAATAAGTTTAAAGATAAACTGAATATTTGAAGAAAGAACTAGCTAATAAGTCTAGGTTATGCCTAGACTTTTGTTGTCAAATTTCGTCATTATTTGATTTAAGTGAGATGATTTTCATTTTTAAAGTCCATAAATAAGCCAAGGGTGGTGGCTCATGCCTCTAATCCCAGCACCTTGGGAGGCTGAACCAGGAAGATTGCTTGAGCCCAAGAAGTTTGAGATCAGCCTGGGCAACATGGTGGAACGCCATGTCTACCCCAAAAAGCTTTTTTAAAAAATTAGCCAGGCATGGTGATGCATGCCTGTAGTCCCCAACAGTCAGGAGGCCAAGGTGGGAGGATCCCTTGAGCCTGGGAGACGGAGGCTGCAGTGAGCTGAGATTGCACCACTGCACTCCAGCCTGGGTGACAGAGTGAGACTCTGTCTTAAAATAATAATAATAATAATAAAAGACCATAAATAAATTTTGAATTTCAAAAGGATATTTTATTTTCATAGAACTTACATTTCCCCATCAGTTCATACTCATATTGATATCTGAAAATATTCTGGAGGCAGCAGAGTACCTTAGAGGTGAGCATTCACTTTGAGGGGGGACAGACCTAGGGTTTAGCCCTAGTCACCTGGCTGACTACATCTTGGATAAGTCTCTTTACTTATCTAAGTCTTAGTTTTCCTAACTGTAAAACTGAGGTAAATAGTATGTACTCCCTTTGAAAAGCCCTAGAAGGCAGAGATAAATGTCTAACTTTGTGACTTTGAGTAAACTAGTAAATGTTCTGTGTCTCAGTTTCCTCATCTGTAAAATGGGAATAATAGGATGGCTAACATGTAAGCCAATGGTGAGGACTAATTAAATTGATTCATGTAAAACACCTAGACCAATACCACGTATATGGTAAGAGGGTAATCAAGAAGACTGATTGTAATAGGATTGTGGTGAAGAACCAATTAGATAACATCTTTTAAAGTCCCTGGAACATAAAGGGAAGTATTATCAGTCAGGATCCCAACAAGAATCAGAAGGCACACAAACTGGGATATGTTGAGAAGGATTTATTTATAAAAGGAAGTATAGAGATGTAGGTAGAGCGTAGTAAAACTACAAGGATAGTGCAGGAATCCAGAGCTGTGCCATCACCACACCTAACCAAGTGAGGAGGGAAGGGAAGGTTACCAGAACCTAGAAGGCGGGGGTGTCTGTGGCCCAAGCCACCTGGAAAAGAGCACGTATCATCCATCCAAGGACACAGATGGCCCAAGGAGACTTCATAGCAAGAAAATCAGGAGGATTAATATTCTTACTCCAGTCTCCTCCCTCCCTCCTTGCTGGGCTCTCCATTGGCCTAACCCAGAAGGAAGCCAGATGGTTATATGTAAATCACACAGGAGCTAAGAGCAGGCTGGTGAAAGGCAGAGAGTGGACCAGCAGGGAGAGGGGCAGGCAAGAAACATCCAGCACAGCACACCCCTCAGCATCCATCTTTTCTTTCTTTTATTTTTTTAGACAGAGTCTCACTGTCGGCCAGGTTGGAGTGCAGTGGTGCTCTCTTGGCTCACTGTAACCTCCTCTACCTCCCAGGTTCAAGTGATTCTCCTGACTCAGCCTCCCAACTAGCTGGGATTACAGACGTGTGCCACCACACCCAGCCAATTTTTTATAGTTTTTAGTAGAGACAGGATTTCACCATGTTGTGCAGACTGGTCTTGGACTCCTGACCTCAAGTGATCTGCCCATCTTGGCCTCCCAAAGTGCTGGGATTACAGGTATGAGTCACTGCACTCGGCCCATCTGAAAGTGGATTCCTGTAGGATTTGGGTTTTTGTTTAGTCTGTTCTTTGTGGGGTTGCTACAGTTTTCCATTGACCAGGACTATTAAGAATATTAAGAAATGAAGCGAATACATTCCCTAATTTTTAAACAAAGTTCTCTTTGCCATAATTGTGAAGCACCAACCTAATTTTCCTCTATAAATCAGGATAATCACCCCAGCTACTCTGACCCCCTTCAGAGCCTATAAATTCAGTAGTACAAGGAATCCCATAGTGGCCAGAGGGCAGTTCAACTTTCAATATTCCTTAATAAAAGAATTCTTCTCTTGGCAATGGAATCTCCAAACCTACAAAAACCAAAGTCACAGGGAAAGTAAACAACAATACTCTGGTGGGCTACTAGATGAAATGGTGAGAGAGGCTGCTCCAATCTCCACCGCTTTGTTTCCAGACTCATGTATCCTGGCTATGGAAAAACAAAAGCATATAATGTATCCCGGCTATGGAAAAGCAAAAGCATATGATGCTTTAAGACATTTATTGCATCCTACAGGACCCTACCTGAACTTTGCAAGATGTTGTCTTCCAGATGTGATTGTAATTGAGCCTTTAAAAGGCCGTTCTTCTGTTCTATCAAGTCAGCTGCTTTGGTAAGGTATTCGGGGGCCACTGAACAAGCACCAGTGAGACTAAGAAAAAGCTAACTCCCTCCACAACATGGGTCATCTTGTCAGTCTCTGGTTATATCTTCCTATTCTGTCCCCGTTCTAAGAAATTCGACCACATCCCTTTCCCCAAGATCTCCTTGTCACCTGTCTTCCAATTTTGTTCCTTCCAAGTTCGCATTGGCAGACCAATTTGTTTTTACCATTGCCCGTGAATCAAGGTAGATCAATGTCTCAGACTATCTCTTTTCCTAATGAAGTGAATAAACTTACGTGTTTCCTGAAGTTCTGGGAGGACTTTATTCCAACACTATCTATCAGGCTACCTCTGAATGAGGCTGTAGTACAATGGCTGTTTCCTGTTGGTGTACATTTATGACACAGATCTTCCTGTAAATCAAGCCAGAAATTTTTCTCCCATAAGCTGTTGGAGAACTACCCAAGAGGCCACTGGTGTGAGTTGAAGTAGAAGCAGAAAGAGCAAGTACAATGTGAATAGATGTTGCATGCTTATGAAGCTTTCTTGAAGCTTCTGGATCTACTAGGGCCCATTTTCACATATGCCACTTCTGTATTAGGATAGAAAACTAGTATGCATGACCAATTTCATAGTCCATTGAATCAGATAACACACAGCTCATGATAAGCAGCTTGGATCACATAAATATTTGATGATCCATGATTAAGCATTTAGTCTTTACCAGTAGCAAGTCAGGAGCTGTTTTTTAGATGGAAAATATTCCTAAGGGTTTGTGCTGCAATTTTCTTATTGGGGCTTTCCTGAAACGCCATAAAGCCAGCATCTTGCCCTCTCTTTGCCCTTTATCCCAAGCAGTACCAATGAAAATTGGATTAATTGATAACTGAGTTATTTCTCCAGCAGAGGGTATCTCTGGACCTCTAAATATATGACCAAATAAACCCCAGACCCAACTCTGAATCTGCTTCCTAGAGCTACTTCTGATACAAGAGAAAACATGACATATTTAGATTAACTTTGAAAGGGTTATTTATAAAGGGATTAATCACAAAGGAGTGAAAACCACAAAAGATATACAGGAACCCAGGTCCAGCAGTAGTGGAACTGTCACCATCCCTAGGTTCAAAAGGACCAGGATGGGGAGACAGAGTAAAGTAGAGCAGAGATCACTTTGAGGAGATGAATGATCTGATGCTTAGGGACACAACAACCTCACTACAACTTCATTCCAGGGTTCCCAGTAGGTGTAATCCAATCAGAACCAGAGGGCTTAGGAGGACGTTGAACTAACCTTACAGATTTTTGTTTCCAAGATAGAGTTTAGGATGGAGAGGAATGATTATTAAAAGGTGGGGAACACTGAGCCATTTTGGAGGCTGGCTGCAAAATTTAATTCCTACACATTATCAATACATACTAGTTCCTTTCCTATCAAAGAAGTTGATCTTCCAAACCTACATTCATACATCTGTGACTTATCTTTCTCTGATTTGGACATCACCCGCTCAGTTGTTGAGCCATTGACACACTGATGGTCTAATGGGAAATCTCTCTTCTCTACCCTGGACATACAGTTCAAGTCCAAGCCCAGGCAAGGACTCATCTTTGCACCCACTGCTGTTTCATTGCTCCCCTCTGATTTCTCTCTTCCTTTTCTTCCATTTCTCTCTTCCTTTTCCTGCACCCAGAAATCACTCATTTTCCATGGTCCACCCAAAGACTTACTTCTGGAGACAAAAATAAAATAAATTACTAATTCCCAAGAATCTGCACTACATCATATTCTTTGGTGTTTGGATTTCAGCTGCTTCTGACTGTCCATTTTCATCTGCTGTGTCTGCTGGGATGAGCAAACTGCAAGAAATCACTCTTCGAAGAGAGGGTGCATTAGCACTTAAGGACTCTGTTGACTTTGGCAGGAATGGGTCTCATTTACATTCTAACCAATTTATTCCAGTGTTGTTTTAGAGCCCCAAATAGATCTGTATCTATCCAGGCCAGAGGATGCAAAACTAAATGTAGGTTACATAAATGAATGAAGTAGGTCAGAATAGAGTGTAGACTGTGGCAAACTGTTGTGACCAAGCCCACTTGGAGGTATTCAAATTCAAAATTTTAAAAATACTCCCTCTTTCTCCTATATCACCATTTTTTCCCTCTCTACTGGATCATCAACATACATACACACACACGCGCGCGTGCATAGTTACTTCAGCAATTAAAAACAAAACAAACTTCTCGTGTTCTTATTTCCTTCATTGATTTGCTCCCTATTTATTGTAAAATCTAGAAATAAGTCTCTCTCTTTTTTTTTTTTTTGGTTGAGACCGACTCTTGCTCTGTCACCCAGACTGGAGTGCAGTGGCTCCATCTTGGCTCACTGCAACCTCTGGATCCCAGGTCCAAGCAATTCTCCTGCCTCAGCCTCCAGAGTACCTGGGATTATAGGCACCTGCCACCACACCCAGCTAATTTTTGTATTTTTAGTAGAGATGGGGTTTCACCATATTGGCCAGGCTGGTCTCAAACTCCTGATCTCAAGTGATCTGCCCACCTAGGCCTCCCAAAGTCCTGGAATTACAGGCGTGAGCCAGTCCTCCGGCCCTAGAAATAAGGCTCTTTACTTGCTGTCTCCAACTGCTCTCCTTCCATTACTGGAAGGCTGTCATATCTACCACTTCTAAAAAAAATACTGCTCTTGTTAAGGTCGCCAGTGACCCATGCACCATTAAGTCCAATGGTCAACTCTAAGTCCTCATCTTACTGAACCTCTCTCTTGGCAGCATTGGTACCACCTCCCTTGGCTTTGCTCCTTGTCAGTCTCTTTTGCTGCTTTGTTCTCTACCTCCCTGACCTCTTAATAATGCTAGATTTCTTGCAAAGCATTTGATTTCTTCTTTTCTTTGTCTTATTCACTCTTTCGATTATCCCATTCCCTCCTGCAGCTTAAAAACCATCTATCAACTGATGACATCCAAATGTACACATCTAGCCCAGTTCTAATTAACTCCAGACTCACCTACCCAAATACATTCTCAAATTCTCCACTTGGATGTCTAGTAGATACCTCAAGTAAACAGGAGATGAAATCTGAACTCTTTTACTTCCTCCCTCCCCAAACGGGTTCAGTCACCATTCTCCATCTTGTCAAAAGCAATTCTGTCTTTCCAGTTGCTCAGATAAATAATCTTAGTCATCCTTGACCCCTCTCTCTCTCTCACACCCAGGCCAATTTATTAAGAAAGTATGCTGATTGTGCCTTTAAAAAATACAGTCTTCCCCAGTGTCCATGGGAGACTGGTTCCAGAACCCCCGACAGATATCAAAATCCACAGATGCTTAAGATGCTTATATAAAATGATGTAATATTTGCATATAACCTACACACTTCCTCACATATACTTTAAATCATCTCTGGATTACTTATAATACCTAATACAATGTAAATGCTATGTAAATCATTGTTACACTATATTGTTTAGGAAATAATGACAAGAAAAAATGTGTGTACATGTTCCATACAGACCCAACCATCCTTTTTTTTTTTTCAGAATTTTTTTTTCAACAGTTGGTTGAACCCAGGAATGTGGACCCTGTGGATATAGAAAACTGTTTACTCAAGAGTTTCCATTTGGGATGATGAAAAAATTTTGGAGATAGAGGATAGTTATGGTTTACAACAATGTGAATGTACTTAATGTTGCTGGACTGTACACTCAAATATGGTTAAAATGGCAAATTTTTGATATATATATATCAACACAATTTAAAACACACAGACACACACACTTATTGCTTTCCCCATCTCATCCATCACACCATGGATAAGCCACCATCACCTCACCTGGCTCACACCAAAAGCCGCCTAACTTCTTCCTGCTTCTCCTCCTCCCACTATGCTTTATTCTCAGCACAGCAGCCAAAGTAATTAATTTAACTCTTAAGTCAGATCGTGTTGCTCCTTGTCTGAGAACCCCACAATAGCTCCCCATTTCACTCAGGGTTATAGCTACATGTCCCACAAGAGCCTATAAAATGTTCCATGATCTGGCCTCCTGTTGCCTCTCATCTCCTCTGCAATAAGCTCCTGATCACCTCACTCAGCCACACCCCGATGCTGCTGCTGGAGCCATAGGGCCTGCTCTCACCAGAGATTCTTGGCTTTTGTTTTTTCGAGAGCACTCCTCCCTCCATTTTCAACTCCCTCCAATCCCTCCAAGTCTTTGCTCAAACCTCTAAGTGAATAGCTCCTTGATTTGTTATTGTGCCCATCTGCACTCCCTTTAAGGTTCCTCACTCTGCTGTACTTTTTCTTTCTTTTTTGGTGTATTTCTCATGTTCTAACATGCTGTGCAATTTATTTACCTTTTTTCTTTACTGTTTGTCTCCCTCACTAGTAGGTAAACAAGCATCTTTGTCTATTTTGTTCACAATTGTTATATCCCAAGAGGCTAGAACACTTTTTGACACAATGAATGCTCAATAAATATTTGTTCAGTGAATGAATAAATGAATGAATATGTTTGAAAGAGCACAAAATTATAGGCTTGCTCAGAAGATGTACCTGTCTGGATTCATTCCTAGTGGGAATTTGCAAATGGTATTTGGAACAGAACAAGCAGGTTCAATTGGAAGTGGTGAACAGTATGACCAGAGAGGAATAACTCAGTCACAAAAGTCCTTGAAATAAAGGAAGATAAGACCTTGGGAGTCTATGTAGTAGGGGGGCTTAATAGAACTGAAGATAGAGAACAACTTGGCCACAGGCCAAGCAAAGCAATCAGTTCTCAGCCTAGAAGCCATTGGAAAATGGTCCAACAAGATGAGCTCTGACCGTCTATGTAGCCTTCTGTTTTAATATAAACAAATTATTTATTATCATCAAAGCCTGCAAGTGTATATAATGGCCACCTTATTCTTGAGTAATCACTGGCATGTTACGTTATTCTCTACTTTTTTCTGTGTGCTTGAAATATTTCAAAACCTAAATTTATAAAGAAAAGGAAAAACCCAGAAAATCAAATAGGCCTGTGATTTGGTAATTAGGTACCCATTCTATGATTGACAGCTTTCTACATGTACATAACTTTTAGTGATAGATACAAAAGGATTTTTATTTCCCCAATTTGGCCTCTGTCTTACCTTTTCCCCCACAAGAATTATAATCTTCCTCACTATCCCCAGTAAAAAGCCTTCTGTCGCTTCCCCTCTCCGATCTTCCCATGTCTGTGAATGCGTCCACCGTAGAAAACTTAGATTCTTCCTGAGCCCCACCCTTTGTATTCAATCTGCCATCAATCTATCAATCTGTTCACAGGGCTTGGCTTTTTCTTTCTTATACACCCTTCCAATAAGCCAGACTAAGCCCTCATCAACGCATACCTGTAATTTGGCAATAATTCACTTAGTCCTCACAATGACCCTGTGAAGTAGATGCCTCTTTACAGATGAGGAATCTGAATCAGAGAGGTTATTCCTTACCAACAAAGGGCTAGTAAGCAGGGAGCCAGGATTTGAACCTGAATCTAGAGTCTCTGCTTCAAGTTGTCTCCTTCAATTCACCCTATATACCCATTTCCCTAAAAGCCTGCCTCAGCCAACTGCTCTTCATCTTCAGCATTTTATCTTCCCCCACTTTCAAGGTCTTCCACAAGTGACCTCACCCTGACTGCTTTAGCTTTCACCAATTCCTGCTGCACTAGCTTCTTCCGCTTGCTCTGTTCTCACAGACACATCGTGCATCTCTGCCTCCAACCTGGAAAGGAAGACTTACACTGCAATCCACTCCCATCTACTCTTCCTTTCAGTTCCCAAAGCACCTATGGTCAGTCCTGCCCTGTGGCTCCTAGTTAGGTACCACCTGAGATGATCATTTAAATTTCTCTATGTAGGCTTCATCTCTCACAGGGCTTCTCAATCTCACCAGTATCAACATTTTAGAAAGGATCATTCTTTATTGTGGGGAGCTGTCTTGTGTACCACTGAATATTTAGGGCATCTCGGGGCTTTATGCACTAGATGCCAGCAGCAACACAGCCCTCTCCCTTCTAACACCCACACCACCACCACCTTCCAATTGTGGAAACCCAAGTGTTTCCAGGCATTGCCAAATGTTCGCTGGGGACAAAATCAACCCCAGTAGAGACACTGGACCAGACTGCAAGCTTCTCTATCTCAGGGACTGCATCTTATCCTTTTTTTTATTTTTAATTGTTTTTGTCTTCTCCCTAGCTTCTGGCATCAGTGCCTGGCACATAACAAGAACTCAATAAATAGCTGTTAAATAAGACCCAACCAATATCAACACCCTTACATTACATCTGAGCTCTTTTTTTTTTTCCACTCATTCATCCTATCATCCAGTATTTCACAGTGTGATGCTGGCCACCGAGAAAGGCAAGACGATCGTGACCTTTTGACTGAGTGGAATGACAAAAGTGAAGACTGAGCTTCCAGAGCTTTAGCCAGCATTTGTGGTGGCTCATAAGTCTAACTTTTTATTCTAGACATATATTTTTAAATAAATGCTTATCCAAAATAAAGTACCAAACCATGAGATGCCAAATGAAATTATTAAAAACTTTCTGGCATTCAAATGTGTTTGTTTTTTTTCTGTATTAAAAGAAAATATGGGGTTCAGTAGGTTTTAGTATCAGGCAGACTTGCAGTCAAATCACTGCTTCCTTTTCTTGGAGTAACAATGTGATTTTGGGCAATCAATTCTAGAAAATGTAGGTAATAAAATCTGTCTTCTAAGAAAGGGTTTTCCCACTTCTACCAACACAGCCCTTACCATATACCAGGCATGACAGATATACTAAGATCTTACTATACTACGCTATGCTAACTTACTCACTATACTAACATTATGAATCCCATCTTAAAGAAACAGAGGGACAGAGAGCTTCAGCCATTTATCCAGTCACATAAAAAGCAGCTGAGCCAGACATCAAGCCCAGAGTCCATGAGCGTCACAATAAGACTATCCTTGTGGATGAGAAGATTAAATAAGATTGCAGAGGCAAACATCACTAGAACATACCAGCTACTCTCAGTTACTTTACCACTTTGTCCCCCAACCAGTTCCCTAGAACTCATTCAGCAACTATTTATTGGGTACTCACAAAATACATTTAAGGTAACCAAATAGGAGCAGGTATGGTTTTCCCTCTGAAGACAAAATGGAAGAAGAAGACTGAGTAAACCAAAGTGAATCTTCAGCTCCAACTCCTCTCTTCTGAGCCAACTCCACCCCTGACTCAAAGGCAGGTGTTTTCCCCATTCAGGACCCCAGGAGACTGACTGTCTCCCTGCTATCAAAGCAGGCCTCAGGAGAGGCTCTCACACTTTCTCTCAGTAAGATATAAATGACTGACACAATGTTAAATAGTAAACATGCTGTACTGCAGAGCTTCAGCAATGTCATGCTTACTGCAGTGCAGAGGCGTGTACATGTTTGTAAGCATGACATTTGTAACAGTCAGGGTGAACACAGAGAGAGGTTTCTCTTAAGGAACTGGCTCAGGCAGTTGTGGAAACTGGCAAGTCCAAAATCTAACAGGGTAGGCTGGCAAGCTGAAGAGTGAGAGAAGAGTTGCAGTTTGAGCCCAAAGGTGGTCTGCTGGCAGAAGTCCTCCTTGCTCGGGGAGGTCTGACTTTCATTAAGGCCTTCAACTGTGGATGAGGCCCATCCACATGATGGAGGGTGACCCATTTTACTCCAAGTCCACCAATTTAAATGCTAATCTCATCCAAAAAGTACCTTCACAGAAACATCCAGAATAATGTTTGACCAAATATCTGGGCACTGTGGCCCAGCCATGTTGACCCATAAAGTTAACCATCACAACACATGAAATTTAAAGTTTGACACTTGAAAAACACAGTATAAACATTTACATGAAGATTTTCTTCTGCCTCTGTCACCCCTGAAACAGTAAGACCAACTCTTCCTCTTAATCCTCTTTCTCAGACTATTCAACATGAAGATTATGAGGATGAAGGCATTTATCATAAGCCACTTTCACTTCATGAATAGTAAATCTATTTTCCTTATGACTTTCTTAAAGCTTTTCTTTTCTCTAGCTTACTTTATTATAAGAATACAGTGTATGATACACATAACGTACAAAATATGTGTTGATCAACATTTATGTTATTGATAAGGCTTCTGGTCAATGTTAGCTGTGAGTAATTACATTTTGGAGAACCACCTTGTTCAAGTGTCAAGAACTTTGTGAGCGTGTGTGTGTGTGTGTGTGTGTTGTTTTGTTTAGTTTGAGATAGAGTCTTGCTCTGTCACCCAGGCTGGAGTACAGTAGCATGATCTTGGCTCACTGCAACCTCCGCCTACCAGGTTCTAGCGATTCTCCTGCTTCAGTCTCCCAAGTAGCTGGGACTACAGGCATGCTCCACCATACACGGCTCATTTTTTTGGTATTTTTAGTAGAGATGGGATTTCACCACATTGGCCAAGCTAGTCTCAAACTCTCGACCTCAAGTGATCCGCCCTCTTCGTCCTCCCAAACTGCTGGGATTACAGGCGTGAGCCACCATGCCTGGCCAAGTCAAGAACTTTGAAAGAGAAATTGCTGGTATCAGTCAGCAGGCAGGAGTATCTGGGACTAGAGAAAGGCCTCCCCCAGCTCCCTGACCTCACAACACATGGCCACACCTGATAATATTCCCCTTGGTTTCTTCTGCAGCCTGGAATTTAGGAGAAAATATTTTCAAAATATTTTTGTTTTCCAATTCAATAGCAAAGACATTGGCCTTTAAAGAAAGGTACAGGCCTAACCTACCACTGCTTTAATTGTGACCCAATTTTATTTAATTTCCCCCAAAGACCAAGAACAGTGGTGAGCAGAAAGGCAAACCACTGCCTTGTTTGTGGTTCCATCCTCTACCCAGCAGAATTGCTGCCCCATAAATAATCATTGCGAGAAGAAAAATCACACCATGAAAGCCAAACAGCTCCCTGGTGTTCTCTTGCTTGGCATGACTTTCCAAGACAGCAGGCATCTTTATTTACAGATTGAAGTGTTGGGCCAAAATTCATTCCAATGCGCGTATCAAGGAGTATTCGATGCATGATCATTTTCAATTTACAGCAGCACAGGTGTTCTGAGTAAGTAGAGAGCGCCCTTCCACAGGCATTCTGTGATTACAGAAGCCATTCTTTGCCTTGTTTTGCCTATTACCCTGCAGAGAGAAAGCTCGTGAGCTATTAGCAAATTCCCAACTTAGGCTGGAACTCGTGCATATCAAGGGCCTTTGCCAGAGCGACAAAAATGCCCCAGAGATAGGCAATGATTATTTGCCTGCTGGAAGGAAATGTGGAAATAATATATTCAGGCTTGAAGATTATCACTGAAGGAGCTGAGCTTCCTCTCCCATGCTTACATCTGCGCTGTTCTTTTCATCTATTTCTTATTCCTCAGCAAATATCTCTCATGATGAGCCTCAGGCCAGCAAATCAGAAAAAGGGCATCGCATCAGATGTAATCTCTGTGACCTTTAGAAAATGGAACGTCTATCATGGGGTAGGCAGTTGGACCCCCCCATCCTTGGTATTTGTTTTTTCCTGGGAAGGATTTGTGCCCCTCTGTCCTCTGGGATAGGCTCCTATTGGTATTCTTTCCACCCCCAGAGGTTCCTGGGTGGCAACAGCTGGGCTGATTGGGAACAGGTTTCCACCAGGGGGCACTGGAAGAAAGCAAGAGTGAGAAGCACCCCTTCTCAGAACAGTTCCTAAGGTCACCTCTGAAGAGGACAAAGGAACAGATGTGAAGAGCTGTGGGGCCCGGGGCTGCGCGGGAAGCAAAGCCGCTGTCGCTTCCTCGTGTCTAATGTTTTGAAGTTTACATCATCACCTCCAGTTCATCCCCTGGCATTTCCGATGTTAGGGTTTCGTTTTGAATCAGTGCCTTGAGTGAAATGCATTCCTACTGAATTTGGTCATCATAATAACTGGCACATGGCTAATGATTTGTATTTAAAAACATGGCTTGCAACTGGCTGTTTCAAGAGCTGCCTTAACCCAAAGACCAGGCTTGTCGCCCAACCCAGGCACTCCAGATTGTGGTTTTAAGATGAGAAATGTCTGATACCCGCTGCTTTTGCAGTTGATGGGCTGTGGTGAGTCGGGAAGCCTTGAAAACTTGTGGTTTTGGAAAAATGGCTCTGGGTGACCAGAGCTGATTCTGTAAGTTTGCTGCAAAATATCCCTTTTTTTTCTTCCAGAAATTTACAGAAAGGCCAAACTTCCTCATTACTCTGCCATAAATGCCCACCACTACATCCATTTCTTCTCTTTTCTTTTTTTTTTTTGAGACGGAGTCTTGCTCTGTCCCCCAGGCTGGAGTGCAGTGGTGCTATCTCGACTCACTGCAACCTCTGCTCCCAGGTTCACGCCATTCTCCTGCCTCAGCCTCCTGAGTAGCTGGGAGTACAGGCGCCCACCACCACACCCGGCTAATTTTTTTTTGTATTTTGAGTAGAGATGGCGTTTCGCCGTGTGAGCCGGGATAGTCTCGATCTCCTGACCTCGTGATCTGCCCGCCTCGGCCTCCCAAGGTGCTGGGATTACAGGCGTGAACCACTGTGCCCGGCCCCACTACATCCATTTCTTAAGGGCCTTTTGAAGATAGGCACGTTTTAGCCACATTAACCTATGTTATCCATAACTAGCTTGGCTATAGCATGTAACTAGCTTGGCTATAGCGTGGATTTCTACCTCTGAACAGGAGTTAGAAAAGGCTTCCAAGTTGGAGTTAGACTTCTTGGTTTGGAGTTAGACACCACACCAAGACCCCACACCAAGGAGAGGGGAAAATAATAAAATTGGGACATTGAGTTTTTCACATAAATGTTTATTCAATTTAGAAACGTATCCTTTATTCTGAATTTATAACCTTTATGCATTTGGGGTGTGAAGTGATCCTGTGTCTGTGTTTGCACGGGTGTACATTTTTCCTTTTGATACTAAAATGTCCATTCTTCTAAGTGATGGTCTCCAGAGATGTTAGTTTTTCTAAATGTATGAATAAAATAAGTAATTTGTGTTAGACCTCGACTGTTCTGTTTTTTTGACATTATACTGCCCGTGAAACCTTAAAGAAGGGAGGATAACTACTTTAGGTGAGTCATTGGCAACTAAGAGAAAACAAGTACCTAGCTAACAGGACAACAAACTGATCAATTTGAGTGGAAGAGTGGTGCTTGACCCATCTATGGCCTGAAGGGGTGCTGTGTGGGGCAAGGAGATTCTAGAAGCCTGGGAAGCTGGATGGGGTCCCAGGCACCAGGGAAGATAATGGTTTCTGGGAGTAAAAGGTGCTGTAAGGAAAGGCAGAATCTTCCTGAAGATGACCGCTCATCTGTTTCTCAGCTTCCGCCAGGGCAACCCCCACCCCCACCCCCAGGCACGGACAGCAGCCACCCAAACCCTTGTTTGGTCTATGAGGCAATTTTTCTTTGTTTCTCAGAAGAGGCTGATGTGAGTTGGACTTTACAGGCACCTTGCCCACAACCTCTCCCCTCCCTTACATCTCAAAACAGTATTTCCTAGAACACTGTTTTCTGTGAGCTCAAAGTTCATAACAAGCTCGCAGACATCACACCCAAGACATCGAGCCAGCTTGTGATGTGAAGAAGCGCTCGGCCACAAGGCGCACGGGCGTATCTGGCACTGGGCCGGAAGCCATGCTGCTCACTGACCCTCGGTGGGCAGGAAGTGCGGGCGCTGCTGGCCTGGGGAGCTCCACAGAGGAGCAATGGGGGGATCTGCAGTAGTTACAAAAGGCGGCTGCAGTTATTACCAGACACTTGAGGCAGTGATGGAGTAGAAAACTGAAATGATTTAAAGGCAAAAGAAAAGACACATCTAGTGTCCATTTTAATCTTGAGCCTATTTTTCAGAAAGGGCATCAAACTCCAGCCCCAAGCAGAAGGGTGGCCAAAGTGGCCAAGTTCTTTTTTAATCTGCGGCTCCTCCTGCTTTTGCCACAGACTTAGTTATCTATTGTTGGAATGACTTAAAACGTTTATCTCACACTTTCTGTGGGCTGCGAGTTCTGGAAGGGTTTCGTTGGGTGCCCGTGGCTCCAGATCGCTCAGGGAGTTGCAGTCAAGCTGGGCCCAACCAAAGCTGGAGAATACACTTCTAAGCGGATTCCATGGTGCCTCAGTTCCTCGTGATGGGGATTCTCTACGGGCTGCCTGAGAGTGCTCCCAACAAGGCAGCCGGCGATGCAGGAGGCAGAAAGCCCGAGATCGCAGGAATGGGAGCCGCAGCCTCTGTAACCTGGTCTCAGAGGTGACGTTCCATCACCTTGACCATATTCTAACCACGAGAAGTGAGGTACTAGGTCCAATTCATACTCAAGGAGGAGGACTGCATAAGGGCCTGAATATCTGGAGGCAGATATCATCGGGCCATCTTAGAGGCTGCCTACCACAGCTACCCTCCTTATCTTCATATTTATAATAGTAATAATGGAAGGTGTGGACCTAACAAAGTTGGTCTGAGAATCAGATACAAAAAGGAGTAAGATAGGACTCCGAAAACAGAGGCCCAAGAAAGGCGGTGTGACCAAAATGTCCTTACCTTACTCACAGATCCAGTTATGGAGATGAACCCAGAAACCTGCCTTTTAACAGCACCCAAGGCATGCTTCAGGCACACCAAGACTTAGAAACCACTCTTTCTACTAAGTTGTAAATAAAGAAAGGCAGAGAAATTAGGCAAACAGGGGAGCTAAGAGGTGAACTTTTTAAGCCCCCAGCTGTTCTCCCTTGCCCTGTCCTTTAAATAACTCTCCTAGGCTGGATCTGTTCTCAGGGCAACTGTGAATTGATGGAAATGCTGGCAATACCAAGTACATTTCACAAACTGAATCTCACTGGGGCAGTGCCCGGAAATCCCACTCCAAATCTCCCATCAGTATGATCAATATCCCACGCTCCACAATTACTTTCTCCTACCCTATAGCAACCTTTGAAGCCAGACTTCTATGACAATACTTAAAACAACAAACGTTTTTGGCAAATGACCCTAACAAACACATAAACTTTTTTTAAAATTTTTTTTAAAGAGACAGGGTCTCACTTTGTCACCCAGACTGGAGTGGAGTGGTGCGGTCACAGCTTACTGCAACCTCAAACTCCTCGGCTTAAGCAATCTTCTTGGCTGGACCTTTTTTTTTTTTTTTTGATTAACAGTAATACATCTTGAGGCATCACTTAGCTGTCTCCTTGTCAACAGTAAACACTCATTGTTTTACCCAGCAGAAAATGTAGCCACATTCAGCTGCAATTGACAGTAGACAACAGGTGATTCTTATCATCAAATCAAATTAACAGAAGCTGGAAAGGAGAGTGAGCTTTCATCAAAGCCATGCCAGAGAGAATAATCCTCAAAACACCCCGCCAATAGGTAGTCCCTTATTTAATCCCTTGGGCAATCAAATCCTTGTCTCAACCCTCACAATTATTTATTTTATATATAACCGAATCCTTCCTGCTGTAATTTACAGCATTTTCTTTAGTTCTGACCTTGACGGAAATAAAGAGCAGATGCTCACACAGCTTTTAACATTTAAAGATTCTTAAGTCACTGTTGAGCTTGTCCTGCCAGTGGGGGTGGCAGGGGACACAGGTTGCTGCTTTTTCGCTTTTTCTGCTTTGCTCTGCTTGGCCTATATTTCTGTTAACAGGAGCCTTGTTCTTATCTGCGTGAATGGAAGACTACGAGTTATTTTCAGGTCAGCACAACTGGAATAATCTGGTCTTTTTTTTTTTTTTTTTTTTTATGAAATCTACAAACAATTGTTGGCTCCTGTGAGGGGATTTGGCTTAAATAGATGACATTTAAAAATTACAATCCATTTTTCCTTAATGCCACCTAAAAGTCAGAAATGTAAAAACTTGACTTTTTTGACTTTTTTAAGCTGGCTTTTGATTGCTTTAATCTGATATGACTGAGCTTTGTCTAAGCTTGGTTCCATCATCATCTAGTATTAAAATCAAAGACAGTATTTTCCTTCCTTATCTGCAAAATAAGGCCCTCTGAGTCTTAGAGATAAATTAACAAGTATTTCCAAAACTGCACATGGGACTGAATAGTCTTCCAAAGCAACTCCCAAAATAAAGTTCTTTTTTTGTTTTGTTTTGTTTTTGAGACGGAGTTTCGCTCTGTCACTGGGGCTGGAGTGCAGTGGCCGGATCTCAGCTCACTGCAAGCTCCGCCTCCCGGGTTCACGCCATTCTCCTGCCTCAGCCTCCCGAGTAGCTGGGACTGCAGGCGCCTGCCACCTTGCCCGGCTGGTTTTTTGTATTTTTTAGTAGAGACGGGGTTTCACCGTGTTAGCCAGTATGGTCTCTATCTCCTGACCTCGTGATCGGCCCGTCTCGGCCACCTTAAGTGCAAAATAAAGTTCTTAAAGCACCTCTTAGGTTTATCGTTTCTTTACATTTTGTTGCAAGGTGGCCAAAAAGGGAGTCGCCTGGGCTAAAGTTCTAGTTCTGGATTTTGTCCAGCATTTGTGGATCACGGTTGGCAGATTTATATGTATACAAATATACACATACACATACACACACTCCCTTTGAGAGCTTATTTATGTATATAAACATGTGTGTACGTATGTGTGTGTGTGTATGTGTGTATATATATATATATATATATATATATATTTAAGGCAAAAGGAAGAGCGCTTAAATCCCAAGTCTGGCAAGTCTCATACTTGGCCAGGTGTGGTGGCTCACACCTGTAATCCCAGCACTTTGAGAGGCTGAGGCAAATCATTTGAGGTCAGGAGTTCAAGACCAGCCTGGCCAACATGGTGAAACCCTGTCTCTACTAAAAATAGAAAAATTAGCCAGGCATTGGTGGCATGCACCTGTAGTCCCAGCTACTCGGGAGGCTGAGGCAGGAGAACTGCTTGAACCTAGGAGGTCAAACTTACAGTGAGCTGAGATCACGCCATTGCACTCCAGCCTGGGTGACAGAGCAAGACTCTGTCTCAGAAAAAAAAAAAGTCTCATGCTTAAATCCTGCGTCTAACAACCATGTGAGCTTTTGGTGAGATTTAAACTTTCAAAGGCACTATTTTCTTATTGGCTACATAAGAATAACAATTTTCACCTTGCCAGTTTGTAGTGAAGCTTTCAGAGAACGAATATAAAGGAACTGGTATAGACCATGGCCCATGGTAGGTGCTCAATAAATACCTTTATAAACAAACATATTGCAATTCTGATATGATGGCTGCCTTCTTATTTAGAAGACTATTCTGCTTATTTTTCTTTTTATTCTAATTTCTTTGGATTTATAAGCATCCCCACGGCTCTTTCAAACCAAGGATCTTCACAGATAACAGCATCTAGGGAATCTTCCTCTGTTCTCCTGAAACTAGCACTTATTTTTAACAGTGGTCTTATATTCTATAAAAATATTAAAATAACATCTTCATATGTAATATATATGAGGGAAAGAGACATTTAAGCCAGTGTTCACACTCGACCATGTTCACACTCTTAACCATGTGGAGACTCATGACTTTGACTCTTATTTTGGTCTTTACTCAGGCTCTGACTGCAGGTAAGAATCAGTTTTGCCTAAATTTCAATTGTTTGGGAAAGGTCCTCGATAACGGATGTCTACACAAAATTGTGAATAAATACTCCTGTGAAAATAAGGGTAAGTCTATATGTTTACATGATAAAGCAGATAATTTCAGAGTATAAACACAGTTGTGTTTTGACCTCTCTTCCTTTTGCCTTAAATATATCTATTTGTGTCTGTGTGTGTATTTATATATATATAAAGTTGCCAACTGTGATCCACCACTGCTGGAGCAAATCTAGAACTAGAATTTGGTCTCCTGGCCTTCAGCCCAAGGTTCATTACAGTCTCATTCTAAAAACAAGTACTTCACACTGATTGCATTTCTACACACACATATGTAGATTCCTGGACATTCTTTTTGTTTTTCTTTCATTTATTTTCTCAATGCTGAACCTTTATTAGAATTACATCACCACCGTGGTTCTTTAAATAAGAAACAAAACTCTGTCACAACATCTGAGGAAATTATCTTTTAATGTTCCCAAGCTCTGTGCCTTAGAAAAAAAAAAATCCTCTGCTGTTCAAGAAGAATAGGCCCAGAACAAGCCCCGAAAATAAACTGACAAAGCCCATCTTACTCACAGGAGGAAAGGATCATGGCAGCCCCTTCTGCAGGGAGCACACAACAGTCTTCAGTTCTTCTGCGGTGCTCCACTCACAAAAACACACCTTTCAACTGAAATCATAGTTCGCTCAAGATGTTTCTCACGGGCAGAGTTAACCCCACCTATTTTCCTGTTCTGAAAACCTCAGAAGAGTATAAATGACAACCCATGGCCTATATAAGAAAGCTCAGTAATCTCCATCCCAATCTCTGAGGGTGTCTGCTATTAGTCTCTCATCCCCAAAGGTGTGGGTGACTCGCAAACATCATTTTCAAGAAATCACAAAATTTTGGTAAAAGGCACCTTTAAAATCATCAAGTCAAACTGCCCTCTCTGGACTGGGAAGGAAATGGAGGCACAGACAGAATAAGGGACTTGCCCAAGGCCACACTGTGAGTGGCAGAAACAATTAGATTCTAGGCTCTGGAATATTGAGTTTAGAATGTTCCATCCTCCCACTCAGCAGACACTTTATTTGGGGGAAGTCAATCTAGTAATAACCCTAAAATGTGATTGGGGGATGGCTGAGAAATATAAAAACACCAACAATACAAAACACACTTGGGAGTTTCACTTCATCCCACTGGAAAGCATAACTATGTGTTAATTAATTAACAGAACAACTTTTTTTTTTTTTTTAACATAAATTAACCCATTTATTATAGGCCAGTGATGTCTCAAAGAGTAGAGGAGCATCTACTGGTCTTTCAACTCCTTCAGTCTTCTGATGGCGGACTTTATCCTGACAGCGGAAGTGGTATTTATTGTATGAACAGGCACCGCCGGCCACTGTCTTCATGCAGGAACCACAGTGCCAGATCCCCACAGCTCGTCTCTTCATCTTGGTTCTGCCACAGAAAGAGCAAGTGTACTTGGCGTGCTGGCTGATCTCAATTTTCTTCACCATTTTCCAGAGGGAGGCCCCATAGCGGGTCCCGTATTTACCGACGATCCCGACTTTCTTGGTACGTTTGGTCATGTCGCCACGAACCAGGTCCGAGCCCAGAGAGCAACAGAACTTTAATGAAGACACAGCATATTCCCATTGCCCTTCCAATCTCCTGTTTAGATTAAGGTCTCCTTAGCATTCTGGGTGATGACTGTTATTTTTACTTCCCTTTCTGCCTTAAGTTATGCTTTCATATAAAACCTTTTTTTTAAGTCTTAGTGAAAAATATTTAAAGATTTTTGAAGGAAATGTTCACAAATGTTGCCAGGAAAACATATCTTGTTTTCCCATAAAAAGCATACATTGACCATTAGGGCAGGGACTCTTATCTTCTCCTCACTCTCTTTCATACCACCTAGTACTTCCCATAGCTCCTCAAGGTGAAAAAGGAAGTATGGGATGGGAGGAGGGAAGGAGGGAAGGTCAGGAAGGAAGGAGAAAAGGCTGATAGTGATAGTAAGGTAGAGTGTGCCAGGACCGACTCCTTGAATAAGCTACAAGTCAGTTAAAAGTTGTGCATGGTTAGCAACCAAAATGCCCATTAGTGATAGGCTGGATAAAGAAAATGTGGTACATATGCACCATGGAATACTATGCAGCCATACAGAATGAAATCATGTCCTTTGCAGGGACATGGATGGAGCTGGAAGCCGTTATCCTCAGCAAAGTAATGCAGGAACAGAAAACCAAACACCACATGTTCTCACTTATAAGTGGGAGCTGAACCATGAGAACACATGGACACAGGGAGGGGAACACCACACACTGGGGCCTCTTGGGGGAGGGCAGATGAGGGGAGAGCATCAGGAAAAATAGCTAATGCATGCCAGGCTAATATCAGGAAATATATCAGGCTAATATCAGGAAAAATAACTAATGCATACCTAGGTGATGAGTTGATAGGTGCAGCAAACCACCATGGCACACGTTTACCTATGTAACAAACCTGCACATCCTACACATGTACCCTGGAACTTAAAAAAAAAGTTGTGCATGTTTTTGTCATGGGGGTATGGTTAAATAGGTAGACGAGAAGGAATGTGGCAGATTGTGATAAGGCTCAGAATAAGCAGTTTACTTTCTTCCATTATAAGGGGCACAGGAAAAGAATAAACACAGCCTTCAGTGGATGGACTGCCTGCTGCACAGACTCTAGACTGGCCAGGATGAAATGAAATGGTTCTCCAGGGTCAGAGTGAAGGTGCTGCCCAGCACAGCCAGTCTGTGTGTTCACCCAATGCTCCAGAGCAGACCATCGCAGCCTCCAGAGGAGACGGAACTCCTGAAGGGAAGGCACTGTGTCTTCCTCAGCTAGTTACCCCACCAACAGCAAGAATAATGTGTTGGGCAATAAACAATTTCTGGGTGACTTTTCTTTTCGCTGGCACTCATGTAACCAAGATAATTTCTTTTCCTTGGCACTCACGAGGAAAAAAGGCAGGCCCTAACTCCATTGATGTCTTAATAGAGCTTCTAAGGGTGAGAAATCCACACACAGAGTCTTGACAGCAGGGTCTCCTGTGAGGTACAACAGTCCCACGCATCCAGGAACCCAAGTCCAACCAGGCCTCCTGAAAAACGCACGGGAGGCAGCTCAGAACACCATGCTCGCTGTTTCTCTTGGTAGCTTCCTGGATCCTCCACCACAACTCGGGGTGCTTCCGGGTCCTGTGTGAGGTGGGGGCAAACTTTGTTGTGAACGTCACCTGATCCTTCTGCCCCAGAGCCCAGCACTTCCAATTATAGTGCCTGTGCCCCAGGGAATATTCTTAAGGCTTAGAGGTAGATTACCTAGTTTAATTTTCCATCTGATTCTGATTAGCTGCAGCCACCATGGGCAGGATTACATAGGCCAAATGCACGTGGTTAAGTTGCACAGGCATCCCCAGACACATTTACCTGAGTGAGGAGGGGGTGTTACTCATAGAAGAGTCTAGACTTTCTTCTCTTCAGGTATATTTGATGTTCAGGGGGAAATGAATTAACAGCTGTAAGGCACAGTCTCTAGTCCTAAGAAGGTGAGCTCATATACTACAGGATTAAAAGTTTCAATTAAAAGACAACTCGTGTTTCTTATAAATATATAACTTTATATATTACATATATTTACAATATACACAGCATACAAATATTGTTCATGTAATACTAAGAGCAGTCTTGAAAACTGAGATTTTTCAAAACAAAAGATGGGTACTTATTTAGGTGGGTTCCTGATTTATCTAGAACCCAATTGTAGACAATGTCTCAGGCCCAGATTTCTGTAGAAGTCAAGGGAAAAAGAAGGGTTGCTGGGTCATGACTCTAATACCCAAATACCCTGGCCTTCAACTGGCATCAGCTAACATGGTCCCATGTGTGCACCCCTAAATGGCCAAACCCTGGGGCTATACACAGAGCCTGGTAAAAAACTGTCACTCAAGTGCCTGAGGAATGAATAGAAATGAGTGATTTTACCATTTCTAAGGCAACAGAGTGTTTCTTTTTTTTTTTTTTTTTTTTTTTTTTTTGAGGCGCAGTCTCGCTCTGTCGCCCGGACTGGAGTGCAGTGGCCAGATCTCAGCTCACTGCAAGCTCCGCCTCCCGGGTTTACGCCATTCTCCTGCCTCAGCCTCCCGAGTAGCTGGGACTACAGGCGCCCGCCACCTCGCCCAGCTAGTTTTTGTATTTTTAGTAGAGACGGGGTTTCACCGTGTTAGCCAGGATGGTCTCAATCTCCTGACCTCGTGATCCGCCCGTCTCGGCCTCCCAAAGTGCTGGGATTACAGGCTTGAGCCACCGCACCCGGCCCAACAGAGTGTTAAGTGGAAACACTCTGGGAGATTCCGTCTAGAAGCAAATTCTTTATGTGTTTCCACTTTACAAGTAAAATCATCTACATGTCCAAGTGCTCAATAAATTAAAAGCCACAAAGTGCCCATCCTTCCTTGCGCTTTGGAATCTGGGAGCCACTGGTCACATCACTTATCTTCCAAAAGTTTCTTCACATTCAACTAGTTCATCTATTGTGCGCAGCAGATCTTCAAAAGAAGGCCTTCCCTCTGGTTTCTGCAATTAAAAGTCAAAGAGAAACTGTAGGTTCCAGAATCCATTCCAAAAAACCTCTCACTGCTCCAACTCCTAAACACAGCATATTACAGAGAGGCTTCACTGCTTTGGGACTGGGACATACAGGCATCTCCAAAGGGGTCTTGTCTCTACCCTAATCTACCCTGCATGTACTGCTGCTAGGCTAACCTTTCTAAGACACTGCTTTCATGTCTCTCTTCAAGAGACATGCCTGTGAAATCAAGTCCTGCAAATTTATAGGACCCTCTATAATCTGCCACTCCCCCACCCTCTTGTCACCCAATTTTATTCCCCACAAAATCCCTCACATGGGCTGTCTATTAAATAGGGCCACTATCTCCACTGTCGTGCACAAACAGCATGTTTATAACCACCTCCTTACCTTTGCTCAAGCTGTTCTCTCTCCCTTTAGCACCACTTCCTGCCCAGAATGTCTATGCCCATCCCAATCAACTCTTGGGGAGGCAGTACAGACAGTGGTTGAGACCCTGGACTTTGGAGTCAGACAGGCCTATACTGCTCTGTAGTTAAGTGACCCCAGGCAAGCAGCAACCTCATGACCCTTAATCTTCTCATCTACAGAGTGACACAGTCAAAGTATCTCCACTTCAAAGTGTTGTTTTGAGAACTAAATCCAAAACACTAAGTATAGTGCTTGGTACATAATACATGTGAGCTAATGTTACTGTCTTTCAGAAGTCATTTGGTATCTAACCTCTTTTAGGAGGTGACATTTCAATACTTCCAAAGACCTCGGAAAGTTGAGGTTTAGAGAAAGAAACCAACTCTGGTATAAAAATAGTATTTCAACTCTACAAGTGACCCAGTGAAAAAAGAGCTACTTCTCCAGGCGTATTCCCCAAGTCCGTAGCTCAGGCAACTATGGAAGGAGTCCCACTTGAGAGTGAGGAAGTAGCCTGAATGTATCGAGGTAGTTATTAGCATTTTCCACATCTTTACAACTTCTTCCCGTTATTCAGAATTTGAGTTGAGAGGGTTGGCTTCCTACCTAGAGCTTGAAATCACTATAAAGCATGCACCACCTCACTAGGCTATAAAGACTGCATGTTATCTATTTACCAAGCCCAATCCCTAAGAGATTCAAAAAGAAAGCACACAAAAAACCTATACCTCCTGCCAACATCTCAGCATCACTTCATATACATAGTTGGATGCCAACTTCGGCTGGTAGAGTCGGTGGCCTCGAGTAACCATGGTTACCACTTCATAATTGGTATATTTTTCAAAGGGCATTCTGCCTTCTGTGAATACTTCCCACATTAAAACACCTGGAAAAGAATAAGGATTACCAAATGGATGTATCCACTTCCTCCTCAGGGTGGACGGACATGAGGAAATATGGACCATGGATCTTACCAAATGACCAGACATCTGATTTGCTGCTGAAGCGGCTGTAATTAAACACTTCAGGTGGACACCACTTCACAGGAAACTTAGCACCAGAAGAACTTGTATACTGATCATCCAGAACATACCTAGAGTAAGACACACCATGGGTTTACACCTCTGAAGAACAATCTGAATTTTCTACTTGTTCTTTCATTTTTTTCCCCTTGCAATCAAAAACACAGTTGACTGAAGTCCAACAAGCATCCGGTTGAAGCTAAATGTTCACCTCAGTGGCCACACTTGGTGATTTCCAACTTCCTCTCAGCTTAATTTAAGTGCATGAGATGGATGCATCACCACATTACCATCTGCACTTTAATTTTTCTCTTTTTCTTTCTTTTTATAAGGCAATAGAGACAAGGTATCATAAAATAGTTTGCAAGCTTTTCTTTGTAAGCAATTCTGTTCTTTAAATAAAATTTAACCCACAGGCCCCTTATGTAAAAAATCTAAAGCAGAGCTGCTCCAGAGGAAGTGGTATAAAGCATCTAGAAACACACATGCTTTCAGCCTTCACAATTCCACAGAGTACACTTTAAAACTACAGCATATGAAAATAGCAAATGCAAAAAAAAAAAAAAAACCACAACACAAAATATGCCACATGTGAACAGTGGAGTATGCATTTATACATAACATTCCCACATACATACATGCACTCAAAACAATACTATATAACTTTTTTATGTGAACATACTATGTCCTTCTGGAAGAACATACAAAAACTGGTAACAGTGGCTAACTTTGGGGGAGAATCCTTGATTAGGGTTGGTACATGAAAAGACTTCAGCCCCTTCCATAAGGTGGGCAGCACATATTTACAAAAGGAATGTATTTCTGTATTATGTGTGAATATACCATTACTTTCTAAAAGCTTCTATGAGAAAATTTTCAAAGAATTGCACAAACGTCCTTTGCTCTGTAGACAAAGATGGTGACTCAGCACAAAGCCAGCTGCTGGCTGGCAGACAATGCCACTATGGGCTGGATCAAACTGTCAGCCAGGGGAGTGTGACTTTAGGGTATAAAGAGTGTTTTTGAGTGGTTGATACAAAAGTGCAGATTTTCCGAAAGCCTAACATATGAAGATTGAACATATGAAAGTGGCCGACAGCCTGCCAAATATATAGTATCTTTATATAAAAGCAAATAAAGAGCACTGGGTAATTAATATCCTAAGAGTTGGAAGTTCTGGTCCCATTTCTGACAGTAACAGTTTTCTAATCTCCCTGGGCCTGAGTTTCCTTAGGAGTTAAACTTGGCCCTACACGGCCTGGTCCTTGCCTGCATTTATAAGAATTCCTGGCGCTGCCCGTTGGCCAGCTACCCTGGCGCTTTTTCCATTCCTTGAGCAGGCCAGACGTGTCCCAGACTTCAAGCTTTTACACTTTTTCTTCCTACCTGAAATATTTTATCCTTTTATTTTCACCTACACTGGCTACTTCCTACCTTCTTCTCTCCAGACAAATCTCCCTATCTCAAAGAGGTTGTCCTGAACATCAGATCGAGTAGCCACCCTCACTCTTGCCCTGCATCATCACTCGGCAACACCCCAAATTATCTCTATTACAGGGATCGGTCAACTTTTCTGTAAAGGGCCAGATAACACATATTTCAGATCTGGCAGGCTATACAGTCCCCAAGACAGCTACTCGACTCTGCATCTGTAGCGGGAAAGCAGTCACAGGTAACACCTAAATGAATGAGCGAGGCTATGTCTCAGTCACACTATTTTCGTGGACAGTGACATTGGAGTTTCAGATTTTTTTTACATGTCATAATATTCTTTTCATTTCTGCATCCATTTAAAAATGTGAAACCCAAATGAAGTGTGGGTCAGACTGACAGCCACAGTTTACCAGTGTCGACCCTGCTCAATCATGTAACTTTATCAAGTCTTCTGATTCACCTTCTTCCTGAATGTAAGCTGCGTGCGGGCAAGGACTTGTAGGTCTTATTCTCTAATATGGTTCAGCCTATCATTATGCCTGGCACACAGCAGGCACCTGATTTTTTATGGGTGGATGTATGGATGAATGAATGGACAGACAGAGGAAGAAGCGACAAAAAATAAACTAAATACCTTTTAAAGGTATTTTATAATACTATTAAATTATAAAAATTAAGAGAAGAAAAACACTGCAGACATGGACATACTAAGAACCTCACTACCAAATATGTTTTTGTGAAAACAAAAGATTCTAGAAATCAAATCCACACCAGGAAACATAGTATATTTAACAGGCTATACTACCACCTAGTGGAGAGAACTACTAACATCGCAATACATACTTATTTTAATCTGAGAACCAGTTAACAAGATTTCCTTTCAGCTTCATCATTGCAAATTATTCCCACACTTATTAATTCCACCAAAAAAATGAAAACATCACCTAAAACCACATATACTTGGACATACCTGGCCATTCCAAAATCAGATACTTTTACAACTCCCGCCTCACTTACTAGACAATTTCTGGCAGCCTGGAAAACAACATTATGATGGTATATTAGTTTAAAAATTCCACCATTTAAGTAGGAAAATATAAGTTCTGTTCATATTAAATTTAGTGTAACATAGTCAACATTTGCAGAGGTGGAAATGTCTTTTAATAAGTTGTTTTTACCCCTATGGAAGTATTTCCATTGTGTATTTGACAAAATGAATAGAAAGGCAGGTCAGAAAGTCATATTTGCATTATTGTATAATCTTTACCAATTGTCTTTTTTTTTCTTCTTTTTTTGAGACAGGGTCTGCCTCTGTAGCCCAGGCTGGAGTGCAGTGGCGCAATCTTGGCTCACTGCAACCTCCGCCTCCCAGGTTCAAGTGATTCTTCTGCCCCAGCCTCCAGAATAGCTGGGATTACAGGCACCTATCACCACACCCAGCTAATTATTGTATTTTTAGTAGAGACGGGGTTTTACCATTGTGGCCAGGCTAGTCTTGAACTCCTGCCCTCATCCACCTGCCTCAGCCTCCCCCAGTGTTAGGATTATAGGTGTGAGCCACCACACCCGCCAACTGTCATTCTTAAACAAGGGCTAATAGAAGGGTCAACTCACTTTTCTCCCTCCCAGACCTGTTCTTATTAAACTATCCAATTTTCTTACTGACAATGAGAACATCTCTTGAAGTCCTTAATCCGGTTCTTACTAGGTGAGCTTAATAATACACAATCATCAAAATGAACCATCACAATGATGGGTGACCAATCTCTTACCCAATATTTCTGCTCAGTGATTGGTCATCTCATCCCAGTCAAAGAACAGGCTGGGTGCAGTGGCTCACGCCTGTAATCCCAACATTTTGGGAGGCTGAGGCAGGTGGAAAACTTGAGGTCGGGAGTTTGAGACCAGCCTGGCCAACATGACAAAACCCCGTCTCTACTAAAAATACAAAAAAGTTTGCCAAGTGTAGTGGCACACAACTGTAGCCCCAGCTACCTGGGACTGGAGACAGAATTGCTTGAACCTGGGAGGCGGAGGTTGCAATGAGCAGAGATCACGCCACTGCACTCCAGCCTGGGCGACAGAGCAAGACTCGGTCTCCAAAAGAACAGCTATGTGTGAATACAGTTTGTTTTTTCATTTATGTTCCCAGTATATTATAACATGATGTACAGAATTGGTCAAATACAATTGTGGATTATTTAATTTATATTTTCTTGCACATTCTTCAAGGTTACAAGGTTCAACAAAATAGCTTGATAGAAAGACATGGTATTTCTCAGAAGGAAGATATGATGATTTTTTTTTGAGACCGAGTCTCGTTCTGTCACCAGGCTAGAGTCCAGTGGTGCCATCTCGGTTCACTGCAACATCCGCCTCCCGGGTTCAAGTGATTCTTCTGCCTCAGCCTCCCAAGTAGCCAGGACTATAGGCGGCCACCACTACGCCAGGCTGTGTTTTGTATTTTTAGTAGAGACAGGGTTTCATCATGTTCGCCAGGATGGCCTTGATCTCTTCAGCTCGTGATCTGCCCGCCTCGGCCTCCCAAAGTGCTGGGATTATAGGCGTGAGCCACCACACCAGGCCAATAATATTTTAATACCATAACCCGTAGACCAAGATGTGTTTTTCTTCCTGACTGTTCATAATTCTATTTTCTCTGTGTGGCAACTGCACTTATATGAGGTTCCCTCTTGCTGAGTGCATTTTAAGAGTCTCATAGGCCAGGTGTGGTGGTTCACGCCTGTAATCCCAGCACTTTGGGAGGCCGAGGCAGGTGGATCACGAGGTCAGGAGATCGAGACCATCCTGGCTAACATGGTGAAACCCCATCTCTGCTAAAAATACAAAAAAAATTAGCTGGGCATGGCGGCGGGTGCCTGTAGTCCCAGCTACTAGGGAGGCTGAGGCAGGAGAATGGCGTGAACCCGGGAGGCAGAGCTTGCAGTGAGCCGAGATCGCGCCACTGCACTCCAGCCTGGGCGAGTGAGACTCTGTCTCAAAAAAAAAAAAAAAAGGTCTGTTATAAAATGAGAGTTAATGCCCATTCCCTGGACTGCCTGCATCTTCCTGCGAAAACACTTCACAACTCCACAATGCCTGCGCTGGATGGTCAACAGGATTCTTTACCAAGGAGACAAGAGCATCTGAAGTTTCCCATAAGGGGTGACACAAACCTACCATAGTAATACCAATATCACAGGCACAGAAATATGAGAATTGTTTTTGCCAAAATATCATCTGTCTGGAAGGTGTAATCTGCCACACCCATGTAGATATTCAGTTTTTATCAGTTTTGTAAGGACAAAACAGACAAAGGTTCTTAGTTCACGAGTTTCAATTGACAGAGATGTTCTTCGTCATCCCTGACATAATGATAACAATAACTGATGTTATCTACAGCATGTCTATTTTACAAAGCCCTTTGCCCCAGTCAAATAATGTGATCTTTAAAACAGTCTTGGAAGCCAAACAACATTATAACCCACAATTTACAGACACCGAAACTGAATCTAAGATAAGGTAAGTATCCCAAAACACACCTAGGAAATCAAGTGTTCCATCTCCAAATCTTCAACTCTCTAATATGCTTTAATTCTAGAGAGCATAGCATAGTAGTTAAGTAGGGACCCTAGAGCCAAGCTGCCCGGGTTCAAATCCTGGCTCTACAATTCACTTGCCCATTGGTAAGTTATTTTATCCTATTTGCACCTCAGTTTCCTCATCTGTAAAAAGGGAATAATAAGAAAATCTACTTCCTAGAATTATGATTAAACGAGCCTATATGTAAAATACTTATCAGAACAATGTCTGTCTAAGGTGACTGCTAACTTTAAAAAATGTTTTGCTAAGGCTGGGTGCAGAGGCTCACACCTGTAATCCTAGCACTTGGGAGGCTGAGGCAGGCAGATCGCTTGAGCAGATCGCTTGAGTTTGAGACCAGTCTGAGCAACACAGCGAAACCCCATCTCTACAAAAATTAGCCAGGCATTGTGGCACATGCCTATAGTCTCAGCTACTTGGGGGTTGAGGCAGGAGGATCTCTTGAACCCGGGAGGTTGAGGCTGCAGTGAGCCAAGATTACGCCACTGCACTTCAGCCTGGAAGACAAAGTGAGACCCTGTCTCAAAGAAAAAAAAAAAAAAACCTGTCTTAAAGTTTTTCTGCTTTCTAAAAGAAATGTATCCATGCTTTATCACTAGAAAGCTAAAACTAAAATACGGGAGGAAGTCCCAAATGAAAATTATACTCTTCTTGGTGAAAGAATTATTTTCTTTCAGGGGACAGACAGTGCTACAGATATGCTGAAAACAAGCATTTTCAGCTGATTATTTTCAGGGGACAGACACTGCTGCTAATATGCTGAAAGCATTTGTAAAGAACAGGTAGAGAAGAAAAACAGAGGGAAAAGAAGAATGGAGGAGAGAGTGAGAACAGGTGAGAAGGGAAAAATGGTCTCCATCACAATAATTTAGAACTGGTAACAGATTTCTTTTACTGGTATTTTGAGAAGTTAACATGAACCTCCATGTTTTCCCAGTGATTTGAGAGATTTTTTAAAAAATCCAAAGGATTTCTCTTATAGTTTCTGTTTATAGTGTAACTTGGTGGAAAAGAACTTGGGATCTAGTTAGAAAGTCAAGGCCAACCACAACTTCCCTATTTATCACAGTAGGCAAGCCGTTTCACTTCCCTGAAGCTAATTTTCTCATCTGTACAAGACTGATGGTAAGAGAATCCACTGTGAGTAGCTATCTCATGGGATTCTTATGGAGATCAAAAAATTAAAACATGGAAACTTGCTTGGAGATATTAACTAGGTAAATCATTAGACTGAATAAAGATCTTTCCTTTAAAATTACAGGGCAAGTTAAATTTACCAACTTTAAAAATAATGGTGAAAGATTGTTAAGAACAAACATTGGCTATTAATACATCATTGCACATTTGCTGAGCCATTGTTACAAAGGAATTCAGCCAATGAGTGGGAATGTGGGCGGCTAGGGTTACCAGATCTCTGTGGATGAAGCTGTTTCTCTCCAGATACTCCATCCCTTCACACACATCCTGACACATGCTCAGCAGCACGTCTCTACTGAAATGACCTTGTCTCTGTCGGAGGAAATTCAGAAGGCAGCCCCTTTCCATGAACTCGGTGACAATGTATATTGGTTTCTGCTGGGTGCATACACCATAAAGCTGCACTAACTTCGGGTGTGTCAGTTTCCTGGAAAGGAAGACATACATATATATAGTTACTACAGGAAAAGAAACTACCAAGTTTTTGGTGAGGGGCCACTTTTTAATACAAAAAGATGAGCCAGAAAGATGATCGCCACTTACATCATCACTTTAGCTTCTTCTATAAAGTCCTCCTCGCACATGGCACCTTCCCGAATAGCTTTGATTGCAACTTTGTACTGGGCTCGCCATTTGCCAAGCCTCACCACTCCAAACAGTCCACTTCCCAATTCCCTCATAAAGGTCAGTTCTGAAGGGTTAATCTCCCACTTCTCTGCATGACAGAAGGGGAAAATGTTCATATTTAAAAAGGAAAACGTAGCATGAATCAGAGAGGGGAAAAAGAACCTATAACCAAGATCAGATCAACCTCAGAATTACAGGATAACACTGTAATAATTCCTGGTAAAACACAAAAGAGACTTGAAACCTGCATCTGAACTGCCAAAGGTGGGGAGGATGAATCCCTTCTAACCAATGTGAAATGAAGAAGGCAAGACAATTCTGCACAATCAATAATAATAATAATAATATAGCCTGAAAGTTAAAGGTACTTTTGTCAAACAAACACTTCCTTCTTTACCACTCTTCCTTCTCAGGTTTTTTTTTTTTTTCTTTTTCAATTCCATCAAGTTGGAAATAATGTAATCTGCTGTTTTAAAGGCTTTTGTCAGAAGCGACAAAGACAACTAAGTCGGAAGCTTTCTTTCTTACCTCCATCCTTACTTAACGTTCTTGTAACCAATAAAGAAAGCTGGTGAGAACCAGGAAGAGCTTTGATTTATTTTAGATGTTAACACGATAATGCTTATTTTTTTACTGACAGAAAGTTTTCTATGGAATTATGAATAATGATGAAAACATAATACCTAGGCTGCTATGGTCTTAAGTATAATTATCTAAAAACTCATACTATAAACTTATGAAAACAGTTCCAGTATGTGAAATAGTATACATCCAAAGTTATCTTATGACAATGGATTCTTTTCAAGGAAAATCAGCTCATGCAACCACAAAATAAGAGTTACCATAGCTGAATCCTGCAGTGGTGGGTGCATTCTTCCCTTTCACACTAACTGGGTACCGAAGCCGGGTGACAAGTCCTAATAATCAAAGAAAGTGTTGCAGTCAAACTCATTCATAATCATTCTGCTTGGTCACATGCTACAGGAAACTCACTTATAAAATCCATCATTTATTCATTTATTGCTCATCCTCTGTGTGTACATACAGCACTGTACTATATGCTTTTATTCATTCAACAACCATTTTCTTTTAAATACTACAGTGTTTAACAGGCACCATGCTAGCTTTCTCTTTTTCCAAATATTTTAAAGGATGTTAAAAGGTTTCTAACAGTTATTTCACATTCTTTTCCAATATGAGAGCTGAACTATGAAAGGGAATTATATTAGCCTGCTAAAAATGAAAGTTATTCACCTGACATGACTCAGTATTAGCAATCTTAGCATAAAAATCGGGCTCTAAGATAGCAACAATTCGGAATACCAACTACTGGAAATCAGTGTGGATTTTTTAACCCAAGTTGCATACAGCACTAAATAAGAAACAGGAGGTGTCTCTTCCATAAACACCCATAGCACTCTGTATTTCCTCTACTACAAGATATCTCAAAGCAATTTAAAATCATCATGTACTTCTCTGTCTCCCCACAAGCGGTAGGGTCTCGGAAAATCAGGATCAGTGACTATACCTAGTCCACCACAGTCTCCCCAAAGTCTGGCTCTGTTTTTGGCATGCAGTAGGCACTTGATACATGTTTGTTGAATGAATTGAGATGACAGTGAAGAATAAAACTTATACAGGAATACAGAAGAAAAAATTAGGGAGCAAAAACACCAAAAAAGAAAAAAACAGAATGAGATATAAATTGATATGAAATCAGTTCCTCAAATGTTAAACACAAAGTTACCATATGACGCAGCATACCCATAACTAGGTAAATACCCAAAAGAAATGAAAACTTATTTCCACGCAAAAACTGGTGTACAGCTGTTTACAGAAGCATTATTCATAAGAGAACTAATGTGGAAACAACCCAAATGTCCATGAACTGATGAATAATAAACAAAATCCATACAACGAATTATTATTTGTATACCTAGCCACAAACCACAAACCAATTTCTAACAATGTGTTCAGGAAGTCCATCACAGCAATAAACATTAATGGCAATTTACATTGTCTAGAATTCCTAGTGATATTTATCGTCAGCAAATTTTTTCCTTAACCTCATTTTAGCTATAGTTTGTACATATCTAGGCTGTGTCTTGGCTTCCATAAGTAGATGAAGCATGACTTTCTAACACAACAGGTGGATGGTAAGATAATCCCCCTATATTTGGAGATAGAGGGGTTGATCCCGTCTCAACATTTAGCATTATTATACTAAATTTGAAACTGTTATTTTACTTAAGAGTTAAATGTAGGCTTGTATGCTGGCCTGAGAACCTAAGCATTCCACAAATATTGTGTTAGGCTCTGGGTTGTGACTCAATAATAAGTAGAAGTTATTGTGCAATTGCTATGTGTCAAGCCCTGTTCGTTTTGTTTATATTATCTGATTATTTCAGTAAACTTGTGATGTATGTTTTTAAAAAAGGGAATGGAATGCATCTACATACTACAACATGACAACGTCAAAAACAGTTATGTTAAGTCAGTGAAGCTAGTCACGGAAGACCACATATTCTGTAATTCCATTTATATGAAATGTCCAGAATAGGCAAATCTATAAGGGAGACAGAAAGTAGCTTAATGGTTGCCTGGGGCTGGGCTGGTGAAGGGGGGTGGGGTGGCAATTATTTGATACAAAACTTCTTCTTGGGATGATGACAATGTTCTTTAAAAAAAAATTTAGGTTATGCTGATAGTTGGCACAACTCTGTAAATATGCTAAAAACCACTGAACTGTATACTTTAAATGGGTGAGCTTTATAGTATATAAATTTTATCTAAATAACCATTATTATTACCTGGAAAAAAGTGAACAGTCACAAAATAACAGGCTTTGCAAAGGGTGCCTTCAATAAAATTTCAAAATTTTTCATAAGTTGGGTGAAGCACTTGGCTATCCCTGCCCAGTTACATTTTTAAAGTCAAAGGCTGGAAATCTTTCTATATAATCCTGTGGAACTTTAATTTTCATAACTGTGGTTTCTGTTATTTTTTGGTATTCAGTTTGTTCCCACTCTGGTGGTAGTGTACCAGAGATTCAAGAAGATGGTTAACTTGTAGGATATGATTACTCTAGTCTCTGGAAACCTACAGCACAGGACTGAATCCTGGTATATCTGGCATCTTCTGTGACTATTCTGAAATAGACATATCTTGGACTTTAGTATCAAGGACATATATACCACATAAATGTGAACTTTTTTTAACTTTTAAGTTCAGGGTTATAAGTGCAAGTTGGTTACATGGGTAAACTTGTGTCATGGGGGTTTGCCGTACAGATTATTTCATTACCCAGGTATTAAGCCTAGTACCCATAAGTTGTTTTTCCTGATCCTCTCCGTCCTCCCAACCTCTACCCTACAAAAGACTCCAGTGTGTGTTGTTCCCCTCTATGTGACCATGTATTCTTATTGTTTAGCTTCCACTTATAAGAGAGACCATGTGGTATTTGGTTTTCTGTTCCTGTGTTAGTTTGCTAAGGATAATGGCCTCCAGCTCCATGCATATCCCTGCAAAGGATATGATCCCATTCTTCTTTTATGGCTTCACAGATTCCATGGTGTATATGTACCAGATTTTCTTCATCCTGTCTATCACTGATGGACATTTAGGTTGATTCCATGTCTTTGCTATTATGAACAGTGCTGCAATGAACACCCACATGCATTTGTCTTTATAATAGAATGATTTATATTCCTTTGGGTACATACCCAGTAATGGGACTGCTGGGTTGAATGGTGTTTCTGTCTTACTGTCTTCCACAATGGCGGAACTAATTTACACTCCCACCAACAGTGTATAAATGTAATGTGAACATTTGCTATACACCACTGGAATAACTCATGTCCTAAGGTCAAGACAGAGCTTTTAATAAAGCTTGATATTATTTCTAATTATTCTTTGTATATATCATTCCTTTAATATGCAGTAATTTTAAATCAACCACATTCTACAATGAACTAATCACAGTATCTGATCATTTTAATCACTACCTTATATTTGAAGTAGGTTTTCACAGCTCACTTACCTGCTGCATTGTGCTTATGATATTCAATAATCTCAGGAATGGAGCCAAAAGCATGTTTTTCAGCTAGGTAATACTTCTTTGGAGATGTTGTTGTTTCCTTTATATGATAATGCCTGAAACCCGATGAACCTTCTCTAGAACAAAAATCAAAATGTGTCAGAACCAAGTTGAAATAATAAAACTTCATTCTTAAGGTGTTTTCTACAAGGGCAACCACAGCGTCTATCCATATGATTCCCTCTATTCCTGGCACAAATTTTACTTTCCCCATGTTCTTCTTAGCTTCATCTTTCATATTAGCATGTCAAAGTTTTTGAAGTACTCACTGAAAACATACATGGCCCTTTGCATGAGATTTTGAAAGAGAACATTTATGAATTCCACTTAACAACAGTTGGAAGTCTTAAAATAGCTATTAGCAGCTACTGCTTTTTGTTCCTGCTGTTGCATAAACTTACAAATGTCTAGAATACTTAAATCGCCAATAGCGAATAAATTACACTTTTAAACATTCAACTTTAGGTACCTTTCTAGAGCAGAGATCTTCTCTAGTCCTCTCTTGCTAAAAATGCTTTCAAGATGACTCCTGTTGCTCTTAGGGTAAAGCTCAGACTCATTGACATTGACATGAACTTGCCTCTGCTTCAACTCTCAGGCTTCTCTCTCCTCCCTTCACTCTGCTCCCATTCTACCACACAGCTACAACATACTTTTCAGTGACTTGAACTCACCACATCCTCTCTCCCCTCTAGGTCTAGGCAATTTCCTGGTCAGAAACACTCCGTCCCCTCCCTCTGAGTTTTTCCTGCTTACCTCTCAGGTCTCAGCTTGGATGTCATTTGAGAGAGCGTTCATGACTAACTCAATATGTGCCTGGGCTGTTTACCATCCCCCACCCCCAAACCCACCACACACACACATTACCCTCCCACATGGCACTTACTACCATCACTGTCTGTTACTGGACTGTAGCATCTACTAACCTACTAGTGGGCAGGGTCTCTGCATCCTTTGCTCATGATTTTATCCTTAGTGACCAGCACCATTCACTATAAATGTTTGTTGAATGTTACTAAAGTTATTATAGCCATACTCAACAAATATATATGAAAAACTATAGTGAAAATTACTGAAAATATAAATACAAAAAACAGTATATACACTTCAGAAATCAAGTTCAGGTTTTCTTTTTAATGGTGAAATGCTGCATTTTTTAATGAAAATTAGGAATTCATATAACGTACATAGGAAGTTCATGCAAAAACTCTAAATTATATAAAAAAAAAAAAAAAAGGTAGGATTACTCACCCTCCAAACTTGGTATAAAGGGAGACTGTGTACAAGCCTGGTTGACTGGAATCCCTTACCATAAAACCACCTTCTTTATCCTAAAATCCAAGTTCAGAAAAAAATTGTTTTATTCCAATTACTAATAGCATCGCCATGGAGAATACTGAAGAATCTAATATTATAATTTTATGATTATTATTCTTTCCCAGAAAATCTGCTTTGAAGAAGCACAACTTACCAGTAGGGCCCCTTGGTTTCTCCCACCCACAGGACTTTGCACTTCAAATTACTGCGCTAGGAGAGTAGTTAAAGAAATCACACTTAATTCCCCACAATCACAAATCCTCACGAATGGTGAGACATTTCAATCAAATAATCTCTCAGTGCCCTTCCAGAACTGAGAGACAAGATTTTGCAATTCCTGTAAGGCCTGGACATGTAGGAAAACTGTCATGGAAAAATATATTTCTTCATGATTGAGTTTCATTTCACACATTTTTCATATTTGTTATAAGCTTTGATTCTTGACTCAGTATGATTTTCAATCCACACTGAATTTTCCTATAAATGTCTCAGTGCTTTTTATAAGAATGAATTTAAAAATTCTTAATTCTCTAGAAGTTGAAGTTAAATATCAGTCTTTTTTTTTTTTTTTTTTTTTTTTTTGAGACAGAGTCTTGCACTGTTGCCCAGGCTGGCTGGAGTGCAGTGGCACGATCTCGGCTCACCACACCCTCCACCTCCTGGGTTCAAGGAATTCTCCTGCCTCAGCCTCCCGAGTAGCTGGGGCTACAGGCGTGCACCACCATGTCTAGCTAATTTTTGTATTTTTAGTAGAGACGGGGTTTCACCATGTTGGCTAGCTTGGTTTTGAACTTCTGACCTCCAGTGATCCACCCTCGTTGATCTCCAAAAGTGCTGGGATTACAGGCGTAAGCCAACATACCCAGCCAAATATCAGCCTTTACGAAAGGCGAGATGGAGGCACAAGTAACTTAAGCAGAGAAAATCAACAGTTGGAAACAATGCTAAAAGACTAAAGGTCAAATCTTTCTCAGGTTCCAAGCTGAAAAGCAAGAAATAGACCCTACGAACCTCAAATGCCTCTCTGTCCAGTAACACTACCATCAATCTCTAGTATTTAAATTGCTTTAAGATGAAAAGTGTGTTCTTTATTAGTTGAAAAATAAAACAAATTGTACTCTTATTCATAGGAAAAACAATGGAATTAAATAAGGCCCTACAAAAATCCCTGATAACAATTAGGGATAATAATTGTAACAATCAGTCAGTAAAAAGTATAACAGAGGCTGGGCACGGTGGCTCATGCCTGCAATCCCAGCACCTTGGGAGGCTGAGGCAGGCAGATCAGTTGAGGTCGGGAGTTCAAGACCAGCCTGGCCAACATGGCCAAACCCCATCTCTACTAAAAACACCCCATCTTTACTAAAAATTAGCCAGGCATGGTGGTGCATGCTTGTAATCTCAGCTACTTGGGAGGCTGAGGCAGGAGAATCGCTTGAACCCAGGAGACAGAGGCTGCAGTAAGCCAAGATCACACCACTGCACTCTAGTCTGGGAGACAGAGAGAGAGAGAAAAACTGTCTTAAATAATATAAATAAATAAATAAATAAATAAATAAACAAACAAATAAATAAACACACTTATTTATTGAAAATTTATTCTGTTCTAATGTTCTAGCATATCAATTTATTTAATCATCAAAACAGTCCTATTACATAGGTACTATTGTTATCCCCACATTACTTTGTAGGTAAGGAAATGACAAACAGAAAGACTGGCTGGGTAATTTGCACCACGTCACACAGCTACTAAGCAGCAGAGGCAGGATCTGGTCCCCAGGCTGCCATTTAGCTACTCACTCCGCTACATCTGCCTCTCACTGTAGGGTCTCCAGAGAGGCATGGAAGAATCCTGTGGGCATGGTTAGGTGTAGTTAGAATTAACCAAAGGCGGGAGGCCGAGACGGGCGGATCACGAGGTCAGGAGATCGAGACCATCCTGGCTAACCCGGTGAAACCCCCTCTCTACTAAAAAATACAAAAAACTAGCCGGGCGAGGTGGTGGGCGCCTGTAGTCCCAGCTACTCGGGAGGCTGAGGCAGGAGAATGGCGTAAACCCGGGAGGCGGAGCTTGCAGTGAGCTGAGATCCGGCCACTGCACTCCAGCCTGGGTGGCAGCGAGACTCCGCCTCAAAAAAAAAAAAAAAAATTAACCAAAGTCACCTACTATTGTTTTTTTAACATCAACTACAAAAACAAGCACTCAACAAAATCTTGATGCATGACACTAAGCAGGAGGTAAAATGAGAAAACATGAGTTTAAAAGACTGGGAACAATAGCTAAATAGAAAACTAGATCAGAAATGCAGAGAATTGTAGAGATCATCTTCTAGTCCAACTCCTTCTCTTACAGATGCGAAAAGTAGGCTAGAAAAGTCACAGGTAGACCCAGGTCCCATTACTCAGCACAGGGTAGTTCCCTCTATACATTTTACCCTTTCATTTTATTTATTTTTAAAGGTATAGCAATTTCAGCACATTTATTTCTAAATAGAATTAAACATCTATTAATGCTTTATTTATAAAAGATATTATGTAATATCAATGTAAATTATTTTAAAATAACTAACTTCAAGCCAAAAACAAAAAAACAAAAAAAACAAATACTTAAGTACTAAAAGTCAAGGCAGCAAATGATCAATCAGGAAGAAAGCATTAGAGTAAGCTTGCCCCTCATGCTAAGGAAAGTGAAAGTGTAACAACTGCAGCAAAATGAGGATGGGCCACTACAGGAGACTCTCCCTGGAGAACTCAGACACTGCAAAGACCTTTAACCAACTACTGGCTGGTCCTAGAACAGTAGTGTTTGCTACCAATTGATAACAAACAGTTGCAGATTTCTTTTTTCCTTCTCTACTCCCACCGCTTCACTTGATTAGGCTTTAATCCATTTATGCCTAGTGTTCCATTATTGGAACACTAAGCTTGTGGGCGTTATTTACATCCTACGGCTCAAAGTCATCAAAGGTCTGATTTTTCACACGCAAAAAATTTGCAACCTCCAGCATAAATGAGTTAAAATAAAAAGCAACAACTACCTAGGGAACCCTACCTAGGGAACCCCTGGCTGCTTGGATGGTCTAACTGCGGGACACAGTGGGTGATGACATTTCCCTAGCCAGGAATGAAGCAGAAAAAAATGAGTGACATTACTACCCACCCAGCCCTGCAGCAACGCCTTCATAATGCAAGGCATACATACACAAGGGAATTGTAGCCTTATGGCCTGGATCATTCTGGCTGTGACAGAGGTTTGGCCTAATGAAGGAAATTTACCAGGAGGGACAACCTCGTGGTGGTTAGTGCAAAGCCCCAGGGGCTTCTCTAAAAATTAAGAATGAGGTAAGCCATCTATGCTCAGGTTTTCGTGGGACTTGATAAAGCAATTTTTACTTCCAGGATGAAAAATAAATTGCTACAGGATATGCTGTGCTAAAAAAAGGAAAATGAAAACTATCTGAAAGGTGGCAATGACAATTCTTCATGAAAGCTATAAGTTTTCCTCCTGTGTGCCTGTATGCCTATATGTCTATATGTGTTATGTGTTTGTGACATTTCTATGTGACCTAAGAAAACATCTGGTAAATGAAATTAGTTTTTAAATTGTTGGTAAAATAAAATAGAAACATCTTCAGAATTTAATTCAGACATTTTGCCTAGATCTACTAGTCAGACAGGTTTAGGTTGTCTCTGCCTCAGGTCATAAAACTTCTGCTTCTGTGACGTTTTTGACACTTGTTTGACTTGTATATGAGCTTAATTAAAATTAATCACTTCCTAGATATTTTACTGGAAATTAGAACTACTAAGAGTTACAACTGGCTGGGCGCGGTGGCTCAAGCCTGTAATCCCAGCACTTTGGGAGGCCGAGACGGGCGGATCACGAGGTCAGGAGATCGAGACCATCCTGGCTAACATGGTGAAACCTCGTCTCTACTAAAAAAATACAAAAAACTAGCCGGGCGAGGTGGCGGGTGCCTGTAGTCCCAGCTACTCAGGAGGCTGAGGCAGGAGAATGGCGTGAACCCGGGAGGCGGAGCTTGCAGTGAGCTGAGATCCGGCCACTGCACTCCAGCCCAGGCGACAGAGCGAGACTCTGTCTCCAAAAAAAAAAAAAAAAAAAAAGAGTTACAATAGTAGTTAGTGTATATAATTAAAACTACTAGATGTAAGAGAAACAATTCTATATACACAGTGTATAAAGAAAGTAAGATGAATTTTTGGTGAAGAAGGCTACATAAAAGATAGGATATAGCTTTTGCTTAAGAAAAAGTCATTTTTTCTAGTTCACAGGTTATTTAAAGGTTGTTTCAAAATGAAGGAAAAAATGATATAGATAAAACTAAATGGGTAGGAAGAGAATGAAGAAAAAGAAAGGAAAGTCACGGAACTTGTCCCAGCAGGGAGAAAATCTTTAGATGGTTATTAAAAAATCAAATGAATAAAATGGAAATTTATGGGGTTAAAACAAAGGTCTTAATACAATACTACTGAAGGTTGTGTGGACCAAAAGGAGCCCCTGCTGGTTCCGCAACATTAAAGAGCCCAAAATTACTTTGCTATATCCCCAGTCTGCAGAAACGTAAAAAGCTAAAAGACAGAGATTAGAATGATAAGGCTGACCAAAAATTGTTTCAGGGCAAAACTAAAGCAGGTTAATCAAGATAAAAACTGACAAAAGGGGCAGGGTCCCTTGGTTCAACCCCCTGCTGGGAACCTAAAGCCTTCTGCACAACAGAGGGTAAATTGTTCTGGAGGTAGAGAAAAGAAGTTCCTAGGACTAAAACATAAAAACATAAGGGTTTATAAGACTATGAAAGTTGGAATGTTTGAACAGGTTTTATGTAAAGTAGCTGTGTCTCCTTTATCTAAATGTTTTATGGGAATGAACATTGTATTTGACTGGGGAATGTTTCTTCTACTGTAAAATAGAGGGCATGTAAACCTGCCCTTCAAGCAATATTAATTGGACATGATAAATGGGAGCCAGTATGACTGTCCAAGCTCATAGTATAGAAAAAGTTGGAATGCTGGTAGGGACAAATTTTCTACTTGATAGTCTTTTGTTGAGTGTTACTAGGTCTTATGGCAAAAGCCAGTTAGCACCTCCCAGTGACAACTACTGGCACTCTGGACTAGAGAACTTCTACTAGAGGGGCATTTACTGCCTTGCTATGGATGCTAACTATAGCTACATCTACGACTGAAGAACATAAAATGCTCTTGACACCTGAAATATCCGTGCTGTCTCAGGTGATGTCAGAGGAACACTCTAATGGAGATAGCAGTATCTAAAAGAGTTCCATCATAAAATGGAAATGGTTGATACAGGATCACATTATCTGGTGGGTACAAGGAGGAGACACTCATGAGCAGGGAGTCTCACTAACCCAAAGACTGACTCTGGAACTGTGTGAGTAGCTGCTGGATTCTACAGTGCCCAATAAACAGCTCTCAACTGACCAAGCAAGAGTTGCTTGGTTTGTGGATGGCGGTTCCAAGGTGAATGGACAACAACCTGTGTGGAAGGCTGCTACTCTGAAGAAGAGTCAAGAAACTGTGTTTTTGTGTGTTCTGAACTATTTAAAGCTTACAGCAATTGAGTAAAGTATACTTTTGAGAGCCAAACTGAAGCATTAACCTCTACCTGATTTCTCCAAAATTTGGAAGCTATTTTTGAGTATTCTTATTTTGCGGCAATATAGTTACTTGCATAAGTTCAATAAGCTATGTTTTCTTTTGTAACAGGACACACTGGGGAAACCACTGCTATAATAACCACACTGGTTATTTTACCAAGGCTTTGGGCATATGAAATTGTAAGGGCCAGTTTCAAGGGGTAGCAAGTAGGAAAACAGCCTGTCACATGGCAAGAGTGATGTAACCTTGAAGTGAAACCACAGTGATGACCAGTGCTTGATCCCCACTTACCAAGGTGTTCTGCAGCAAGGTGTTTAAACAATGCTTTCATAAAGATGCTTATCTAACCTCACCAGTGGTCACATGTGCTGGTAAGAAAGGCTGAAGACATGCCCAGCTGCACGTTTTACCCTAAAAGTTTGCTATATAAAGAATATTTTCTGGAAGGCAGGTGTGGGGATAACTGCCCTGAGGCCACAGGGCCACCCATGATTACTTCTGTTTGTAAGTCCCTATTAAATATTTCTTTCTAGAAACTGAATTTGTCAGTCTCTTTCTTCAGTCTCTGAGCTCCCTTAGCCTCTGGGAATAGTTTTGCATAGACTTGCTCACTGCTGAACAAATTTAGAAAGAGAGATACGTGGAACTACTTATTATGGACTCACTAAAATTAATTTGCCCTTAAGCCAAACCCACAAGTACAAACACTTACTTCACTGCGGAGGAGCTGCTCTGCCTTGCTTCTATTCATATTTCTGCAATACCATCTGAACAGAAAAAACAATACATTTCAGGCCTCAGGTTTTTAGGACATATTTTATTATTTTCAGAATTAATAAGGTAATTCTGCTCATTAATAATAAATATAACAAATAAGAACAAGATATCACTCATAATTTCAATGGACAACTAATAATTTTGATGTATATACTTCCAGACTTTTTCTACTCGTATTTCTATGAAAACATGTATGTATGCCCATATTCTTATGTTTTATTAAAGTGAGATCAAACTACATAGGCTATACTATAATCTGAATTTTTCATATAACATTATAGGATATTTTTGCAAATCAATATAAGTCTACATATGATAGTATGCATGTGCCATAATTTATTTAAGCTATTCTTCACTGTTCAACATAAAAATCATTTTCAATTTTTCACTACTAGAATCACGGCAAGAATGAATTTTACTCTACTGACTCAAACATGCAGGAAGTGTCACTTTGTATTACTGTCTTTAATTCAAACTAAATCTTATTCCAAGCCCTCCTCCTATCAATATGGCAGCAGATTTCATCTCAAGTCATAATGGTGGCTCCCTCAATGAATTTCACAAAGGTCCTAAGTGAAAAAAGAAACAACAAAACATAAGCACAGGCCTCCTGGGTCTTCAGACTTGCTGGTTTCCAGCAGAGCCCCAAGTCCTGTGGTTGCCCAAGACTCTATTATAGAAATGTCTGCTATGACCAATCAGCTGGTCTTCCCTCCCATGAGATCATTCCACTACCCTGTGCCGCATCCCAAGGCCCTGCCAATCTGTACCTCTTCTTTTTTTGAGATAGAGTCTTGCTCTGATACCCAGACAAAAGTGCAGTAGCGCAATCTCAACTCACTGCAACCTCCACCTCCCGGGTTCACACGATTTTCCTGCCTCAGCCTCCTGAGTAGCTGGAATTATAGGCATGCACCACCACACCTGGCTAATTTTTGTAGTTTTAGTAGAGACAGGGTTTCACTGTGTTGACCAGGCTGGTCTCGAACTCCTGGCCTCAAAGGACCTGCCCACCTTGGCTTCCCAATATCCTGGGATTACAGGTGTGAGCCACCATGCCTGGTCCTGTACCTCTTCTTATCCTTTAGAAAGCCCTTTTCTTGATGCTGTCATTAACCACTTCATCCTGAGAGATACTCGCCTCTCTGTACTTGCCCCAGCATAATCGATCCCTCCATGTGATTTAAGCAAACAGGCCATAAGAACATGAACTTAGACAATTTTTCTTTGGCCTTTGGTTTTAAACTTATTTTGTTAGATCCTTACTCGTTGGCAAGGAATTCTCCACCACAGTCATATACCCTGAGACTTCAAATGTTATAAAATCAGCTCAGCTCCTCTGGACATTTAAATTTCCCAGTACTGCTTCAGCCTTCCATAAGAGAACCAATCCCAGCACTTTGGGAGGCCGAGACGGGCGGATCACGAGGTCAGGAGATCGAGACCATCCTGGCTAACATGGTGAAACCCCGTCTCTACTAAAAAATACAAAAAACTAGCCGGGCGAGGTGGCGGGCGCCTGTAGTCCCAGCTACTCGGGAGGCTGAGGCAGGAGAATGGCGGGAACCCGGGAGGCGGAGCTTGCAGTGAGCTGAGATCCGGCCACTGCACTCCAGCCTGGGCGACAGAGCGAGACTCCGTCTCAAAAAAAAAAAAAAAAAAAAAAAAAGAGAACCAGCACCTGCTTTTGGCCCAGCAAAAACCCTAAGATAGGGAAACATAGGCCTTCCCTGACTGAAGAAGGGAAAAACACAAAGAACAAAAAAGACAATACAAGTTCTTTTTCTGTCCAGATTCTTTTATGTGGTAGCCAAATGCAAATTACAGCCTCAATCCAAGCTAAAGACTGTTAGACATTTTAATTGGAATCTGAGGTATTGAGCCAGGCCTCAGAATTGTCAACATCTCATTACATGGACCCTGTTTTATGAAATGAGACCAAGTTCAACAAAATTGCAGTTGTGATCAACACATTTCTGAATGCAATTGAGAAATATAATAAATCAGGAGAACAGAATTCTGTCCCTAATGCTTTTCCACTGATACAAAGAAACATTTATCAAGTGCCAAAAACATTCATAAAAATTAACTAAGGAAACATACGTGGAGCTTTAATTATGAATTATAAAGTAGCAGGATTTGAGAGATTGAGAAAAAGTTATTAAAAACAGAAGATCCGGTCCATCTTCACAATAAGAGTAAGCAAAGGTGGTTTCATCTTGGGTTCAGATATAAGAAATCAGTGAAGCTAAATTGTAGCTCTCAAGAGGAAACTAGACATAAGATACTTAGAGAAAGGAGGAGGCCCCTTCCTCATCTACTGTATTCCAGCTCCTCAGAAGGAGGAAAGAAGGAATCCACTGCACAAAGGGAAGGCTCTTGAAAATCCTGTTCTGAGGGGTCATTTTTAGGGCATTGACAAGTTCCCTGGAAAGGATGTTCCCTTCTTTGGGATATCAATTCAGACCTTTAAGTGTCTGTTGAAAGACAGAAAGGAGGAAGGAGTCATACACAAATAGATGAATTAACTCATGGTCGGGATTTTCTAACAGTTCAGTTCTTGGTGGCTTCTTTCTCCTCTCCTGTGATTATCTATCTCCAGGCAAGAAAAAAAAAAAAAGACAACAGTGGCTCCCCTGAATTCTCCCATCAGGAAGAATTACACACACAGGTAAAATGTGACACAGATACCATACACCTCTATAAAGGAATACCTGAGGCTGGCTAATTTATAAAGAGAAGAGGTGTATTTGACTCATGGTTCTACAGGATGTACAAGAAGCATGGTGCCAGCACCAGCATCTGAAAAAGACCTCAGGATGCTTCCACTCATGTCTGAAGATGAAGGGAGCTGGTGTGCAGATATTACATGACAAGATAGAGAAAGCAAGAGAAGACAGAGGCACCAGGATCTTTTTTTTTTTGAGACAGAGTTTTGCTGTGTCACCCAGGCTGGAGTGCTGTGGCACGATCTCGGCTCACTGCAACTTCCACCTCCTGGGTTTAAGTGGTTCTCCTGCCTCAGCCTCCCAAATAGCTGGGACTACAGGTGCATGCCACCACGCTCAGCTAATTTTTTTTTTTTTTTTTTTTTTGGAGACGGAGTTTCACTCTTGTTGCCCAGGTTAGAGTGTAATGGCGTGATCTCAGCAACCTCTGCCTCCTGGGTTCAAGAGATTCTCCTGGCTCAGCCTCCCAAGTAGCTGGGATTACAGGCACCCGTCACCATGCCTGGCTAATTTTCACCATGTTGGCCAGGCTGGTCTACTGACCTCAAGCAATCTGCCCACCTCAGCACCCAAAATACTGGGATTACAGGCATGAGCCACTGTGCCCCGCCCAGGCTCTTTTCAACAACCAGTTCTCGTGGGAACTAAGAGTGAGAACTCACTTCCTTGAAAATGGTACCAAGTCATTCACCATGGGGGAGAGCTCCACCTCCATAATCCAAACATCTCCCCGCAGGCCCCTGCTCCAACACTGGGGATCAAATTTCAACACGAGACTTGGCGAGGTCTCCAGATCCAAGCCACAGCAGTCAGGTGCTGCTCTAAGTATGTTACATTTATTACCTCATTTCATCCTCACAACTCTTAGGAAGTTAAGTGGTATTATCACCACTGTTTTGCAAATGAAAAAATTGAGAAACAGAGAAGTAAAACATATCTCAAGGGCATACAGCTAGGAAACAGCAAAGCCAAAATTGAACCAAATGTCTGGTCTCAAAGCCTGTGCAGTATTAAAATGGTTCCTACTGACCTTTTTACAGATGAGAAAACTGATTCTAAGAGGTTAAAATTTGCCTACTGTTACGCCAATCAATGGGTCCTGAAGTAGAACATACACCCAAGCCTAATTTCAATGCTGGGAAATTGAAATATTGCCAGTGCAGCAGTCGGGAGACAGGGGAAAGAGGGCTCAACAGTGTTGCAGGAAGTCAGGGACCCCGAACAGAGGAACCAGCTGAAGCCATGGCAGAAGAACATACATTGTGAAGATTTCATGGACATTTATTAGTTCCCCAAATTAATACTTTTATAATTTCTTATGCCTGTCTTTACTGCAACCTCTGAACATAAATTATGAAGATTTCATGGACATTTATCACTTCCCCAATCAATACTCTTGTAATTTCCTATGCCTGTCTTTAGTTTAATCTCTTAATCTGTCATCTTCATAAGCTGAAGATGTATATCACCTCAGGACCCTATGATGATTGCGTTAACTGCACAAATTGTTTGTAGAGCATGTGTGTTTGAACAATATTAAATCTGGGCACCTTAAGAACAGGATAACAGCGATTTTCAGGGAACAAGGGATATAACCTTAAAGTCTGGCTGCCTGTGGGCCGGGCAGGACAGAGCTATAGTTCTCTTATTACCGAAAACAGGTAAGAGAAATGTCGCTGAATTCTTTCCCCAGTGAGGAATATTAATAATTAACAGCCCTGGGAAAAGAATGCATTCCCAGAGGAGGCCTCTGAAATGGCCACCCAGGAGTGTCTGCCTTATGCAGATGTAGATAGGGATGAAACATGCCCTACTCTCCTTTAGCGCTACTAGGCTTGCTAGGATTAGAAAATTCCAGCCTGGCGAATTCTAGTCGGACGGGTTCTCTGTTCTTGAACCCTGTTAAAATGTTTATCAATGACAATGCGTACACAGTGGGACGTGGAAGTTCATTAGTGATTTGAGTTTCACCCTGACCTTGTGATCTCGCCCTGACTTTCTGCCTTGTCATCTTTTGTTGCCCTTGAAGCGTGTGATCTCTGTGACCCACACCCTATTCGTACACTCCCTTCCTTTTGAAAATTGCTAATAAAAACTTGCTGGTTTTATGGCTCAGGGGGCATCACGGAACCTACCAACATGTGATGTCTTCCCTGGACACCCAGCTTTAAAAATTCTCTCTTTTGTACTCTTTCCCTTTATTTCTCAGACCAGCCGACACTTAGGGAAATAGAAAAGAACCTACATGAATGATTGGGGGTGGGTTCCCCTGACACAATGGTTGAAAGAAAAACCTTTGGCCGGGGGAGGTGGCTCACTCCTGTAATCCCAGCACTTTGGGAGGCCAAGGCAGGTGGATCACTTGAGGTCAGGAGTTTGAGACCAGCCTGGCCAACATACTGAAACCCTGTCTCTACTAAAAATACAAAAATGAGCCAGGTGTGGTAGTGGGCACCTGTAATCCCAGCTACTCAGGAGGTTGAGGCAGGAGAATCACTTGAACCTGGGAGGCGGAGTTTGTCATGAGCTGAGATTGAACCACTAGACTCTAGCCTGGGTGACGAAGTAAGACTCTGTCTCCAAGAAAAAAAAATAGAAAAAAAGAAAAGAAGAAAGAAAGAAAGGAAAGAAAGAGAAAGAGAGAGAGAAAGAGAGACAGAGGGAGGAAGGAAGGGAGGGAGGAAAGGAGGGAGGGAGGGAGGAAGGAAAGAAGGAAGGAATTCGAAAGCAGTGGGTTGAAGAGTAGGGATTTAAAAAAACAGCATGCCACAGAAAAGCTTTATTAGAGGCTAATACCTTCTGATGAAGGAACTATACATCTAGAAATTAGACCCTGAATTTGTAGGTCATTTGTCGATTGTTCTTAGATATTAAAACCCTAATGTGAATTAGTTTTTCAGATTAGCTAGTTACCCCAAAATAGCAATGTCAATAAGGAAAGAAGAAGTTTGAGGGCATTTCACCTTTTAACCAGGGAAGGCCAGACCCTTGCTAAGCCTTGAGAATGGGTGAGAATAAATCATGGAAAGAAGACAGGAGGTAGAAACAAAGGAAAAACATAAAACCAACCAGTTATACACCTTAGCTTGTTCTCTAATTTTGCCCCTTCTAACTATGCCACCCACTCAAAGCCTTTATCCTAAGTTTTTTCCAGTCCTAAGGGCCCTTTCATTTCTGTCACCTTCTCCCTTTCCTGTCTTCCCACCAAGAACATCCTCTAATTAACCATCACAATGAATCTGCTTTCTTTTCCAGCACTGATCTCTCTGATCTTCTCCTCCCTACACTGTTGACTGGGTATGGAGGTTTGAACTAGGTTACTGATAACACTGGGAGCTGCTGGCCTGGAAATCCTGAGTTCAGCCCAGTGACAGTCTGTGGCCTGGGATTCCTCCTGGGCCCAAGCAAACAGCAGAAGAACTATTCACTCCACAGCTGTCAGAGGCTTTCTTTCTTTTTTTTTTTTTTTTTTCTTTTTTGTAAATTCCTGAGAACATTTAAGTTGTTGTGATGGTTAATATTGAGTGTCAACTTGATTGGACTGAAGGATGCAAAGTATTGCTCCTGGGTGTGTCTGTGAGGGTGCTGCCAAAGGAGATTAACATTTGGGTCAGTGGACTGGGAAAGGCAGACCCACCCTCAATCTGGGTGGGCACAATCTAATCAGCTGCCAGCACAACCAGAATAAAAGTAGGCAGAAAAACATGGAAAGACTAGTCTGGTTTAGTCTTCTGGCCTACATCCTTCCCCTGTGCTGGATGCTTCCTGCCCTCGAACATTGGACTCCAAGTTCTTCAGCTTTGGGACTCAGACTGCCTTCTTTGCTCCTCAGCTTGCAGACGGCCTATTGTGGGATCTCACCTTGTGATTGTGAGTCAGAACTCCTTAAAAAACTCCCTTTTATATATACATCTATCCTATTGGTTCTGTCCCTCTAGAGAACCCTGACTAATACAGTTGTGTTACAGGATGGGCTGTGGCCAAAACAAAACAAAGCAAAACAGAACATGGAGTAGGAAGACAGAATAGGGTCTCTGCCTGCCCTCATGGGAACAGGTTTCCTCTTGGTCGTCTGCCAGGCACGGTACAAAGGCCATGTGGACTCCCTGGCCTCTGAACAGAATGCAGTGGCACTCCCATGCTGGAGACTGAAGTCCAGAGTTATGCAGAGGAAGAAAATCTCTCGGAAGAGAGAAAATTTCCAAATTACGGTACATTTGAAACACTCGTGGCCATAAATCATAAACTTCAGTATTGAAAAGCCTCATTTGAAATCACACGAGTCGTAAAACGAGTTCTCATATTTAGATAAGGATTATCTGGCTTCCAAGCATCTTCTTTCCCCAATTTCAATCAGTTCTCCACGCTATCACTTTAAAACCAGGCCCAAGTTTTCACCTTTTAGCACCTTCCCTAATTCTAACGATTTTATAATTTTTCCAAAAATCTATTTGACTTAAGAGCAGAAATGCTACTTTATTTATATGTTGTTTATACTCTCTCCTACTTCTAAAATTACTTTGAGGATCACACCCCACTGAGCACTGTGGCTTTTCGAATTTGTTAACCTTTTCTTAGATGTTAAGGTACACTTATAGTATAGCAAGTGACATGAAGAAAAGAAACAGCTTGTTGTTGCTGTTGGTTTTTGTTTGTTTGTTTGTTTTTTGAGACAGAGTCTCGCTCTGTCGCCCAGGCTGGAGTGCAGTGGCCGGATCTCAGCTCACTGCAAGCTCCGCCTCCCGGGTTTACGCCATTCTCCTGCCTCAGCCTCCCCAGTAGCTGGGACTACAGGCGCCCGCCACCTCGCCCAGCTAGTTTTTTTGTATTTTTAGTAGAGACGGGGTTTCACCGGGTTAGCCAGGATGGTCTCGATCTCCTGACCTCGTGATCCGCCCGTCTCGGCCTCCCAAAGTGCTGGGATTACAGGCTTGAGCCACCGCGCCCGGCCTGTTGCTGTTGTTTTTAAGGAGGTGAATGAAGCATCAATACAGCACCTCAGAACGACAATAAAAGAGCATTCGATGTATATGAGCCTCACATTACAACTTAGCCATACACTGCTAGTGGGTATATAAATAATACAATTTATCTCGAAAGCAATTTGATAGCACGCGTCAGGAGCCTTCACAATGTTCATGTATAGCCTTTAGCCCAGCACATAGATTTTAGAGATCCAGTTTAAGATAAGAAACAAGAAGTTACCCCATTTAAAAAAAAAAATATATAGACAAGGTACCTAAGACAACCTAAACCACACAAATAAGGAAATGGTTACATAAATTATTGGACATCTACATGCCATCTGCCTGGTTATGTCCCTAAGGCCACACATAATGCTTGATACATGCTAACATCTCAGGAAATATTTAATAAACTTATGATCAAATGAAATAAAATGTAGCTAGGAAAATGTTTTCAAAGAGTATTAAAGTGTATGAGGAAATAAGCATGATTCTATCTTGAAAAATAGTAAAAAGATTGAAAGGAAATATACTAATGTTGACAAAGGTCAACTCTAATTGATTTAATTTTTTCTTATTAACATTTCTACTCTGGAAACTGTTCTTATGTCCTGAATGAATGGACATGATCTGTATTTCAAAGTCAGCTAATCTGTGATTTATTTCAAATCAATTCAATTATACTTACGTAATTTATGTACATAAGCTTATGTAACTCCATTCACACAGTAACTTCAGGAAAAATATATTATAGAGATTAATTCTCAGTCTTCTACCACATCAGACAACTGAATTAAGGATATTTTAGCACCCACTCCCTTCAAAGAATCATGAAAGATATCCATTAATCTTCAAAATGCCTTACATAATTAGGAAAATGAAAACTTTCTGATTTTCCATTCACAAAATAAACATTTACTTACTCATATTGATCTAAGTTGTTTGATTTCTTTCCCGTTACATAATTACTTGGGATATATCCTTCATTCCTAGAAATAAGAAAAGTACTTTAGATAAACTAAGATTACTTTACTGGGAGGTTATTAAAAGAAAGAACGATTATTGCCTTTTGAAATAAAGCATAATATTGCTTAAAGCTTATAAGAAAGACTAGCTGACCCTTCAAAATTCAGTATCTGTAATTCATCTGACATTTTACAAAGTACTTTCACTTTTGGTGCCCACAAAAATTCTGGGGTAGGCAGGCATTATTGTACCCATTTTCCGGTGGGGAAACTAAAGCTTAGAAAGATTATGGGATTTTTTTCCCAAGGTCCTAAAGTTAGCCAGCAACAGGACCAGAACTCGAACTCTGGACTTGTGACTAGGTCCTGTGCTCCTCCGACATTCCACAATACTTCTCCAGAATTCACAATTTTGGTGATATGTGTTAAAGAAACCACTAATTCAGAAAAGTCAAAGTGCTGGATTAAAAACACCCACCACTCTAATACCTCAATAGTTCTTATAGAATAGTTTCTCAAAGGATAACTCCTGGCCTTTGGGTCATTATCACTTGGGGCACTTGCTAAAACAGCAAATTCTTGGGTCATAACCCAATCAATGCAAATTGAGAAGACCTATGCCAGGTCAAAAAAGGTCCGATTTTACCCCAAATGACTCTTACACACATCACAACTGAAGATGCACTCTCAGGCCAGTAGGAGCTCAGGTTTTCAGCATAAGAAAAGAGATACACATATAAAATTTAAAAATTGAGTAGAAACCTTATAATCTTAAATTTGAATTTAAAGTATTAGTAAGAACTCATAATACACACACACATACACACGTGTACATATAGGTAGCTCCGTTGCACTGAGAAAGGCCTAGAAGGAATGGCAATCCAGCAGCAATTAGAATCTTAGCATCACCACTGTCTCTATATACCATTTGTGACTAAAAGGAGCCAGTCCTCCTTAGAAAAATGTCAAATTGTGTCCAGGTGCGGTGGCTCACGCCTGTAATCCTAGCACTTTGGGAGGCCAAGGCAGGCAGATCACTTGAGGCCAGGAATTCGAGACCAGCCTGGCGAAACCCTGTCTCTACTAAAAAATACAAAAATTAGCTGGGCATGGTGGAACATGCCTATAACCCCAGCTACTTCGGAGGCCGAGGCACAAGAATCACTTGAACCTGGGAGGCGGATGTTGAAGTGAGCCGAGATCACGCCACTGCACTCCAGCCTGGGAGACAGAACAAGACTCCGTCTCAAAAAAAAAGAAAATAAAAATGTCAAATTGTAAGTTTGGCCCCCCAAAAAATACAAGATAACTTGAGTCATTTCATTGAGCCAGAAAGTAGGAAAGAAAAACTAACAGGGTCCTCTACCAAAAACAGCTACCATCGACCTAAAATTGGCCAATTCAAGCAAAAAGAATAATGGTGGCAATGGATTGGAACCAAATATATAAGTATCCATAATAACACTAAAAATAAACTGTTGGTTACCATTGTTATTACAAGAGAAAGCTCAGTCATCAATTCATTATTCGGAAAATCAGTAAAAGTTTAAGAATCCAAATTTCATCTTTCCTTTCCTTCATGAACTACATGAATTGGTAGATGAGGCAGTTCTTCTTTAGAGAACTAGTAAATGCAGATGGAATGACAAAATTAGGAAATCACCGTTTTGTAATCCCTAATGAAATAATGACTCTAAGAAAGAATCATTAATGAACTCCCAAATCATCAGGGTAAACACCGATGAAGAACTTTATGACAGAGGAACAAGGCAGACACCTGAACCACTAAGCAATCTTAGCATTATTAAAAGTAGGACAGCCAGATATCACCTTCTAATGTGATCAAGCCTCTAGCTCTACTTGCCAGTTCATAAGAAATACAAGAAACACAGGCATATTAAGTGACAGCACAAGAAAACAATACATTTAATCTAGATTATGGCTCATGTTAGTGTTAAATTACTTGCTTTCATCAATAAATCAAAAATGTAGAATAAGAGAAACATAAGAGATATATTAACCAAAATGCAGTGTGTGGGTTCTGATTTGAACAAATCAACCGTAAAAATAAGTATTAGCACTAATCAGGGAAACTGGAATTACATCATTGGTTCCATCCTTACACGTGGGCCAGAGAAGCTCTTGCTCTGACCCCACACTTTTGAGAGCTCTGTGAAAGTGCATATTCCCTCTGACCTACGTTCCCATGCTCCTTTCTAGGTAACTAGGACCCCAGAATTCCCTGCTCATTTCCAAGGCCTACATGGGCCTTCTACTGGGTCCATCTTCCAAAAAACAAATTGTGCTGGCTGGCCATGTGCATTCCCTTTCACTGGGGCCGAAGGTGTGGCCATGATGGGGGATAGCTTTTGCAAGCCACGTGGTAAGAGTATGGGTTTACAGGTTGGAAGATCCATATGGTACACAAGAGACAGAGCCAGGGCAGGAGGGAAGAAAGAAGAAAGGTAGCCCCCCAAAGCCAGCTTTCCATGCACTACAACATTCTGGCAGAGTTCTAAATCCAAACCATGCCTTTCTTGTCACTATGAAAGGGTATTTGTCAAGTTAGAGGATAAAGTTTGTTAGCTTGATTTATAACTTCTAAATACTTAGATAAATGTTATGTGGATTTTCATTTGTACTCTTCCTCCAGGTCCAAAAATATTAAGGGAAAGTCTACAGATGATCTTATTTAAAATACTATGATTAAGAATGATAATGATGAAACTATTCACAATAGCAAAGACTTGGAACCAACCCAAATGTCCATCGATGACAGACTGGATTAAGAAAATGTGGCACATATACACCATGGAATACTATGCAGCCATAAAAAAGGATGAGTTCATGTCCTTTGTAGGGACATGGATGAAGCTGGAAACCATCATTCTCGGCAAAGTATCGCAAGAACAGAAAACCAAACACCGCATGTTCTCACTCATAGGTGGGAATTGAACAATGGAACACTTGGACACAGGAAGGGGAACATCACACACCGGGGCCTATCATGGGGAGGGGGGAGGGGAGAGGGATAGCATTAGGAGATATACCTAATGTAAATGACGAGTTACTGGGTGCAGCACACCAACATGGCACATGTATACATATGTAACAAACCTGCACATTGTGCACATGTCCCCTAGAACATAAAGTATAATTTAAAAAAAAGACCAAAACACTTCTAATATTAAACATTGTAACAAATGTGAGCTATACATATGTATAAGAAAGATTAATAAAAAGAAGATAACTAAAAAATAAATAAATAAATAAATAACATTTACGAGGAAAAAAATGATAATGGCGGTGTTTTTTTTCTTTTAAGTCTTTAGAATTTAGATTTAGGAGTGAAATAACATGATGACTTGAATTTACTTTTAAATATTCTAGAAAAAAAGGAAGGATTTAGACTGGCAAAATGTTAGTCATTTTTGAAGTCAAGCAACAAGAGATTCCATTATACTATTACATACTTTTTGGACGTCTGAAAATTTCTACAACAAAAAAAATTAAAAATAGAAATCAATCTTACACAGCATCTGATAAAGAGAAGCAGTGACAGCCTTCTTGTAAACATGGAATAAAAGGTTAAGAGTTGCAAATAAGTTAATAATGCACAGCAAAACAGCACTCAGATATGCACCATGCCTAGGAATCAAGCAGAAGAGAAGGATCCTGCCTAAACCAGAAGTTTCCACTGCTTCTCCAGAAGTGAAATGAGGAACAGCGACTTGAAATTGGGACTGGGGCTGGGACGTGAGAAGGCAGGTAGAAGAAAAGTGTTCTCTGGCAGGACAAAAACTTCTCCTCTTCTCATCCACTGGAACTCAGAGTATAAGTGGGACTGTACTATAGAGGTAAACAGAGGATACAGAGTTTGCTTATGAAGCCTGCAAGATACTCATACCCTATAGTTACCTCTATCTGCCCATACATTTATCAATGACAGGGTTGAAAGGACTGTTTTCTTTAAATCCTAAATTGTCTTGTACAAAAAAAAAAGCTTGCTGTTTAATTTCCTGCATGTACATTTGTATCTATTATATATATATATACACCCAAACACATGCACACACACATAGACACACACATACATATATATATTTTCTTTTACTCTTCCATATATTCATGGAGACAGAGAGAGAGAAAAAAGTGAGAAGAGGCTTCATTACACTGTGTATGTGTATGCATACACACACACACACACTCATGTGTACATATATAGAGAGAAAAAGTCTAAGAAAAAATGACAATAAACTATGTCTTAGAAAGATCTAAGATTACTTACTTATGGCAGGTGGGGACAAAATATAAAATTTAATTTCCCTCAAGTTCAAAATAATCAAATTAAACGTGTATCAGATGAGAAAGAGACCAATGTATTCTAACTTTTGAAAAGAAGTGATTGTTCAATTTGCATTTATTGAGGGACCACTAAGAAAGGACTGTGTTACTACAAAGTAATAAGGTGTGCTTCCATTTATGGCTGGTGGAATAAGTCTCATTACACGATAGTTACGACTCATCTTCTTCTCACTCAACACTTGACTCCCACCCACCCACTGCATGTCACACACAGAGAGGGAATACTTACCCATATTTATCTCTTGCTCTCCACCAATGAACATCATTCTTTTCTAAAATGAGATATTCTTGGCCTCTCTCTAATCTGAGATCATGTCCTTCTGTCGCTTGGAAATCATACATGGCTACAACGATTTCTTCACTATTATCTTCTTCCAGTGGAATTGGTGGGGGAGGCCTTCGCTAAACAAGGAAGATAACATTTGAAGATTTAGTCTTCTATATGAAACCGATCATGAATCAAAATGCTAAATGAGTCATACTTCACCACAGAATAAACCTCAAGTCTACTTACTATAATCCAACAAACTCTCATGAAGAAGAGTATTGTAATTCCTGTTTCATAACTAAGGTAACAATGATTTAAGTAACCCACTCAAAGTCACTCATATCAGATGAGGTCTTGACTGGGTCCAAAGTGCATGTTTTCTCCACTATACCCCACTCCTGAAAGGCATATCATTATATCAGCGAAGTCACTTCTTTGTCACACTGTGGTCTTAAGACTGAACTATTTCTCTAAAGTCCCACTCCCTTAATACAACTCGTTAAGTGGAAATAGAGGCAAAATGCCAGATGATAACAGGATCTCCAATGATAAAATCTCATACAATTAAATTGGTATTATTTGACACCACAAAAAATTGAAATAAGCTACAGCACATCTGTTTCTGAGATGGTCCTAGGGGAAAATTGTGTCACATCAATGAATAAACCCCATACTCAATAAGCCACAAACACTATCAAAACTTAAAATGTAAAGATTAACTATCAAAAGCTAAAGACCACCTACCTTCTTTGTTTCTGGTGCTGGAGGTAGTGCTTTTCTTATACCTGAAAATGCCAACAACAAAAACAGGTTAAAATGCTATCTACCAATAATTGATAAATATAAGATATTGGCAGTTTTAAGGAAAAGTGGGAATTAACACATAGACAAGCAGCACACTCTAACCAACTCTGGTGTATGCTGCTTGTATCTCTATTCTAGAACAGAATTAAAAACTGCTATTATAGCTGGTTTGTATTACTGACTTTCTGAACAGACTATAAATGCCACATGGATTGAGGCCAGGCCAGTTCTTTGTAATCCCACCACTGCATAAACTGAGGACTCAACAATGCTCATGGAATCAAACGGTACCTTGAAATCATGACAACACTGAGAAATTAATCAGCTTTGACTGTCCCTTCCTCTACAGTCCACAGTCCTAGAGTTTTGGCTGACACATGGCTACCCAAGATAAAGACTGTTTCCCAGCTAGGTGTGGCAATGGAACCAAATTCTAATCAAAGGACTCTGTGTACAAATGGGGTGTGCATTTTTAGATCTCATCCCTAAAAGGACTTCCCATGGGCATCTTTGACCCCCTTCTTTCTGCCTCCAGGAAGAGAGAGACTGCTAGAGCTGGAGCAACCTCAGGAACCACTGCAGGAATACCCCCAGCCCCAGATCACCCACCTATCACCTGTGGGTTATTACATGAGACTGAAATAGTTCAAGTCTATTTAAACTATTACAAGACTTAAACTAGTCTACTCTAGTTTAAGTCACTGTAACTTTTTGCAGTAGGTCAGATGGTGCATTCACTAGTACCAAACCTTAAGACATTAAAAAATATATAGGGAACAATAACAGCCTTAGAAACTTGGGCTTCCTCTTTAATGTGCTAAGTTAATGTCAAGATATCGCAAGAGAATCAGGGTGCCAGAACTCATAGAACTAAGGGCTGGATAGACTGAGAAAGTCATCTGCTCTGGTCTCGTTCATAATACAGCATCCCTGCCAAGTAGTAGTTCTGCTCATATCCAGAAGCTCTGTCACTTCTGAGGGACCCAGTGGGCATTCTGCATGGCACCAGCAGGAAACAGTATATCCAATCATTACTATGGGTGTCCTATTACAGCACTAGTAACTTAACAATCTCCATGTATTTTTAGCTTATGACTAAGGGTCTCTCATTCCCAGGATTTATAAGGGTCTTTGGTGTCAAAATTAACCTTAGACATTGTTGTTCATCTCAACATTTACATATGAGTATCATTATGACATCTTACTGTTCTAACAGACTGAAGCCACTACTGAAATCCATACTGCTACACCCCATCAAAAGGAGAACAGCCCTAATCAGACTGTGGATGCACTCCTACATGAGGTTTCTAGCTCCACATCTTGGTTTATTTGTTGAAGAACATTAATGCTTTTCAAAGCTGCTGACAGTGCCACATTAGGCTCAAACTTTCAATGGATTCATTTTGAACAAGATTCAGTATTGTGATAAAAGCTTCCTAAAATAGACCTTTTGATTCCATGAGAAGTTCCCACTATAACTAAATATAATTTTTCTTAAAAAACACACCTACCCTACATTTGCACTGTACTAGAAAGTGTGCTGTACCTAATCAAAACCATGTCACTTTCTTACCATACCAATAATATGTTCATTCTAAGCACAATATAATTATGGAATAAAATGAATACTTACTGCTCTCAAAAAGATTGTATTTTTCACATCCAGGTGCTAATTTTTCAGTTTGTCTACAACACTGATAACTTCCATCTGTCCAGAATTTAGGATGATATTTAATCATAATATTATTGTTGCTCTTTATTTCTGTAATTCACAGATATAGTAATGATTAGTGAAATACAAAAGTGACTACAGAATGTTTCATAAGTAACAGTATCAATCATTTCTTATTCCTTGGATACTATGTTTACTATAAGAACTCCCTTAGATCATACGACTCAGCATTCAGAAAAGCTCCATAGTTCTCTTTGACCTCTTCTTTATTTGTGTGTGAAGCACCCTTGTTAGCAGAAATGACTGCTGCTACACCAATGATGGATAAAGGCAAAAGTCAACCTGCCACCATTTTGTTCTGCAGGAGAAGCAATGAGGACTATGCAGGACAAATTATCCATTTAAACCCTTCATGAATATGTCATTCCATCCACACCAAATGTTGACTACATGGGCACTTTCTTAGAAAATATCAAATTCTGGGCCAGGCGCAGTGGCTCATGTCTGTAATACCAGCACTTTGGGAGGCCAAGGAGGGCAGATCACCTGAGGTCAGGAGTTCAAGGCCAGCCTGGCCAACATGGTGAAAGCCTGTCCCTACTAAAAATACAAAAATTAGCCGGGCGTGGTGGTAGGTGCGTGTAGTCCCAGCTACTCAGGAGGCTGAGGCAGGAGAATCGCTTGAACCCAGGAGGCGGAGGTTGCAGTGAGCTGAGATCATACCACTGCACTCTAGTCTGGGCGACAGAGCAAAACTTCATCTCAAAACAAAAAACAAAAAATGAAGACACCAAATTCTGTTATCATAAAAGCTTGTGCTTTATCACCTTCAGATATATTACACATTAAATGAGAGTGTGCTTTTCTTAGAAACGATATGCTACTAGAAAAAAATCAGATTTTAAAAAGGGAAGTTATCTTCAATATGCTGGTATCACAACAACAGCATATCCTTGGAGAAACACTTACTGTAGATTAAGAGATTACAAATGCAATAGATATATTAACTGTATTTCTGTCTGAGTGATAACAGTATTACATCTATCTCCTAAAATTATATACAGAGTAATATTTCATTGTGAGTTTTACCTTCTTTTAACTTCTTCACCCACAGGTCCCTGCTTTGTGGACTAGGTGCAAAAATGTAAAGTGTGTTAGCATCATGAACGACCTAAAATAAAACAAAAGATGGAATTGGTGAGGAGGACTTAGACACAGCACTTCTGTCTAGCACAGAACCCTTGGTTGCTACAGGCACCAATAAATGATTCTCAAATAACTGAAAGTCAATAACTTCACATCCAGAAAACCCAGATTATTTTCTTACAAAAGCACATGGACTTCTTCATTTCTACATTAAGTAGAATACACATTTTGCAAAGGACCATGTTTTATAGAAGAAAAAATATAAAGGCCAGGATACTTCATTAATCTCAGTATTTCTTTCAATCTAATTAACTGAAGTTCCTTAGATAAATTTGGTGTAACAGAGATTCAGTATTTCTCTAAATAATATTTTAGATGAATGGACTACTCCTTCAGCATCACTCTTACAGCTTCCTTTTGGCACTATCAATAATTGCAGTAGCTAAATGGATTAAGTACCAACTACCCCAGCACTGTGCTGTGTGCTTTACAGACCTTAACTCAATCCTGCCATCAAGGTACGAGTTTTTCTATTTTATAAATGAGAAAATAAAGGCCTACCCAGTCCCTCATTCTTGTGTAACTTCAGCAGGTACCACTCACGCACCACGCACTGCAGATGCTGTCCCCTGATGTTGTACTGCCTCACCCGCCCATCGCCATTTGGCTGGTAATCCAGAAAGCCAGAATTCAGATTCCAGAACCCAGCCTCTTAACCACAGTGCCTTACTTAGAGGTAGTCCTTGGTGGGCAATTAAATAGTGTTATTTTTAACATTTCTAATATTAATAATAAGATAACCCAGGGAAACTAAGCCAGAAATTTTGTCATTTTATTCTTCATGGTCAGTCACGAGGCAGAAAAACGGTCTAGACTGGCTAAAAAGTAATACAAGGCTAGAAACCTCCCTTTGTCATGTCCACACCCACTGCATTGAAAACCAAAACCAAATAGCTCTTTCACTGATAAATGGCTATCACTGACCATATTCAATAGATAATTCCTTCTTGTTCATTTAAATCAAAGGAATGTACTTTCTTTTTTTTTTTTTTTTTTTTTTTTTTTTTTTTTTAGAGACGGGGTCTTGCTGTGTCGCCCATGCTGGAAGGCAGTGGCGCAATTACAGCTCACTACAAGCTGCAACCCCTAGGCTCAAGTGATCTTCCTGCCTGAGCCTCCCAAAGTGCTAGGATTACAGGTGTGAGAGCCATGGTAACCAGCCAGAAATGCATTGTAATAGTAATGTGAACACCATAGAACAAATGATGCTATATACCATTCCCGTAAGACACAAAAATGAATCAGACATGAAGCCTATTTCCAAGACAAATACAGAAATACCTTATACAAGACAGAAATGAGCCATGATATCAGACGGATAAAGTGCTAAAAGAGATGTGAAGAGACATGTTTCCTCATTTGCTCTATGATTTTCACATCTATGTGGGCTTGCCCACACAACCAACTCTGTACAGAAGGAACCATGCACCATGAACTACTCATTCTGAATTGACATTGAGATGTCTGGAAAAGACTGCTAGGGCCTTGGACCTTCCAGAAACCTGTAGTGTATTGTAATAACAATTTAATTTATTATAATAACTTACCGAGTCCCTACAATTAGGCTAAGCACTTTACATGCATTGCGTCATATCATCCATACAGCAATCCAGTTCTTTCTTAGTGTTAGAATCCTCATTTTTCAAATGACAAAACCAAAGTGGCTGAGGTTAAGTCATATGAGTAGGATATTTAACCCCCAAATATCCCTTGACTGTTCCCCTCCTGGAATCTGCCTTTCCAGACTCCAAGCAGTCTAACTTCCCCACAAAACTCATCTCATGTCAGTATCATGAGCCTTTAAAACTTCCTTAAAGTTTGTTAGACTAGCTAACCTTTTTTGGTTAGACTAGCTAAGCAAAAAAAAAAAAAAAAACCTAATCCAAATTCAGAGTTTTGATAACTAAAACTATCTTGATATGTTACCTAGCTAACTTGGGGTATTTGTATTTCTATGAGAAGTTTCTAGGAATAGTGCCCTGAGCTCAACTAACAAGCTCCTACTTTTGGCATCTCAGGTTGTTTGGTAGGCTGAAGAGATGTCTGTGGGCCAGTATCTCCCCGAGCAAACTTCAGACCACACCATGTTGGCCTCCTTCTGAGGAAGAGGATCCAGGGAGCTGCGTTTCTCAACGCCTTAAGTCTTGTGCTGAGTCATCCTACCACAGCAGAGGCTGTTGGGGAGGGAAGAGCTTTGCAAACTTCAAGTGCAGAAACCATTTAAACAAGGAGGGAATACTCTCCCTCAGTAACACTACCCACTCGTAGTTACCCACCCTCCTATTTCTATCTTCCATCTACTCATTCATTTATTCCATATACTTATAATAATAGTGTGGTATAGGAGAAACAGCACAGACAAAAGGTAGACAGATCTGGGTTTGAAGCCCAGGGAAGACATGCCAGCTCCTGAGGATCTCCCAGCTGCCATGAGAATGACTCATCTAGAAAAGCATGAAGGAGGAACCATCCCATCTAGGCAGCTGGTGCGGATTCCCCACCATTTTCTCCACCTGTCCCACTTTCTTTTTCCAGTGTCTTTTGAAAACATCTACTTCTACTTTCATTTTTTTCACTTTGCATCTGAACCTAATGTAAAATTTCTTTTTTTTTTTTCTATGAAAACATGAAACTAAGATCTATACTTTCTTAGTTATACTTAAGTTATAATAAGAGAGGGTATTTTTCACCTTTCAAATCATGCTGCTTTAAACTATATAAAGCTCAAGCTTATCCCTTCTTGATTAATTTTTCAGATTGTTTTTGAACTTTTCTCATATTTATTCATCTCAACAATTTTAATAGTTCAAGGATGGAATGCTTTCTGTTCTACTTGTATTATCATTCTTAAAAGCAACTCAAAACTTGCAGAGTGAATATCTTTTTCTTGGACAGCAAAAATCTTAATTCTGGGTCCAGAATCATGAGAGCCACAGCTCCCCCATGCTGTCAATCCCTAATATGTCTAACAGCCATCAAAACTGTGGTAGGAGGCCAGGTGCAGTGGTTCATGACTGTCATCCCAGCACTTCGGGAGGCTGAGGCAGGCAGATCACTTGAGGCTAGGAGTTTGAGACCAGCCTGGCCAACATGGTAAAACCCTGTCTCTACCAAAAATACAAAAATTAGCTGGGAGTGGTGGTACATACCTGTAATCCCAGCTACTTGGGTGGCTGAGGCATAAGAATCGCTTGAACCTGGGAAGTGGAGGTTGCAGTGAGCTAAGATCGTACCACTGCACTCCAGCCTGGGTGACAGAGCAAGATTCCATCTCAAAGGGGGGGAAAAAAAAAGAAGTGTCGTAGGAATGGTTCTCTGATAATTTCAAATGAAATTACAGAGACACATACACACATACATAGACACACACACACACACATTATATATGCATTAAACATACTTAAGAAGAAGGTTTAAATTCATTTTACTTCTAGATCCAGGTGGTAGGTATAATATTAGGTGTAATATTAATAGCAGCAGCAGTAGTAAGAGAATAGTAATAGTAATAATAGCAACTATCACTTACCTTGCTCTTATTATGTGTCAAAGCTATTTATACATCACGTCAGTTAATCCTCACAACAACCCTGTGAAATTGTACTATTATTGTTACTATTCCCATTTTTCAAGAGAGGAAACAGGCACAGAGAGGTTAAGTGACTTAGACAAGCTCACATGGCCAGTAAGTAAATCAGGCAGTTTGACCTCAGAGTCACCTCTCTAAGCACTTACTGTCCCTGTCCTTCACTCAGAGAAATGGTAGCAATAAAACAAGGAACAGGGAAAAGGAAAATTAAATGTAGCCCTTCCTCCATTTGTGATGTTGCCACCCTAGTGGAGAATAAGCCAGAAGCTTGGATATTTTAGCTCACTGCTTCCCAAACATCTTCATCCCCCAAAACTGGTAAATGTATAATTCCAATGTAATTGGTAACTTCATATGAGCAATTAAAAACAAGCAAAAACTCTACCACATTGAAAAAGACTTTTGTAACTTTCCTTTCAGGACACAGTGAGAACACAGCCATGGGTAAAAGGTGACTTTCACTAGGGACATTCACTGCTTAAGGAGAGCATAAAAACATCCTTGAGCAGGGAAGGAAGTGGTGAGGTGCTGGGGAGGGGCTAGAGCTCCAGATTATCAGGATCCAACTCTACACTCCTGAGTTCTCAAGGCACGTGGGAAACAAGACACCAGCATGAATGCGGAGTAGCTCAGGACGGGGGACCCTCCTCTTCAGGAGAGGAGATGTGCGCACGTGTGCTTGGCAGGCTTTTCATTTACAAGGTGACCTTGGAGAAGCTATTTAACAGGTGAGCACTGATTTCCTCAGACATAAATGAGAATAATGAGACATTTACCTCCCTTATGCAACAGAATCATTGTGAGGGGAAAAAAATAACATGATTACTCCAAAGAAATATAGTTTAATCAATATATAAGGCTAATATTATTTTTTTAGCACAAGCAGCTTTTTAATCTCATTTCCTTTTGAGGATAACTCACGCCTTTCACTTCTCAGTTTCTCAGATTCATAGGGAAAACTTCAACCCTGACTTTTCAGTCTTAGCCCCGACTCCTTAAGAATCAGATAACGTTTCCACAAAGACTTAGGCAGTTCATGAAGAAAAGTCATAACTATTAAAGTGGCAAATTAACCTAGAAATCAGCCAATCAGCCACTAAAGCAAGGACAGAAAACTGTAATGTCAAAGAGCAAACATGACTAAGCCCACCACTGCACTGCCACAAAAATACATCAGCTCACCTGAAATGGATACTTATTTTGACAGGGAATGACACCATCATCATTCTTCACTATTTCCACACACTTGATTTTTGAAACATCAATAAACCCCTTTCTGTATTTCTTCTGTTAAAAGAAAAAAAAGAGAAGTATTACGACCATAAGACATAAAAAAAATTAACAGTATTATTATTAATGAAATTTTGCTCTGATTCAAAATATTGTAATTTCTTTAAAATTATCTAAATCATGTTTCCCACTAACTTCTAAAATTATTCAAAATACTAACACTGTGATTATTGTAATCAAAATTATTAAATCCTTTAATTTATCAAGATGAAACTGTTCTGTCCTGCCCCCATAAAGACTCCAGAATGGGCTGGGTACGGGGCCTCATACCTGTAATCCCAGCTCTTTGAGAGGCCAAGGTGGGATTACTTGAGGCCAGCAGTTCGAGACCTGGCCAACATGGCAAAACCCCCATCTCTACTAAAAATACAAAAATTAGCCAGGTGTGGTGGTGGCCACCTATAATCCCAGCTACTCAGGAGGCTGAGGCACGAGAATCACTTGAACCCAGGAGACGGAGGTTGCAGTGAGCCAAGATTGGGCCACTGTACCTCAGGCCTGGGCGACAGAGTAAGACTCTGTTTCAAAAAAATAAATAACTCCAGAACAGAAAAACTCCCTTTCATAGCTACCTGCCCCTGCCAGATACACAAGTTGTTCAACTTCTTCACGTTCTTGATGATAGTCCCCCAAAATAAAGTGTCAAAGACCAAGTCAAGCAAAATTCCATTTACTCAATTACATATGCAACTTCCAGCCAGCTCTGTTGTCCCCTTCACTGGGGTAGATGCCTCCAGTAGAGGCAGCAAACAGAACTGAGAGTTATGTGAGACGGACTTAAAATATTCACAAAAAGCTTCCATTCAGAGTCCATTATTAAATATTCTAATTTTCTTCCCCATTGCCTGCCCTCCCTGCCTGCTGTAGATCTGCCTGTAGCAATTAACTAACAGCCCATTAAGACTCCCCGCTCCAAAATCATCCACACCTTTAAGCACAGTTATCCCACACTTGTAAATTTATCCTAGGGAAAAATCCAAAAGAAGACAAAGCAGTATGTGCAAAGATAATATAATACAGCCACTAAAAATTATTACAAACACAATGTAGAAATAAAAATGCATTTGCTGAATAATATTAACAGATGAATTCCACACAAAAGTTACATAAAGACTAAGGTTACTTTTTCTTCATTGGTAGGTATTCATATGACAAAGAATAGAAGAAAAAGAGAAATGAAGAATGTTGTATTTGAGATGCCAGCCATCCCCTGGTGTTAGTCATTGAAAATTATTTTATCTAATGTTCTGAAACCCCAGCTCTGGCCACAAGCTTTGGGGTCCCCACCCCACTCCCAGGAACCTGCTCTGCATCCTCATTGTCACCACAGGACTTCCACACCTGCCCCATTCACCTGGGCCATCAGCAGTTCCCATCCGACTAGAGGACTTTGGCTGTCATCTCCCCAGTGCATATTTATATCCCCCAACATATGCACACACTAGAACCCCACACCCCCTTGACACTTGATATGGTCTGGCTCTGTGTCCCCACCCAAATCTCATCTCAGAATTGTAATCCCCACAATCCCCATGTGTTGAGGGCAGGACCTAGTGGGAGGTGATTGGATCATGGTGGCAGTTTCCCCCATGCTGTTCTCGTGACAGTGACTGAGTTTTCAGGAGATCTGATGGTTTTATAAGGGGATCTTTCCCTTTTACGCGTTTCTGCTCTCTTTCTCTCGCCTGCCACCATGTAAGATGTGCCTCTTCCCCTTTTGCCATGATTGTAAGTTTCCTGAGGCCTCCCCAGTCATGCAGAACTGAGTCAATTAAACCTCTTTTCTTTATAAATTCCCCAGTCTTGAGTATGACTTTATAGCAGTGTAAGAATGGACTAATACAACAGTTTTGTCAGTCCCTACTTCCATCCACACCTTTCCCCATTCCCTTCACACCTGGCTATGGAAGGTCACACACACAATCCTAACTGCCATCTCTATGCCCAGTCAGGCCTTCGCTGCTGCTCATCAGCCGTCCTGTATATCTCTAGTGAAGAGAATCCGGCGGCCTCCAGGGTCACTACCAGTGCCCTCAAAACTACAAACTTCACATTCCCTTTGCCTCAGTGGACTCCCTCCCTCTCTGCTTTACAGAGGAGACAGCAGCCATCCAGGGGTACATCCCCAAATTCTTCCTTCTGCAGTTCAAGAACATGCTACGATTTTACCCTTTTTTCTTTTCTTTTATCCTGTCTCAAAGAGAAAAGTTAAAAAGACACAATGGTTGAGACACTATCGCTGGCACTGAACACGTGTTATTTCATTCTGTGCTCACAGTATCCCTGTGAGGTACACATAAGTTGATTCTTTTATTTATTCTGCCAGCAAACACTATGGGACACCAACCTAACAGGGCAACAAGTACCGTGCAGAGTGCTGGGGTTTCAAAGTTATGAAAGGAGGGTTGAGGGTCTCTTCAAGAGGATTTTACCATTTGATGGGTGGAAGGGGAAGAGGGATGATTCACAGTCTAGTAATGATCAAGCAATGCTCTCTTCTGGTATCCTACAGAGTGGGGCAGTGATGGGGCCACGAGAAGATGGGGAAGTTTCAGGAAGGAAGTGATATTTTGATTTTATTTTTAAAGGATAAGTATGAGTTTTCCTACAGAGACAATGGAGGGAGTTTCAGGCTGCAAAACAACAAAGTGCTGAATATTTAGGGAAGAGAAAGAAATTCACTGGGGTTGAAGCTCAGGGTGGTTCAGGGGGCGTGTGGGAAATGACACCAAAGAGGCTATCTGAGGCCACATTAGGAAGATGCTTCTGCACCAGCCTTACAAGCTTGGATTTATCCTGAGCAGTTTTCAATGGAGAATCAGGAGTGCAGTACTGGGGTGTGTGTTTAAGAAGATAATGATTACCAGCAGGTGAAGAATGAGTGTTGACAGGGAGGCTAGCTTGGTGACTGCTGTAATAGTTCAGGTGACAGATGAAGTTCTGAACCAAGTCAGTGGCAGTAAAGTAAGAAGAGCAAAGACGCCAGAGAATTTAGAAGGCATAGTTCACAAAACTTTGTGACCATTTAGAAATGGGGATTAAGAGTAGAGAAGGACTGAGGGGGGCTAAGGGATTTTGAGTTTGAGTGACCAGGAAACACGGACGCTGTGAATTATGAGAAGGAACACAGAAGAACAGATCAGGTACGAGGAGGCAGGGCTGAGAAATGTTCAAGTGACAATTGAACAACCAGGTGGAAGTTAAAATATGGGTCTAGAACTCAGAAATGCTTAGCACCGTCTTTATAGATAAAGATAATTGTGCTGCAGAAATGCTTAGCGCCATCTTTATAGATAAAGACAATTCTGCTTTTCACAACACATATGCAGCGGCAGCTTATTCTAGCCACATCTAAAGGTAACCCTGGGAGGTTAGGCAGGGCTGAGGAAAAAAAGGATTGGAAGGGGCTAGGCACCGTGGTTCACTCCTATAATCCCAGCACTTTGGGAGGCCGAGGAGGGTGGATCATGAGGTCACGATCTGGCCAACATGGTGAAACTCCATCTTTACTAAAAATACAAAAATTAGCCAGACGTGGTAGTACGCACCTGTAGTCCCAGTTACCTGGGAGGCTGAGGCAGGAGAATAGCTTGAACCTGGGAGGCGGAGGTTGCAGTGAGCTGAGATAGCACCTCTGCATTCCAGCCTGGGCAACAGAGTGAGACTCTGTCTCAAAAAAAAAAAAAAAAAGAAAGAAAGAAAAAGAAAAAAGAAAAAGAAAAAAGTATTGGAAGGGATAAAGGATTCACCATAGGGAACAGAGAGTTACTGAGTGAGGCGTGCTGTCCCATGCACTTTCTCCCCGAGCCCACTTTAACTCCTGAGATGCCAGCTTTCTAAAGCTTTTCCACAGAGGGGCCCTTTAGGAATAAGAGCTTTAGGAAATGATTTCTGAGCAGTTACTGTAGAAGGAACACACAGTTTTTCCTCCATTTAGACTATTCTTTAGAATTTCTTCAGTAAGAAAATACTTCATGATTCCTGGTGCATGCTATATGCTATTGTCAATATTGTGGCCCATCTGGGTGCAGTGGCTCATGCCTGTAATCCCAGCACTTCAGGAGGCCAAGGCAGGCAGACCACTTGAGGTCAGAAGTTTGAGACCAGCCTGCTTAACATGGGAAAACCCCATCTCTACTAAAGATACAAAAAATTAGCCAGGCTTGGTGGCACATACCTGTAATCCCAGCTACTCTGGAGGCTGAGGCATAAGAATCTCTTGAACCCAGGAGGTGGAAGTTGCAGTGAGCCAAGATCACACCACTGCCCTCCAGCCTGGGTGACAGAGCAAGACTCCATCTCAAAAAAATAAAATAAAATAAAATAAATTGTGGCCCAAGGAGAAATATCCAAGGTCATTACCTTTTTTCGTGTTATATTTCCCTCCTATTCTATAGCCTTTGCCCTGTTTACTAGACTGAAAATCATGATGAAGCTGAGACTTTCCCTGACTCACCTTTGAATCCTCTATGAATCTTCTGAGCTAAGAAGACCACCTGACACTTAGAAGATACTAATTCAACAGTGTGCTAACCCAGTATGCAAAGAACCATGGGCAATACTGTGTGTGTGTGTGTGTGTGTGTGTCCTCTCTTGCACACTTTGCAAAGTTTGAAAATGGAAGTAAGCAATGACCATTTTATATATCGTAAACCAGCATATATGGGAAAACGAGGCAGAAAGATTAAATATAACTTGCTTTAAACTACACATCAACTGAATGGCAGAACTGGGAGTTAGATGGAAGAGATTTTGTCCCCCAGCAAGACTTACAAGGTACACTGTTTTCCTTTAATTTCCAGAATACTCTGTATTTTAATACAAACATCCATCCTAATTTAAAGAAATTAAATGAGAAAAAAATGTATACAAATAACCAGGCTGGTCTCGGGTGATCTGAGAAGTCATTTATCTCAGGACACCCTCTTGTCCTTTTCCCAAGGCATCCGGAGTCTCCACCATGCACAGGAAAAGGCTTGCCAGGGTGTCCCTCCAATATTCCAAATGATTCGTCCCTTTCCCACATCACAAATTTGATTCCAGATGTGGCTGTTCCCAGGGTCTTGCGGCAGAGGAAATCTCCTATGTGAATCACGTCTTCATTGCAAAAGGGCCTCAGGGAAGGAGCATGAGCTTTGGAAACAAGCAGATCCTGACTTGTAGCCTCTGCTTTGCCACTTATAAGCCATACAACCTAGGGCAATGCCAGTTTTCCCTCTGTGCCTCAGTTCCTTTCTCCATAGAAACAGGTCAATGCTGCTCTCTTTGCCAAGCTATCAGCAGGATTAAAGATAATGTTCATAGTGCTGAACAGTGTCTGACACATGGAACTTTGTGATGGTTAATTTCATGTGTCAACTTGAGTAGGCTAAGGGATACTCAGATGGCTGGTAAAACATTATTTCCAGGTGTCTGTGAAGGTGTTCCTGTAAGAGATTAGCATTTCAATCAACTGAGTGAGTAAAAAAGATCCACCTCTGCCAATGCAGATGGGTATCATCCAGTCCGATGAGGGTGCAAATAGAACAAGCAAAGTCAAAGGGAAAGCGGAACTCTCTCCTTAAAGTTGGGATGTCCATCTTCTCCTGCTCTCAGACTTTGGTGCTCCTGGCTCTCCAGACTCCAAGGCTTCCACCAGCAGCCTCCTACCCTGCTCCTGATTCTCAGGCCTTTGGACTTGGTCTGAATTACACAACTAGCTTTTCTGTGTCTCCACATTGCAGATGGCAGATTGTGGGACTTCTCAGCCTCCATAATCAATCGCATGAGCCCATTTCCATAATAAATCTCCTCATATACATCTATATATATCCTATTGGTTCTGTTTCTCTGGAGAACCCTGATTAATACAAACTCACTCCCCAAATGGTAGCATATACTATCACTTTTCACTGTAACCCTAGGAAGTTGCAGGAAACTGAGCACTAAGAGGCTATGGGATTGGCTAAGGATTGTAGAGGCTGAGCCAGAATTGAACTAAATTCTCTCAGAAACAGTTATGCTTTTACCTGACTCCAGGTCTCTCAAGCTTGAATAGTTATGGACTTTTATTACAAAAAAAAGAATATTATGTTCATAGCTAACAATTATAGAACACTCACTATAAACCAGCACGATGTTAGCCTCTTAATGTGGGTATTCTCAATGAATTCTCACAGCATTATAACATGAGAATTATTGTCACCCCCATTTTGCAGATGGAGAAATCAATACATGGAGAGTATAATTAACTTGCCCAAAGTCACACAATAATCCAGAATTTGAACTTTAATTCCAATCCTAAATTTGTAAGTGCTACCTATACCTAAGTAACTTGATATCATTTAACTACATGCAAACAAATTCAGTAGAAACTTCTTAAACTTATATAGCTCGTATACAACTATAAAACCAAAGCAAGTTCACAAATTAAATACAAACAAAACTATACAGCAAATAAAGTGAAATTAACATTACTTGGATGTGACAGATGGGGTGTTGGCTGGAACTGAATCTCTCTCCCTAAGTAGTTGTCTTGCCATCCACATGTTTATATTATTGTGTGCCACATGACACCCTCTCCCACCTCTTTTCTCAATTTCAATTATAAAGTACCTCTGTTTGTACATACATTGCTATCCTATCATTAGGCCCCATTTTGCACCAGTCAATTGTTTTGTGTTCAGTCTGTCTCTGTTCTTTCTCAACAGACCAGAGCAATTAAAACAGATCTCAAACACGAAACCAAAGCAGACTGCTGAAATGGCATGTTTAGCAACAAAGGACCAAGCACACAAAAAAATAAACACACACACACACACACACACACACACACACATTCAATATTATTGGGGGATAAAATATTTCATCAAATTAAGAAGACAAAATTTAGAAATTGCGGTTTTCAACACATGCATAGCACTAAACCTGTGGCTAACATTCATTGCATTCCCTCACGATAATTTGCATTTAATTTGTGAACTTGGTTTAGTCCTTCAGTCATGTTCATTAAATATTGACTGCAGTGTCCTTCTACCATCTGCAAGGCACAGATACCAAAGTAGCATAATAGAGACTTGAAAACACACACACACACAATCTGTTGCCTTTATGGAATGTACAAAAACCCAACATCTTCTAGGGTTACAGAGACAAATGATCATATTTACAATCAAAGTTTTGGTGAGTCAATAGTGAAAGACTAAAGAGTTCCAGTTAACTGTTTAACAGAAAAGAAAATGAATGACGTATTCTACTAAAAATCCCAAATGACCCTAAAAGGCCTATTCTATTCATACATGTAGTCTTTTCCCTTTCTACTCAGAACAGATTTAAAAGAATGGGTCTTAAGTACAGTAGAACACATTAACTAAGAGAAACGAAAAAAATCTTGGGATAAATTTGACATTTTTCTTGTGAATACTGGGAATAATGTTTACACAGAGCTTTCTAAGATAAGTCAAATGAATAGAATTTAAAGGCACTTCCAATTTGGTGATTCTATGAGAAACTGCCGCCTCTTTACCAGGGACAAAATTCTAACAAAAACTTGGTATTCCATTACTTGGTATCTCATTATTTTTTCCTCCCTTTAAACTAGCTTATAATAGTAACTTATATAGGTGATTTATATTTTATAAAGCGCTTTCACACTAAAGAGAAAAAGAAAAATATTAAGAAACCAGTAATAATATATATAAGTATGGCATAATTTTAAAGATTATAGTTTTTAAAGTAATATCCAGAATAAAAACAGGAAGAGGAAAATCTCTATGAGAAATATGAAGGCAAAAATTTCATTTCCAAAATCACAGAATAATCTTGATATAAGATCGTGTTGATGTAGGCAATTATAGTTTCTAAAGACATACTTTCACTGCATTTAAAATTCAAATGTTATTTTCTCCCCTTAAGTGATCTTATGACCACTTAAGACTTTTCTATACCTCCTGGCAACCCTCTTCATAACTCCCCTTCGTGGCCCCAGAGCTAAAACCTATCACCAGGTGTGTTTTATTAGAGTTGAAAGCAAAACTTACTAACCTATGTGTTTTGAATTAAGTCTAAAAGTGATTTAAATGGTTTAATTCTTAACATTAGTAGAAATTACAATACATTGTGTAAAAATAAATGTATACAGATCCCTTACTGCCTAAGTTTCATGCAATAGACTTCTGAATTCAAGGAATGCCAAAATTAATAAATTCAATCCAAAGATTACAAATTCCCTTGGAGCAAGGACTATGCTAGTGATCTCTGATTGCCACATTTTTCCTCCCCTTTCTGGGAAGTTGGCTCAGCTAGATTGCACTTCCTTATCTGCCATGCACCTAGGTGAGGCCATAAGACTGAGTTCTAGCCAAGGGGGCATGGAAAGAAGTGACATAACATTACTTCCCATCCTCCAAAACCTTTCACACTATCCTTCCTGTTCCATCCCCTTCCTTGTCGCCCTATGGGACTCAAAAGATCCATGGAAAGATTGTGGTGACTGAAAAACAATGAAGCCGTTAGATGGAAGAGGCCTGGGTCCCTGAATCACCATGTAGAAGGCGGTTATATATAATGTAAGGAAGAAAGAAACTTTCTATTGTGCTAAGGCAGGAGTTTCAGGGTATTCTAAGTTATAGCAGTTAGCTATCCTGAATAATATATTCTAGATTAAGAGTACTCTGCACCCAGCTACTCAATGCCTCAGAATTTTTATTGATAAAGAGACATGTTGAACTAAATCAGTGTTTCCCAAAGAGTGGTATGGTGGTTTCTGAGGGTTTTTTCCTTTATAATCTTCATTATTTAATTTTTTCCACGCTCACAGCAACAAGAAGCAGCAAACTTTCTTCCCAGTCATTCCAATACCTCTCAAACATAATATAACCATTCAAGTGTTCTCCTACACCTTTTAGAATACTCATACAAGCATATGTATGTATGCTATATATACATGTACACATAGACATAAACATAAACTCATATGTGTGCATTCACATAATTATACAAGTTCTTTCATTTATATTTGGGATTGTGTTGCATTTTTTTCATTTTTATATACCACAGACGTCTCAGGTCAATACATACAGGACTAAAAGGAATTCTTTTTAATAGTACTATAACTTTAAAGAAAATGTTTTCTTATGATGATGCATAAGATGCATGTATGATGCATAAGCGCACACACACATTAATTGCCAGGAAAAAGACCAGTTAAATATCTCAAGCTGAGGTGGTTTTAGGTGGAACTTGGATAAACATTTGTAGTTACTGTATATAGTTTTATGATTACCTTTTATTCATGGTTTTCCATTTACTGACTGACACAGTTTCCTTTTCAAATAATTGTGTCTAAGGAAAAAAAATTTAATTATTTAAAGGAAAACATTAAATAAATAGTGCTTTACAGATGGCACATATATGGCAAATTCATGTAAGTAGTATAAATAATGGCTGAAGTTTGGGCAACAGTGGCTGAAATTATCTCTTTATTTTGAATTCTAACATCCCTTGACATTTGTTATTTTGTACCTGTCACTGTATTCCTCGACCACCAGGGCTGCCTAACACACCTTCCAGCACTGACTTACACATAACAAGATTCAATCTATAGGGGTATGTTCAGGTAAAACCCCCATAAAGGTTACACACACTAACTCTCAGTCACCTCTCCTGAGATGTAAGCATTTCCAGACAAATCCAAAATGCCTACTTATTCCCACCCCCCAGGATTCAATACATTTTACTGAAAAGATACAGAAAATGCAGAAATAGACAATGGATTTTTATGGCAACATTTGGCTTCTGGAGATAGATCTCCCACCTGGACACATTTTCAGCCTAGAGTGGTGCATGGGGAAATGTCTCACTAGGAAATAAGAATTTAATATGGAACTCAGTGTTGGCAGTTGGGATCTGAATCTGGCAGCAAAATGCAAAATGTGGTGAATGGAAATATGCTAATTCATAGTATCTAATTTAACCCACATTCAAGCAATAAAGAATAATAGGTAAGACTTATAATAGCACTGTTTGCCTGGTACTGTCCTATGGTTTATGCATATCAACTTGTTTAAGCCTTCCAATGACCACTATACCATGTTACCTCTCCAAAAATAGCAAGAGCAAAAACATCTGTGGGAAACTAACACTAGGTGACAGCAACAGAAAGGACTCCCACTTTGCAGATCTGTGAGGGAGGACAGTCCCTGGCCATATCTAGTATATGAAATATCTACCATCTGCTTAGCACTGGGAGCTACGCATCATGGGAAGTAGGGTGCTAACTACCACCACAAACATTAATATTTAGATTTGAAAGCAATAACATGTAAATACTTCATTTGTCTTAGGTACTTTTCCTGCAATTCTAGTGAGTATGTATGCTGACTGGAGACTTGTTCAATACAGTCTGAAATGCTAGATGAGTGTTTATCAGATTATAACTATGAATTTCCCCATTTAAAAACCTAAATTAACTCTGCTAACTGCTACATCTAAAGTTTAAGCTTTCATGGAGCCAATTTCTAAAGAAACAGAAGCCCACAGAGGCACCCTCTACAACAAATTCCAATTCATCATTACACATTAACAAAACGCTCTTACTCTCCATGTGTCTGCTAAAATGATCTTCCCAGGTTCACTTGGAATTTTACTGAGAGGTAAATTTCTCTGACTCCAGGATTTCAGACCAATGTGATATCAGAAACCTCTTTAGTAAGAACCAAAGAAATATGGGATAGATTTCCCACCTACAAAGCATTTATAATCAAGGTAGGAAATAACTCATGGACACCATTTTGACACCCTAGCAAGACTAATCAAAGTACCCAGCCAAACTTATTTAAAATTTCAGGCAAGAAATAGAAAGATAATCACAGAGCAGTATCTGTGGATCACAACTGGATCCAGAGTGCCAAAAAGCCTCAAGTGCAAGAGACAATGGTGATTTGATTGTTAAAGGAAAAAGGACTGGATATTGCTATCTCCTGAGACTAATAAGAAGTGACTGGAAACAGGCTGGCAAATGTAAATGACGCGGAAACTACAAAAATGTTACCCTAAATATAAAATCAGAAGTTATTAGGAAAGTTTAAAACTGATGAAGAACTTGTAAAGTTGATTGACTTTCAGAGACATGTATTTGAATAATATATACAGCAATTGACTATGCTGCTAGGGGACTTTTTAGAAAATTTATTGAACATGCCACAATATTCTCAGTATCGTCTCAATGTTTTAACACAGCAGAATCAATATGACATAATGGTGGAGCACCCAGGCTTCAGTGACTGGCAAGCTGTGTTTAAATGCCAGCTCCACGGCCCTATACAAACTAAATAACCTCTTCTAGTCTCTATTTCCTTATCTGTAAATGGGGATCTTAAAATTATTAAATTAACATAACCTATCTCCTAGAATATTTTCAGGATTAATTGTGAGATGCTCACAGGCACATAGTACAATTTATCTGGACCCCCACAATCACTTACTGTCAGTTATTTAGTTTGTTTTTGCCTTTAAATATAAGACTTAAACAATTTTTCAGCATTTAAACTTTTTTCTGATATATACAGCCTTAATTTTTAATATTATATACTAATTTTGTTATACAATTCAATAAGAAAAAATATTTAATAAGATCTTTTTAATATTTCACTGGTATTTACATTGTTTTATTAGGTAACATACCAATATTTTTTCACTTTCTCCTTAAGGATTGAATTCAGTCAATATTCCAGCAACTCAATAAATACAGGAGTAGACAGTTAAGTTTGGCTATAATGCATAAAATATCACAGAACAAACTAGGGAAATAGGATAATAGCAGAACCATTCTTTCTCTTAAAACAGAATAATATTTTAAATAACTATTTTTAAAAGTAAATTGGTCTTATTTATCAATTATCATAGAAATGTAGGGAAGGCAGGGCACAGTGACCACCTTGGGCAACACAGTAAGACCCTGTTTCTACAAAAAAAATTTAAAAATTACCCAGGTGTGGTGGTGTGCACCTATAGTCCCAGCCACTTGGGAGGTTGAGGCAGGAGGATTGCTTGAACCCAGTTCAAGGCTGCAGTGAGCTATGATAGCACTACTGCACTCCAGCCTGGGCGACAGAGTGAGACCATAAAAGACATGCAGATGAAGTCTAACAACCACTCAGGACAATATTTGCTGAGTAAATACTATATGCTAGATAATGCACTAAGCACAAAAGACATGGAAGCATATGTCCACACAAAGACTGATACAAAAAGTTCATAGTGGCTTTATTTATAATAGTCCAAAACTGGAAACAACCCAAACATCCATCAATAGGGGAAACAAATTGTGGTATAGCCATACAATGGAGCATTTCACAGTAATAAAAAGAAATGCAATATTGTTACAACCAAATGAATATATGTCAAAATCATATGCTGGGTGATAGAAGCTAGTCGAAAAAAGACTATCTGCTATATGAGTTTGTTTATTCTAGAATTCCAGAACATGCAAACCAATCTATCATGTCAAAAATTAGATCAGTGATGACCTAGGGATGGTGGGAATGAAGGGGGAGGTGTGAAGATAAAGGGGCATGAGGGGTTATGGGCATATTCAGTATTTCAGTTGTCGTGACGGTTGCATGGATGTCTATCTAATGTCAAAACTCATCAAATAATGCAATTTAAATACATGCAGTTATTGGAGCATGTCTAATGTTAATGCTGTATAATGCTGAAAAAAATTTGGCCCCTGCTCTCGGGAACTCTGAAGTCTGGGGACACTTGGAAACTATAAAATTCTTTGGTAGTAATTTAATGTTCTAAATCATAAGCTTAAAACTGCAATAACAACAATGGTAAAAGAAAAAACTGAGGAGAAAGATTAAGCAAAATAACTCTGGTTTATAATGGGCCAGAAGTAGGTAATTGATCAGCTTTCATTTAAATGAGGGCTCTGTTCTAGTATTTATTCCAACTTAGAAAGAACTCACCCATCCATTTGATTCACTCGGTCTTAAATGAAAATAAATAAGAAATAAAATAAATTCAACAACTCCTACCAAGGCTGCTGCTTGGTCCTAGCCTTCTCTTTATCACCCCTTCTTCAAGGCAGGCCTAATAAAAGTCACCAACTGGATGCTCAGCAAAGGCACAGCCACTCCCTCTCCAGCACCTGCAGCAGAGCCTGGCACCTGGCAACCTGGTGCCTAGCAGGTGCCCAATAACTTTGTTGAATAAGTCAATGAATGAGTGAATAAATAAATAGGAGGGGACTCAACTAAGTGGAATTGTTAAGAAGCTAGGCTTTTCTCAGGTCTAATTTCACAATATCCAATTGTAACCAGCACTTTTTCTTTTCCTTTTTTTCTGATTTTTTTTTTTTTTTTTTTCTTTTAAGAGATAGGGTTCTTGCTACATTGCCCAGACTGAACTCCTGGGATCAAGCGATCCTCCCAACTAAGCCTCCTGAAGAGCATAACCAGCATCACCACTTTTTCTTAACTACACCATTTCCAAGAAGAGTTTTTGCTTTTATTTTTTATTTTCTATCTTTTTTTTTTTTTTTTTCTTCTGCTGCAGCTCTCTCAGACCTATACCACACCAGGTGCAGCACAGGCATGCCAGGAATCTCCAGGACCTGCTTCATGGAAATAATCCCAGACTCCGCTTCCTCTCCTCTCTATTCCATCAAAGTGTACTGCTGCACACAGGAATAGCCAAGTGACAGCCTAACTGTCCCATTACAATCTTCAGAGATAAACGTAACTACTGTCAAGGGAGAAATGGTTATCATTGAATATGTTACTGAGCATCTTTTGGCTTGTTTGTTTGTTGTTTTGTTTTGTTTTTCTTAGCAGCAAAAAAGAAGGCAGGTCCTTTAGCTTAGGTTTCAGTTCTTAGGTTTCTATGGTTAATACTGACTAGTAGCACTTTGCTTCTCTAGTAGGAGTGTGTGTGTTCTGAGCTTTCTAGAAAGCACTTCATGTGTTAGGGTTTTTTTTTTTTTTAATGATACTTTATATCTTTATGAAAGTGGAAATAACTAGAATCACAAAAACATGATTTCACATCAAGAAGAACTTGGGAGACATAACTTTGTAAGTTTCTGTTGGGTGAGAGTTACAGATGACAAACGGGACAAGATAGAAAATGCAATTTCTGGGATAGATGGTGGGTGGCAGGGGCAACAAGTAATTCAAATACGCAATGGCCAAATCTGTGGAACAAAACCTACCACTGCAGCCCAAGGGGAACACCATTCCCACACCACCTCCTAGTATCCCAACCATGACCAATGGATTGAAGAAGTGATAACTCAGAGCAGTGACAGCCCTGAGGGTGGGAACCCTGTGGCAATTCTCCTAAAGCCTTCCCCTGGGGCTGGATTTCTGGAAAGGAGCATCAAAAGGCTCACAGCCTCTTGGAAACTGCCTCTACCCTGCCCACATCTAGCCAGTTCTTCCTCAAAGAAGAGTCTCACTCCCTGCTTATCTGATGTTAGTGGAGGGCACAGAGGCATGCACACAATTATGAACTGGAAATATAAATTACTTAAAACTGAACTGAGCTTTGCTAGAGAACTGCAAAAACAGAACATTAACCCGGTCTTTAAATCAGCTGCTACTTGGCCCTATATATCTCTCTAGTTCTCTTCAACGTTAAAGAGATCACATTGCAGTTTGTTTTCTAGATGTCTTTAAAATATTAAACTGCATATAATGGCAGCTTCCCTATACCCTTTGCTACCCCCTATAAGAGAAACATCCCCTCCTTGTTTTCAATGAATACAGTCAGCCTTACCAGGTAAAATTTCTTCCTCTTGCTTCTCTACTGGGAAGTTTGATGAGTAGATGATAAGAGTTGGAGGGAGTGAGGAAGTGGGCCCAGGGAGAAGGAATCACCATAACAGCACCCACAAGAAAGAGAAAATGTATTTTAGAGCCAGATCTCTAGTAGCAGATGATGAATTGCCCATCAACTCTCCCCTCAGTAAAATACTCAAAGAGAAATACACAGAATTGCCTCATTATGTATTCCATAGGTTTTTGTGGGTTTAATGCATGTCAATCACTGCTTTTACTACAGTTTCTACAGGAATATTCATTCAACTGGTGTTGCAAATAACCAACTTACAGCAAACTTTTGTAATACAACCTACCAACTGGGAACGTTCTGTAGATAAAATTATCTTTAAAACGATTTCTTCCACTGACTGAGTGCTTGATGATATTAAGGAAGTTCTGTTGATATTTAGCCGTGTGGTGATGGCACTAAGATTCTGCTTAAGCTGGGGGCTGCCTGACTTCTGGAGATGAGTACTGAACCATCTGTAGAAGAAATGATGTGGTTTCTGCAAGACCATGGGAGGAGGAGGGATTTGTTACAGATAATGAGGTGGGAGGAAGTGGGACTAGGGGGACTAGGGTTACTTGGCTGGGTGATGCATATAGCGGTTCACTGTACTATTCTGTCTACTGTTGAGTAAGTTTTAAATATTCTATGATAAAAGGTTACAAAATACTTCTCAAATATTTTTTAAAGCCTGATCAAAGTCGTAGCTGAATCTACTTACAAACTTTTTTTTTTTTTGAGAATAAAGAAAGAGCCCATTATAAACCAGTAAAAGTAGAGATGGCACATTTCTTAATTGCTACTAATAAAGCTTTTGCTATCCTTGTTGTAAAGCGTAGACTGGGCTCAGAGCAGGAAGCAAGCCTTAGAAACAACAACAATCCCTATGTTTACACAACTGCTTGTACAGGTCATGTGTGCACAGCTCCTTGCATTCATCAATCTTAAAGTGCTCCATAATTAATTATAGAACCACTGACTCTGCCGAAGTAATGAGTCATTTAGCATTTGCAATTTACTGTTGGGTAAATGAGGCACTGAGGTTAAACAAATTGATCAAGGGCAAATGAATAAGATACAGAAACCTAGGCTGCAATGCTATACTCTTCGCTGGCTATCACAGCTAGGAGCCTTAGTTAAACTATTCGTCCCCTCTTAGTCTGCTCTTGCTAATGCAACTAACTCTCAATTGCTCCAGTGAAACTAACTCTCACTCATCCATGTTGCACAGGGGACTGGCATGCAAGCTAGTAGACTGAGTGGGGAAGATCCCTACTCAGTGTGGGCAGGCCCTCTGGTTTACACGTCTTATATCTCCCTGGGCTAAGAACCAGCAGCACTCCATAATAGAGCTTACTATTTAAAAGCAAAGAGTCTGAAGCCCAACTGTCTGAGTTTGAATCTCAGCTCTGATACTTACTCACTATATCTCCTTGAACAAGTTACTTAACCTCTCTGTGCCTACATTTCATTAGCTATTAAATGGGATGAATAATAGCACCAGAACTTCATATGATTGCAGTAAGAACTCAAAGAGTCAATTCATGTAAAGCTTTTGGAAGAAAGCTGACAAATGGTTTAAGTGCTTGATCAATTTAGCTACTAATAATATTTTTGAAAAGCATACTAGCCCTTAGGAAAAATAAAAGCAAAAGCCACTAGTTTTGATTAAGGAAAGATCCTCACACCTACCTTCTAAACTCCGAGAAAGATCTTCTGAGAATTGATGTTGAATTTGACTATGTCTTATAAAATAAAAAGCCATGAATGAGATGTTTCCTCAGGTCATGACAAATATCAGTTTTCTAAAATTACAGGAGGCCATAATAGAAATGACCAGTGTCTACCAATATCCACTCTTTTCAAACAGAAAAAGAAATTAACCTTTCCTCATGGGTTTTACAATTCTGTTTTTAAAATGACAGTTGATGTTTCACATGATTCCACTATTTTTACCCTTTGAGGCTGTTATTTTAGTTCTGTCTTACAGTACGAAACCAATACTGAGCCAGCCAGTGACTAGATTAGCACTTCCTTTTTACGTTAGGAACAGTTGATCTCTGGTAACTCACAGCCTTTAACACACGATACTTAGGAGCATCTTTGGTCAAAAATTTTTCTTCAAAGCATTAGAGTAATGTTACAAAGACATATTTTGCCAGTTTGTCAGGCTGTCTCGACGGCTAAGTCATTCCGATGAATATAAAGATGAATATATGTCTGATCCTCCTATAAACACACAATTTGGATAGCCAAAAAATATCACAAAGCTATCCAGAGGCAGCACAGAACAATGGTTCAGAGCTCTGGGAATCAGGCTGCATGGGCTGGGGTCCCAGCTCTGCCACATGCCCACTCTGCAACCTTGGGCAAAGTACTCAACCTCTCTGTTCTTCAGTTTCATCATCTGTAAAATGGGAATAGTAACTGTATCTGCCTCATACAGTTCACAGGATTAAAGTTAATACTTACAAAGCATATAAGACCATGCTAGGCACATGGTAAGCACACAAAAATATGCCACTTTGGCATATGGATTGAGTTAAAGGCACTTAAAAATAAACAGCACATGCAAGAAGGGCACTGTGATCTTCCTTGTTCTTCTTGAAAACATAAGATTAAATCCCATGAAAAAGGTGCCCTCCCTATACCAGGAGGATGAAAGACATTCATTCTGATGGGGGTGGGGAGTTGAGGCTGAGGGAAAGCTGTACAAACTTTATTATACTAGTCCTTATCTTGCTACTTTTCCACAATTCACTGTCCTAGTCCTGAAGTGAATTCTTATACTTTTATGTTGACTTAGCATCCATTTTGAATAGATTCAACTTTTTCATACCCAAAGCAGGGCTCAGTCATCCTTGACAGTTCTAGTTCCACGCCACACCCAAATGGTTCAGGCCAGCAGGCAGAGATAAGAACTTAAAGGCATCTCTTCTGTCTAGCAGACAGGCTTCCCCACTTTATCGAAGCTTCCCTTAAAAGCACCATTCAGGCATTTGCCCAGGAACTTAAAGTGACCCCACACCCTAGCCCCTTATATATACTGCCGATTTGCACATGCATTTTCTCTCTCTGCCTGACTCCATTCCTGCCTCATGCAACCCGGGGATGGAGGACTGCCCTCCCAACCCATTCCGCCCTTCCTGTCCAGGATCTGTAAGTAAAAATCTCTGAACTCGTTTCCTACCTGGTGGTGTATTGAGTTTGCACCTTTCATTTGAAGAACCAGTGGCTGCAGCTGCCTCAGGCCATGCTTTCCCAGGAATCCTGGGGGGAATATCAAGTCAGGCTCCCAGCACTAGGGTGATGGTCAGGCAGGTATAAGCTGGACGTGGGTCAGACAAGAGCCACAAGAGTGACTGCCACACAAACAAGATGAACAAGTTCCCCATGTGAGGGAGTCCCCAGGTTCCAGGTGAGCCGACTAGGCATAAAGTCATCCTCCAAGCTAAAGAAGTATCCCATGAAAGGGACACTGTAGACATTCATGTCCAGCTACCCCGCATTTCCCATCAGGACAGGGTTGCTAGCCAACCTGGTACTGGAACTCCATTAGCGAGAAGCTTTCAAAATAGCCCCAACTCCTTTTTCCTATCACATCTTTACAATTTACCAATTTACTACTCTGTCCAACATAATATATAAGCTTTCAACCCTTACAACTTCTCTGGTCTTTATTTTCCTGGTAAAGGCTCCCACGTACATGTAAAAATTACTAAATAAAAATTCTATGCTTTTCTCTTGTTAATGTCTCTTTTGGCAATCTAATTTAAAAGGCCCCAGCTGGAAAAACTAAGACAGGCAAGGGAAAAAAATATTTTTTTCTCTCCTTCACACAATAGAAGTATATTTAAATGTTTTTTTTAAAAAGAAAAAACTAAACTAAAAAAGACCACAGAGCCCTTCTGTTTCTAATCCCAGAAGCCAGTCTTGATTTTCACTGTGCAAAATGTATATTCAAAGGTACCAAGGAGATGATAAAGAAAATAATGTTTTCCATTGTCTCTGTTTTTAAGGTAGAAATGTTTTCATTCTTAAAGCATCTTTTAAGCCAATGGACAGAAGGGTTTCTAATATTCTATTGGCCAGAGGCTTACATACAAATGGCCTGGCAGGGCAGGTATTTTCTCCTTTTACAGGTGAAGAAACAGAGACTTAGAAAGTTTCATCAACTGCCCAGTTTCACAGCTGGCAAATGACAGATCTAGATTCAGAGCAGATCCGCCTGGCTTCAAGGCCCACAGCATGTCCTCTCAGGAAGCCACCTCCTTTCAGGATAAACAGCATTAAATGAACCAGATCTGATGATTCCAAATTTACTTCTCTAACCCCAACTTCTCACTTGCATCTTGATTCTGTATCTCTAAACTACCCAGGAAGACATCTCTCCTTATCTCTTTCATTTACATCTCTTTCACATGACACAAAACAAATCTATCATATTCTCCTTGAACCTGGATTCCATTCAATCACTCAACAACCACTGCACTCCAGCCCGGGCTACAGGGTGTTTTTTTTTCTTTTTCTTTTTCTTTTTTTTTGAGACAAAGTCTCACTCTGTCACCCAGGCTGGAGTGCAGAGGCACAATCTCGGCTCACTGCAACCTCCGCCTCCTGGGTTCAAGTGATCCTCCTGCCTCAGCATCCTGAGTAGCTGGGACTACAGGTGCACACCACCACGCCTGGCTAATTTTTGTTTTTTCTTTAAGTAGAGACAGGGTTTCACCACATTGGCCAGGCTGGTTTCGAACTCCTGACCTCGTGATCCACCCGCCTCAGCCTCCCAAGTGCTGGGATTACAGGCGTGAGCCACCACGCCTGGCCAAAAAGAATGTATTTTTATATCCTGAAACTTAATGACAATGGCAATATTACTAACTTTTCTTCAAGGCTTATCATATGCCAGGTTTTGCTTTAAACTTATTTAGTGCATGTTGTAGATGTATAATTTCAATTGATCACTATAACAGCCCTCTGAGGTAGGATGAGTGCTGGGCTACGTGATGCCTTCACCTGCTTTGTGAAGCTTATAAATGAGAATGAGAGAAAGAGACGGAAAAACTAATTGCATTAATAATGTATTAAAATAAAATAGAGATAGGTGGTGCAAAGTAAAAGTGCAGGATGACATTATACAGGGAAATCTAATCTAATCTAATCTAATCTGGAAGATCACAGCAAATATACCAAGGAAGTAATAGTTAAGCTGAAACCTGAAAGAAGGGGAGAAGTTAGCCATTCAAGGGAGGGGATACATGGGTTCTAGAGAAAGGACATAAGTAATGTACATGTTCCAAGGTGCAAAGGAGGTGGTACCTTCAAGGAAGTGAAAAACAGGTGGGCTGGAGGGTGGGGAGTGAGGAGAAGGAATTGCAGATCAATGTGGACAGGTTGGCAGGCTGCTGGACCACACAGTGTCCCATAGGCCATGTTGAGGACTTTTGAGATTAAAGTTTGGATAATAACTTCTTATAGGGTTTTAGGTAGGAGAGAGACATGCTTGTATTTGTGTTTTTAAAAGATCACTCAGCCATTGGATACAAGAGACTGGAGAGGAGCAAGAGTGGAAAGAGGAGCCCATTAGGATGTGGCAGAAATTGCTAGTTGTCTGCTTACGATATCCATTTCCCACTAACAATGGAACCCTGATTTTGGTACACAGAATAAAAGACTGTACTTCTCAGCTCCCTTTGCAACTAGGTTTAGCCATGTGGCTAAGTTCTGGTCATTGAGATCTAGGCAGAAGTCTTGAATGGAACATAAGGCAAAGCTGCTAAAGGGATCTGACTCTGGTGGGAGATGTCCCTTCTTGCTTTTCTGCCTTTCTTCCTTCCTCCAGCTTGCGATTCAGACAAGATGGCTGCAGCCATCTTTGGCAAAAACAAAAGATAAGCTAGGATTATGGAGAGTAAAGACAGGATCCAGGATCCCTGGATTGTATCCACTACAGCAATTCTAGACAGCCCACTTCCAGTTTTTGGTTTGGTTTTTCCACACTGAGAAAAAGAAGAAACTTTATCTTGTTTAAACGATTACTTAGGGATTGTGTGTGATACATAGCCTAACCCAATCCTAACTGACACAGAGGCTACTGTATTCACCCAAGAAGAGGTAGTGGTGGCTTGGATCATGGTGGTGGCAGAGATAGGAGGAGAAAGAGCAGGACTGAGATATATTTAGAAGGTGGAACCAATAGAACCTGTTGAGAGTCCAGACAAGAGAGGGTGAGGAGAGGGGTAAGTTTAGACAGACTCTGAGGTTCCTGGCACAAGCAACTGGGTAGACCATGGTACGAATTACTGAACTAGAGATTACAGGGGTGGGGGACATCTTGAGATTCTTTTCAGACATTTGAACTGAGACACCTGTGAGAACTGGGACCTCAGAATAGATATCAGGCTGGGAAACAAAGACTGGGAAAGTCATCTGCACACAGAAGCTAACTGAAATCACTGGAATGGATGATGTCTTCTAAGGCAAGTACAGACAGAAAAAAGAAGCCCCAGGAAAGAACTCTGAGGAACACCCACATGTGAGAGGTGGGCAGAGAAAGGGCAGCCCTTGAAGGAGACAAGAAGTGGCCAGAAAGGATGAAGGAAAACCATGGATTTCACAGGAAGAGATACACACTAATTATTTACCGCATAAGCAAGAAGGGCCGTGGGCTATTGAAGCAGCAGGGAGAGAGAGCTGCTCACTGAAGTTCTAAGAGCAAGGACACGGGCTCTCAGAGGAGGATCACAGACAGCCAGGAGGAGGCTAAGAAAGTGGGGGAAGCAGAATGTTCTGAGTCTGGTGAGGTAGGAGGCATGTTCCGGCCTCCACCTGGAGAGACAAGCTGGGGAAAGACTGTGGAGGGATCTCCATGCCAGAGGAGGGGACGAGAAATCATTCCCTTTCTCCCCAGAGAACCAAGAGCCCAGTCAGTGGTTCCTCAGCTCACAAAGGCAGGGAGAGTCACAGGGGAAGCCCCGAGGCTGCCAGATTCCAAATACTGTGGCTTATTCGGAGGTGGACAGGTTTCTACCTAAGATACTGGAACTTCTTTGAAACAATTATCTTCAGTTTTGCATTCTTAAATAAATAAACGTGTAAAGGTATATGGGGTAGAGGGCAAGAAATTTTATTTACCCAAATCAGTGTGAACCATCAAAAAGAACAGATTTTTAGGCCACGTGCAGTGGCCCATGCCTGTAATCCCAGCACTTTGGGAGGCTGAGGTGGGCAGATCACTTGAGGTCAGGAATTTGAGACCAGCCTGGCCAACATGCCAAAACCCTGTCTCTACTAAAAATACAAAAATTAGCCGGGCGTGGTGATGCATGCCTGTAATCCTAGCTACTTGGGAGTCTGAGGCAGGAGAATTGCTTGAACCCAGGAGGCAGAGGTTGTAGTGAGCCAAAATTGCCCCACTGCACTCCAGCCTGAGTAGCAGGAAAAAAAAAAAAAAAAGGATTTTTATATCCTGAAACTTAACAACAATGACAATATTACTAACTTTTCTTCAAGGCTTACCATATGCCAGTTTTGCTTTACATTTATTTAGTGCATATTGTAGTTGTATCATTTCAACTGATCCCTATAACAACCCTCTGAGGTAGTAACTATTTATTGTCTCTGTTTTACAGATGAGGAAACTGAGGAAGAAAGTGGCTATGTTCACTTGCCCAGCATCATATAAGCTAGGGAGTGACAGAACCCAGGATTTGAACACTGGCTGTCTGACATCAGAACTAATGCTTCTGGTTTCAAAAAATCTGCTTTTCCTAACCACAGAAAAGAACATTGCTGGCCATTACATTAAAGTAAGCAAAGGGAAAATAATTATGCAAAGCTGCAGGCAGGAAAATAATTTTCACTTCACTTGAGAACTGAGTGAACTAGCTAGACAAAGGCGAGCTGAGTTGTTTTTGTTTTCTTTAACTCAGTCTATCACAGTAACTAAGAATAAAAAGAACTTGGATTTTATGGCCAGGCGCAGTGGCTCACACCTGTAATCTCAACACTTTGGGAGGTTGAGGCAGGGCGATCACTTGAGGCCAGGAGTTTGAGACCAGCCTGGTCAACACAGTGAAACCCTGTCTTTACTAAAAATAGAAAAAGTTAGCTGGGTACAGTGGTGTGCACCTGTAATCCTAGCTACTGGGGAGGCTGAGGCATGAGAATCACTTTAGCCTGGGAGGTGGAGGTTGCAGTGAGCCGAGACTGTGCCACTGCACTCCAGCCTGGGTGACAGAGCAAGACTCTGTCTCAAAAAAACAAAAACAAACACTTGGGTTTTAGACAGCTCATGGTAGCACCAGTTTGCTCATTCTCAGAACTGTTCCTCTACACAGAGCCCCCTGCAATGTGCTTCTCACAAATGCATACTGTGCAGACCATTCAGTCAGCCCTGCACATGAGAACAAAGGAAGGTGTAACCCCAACATAATGGTCCCCATGTGACCCAGACACTGGGGTCAGGTGCACGAAACTGTTCCACTTTTAGTCCAAACTCACTGATGTATAACTGAGTCTGAGACAGGGTATCTGGGGCTCTGGAAAAAAAGAACCAATATTTCCACCAGAGACACAAATAGCAGGCCTCAGCATTTCAAATGAAGGCTTTTAAGCGAGAAAAGTTACCAAGAATTCATAGTAGGGGTTCATGAAGCTACACTGAGATGTCTAAAATAAGTAGTCATAATTCATCAGAATTTGAAAGAGCCACTTTGGGCTAACTCAGAGAAACTTGCAAGCATAGAGGCACTCGCTTTACAGGCAGCACAGACACGAGGAGGAGCTGAGTATCCATGGGAATCTGTACAACTCAAGGAGCCATTATTAGAAACCACCATATATCAAGTCCTATGCAGGCGCTGGGGGAAGGAGGATACAATGATAAGTAGACAGGATCTCCTTCTCAATGTGCTTTCCTATATTTGCATTTGGTCAATGTGCAGAAAACAGTTAACACAGCAGGCCTGACACTGCTATTCTTAGCCAGGCTTACTTGCCTTTCTAGATTGGCCCTTGGCTGGCATCTGGGAACTTGAATTTGGGGAGGGTCCCATGATTTCCAGCAGTAATAAGCGCCACAAGGTGTCTTAACGGTTTATACAAACAAAATGGTTCATGCTGAACACCTGCTTGCCTTCTGGGAGTCTGGAACTTGGGCACATGCTAGGCAGAGGGGCCTATGTGACCAGCTCCCAGTTAAAAACCTTGGACACTGAGTGATGAGTTTTCTGGTAGGCAATATCTCACCTGTTGTCACAGCTCACTGATGGAGGTTTCAAGCCCACCCTATGTGACTCCACTGGGAGAGAACTCTTGTAAGCTTTGGAAGCTTGCGCCTGGTTTCCTCCAGACTTCACATGCCTTTTCCTTTTGCTGATTTTGCTTTGCATCTATCTCTTCACTGTAATAAATGATAGTCATGAGTACAGCTATTATCTAAGTCCTGCAAGTCAGCAATCTGCAACCTTTTTGGCACCAGGGAATGGTTTTGTGGAAGACAATTTTTCCATGGACTGGGGGTGAGGGGGATCATTTCAGGATGAAACTAATTCCATTTCAAATCATCAAGCATCAGGTTTTCACAAGGAGCACAAAACCCAGATCCCTCACATATACAGTTCACAACAGGGTTCGTGCTCCTGTGAGGATCTAATGCCGACACTGATCTGAAAGGAGGTGGAGCTCAGTGGGTAATGCTTGATTGCTCACTGGCTGCTCACCTCCACCTGCACAGCCCAGTTCCTAACAGGCCACGAACCAGAACTGGTACTGGTCTGTGGTGCAGGGGCTGGGGACCCCTGCTTTAAGTCCTGCTAGCAAATCATCAAATCTGGTGGTGGTTTTGGAGATCCCCACCCCTGACACAGCTGGTTAACTAGAATGAGCTTCAATGTAAGAAAGACCTGGTTTAAATGCCAACTTTAACACTTATTAGTTGCGAATCATTGACTTAGTTAATTAAGCTCCCTAACCCTTAGATTTCTCTGAAAACTAAGATAATACAACTTGCCTCAGAAGACTGTGGTCAAGATTAAAGAAGTTGTAGACACTCAATAAATATTATATCCCTTTCTCTTTAGACTAACATGTGAATGGCACCCTCTAGGGTTACACAGTACCTGGCCTGCACAATAGCAGGCGGCCTCAGTGAGGCTCACTTCACCTGACTCTTCCTTCCACTCACTGGTGTGCTGGAGTCAGCTCATGCCAGCTCATGAGAGCCCACTGTGCATGCCGTTCCCAGCTCTGTGCTCCATGACGTCATGTAGGGGCCGGAGAACTGCCATCGTGGGAGTACTTATACCATGAAAATTGGCAAATGCTGAAAATCAGGCTTCTTCCTCTACTCCCAGTTGCTAAATATATACTATTACTAGCATATCACTGTCCCCTGCATTTTAAAAATCAAATAAAGAGGAGGTTCCCACCAGACGGGAGGTTTTATAGCCTATATGCATTTTTTAAAATAAGCTACATATAAAGATGCTCAACGGTATTAGCCATAGGGAGAGGCAAAATCACAATGAGATACCACTTCATGCTCACTAGGATGGCGATAATCAACAAGAGAGATAATAACAAGCGTAAAGAAGGATTCGAAGAAATTGGAACCCTCGTACACTGCTAATGGGAATGTAAGAAGCCACAGCTGCTTTAGGAAACAGTCTAGCAGTTCCTCAAAAGGTTAAACATACTCCAAGCCAAAGCAATTCAGCTCTATATCCCAGAAAAATGGAAACATATGTCTACACAAAAACTTGTACATGAATATTCATATCAGTTCTATTTCCAGTAGCCCAAAGGTGGAAACAACCCAAATGTCCATCAGCAGATGAATGAATAAACAAAATGTGGTCTACCCATGCAATGGAGCCATGAAAAGGAACAAAGTACTAATATATGCTACAACTTGAATGAACCTTGAAAACATTATGCTTAGTGGAAGAAACCAGACACAAAAGTAACATATTGTGGGATTCTACTTATACAAAATATCCAGAATAGTCAAGTCCATATAGACAAGAAGTAGATTAGTGGTTGCCAGGGGCTGGGAGGAACAGGAAATGAGGACTGACTTCTAAAGTCGGACAGTTTCTATTTGGGTTGATGAAAAAGTTCTAGAACTAGATAGTGGTGATTTTTTAACAACGTTATAAATGTACTTAATGTTACTGAATTGTACACTCTAAAATGGTTACCAGAGTAAATTTTATGTTATGTGTATTTTTCCACAATAAGGAAAAAGAGATATTAAGAGAGTTAGACAAGCCACAAAGTACAAAGCACACAGACAATGAGCTTCATTCAGAAGATGTATTTTTATACCTTTTAAAAACAAATAAGAAAAAGACAGAAAACCTAAGAAACAAAATGTAGAAATAGGTATTTCGATAGAGACTAAATGTCAATGGACAGTGAACACATGGAGATTTGCTTATCTTCATTAGTGTTAAGAGAAATTGCAAGTTAAAAATATAGTGAAATACCACTACACACACACCAGATAAAGCAGTATTTAAAAGTGTAAAATATCAAAAGTTGGTCAGGCGTGATGGCTCACACTTGTAATCTCGGCACTTTGGAAGGCTTAAACAGGTAGATCGCTTGAGCCCAGTCTTCAAGATCAGCCTGGGCAACACAGGGAGACCTCGTTGCTAAAAAAAAAAAAGTCAAAAAAATTAGTTGGGCATGATGATATGCACCTGTAGTCCTAGCTACCAGGGAGGCTGAGGCAGGAGGATTGGTTGAGCCCAGGAGGTCAAGGCTGAAGTGAGCCATAATCACTCCACTGCTCTCCAAGCTGGACAACAGAGTGAAACCATGTCTCAAAAAAAAAAAAAAAAAAAAAAAATCCACAAAGTAAGAGGAGCAAGGGTTCAAAGGGAGGAGACAGAGATCTTCTGCACTGTTGACAGGAATCCAGGAAAGGTAGAATTTGAACTAGGCCTTAAAGAATGTGTAGGATTTAGGTAAGCAAAAAAGGATGGGCATTCCAGGTCAGAAGAATGGACCAGGTGGTAGGAACATGAAAATAGAGTTCAATAGGAATCAGTTTGACTGCAGCAGCACAGAACCATGGGGAAAAATATGGAATGAAGCTGAAAAGGTAGACTGAGGCCCCAGAAGACAGTCTGACAGACTAGTGATTCTGGAATTTATCTGGCAGGCATCAGCTGCTTTAACCCTTCACGTCTTGAGTTGCTGGGATATTGCTTGTAACTACAAACCCTGTGTGTCTCATTCCCAAATGTCCTTTTAGGCTCCTTGTATTCCTCTGAAGTAAAGGTATTCTTCAAGACATCCTTAAGGAAAATATGTTTTCAACGTTGTAAAATAAACACGTTAAAGAATTTCCAGACCAGGCATGGTGGCTCATGCCTGTAATTCCAGCACTTTTGGAAGCTGAGGCAGGAGGGTCACTTGAGTCCAGGAGCTTGAGACCAGCCTGGGCAACAAAGCAAGACCATGTCTCTACAAAAAAAAAAAAAAAAAAAGATTTCACCATGCGTGGTGGCACATGCCTGTAGTCCTATCTACTCAGGAGGCTGAGGTGGGAAGATCACCTGAGCCCGAAAGGTTGAGGCTGCAGTAAGCCATGATTGTACCACTGCACTCCAGCCTGGGCGACAGAGCGAGACCTCGTCTCAAAATAAAAAAACAAAAATCCAGGATTTAAGCATAATGGATTGATCACAAGCTATTAACTCCTTTCCCTTATTGCACTCCATTAAAATGATAGGAAAAGGATTTTTTAAAGCGTATTAATCCCAATAGAAGAAGAGAAGAGGAAATTGAATGAAAGATAACACCACCATTTGGAAGAAAGAAGACCAAGGCAAACAGAATAAGCCAACATGCCCATACCTACTGATGAGGACCCCAATGAGAACAGAGTGATACGTCCATCTGTGGTCCAGGCAGGTTCAGAACTTGGCCTCCCAGAGGCAGGGGTGAGGCGAAGAGCCAAAGTCTGAGCAGAGGGTGGGAGTGGCAAGTCTCCTCTATCCCACTTAGCTAACAACTGCAGCCAGCACATATGAATGCTTAATAACCACTTCTCCATCTGAGAATCATAATATTTGACCATGAAAGGGATTCTGGTGAGCAGACAGTCTAATTTCCTCAGTTTAGGGTGGAAACTGAGGCACTGACAAGATGCACGACTTCTCCAAGATCACACTGGCTAGCAGAGCCAGAACTAACTCCAAGCTTCTAACTGCCAGTTCACGTTTCACTGTGCCCTGGCATGGCAACATGCATGAATAAGCAAAATCTTGTCTCTCCCGTCTCAAAACCCTCCAAAATCTATCTGTTACTTAAAAAACAAAAACAAAAGCCAAACAAACAAAAAAATGAATTTGCCCAGCTCTCTGGCCGCCTCCTCTCCCATGCCCACCCCATTCCACCTCAGCTCCTCTCCTTCTCTGCTGTTCTTTGAGCAATAAAGCATCTCCCACCTCCCTGGGGTCCTTTGTACTCTTGGCTTCTCCGTGGTCTGTCCTGCTCTTCCTAAGGTCTCTGTTCCCTACCTACAAAAACAGCATGCAAGGCCCCATCTCTCTCATGCGGGGGGTATTTACTGGTATCTGTACGCTGTCAGAATCTCCCATTTAGGAGGTAAGTTCCAGGAGAACAGGGCATTTACCTTCTACACTAGTGTGTCCACAGAGCCTACAAAAGTACTGGGCACAAAGTAGGTGCTTACAATATTTTTGTTAAATGAAGAGATTCAAGTAAAAAAGAATTTGGGTGGGGGGCAGCTAAGAAATTCAAGTAGAGATTTCCATGGGTGCCTTCCAAGTTAGACAGGCTGGGTTTGAATTCAATTATCCCACCGTGGTAGCCACTATGAATTATAAATCTAGATTTCTCTAATTCTAAATTTGTATTCAGTCAATTCAGAAAGTTTAAGCTTACTGGGTAGATATATTCCTCCACCCATCAATGCCTCCCTCCAGAACATACAGCTTATAACTTTCTTTTTTTTTTTTTTTTTTTTTTTTTTTTTTTTTTTTTTTTTTTTTTTTTTGAGACGGAGTCTTGCTCTTTCGCCCGGGCTGGAGTGCAGTGGCCGGATCTCAGCTCACTGCAAGCTCCGCCTCCCAGTTTTACGCCATTCTCCTGCCTCAGCCTCCGGAGTAGCTGGGACTACAGGCGCCCGCCACCTCGCCCGGCTAGTTTTTTTGTATTTTTAATGGAGACGGGGTTTCACCGTGTTAGCCAGGATGGTCTCGATCTCCTGACCTCGTGATCCGCCCGTCTCGGCCTCCCAAAGTGCTGGGATTACAGGCTTGAGCCACCGCGCCCGCCAGCTTATAACTTTCTTAGCATAGAAAGTTTTAACCCCATGCTTTTAAATGTTCTTGTTTAGCATTTAAAACGCCATTTTAATTTTTTTCATTTTTTTTCTTCTGATAATTTGGATTAAATTCAATAGAAAATAACCCTTCCGGCCGGGCGCGGTGGCTCAAGCCTGTAATCCCAGCACTTTGGGAGGCCGAGACGGGCGGATCACGAGCTCAGGAGATCGAGACCATCCTGGCTAACATGGTGAAACCCCGTCTTTACTAAAAAAATACAAAAAACTAGCCGGGCGATGTGGCGGGCGCCTGTAGTCCCAGCTACTCGGGAGGCTGAGGCAGGAGAATGGCGTGAACCCAGGAGGCGGAGCTTGCAGTGAGCCAGAATCCGGCCACTACACTCCAGCCTGGGCGACAGAGCGAGACTCCGTCTCAAAAAAAAAGAAAAGAAAATAACCCTTCCATAACAAAGTTGATGATAGAAAACTATGTCTCTATGTAACAGTTAAACGTAGCATAGTATAATGGTTAGTTACAAAATAAATTTATAGACAGACACTGTGCCTCACTTTGGGAGGCTGAGGTGGGAGGACTGCTTGAGCCCAGGAATTTGAGACCAGTCTGGCAACATAGACAGAGCTCATCTCTACGAAAAAAAATTAAAAATAATAAATAATTAGTCGGGCATGGTAGCAAACGCCTATATCCCAGCTATTCGGTAGGCTGAGGTAGGAGGACTGCCTGAGCCCAGGATTTTGAGGCTGCAGTGAGTCGTGAACGTGCCAATACACTCCAGCCTGGGTAACAGAGTGAGACCCTGTCTCAAAAAAAATAGATTTATAAAAAAATCAAGCTTGATGATATATTAACAATAACTAATTACAACATATCATGGGGAAAAAAACCTATTCACAAGAGTAGCTAAAACCATAAAATACTCAGGAATACATTTAACAAGAAAAGTATAGGACTTTTAAAACAACAACTGTTTAACTCTATTCAGGGAAACAAAATTAATAGATTAAAGTAGAGATATACCACTTTGTTTTTCAAAGGAAGAACTTCGAGAACATAAACCAATTGTAAACGTGCTTGTTTTTAAACTGTTTTACAGTGGAAATGTTTGAGAGTATTTCACTGGCAGAGTTTGTAGATGTTGTCAGATATTAGAACAAATGAAATGTTATATGCTCTACAGAGGTAGATCCAGATTTTGAGGGACCTGAAGCTTAAACACTTTGGAGGAGAAGTCTTTGTCAATTAAAAATTAAAAATAAAATAAAACTAGAATGCAAAATCATAAATGCAAAAGCTCCAGGGCCCTTCTAGAGGCCTTATGAAGGGCTATGGAATTGAAAGAGCCTAAAGCTTAATTTACTTTAACTCCATAGCAGACCCACCTCTGTTGTCATAAAAATGTAAAGTTGGCCAGACTCAGTAGTTTATGCCTATAATCTTGGCACTTTGGGAGGCTGAGGCGGGCCAGGAGTTCAAGACCAGCCTAGGCAACACTGCAAGACACCATCTCTACAAAAATAAAAGTAAAAAATTAGCAGGAATGGTGGCACGTGCTTGTCATCTTGGGTCTTAAGAGGCCAAGGTGGGAGAATCCCTTGAGCCCAGGAGTTTGAGGCTGCAGAGAGCTATGACCACACCACTGCACTCCAGCCCAGGTGACAGAATGAGACTGCCTCTTTATTAAAAAAAAAAAAAAGAAAAAAAAAAGAAAGAAGAAGAAGAAGAAGGAGAAGGAGAGGGAGAGGGAGAGGGAGAAGGAGAAGAAGATGAAGAAGCCTGGGCGACAGAGCGAGACCTCGTCTCAAAATAAAAAAACAAAAATCCAGGATTTAAGCATAATGGATTGATCACAAGCTATTAACTCCTTTCCCTTATTGCACTCCATTAAAATGATAGGAAAAGGATTTTTTAAAGCGTATTAATCCCAATAGAAGAAGAGAAGAGGAAATTGAATGAAGAAGAAGGGGAGGAGGAGGAGGAGGAAGAAAAAGGAAACAAAAACTAAAACTGAGAAACCAACACCACAGTTATCACACTGGCACCCTATCATGTGTACCACTGGCAAACATCCAGAGAAAAACACCCACAGCAGATGACCCCCAACAAAGTTCTGTGAACATGGTTCAGAGATGTCAAAAACATGAACCTACCTGAGGTATGCATTTCTACCAGTTACCAGAACTACAAAACATAACCAGACTACCAGCAGCACAGATCAATTTAAAGAGTGAATTACCTGTGATTAGTAACCTAGTAACAGAATGACACAATTACACTCATTGCAGACACATTTATATCTGGGAAAAAACAGAGACAAGAGCAAAGACTGAAACGTATAAAGACACAATGGGCAACAATGCAACCTACCTTATGTATATAATGATAACAGCTGCTTACATGCACTTACCTACCAGGAACTATCCTAGCCACTTTATCTATACTGATCCATTTACCCCTCACAAACACCTATGAGGGAAATATTATTATTCTCCCCAGTTTAAAGGTGAGACACAAAGAGATTAAGTAATTTGTCCTAGGTCACGCAATTAATAAACAACAGATTTAGAATTTGAACCCAGATAATCTGGCACAAGAGTCCATCCTCTTAGTTTCTCACTCCCTAACTTCACAGAAATTCTGTAAACTCAGAGATGGACCTAGACTACAACTGAAGTTTCCTACAATTAAGAAGGAACAGAATACAGCTGATGAGCTGATTCTAGAACTTCAAAAAACATATTATCTCATCCAGTGAATTTTGGTCTTGTTTCCTGCAGATATTTTAGTCAGAACACCTATCATTAGAAAGTGATTGTGACATCTGAAAATAAAAAAATCACTCTGAGGTTCAAAAAAATGTTTTTTAATTGTATCTGATCATTAGCATCAAGCTATTCATCATTTTCCAAGAAAATTCAAAGTTTTACTATTTGTCCTTATATTGTACTACAATCAGTCCTAGTCAGGATAAGTTAACCCAAAAATAAGCTTACTTTACTATTTTCTAAAGTGTTAAACTAGATTACAAATATATTGCAGTAGATGTCCAGTACAAATATATTGCAGTAGATGTCCAGTACAAATATATTGCAGTAGATGTCCAGTACAAATATATTGCAGTAGATGTCCAGGAGTCTTCAACTGTGACATTGTTTCTCTGCTATTGAGATAGACAATGAACACGAATAAATTCATCTTTGAGTCACTTGTGAGTTTTCTTTAAGATGAATCACTTAAAGTATATACGAAATGTACCATTTAACAAAACTCACTTTAAAGTTCTTGAGCCTTACCACCTAAGCATAACCCTTTTCAGCTTCTTTAATATAAGCATTCACAGGCTGGGCACGGTGACTCATGCCTATATCCCCAGCACTTTGGGAGGCCGAGGGAGGTCGATTGTCTGAGCTCAGGAGTTTGAGACCAGCCTGGGCAACATGGTGAAACCCCATCTCTACTAAAAATACGAAAAATTAGCCAGGCATGGTGGCACGCACTACTCAGTAGTCCCATCTACTCAGGAGGCTGAGCCACAAGAATCACTTGAACCCAGGAGGCAGAGGCTGCAGCGAGCAGAGATCATGCCACTGCACTCCAGCCTGGGTGACAGAGTGAGACTCTGTCTCAAAAATATATATATATATGTGTGTATATATATGTGTATATATATATGCATTCACAGAAATACTTTCCTTCTGCTGGTCTCTTCTGCACAATTCTAATTTACTTAAATGCACAGGGTTCCTACCACCTCACATGGGTACAGTGCAAAAAAAAAAAAAACAAACATAAATGAACAACTGGTAAAAGCACACCCGTTGCAAGGTTTGTTATCTATACAGCCAAAGAAGAGAAGGAGGAAGGAAACATGAATAGAGGTGGTCAGTGAAGTTACTGTTTAAGGAAGTCCCTCTTTGTGGGAAGTAGAACAGTGTGGTTTAACAGCACACTCGCCTGAAAGATAAGACATCTTGGTTCGCCTCCTCAAATGGGATGTCACTTCACAGAAGACTATCCCCTAGTTTCTTCACTTGTAAAACAGATGGTGGGGAAATCTGTGGGTTGTTTACAGTTATACTTCATGGGGCACTGAAGACAACAGAGCAATGCAAGTGTGTATACAAAACACTGATATTTCCATGGGATCTGTACTATATAAAATGTAAGAATAGTAGGAAACCTTGAAATACTCTAGGCACAACTGCCCCATATTACACTTGGAAGCCCAGTGTCCAGTGAAGTTGAGAGTCCTGTGGGCAAGTGCAAACAACAGTGGCACACAAGCAAGAACACCAAGTCTCAAGAGACCCCCTTCACAGCACAGCAGAGGTAGTATAAAAAAGTATGTCAGGCCAGGCGCAGTGGCTCAAGCCTGTAATCCCAGCACTTTGGGAGGCCGAGACGGGCGGATCACGAGGTCAGGAGATCGAGACCATCCTGGCTAACACGGTGAAACCCCGTCTCTACTAAAAAAAAAAAAAAAAAACACAAAAAACTAGCCGGGAGATGTGGCGGGCGCCTGTAGTCCCAGCTACTCGGGAGGCTGAGGCAGAAGAATGGCGTAAAACCCGGGAGGCGGAGCTTGCAGTGAGCTGAGATCTGGCCACTGTACTCCAGCCTGGGCGGCAGAGCGAGACTCCGTCTCAAAAAAAAAAAAAAAAAAAAAAGAAAGTATGTCATTATGAAGCCACAGAGGTAGAAGTATAGCTTAAACAGATTGTAAGCTTAATGAGGCCAGAACCATTCATCTTTTAATTACTCCATCCCCAGCACTGGGTACACACTCACTAAATCTTTGTTGTACAAGTGATGAAGAAAGTAAAACAAATGAGCTGAGTCTCATATTACAAATAAAAGACTCTTCTACCAGGAAATTACAAACATATTCCTCTCAAAGGCACAAAATTTATATTTTACAATCCAATGAGGAAGGAGTTTTACCTATCCATATGACTTTTGTAGTCACAAATAAAATTAACAGCAATGCCTATGTGATTGCTTGGAATAAAGACAGAATGAGAAACATGTAATCTAACTAGGTAATGGGGAAAAATTCCTTTCCAATAACCTATAAAAATCATTTGCAATTTCATCTCAGTCTCTTGCTTACTCGTTTAATTTTATTTAACAAACAATATTGCACATATTTTGCAGTATTTTCTTTTCAGGTGCTTACCAATGTAGAATCATGTAAATCTTTGAGACAGTTTTCTAATATTAAAAGTAAAAAAGGTAAATGAAGAGCTTTGGTAAGAAGACCAAAATGGTATTTTTATTTGAATTAATAATCAGAGAACATTAATATTTATTTATCTCAGAAGTACAGTACATTCACAAAACTAAAAGGTAATAAAATCATAAGTCCTCCTAAAAGGGTAATAATAGAATTAATTGCTGAGTAACACAAGTGTTTCTAAGCCCCTTTCTGCATATAATTTTCTACATGTACCTGACCAGCATCAACCTATGGCTAAGAGTTGGTGTGTCTGAAATAGCTTTAGAAACAACTCAAAATGTAGTTTCACTTTCTCAAATTGTCATGTGATTTCTTTTGACAGTTGATAACTTTGTGTATAACAATGTCCACATGTAGTTTGGGGGAGAGCTTAACACTAATAAATACTGAATTAAAACATACCCTTGTTTTAGATTTTTTTTGAGAGAGAGAGTCTTGCTATGTTGCCCAGGCTAGACTTAAACTCTTGGGCAACATAGCAAGACTCTGTCCCTGAAAAAAAAAAAAATCTCTGGGTGTGATCCTCCGACCTCAGCCTCCTGAGTAACTGGGAATACAAGTGCTAGCCACCATGCCCAGCTGTTTCTAAATTTAAATAATGCACCACTTAAAAAAATAAAATGGGACAAAATTACATGGAGAATAACTCTCACAATGTGAGATATTTATATTAAAGATCTTTTTGCTTACTTTAAATATTTATTGATCATTACCATTGTTAATTACTACCAACAAAAACTTTTTTAAAAGGCTAATGGGTACGAGGTATTGTGAGTGATATATTTAAATTACAAAACAACTCCTTCCCTCAAGGAGATTATTATGTAGTCAGTGAGGAAAAAAAAAAAAGCAATAATAATATACATTTAACAGGAAATTAAATTTAAACAGGAATTCAGAAAGGGAAAGGCATTTATAACCAGAGGGGCGTACAAAGCCTCTCACTTAAAAGGATTTGAGACGAGACTTGGGTAAATAGACAGGAGAAGGAGAAATGCTAGGCACAGCAGGACCAAAGCTTCAAAGGTAGGAAAGTGACAAGAACAGAGAGTCCCAACTTATGGTTTGACCTAATGATTTTTCAACTTTATGATGATGCAAAAGCAATACATGTTCAGTAGAAACCATAATTCATGTACCCATACTACCATTCTGTTTTTCACTTTTAGTACAGTATTTAATAAATTACATGAGAACTGGGCGTGGTGGCTGACACCTGTAATCCCAGCACTTTGGGAGGCCAAGGCCGGTGGATCACTTGAGCTCAGGATTTTGAGACCAGCCTAGGCAATATGGCAAAACCCTATCTCTGCTAAAAATACAAAAAAATAGTCAGGCGTGGTGGTATGTGCCTGTGGTCTCAGCTACTAGGAAAGCTGACATGGGAGGATTGCTTGAGTCCAGGAGGTGGAGGTTGCAGTGAGCTGACATCGCACCACTGCACTTCAGCCCGGATGACAGAGCAAGACCTGTCTTGAAAATAAAAATAATTAGGTCGGGCACGGTGGCTCATGCCTGTAATCCCAGCACCTTGGGAGACTGAGGTGGGTGGGTGACAAGAGGTAAAGAGTTCAAGGACAGCCTGACCAACATGGAAAAACCCTGTCTCCACTAAAAATACAAAAATTAGCCAGGCGAGGTGGAGCATACCTGTAATAACTACGTGGGAGGCTGAGGCAGGAGAATCGCTTGAACCTGGGAGGCAGAGGTTGCAGTAAGCCAAGATCATGCCACTGCACTCCAGCCTGGGCTACAGAGTGAGACTCCATCTCAAAAAATAAAAATAAAAATAATTAAAATAATTGTATAAGTTACATGAGATATTCAACACTTTATTATAAAAAGGCCTGTGCTGGGTGCAGTGGCTCATGCCTGTAATCCCTCTCCTTTGGGAGGCTGAGGTGGGTGGATCATTTGATGTCAGGAGTTCAAGACCAGCCTGGCCAACATGGTAAAATCCCATCTCTACTAAAAATATAAAAATTAGCCAGGCGTGGTCGCATGCATCTATAATCCCAGCTACCTGGGAGGCTGAGGCAGGAGAATCACTTGAGCCTGGGAGGTAGAGGCTGCAGTGAGCTGGGATTGCGCCACTATACTGCAGTCTGGGTGATAGAGTGAGACCTTGTCTCAAAAAAATAATTAATTAATTAAATAAAATAGGCTTGTGCTAGATGATTTGGCCTAACTGTAGGCTAATGTAAGTGTTCTGAGCATATTTGAGGTAGCCTAGGCTAACCTACAATGTTCAGTAGGTGTCCCAAATACATTTTCAGCTTACAATGGATTTATCAAGAGGTAACCCCATCGTAAGACAAAGAGCATCGGTATTTGCAAGCAAAGGCGTCTGAATAGTCACTAGATGGTATCCATTATAACAACCATATTATTGACACTGTACAGTTAGTGTCCTCATCCACTTGGCAACCCAGACACACCCTTTCCAGAACTAAGGTAGTCTACTCAGAGAGCATGATCCAGAAATATCCAATCTGAGCTTGGGTCCAGGCTTAACAACAGCTCACTAGGTGACCTGGAGCAAATCATCTCCTTATCTTCAGTTTTCACAAGTGAAAAGTCTGGAGGTGATTCTTTAAAGTCTCTTTAAGTTCTAAAATTGTATGATTCCTCCTTATTACTAACAAGTCAACTATCTCCTTGTATGGATCCCCTTGTTTGCTTTACAAATCTTTATAGGCCTCAGAACAGAACAGTTCCACAAATACACTAAGCCCCTTGAAAGGGGGTCTTAGCACATGCTGTTTCCTCTGCATTGAATAGACTCTCTCTGCCCATCATTGCTCACATTCTCACCCTTGGCCAAGTGGCCTTCCCCAACCTCCACCCTTCAGAAAAAAAACAAAACAAAAAAAAACTGCATACAGGTCTACATTCTTGCCACCAAGGATTCCTCCACTCATAATTTGGTCTCTTTTTAAACTGTCTTCCAGGGTAAATGCTATCATCCCTATCTTCAAAACAAACACTCACTAGAAACTATTAATTACAAGGAATTAATTTCAAAGATTTCTAAGAATTCCTCAGCCCAGTAGTTCATAACATAAAAGGAGAAATACAACTCAAGTTATATAAATTGTGATGTCAAATGCAGTTCTTTTTTAAAAAAAATACAAGAAGTTATATACATTTCAAATTAAGACAATTTTTTTTCAAGATAGGCAGGTAGGAGAAGAGGGGTGAGTAGAAACACTATGTTTATTTCAACTACAATGCCATTTTCCAAATATTCTAGGAATCATTCTTTTTGTAATTGCCTTCAGTTCCTATGGCACAGTCTTGAATATGTTCAGTGGGAAAATAGCTAAATAAAACTTTGCTTAAAACTTGACTTTTTGATATCATTGAAAATTGCTGAGGGACAAGTCTTATAACTAAATTAAATTAAGTAATACCATTTCTGAACAACAATGCTGATTTTTCATATAGTCTTTGTCGCATCATAATACAAATAATCAAATGAATAAAACACAACTATCACAGTCAGATCAAAGAGTGTTTTTCAAGATCTAGAATACGTTTATTGCTTCTACTCTTAAGTTGCAGGAGGACCAAACCTTTGATTAAACTCCCCTCTTCATTTAGTAGTAATTACCCCATAAAAAGCTTTGCATGCCTGATAACTGTTCTAATACAAAATAATAAAAAATTGAGCTAGAAGGGGAGGAAATGAGAGAGATGGTCAACAGTAACAAGTGATTTTTTTTTTCTTGAGATGGAGTCTTGCCTTGTCACCCAAGCTGGAGTGGAATGGCACGATCTCAGCTCACTGAAACCTCTGCCTCCCGGGTTCAAACGATTCTCTTGCCTCAGCCTCCCGAGTAGCTGGGATTACAGGCGCCTGCCACCACGCCTAGCTAATTTTTGTATTTCTAGTAGAGATGGGGTCTCACCATGTTGGTTAGGCTGGTCTCTAACTCCTGACCTCGTGATCCGCCCACCTCGGCCTCCCAGAGTGCTGGGATTACAGGTGTGAGCCACCGCGCCCAGCCAGTAATAAGTAATTTTTACTTATCCTAGTGAACCATGCTACAATAATTTCTTTAGTGGGGAGGGGCACCTTCAGCTCCTAATGATAACCATGACAATGAGAGTAGGAGAATAGACTATACTGATTTTTAAGTTTGTGGACTCTTACGTGAAGTCATTGTATGGACTCTTACATGAAATCACTGAGTAGTCATGAGACAGCTGGCATTTTATAGTATGTAACAAAGGACAGCATTTCTCCCATATTATCTCTTCCTCTCACCATAGATATTTTAAAACTTTATATCTTAACCAACTGAATGCAATGTGTGATTACGGATTAGATCCTGGACTTGGGGCTGGAGGGGCAGGGAGGGTGAGGAATAGCTATACAGGCATCAGTGGAACAACAAATGAAATTTGACTATAAGCTCTGGATCTCCGGATTCAATAACAGTATATCAATGTTAAATGTCTAAATTTTGATTACTGTACTGTAGTTATAAAAAAGAATGTCTAAGGGTATGGATGGAGGGAATGTTAGTATCCCCCTATTCTGTCTTAAATAGATTTCAGCTTCCTAAAGACAGTGAATATCATTAAAGGAAGGTAAACAATTTGGCAAACTAAAGGAGTAATACCCTTGGACTTCGGACCTGGCATCATGGCCTCTTGAAGTAATTAATGACAAGAAAGGTCAGATCCAGGAGAGTAGAATAAAAACACAGATAATGAATCAGAAATGGCAGAAGAGATACAAGAAAGGAAACTGAGACACAAAGAAGAAAGTCGATACCACCTAATTTCAGAAACAAAGAAACTTGAGTGTCTAAGAATATGAGTTTTCAAGGCATAATATAGTTGAGAATTTCCAGAGCCAGAATAATCCCATCACACACTAACGATTATATGTAGTATTTAGAATCATGTCACTTTTGTTGTTGTAGTTGTTATATAGAAGATGGCTTGCTTTGTCGCCCAGCCTGGTCTCAAACTCTCTACCTCCTTATGTGTCAGGACCACAGGCCTGAGACACCACACCTCCCAGAGTCATAGCACTTTTTACAAGCTGGTAGACTGCCTGGTAATCTCTATCATTTGATGCAGATGCTTCCAGTGGCCCAGTAGTACAAGAAATTATTCTTTTCCCACTCCACACCAACTCCCCAGAACCCTAGGAAGTGCTAAAAGATACAAACCTTCAGGTAAAGATTAGAAGGACCCAATAAACCTATAGTTTCCACTTGGGGAACTACCTAACATACAGATATAACTAAGGGAGAAACATCAGATCATCTCAGAACCTCAACAGACTCTTATCCCTATATCACTAAGTCTCCAGGTTCCCAGGACTGGTCAAGAAAAATCCAATATGACCCAGGAGAGCCTATACAGATGAGAGATTTCCCAGGGTGTTTAAGAGACTCATGTCATCATACTTGTAAGTGATTGCCTGCCTCCACCATCATGTTTGTTAACCTAGGTAAAAGATTAAAGTTTCAAGCATCTCATAACAAGAGAATGCTCAATTTCGGTACAACCAGATTAAACAAGAGAGGCACTGTGGGCGGAGGATTACCTAGGTGCCGAGGCAAGAGACTGAAGGCACAAACTGCTTCAGTGTAATAAAGAAAATAGTTAGAATAAGAATAGTTATAATACAAATTAGATATAGAGAGGATCATGAACAATTATCAATCATTACTATAAACATTATTAATCATTAGCTTTTAATATTACTCTTTGTTGCATTACTAATATAACCTAGGAATAACCGGTGGGTATAGGGTCAGGTGCTGAAGGGACATTGTGAGAAGTGACCTAGAAGGCAAGGGGTGAGTCTTCTGTCACACCTGCATAAGGGTCACTTGAGGGTTCCTTGGTCAAGCGGTAATGCCAGTGTCTGGGAAGGCACCTGTTACTTAGCAGACTGCAAAAGGAAGTCTCCTTTCCTTGGAGGAGTCAGGGAACACTCTGCTCCACCAGCTTCTTGTGGAAGGCTGGATACTATCCAGGCCTGCCCGCACTCATCCGGAGGCCTAAACCCCTCCCTGTGGTGCTGTGCTTCAATGGTCATGCTCCTTGTCCACTTTTCATGGTCCTCCTGTACTCCTGGTTCCTCTTTGAAGTTCATAGTAGATAGCAGTAGAAGAAATAGTGAAAGTCTTAAAGTCTTTGATCTTTCTTATAAGTGCAGAAAAGAAAACACTAACGTATGCTGCCTTCTCTCTCTCTCTGCTTTGGCTACCTAAAAGGGAAGGGCCCGCTATCCTGTAATCAGGTGACTTGCTTCACCTTGTCAATCACTTAGAAGATTCACCTTCCTTACTCAGCCCCCTTGTCTTGTGTGCAATAAATATCAGTGAGCCCAGCTGTTTGCGGCCACTCCCAGTCTCCGCGTCTTAATGGTAGTGGTCCCCTGGGCCCAGCTGCTTTTTCCTTATCTCTTTGTCTTGTGCCTTTATTTATTACAATCTCACGTCTCTGCACACAGGGAGAACACCCGCTATGCCCCATAGGGCTGGACCCTGCAAGGCACCTGTGGCATTTTGGGAAGAGCACTGAACTTAAGAGTCAGAATATCAAGGTTTGAATTCTAATTCTTCTACCTATTAGCAGTATGACAACCTTTCTGATTGTCATGGTTTACAACATACATTTATGTCATGGTTCACAACGTACATAAATCCTAAATTTATCCTAGAGATGGGGAGATGGGGAGACCTCAATCCTAAATACATTTGGGATTGAGGTCTCCCCATCTCCCCATCTCTAGGATATCCAGTGTATCCAGCCATGCAACATGTTCTGAGTACTCACTCTGCCCTAGGCCCACAGAAATACAAAGATGGATATGAACCCTGCCCTCAAAGAGCTTGATATGGTTTGGCGATTTGTCCCTTCCAAATCTCATGCTAAAATATAATCCCCATTGTTGGAAGTGGACCTAGTGGGAGGTGGTTTGGGTCATAGGGGGCAGATCCCTCATGAATGGCCTGGTGCCCTCCTAGATGTTAATGAATGGGTTCTCACTCTGAGTTCACGTGAGACCTGGTTGTTTTAAAAGAGCATTGCATCTCTCTTGCTTGCTTCATCATGTGATACACCAGGTCCCCTTTGCCTTCCATCATGATTGTAAGTTTCCTAAGGCCCCATCAGAAGCAGATGCTGGCACCATGTGATTTGTACAGCATGCAGAACAGTGAGCTAAATAAACCTCTTTTATTTATAAATTACCCAGCCTCAAGTATTTCTTTATAGCAATACAAATGGACTAACACACAGCTAAAAAGAAAAGAAAAATACTTCTTCTATACTCCCTCAGCACTTCTGACACCAAATGTGTGGCAGGGGGTGGGGTATCCACACCAGCCAACTCTCCAACTCTTGGCACACTCCAATTGAGTGTCCTACAATTTAACTCAATTCCGACACTAACTGCTCAGAATTAAGACAAACCCTACAGACTAAAGGATCACTTCCGGAATACTGCCCTCCACTTCAGATGTCAATCACAAGTAGTGGATCCCCAGGTTACCACAACTTCTGTCTGACTTGGCTACATATGGAGGTTCCCACAACCCCCTCCTTGGGTTCAAGAATTTGCTGGGACAAATCACAGAACACAAGGAAAGTGTACTTACTATTACCAACTTATTACAAGGATATTTTAAAGGATACAAATGAACAACAGGATGAAGAGATACACAGGGTGAGGTCCAGAAGAGTCCCAAGCACAGGAGCTTCTGTCTCCATGGAGTTTGGGTTATACCACTTATATGGTTTGGCTGTGTCTGCACCCAAATATCATCTTGAATTGTAGTTCCCATAATCCCCAACGTGTTGTGGGAGGGACCCAGTGAGACGTAATTGAATCCTGGGGGCGGTTACCCCCATGCTGCTGTTCTCCTGATAGTGGGTGAGTTCTCACAAGATCTAATGGTTTTATAAGGGGCTTTTCCCTCTTTGCTCAGCACTTCTCCTTGCTGCCCCCATGGGAAAAGGTATGTGTTTGCTTCCCCTTCCGCTACCATTGTAAGTTTCCTGAGGCCTCCCCAACTATGCTGAACTGTGAGTCACTTAAACCTCTTTTCTTTGTAAATTACCCAGTCTCGGGTATGTCTTTATTAGCAGTGTGAGAACCAACTAATCCAACCATCCTCTAGCACATGCACACATTCTTGTTCACGAATCTGGAAGCGCTATGAACCCCTTCAGTTAGGGTTTTTATGGAGGCTTCACTACGTAAGCATGATTGATTAAATCTTTGGCTATAAATGATTATTAGCTCAACCTCTGGTGCTTCTGCCCTCCCTAAAGGTTGGAGGGTGGGGCTGAAAGTTCCGATCCTCTAATCATGTGTTTGGCTCCCCTGGCAACAAGTTCCCCCATCCTAAAGTCACCTATTACTTTCCAAAAGTCACCTCATTAACACAAACATAGCTATGGCTGAAAGGGACTTGCCAAAATGTATATTTCTTATTATATTACACTATCACGGGAGCTTAAAATCCAGTAGGTAACACAGATATGTACATAGTCAGGTAGTCAAGACACCATAACAAAAATGTGTACAGAGCACAAAGGGGAGGAGGATCCATTCTACTTTGGGCAGGGGAAGAGAGAAAAGGCTTCTGAGAAGATGGGGATTGAACTATGTTAGAAAAGACAGGTAAGTGTTCCCCAGGCACTCAACAAATTTTTGATAGATAAAATAGACAGTGGCTGGATAGATGGATCCTGGCAGGCAAGCAGAGGAGTATGTCACTCCAAATAAATTGAAGAGTATTAGCAAAGGCACAATGTGAAAGAGCAACTGTAAGTAGGAGACATAGCCAGGAGAGGAGGAAGAAGAGAAGAAGAAAAAATTGCATCAGGTACCTTGTCTTCCAGACTAAGGAATGTTAACTTGATCCTAGAGAAGCTATGCGTTTTGCAGATGAAAGATGAAGATCCAGAAATTGGATCAAGTAGGGCAGTAATCCACCTAAAACTGGGGTTGGGAGCTGCAATAAGCCTGAAATAGAGAGAATTCACCAATATGATGCTTAATTTTATGTGTCAACTTGAATGGGCCATGGGGTAACCAGATTAAACATTGCTTCTGAGTGTGTCTGTGAGAGTGTTTCCTAGTGAGATCAGCGTTTGAATCTGTGGACTCAGGAAGCAAACTGACCTCCCCACTGTGAGCAGGCATCATCCCACCCTGACGAGAACAAAAGGTAAGGAAAGAGGAATTCACCCCTTTCTTCCTGCCTCACTACTTGGGCTGAAACATCCCATCTCATCATCTCCTGTCCTCAGACTGGGATTCACAGCATTGGCTGTCATGGTTCTCAGGCCTTCAGACTCAGACTGAACTGTATCACCAGCTTTCCTGGGCCTCCAGCTTGTAGAGAACAGATTGTGGAACTTCTTGGCCTCCACAATTGTGTGAGCCAATTCCTCACAATGTATCTCCTTTTATGTACATACATACACACATACACATACATATACATACACAGTATCCTATATATATTCTTTTGGTTCAGTTTCTCTGGAGAATGCTGACCGATACAATAGTAACTGGTAACAGATCCAATGTGTGTTGGGGTTGAAATGCTGATGAAACAGAGGAGTTAAGAGTGTGAAAAGATATTATGTGTCAATTATAAATTTAAAAATTAATTTGGGCTGGGCGCAGTGGCACATGCCTGTAATCCCAGCACCCTGGGAGGCCGAGGCGGGCGGATCATGAGGTCAGGAGATCGAGACCATCCTGGCTAACACAGTGAAACCCCATCTCTACTAAAAAATACAAAAACTTAGCTGGGTGTAGTGGCGGGCGCCTGTAGTCCCAGCTACTGGGGAGGCTGAGGCAGGAGAATGGCGTGAACCCAGGAGGCAGAACTTGCAGTGAGCTGAGATAGTGCCCCTGCACTCCAGCACTCTAGTCTGGGCGACAGAGCAAGACTCCATCTCCCAAAAAAAAAAAAAAAAAAAATTAATTTGAAGAAAGTATAAAGACAATATATATGCAAAAAAATGTTTTAAACTATAGATTGGAGAAAATTATTTTATAAAGTCCAATGAGACAGTGGTAGATCCATGACAAAAACCCTCTCAAGTGTTAATTCTCTTCCATCACAAAGAAAATTTTTTTTAAAAAGTTATAATTGAAAGTAACAAATAAAAATATCCATAAAACTTTTACAATAAAATGTTATCTGTATTATGGAGCGCTAACTTCAGATGTTTAGAATTTTTTTTCAGATTTTCATTGAAACATCAAGATTATTTCAAAGATAGGCTTTGAAGAAATACACCTGCAATTTCTGGAAGGTGTGTGCAATCTCTTGTAGGCTGTATGTTGTGCAAGTTTTTAATCTTTCTAAGCCTTACTTCTGCATTTTGAAATTAAGTCTAACAAGACTCAATACAGAATTTTTTGAGAAATAAGGGAAATAATGCATGTAAAGTACTTAGCACAGTGGTTAACTTGTACTTAGTGCTCAATAGATTGTATCATTTTTACTACTAATGTGCAGAAAAGAGCTAACACAGCAGGTTCGAGGCTGCTGTCCCAAGAAAGGCCTGTTTACAAGGCTGATCCTTGCCGTGCATCTTGGAACTTGGACTTTGAGAGGGTTCCACTATTCCCAACACTGATGAAGTGGCTCACTGTACCCAAACTGTACAATGTAGTTCATGCTGAAGACCTGCTTTCCTTCTGCAGTCTGGAACCTTGGTACACTAGGCACAGCCTCCAACAAAATCCTCGGGCACTGAGTATCTAATAGCATGACATTTCACAATTGTCACAATTTGATGCTGGAGGAATTATGCACATCCTCTGGGACTCTACTGGGATAAGATTCTTGGAAGCTTACGCCTGGCCCCACATGCCTTTTGCCTTTGCTGATTTTACTTTGTATCCTTTTGCTGTAATAAATCATAGTTATGAGTATGACTCAGTGCTGAGTCCTGTGAGCTGTCACAGTGAATCACTGAACGTGCAGGTGGAGTTGGGATCCCTGGCACAGTGAGTTTCCCCATTCCTTCAACTTTGTAAGTTATTTGCCAGTTTCCACGCTGGGCAGTACAACAAACAAAAAGCCAACCAAATTAAGAGCTCCAAAGTCCAATTCTAAAAATTCCTGATTTCTTAGCTAACAATAGTTGCAAATGTACACACTACTTCAATTTTTTAAATTCAAATCTCAACCTATAGAAATCGATTCCTCGTTTTCTTTCTCACTATTATTTGTAGATCTTTTTCCTGATCAAACTCCCGCACTGCTCCTCCCTGGCTCCCATCTCATTATCCCACAGAGCCTCCACTGAAACATCAGGTGGTCTGTTCCCTGTGTCATTTAGCCCCCTGACTAGAAAGCAACATCACTTATGACTTCTCCAGTGTCCTGTGCTCTGTGTTATCCTGAATAGGATCAAATAATATAAACTTCCAGGAAGATCTTTTTTCAGTTCATTGGAATATGAGGAAATATACATGAATTAACTAACTACCAGAGAGAAAGGAGGACAAACTAAAGAATGACCCACAGCAGAAAATGAAATACAGGTTTTACAAAATTAGACTGAGGAAATGGTTTAAGTGAATTTCTTGTCATCTAGAATAGGATTTTCAGCATATTTCAAAAAGCACAGAAAGGTTTATTACATAATAGGAAGAATTTCAAGAAAAGCTTGCTGTCATCATGTTGAAGAAGCTGTCCAGGGAATAAGGAGAAGATGGATGTCTTCTGTCTGACATTATGAACTGAGAGTTTTAACAGAGTATTAGTGGCACTTGGTGGCCACAAAGAAACCACAAATCACAGTTACTAGATCAATCAATAGCCTCCTCATTGTTTTTCTATTGAAAATAGGAGAACTATGAACAATAAAACTAAATATCTCTAGGGCTATTTTATTCCTGAATGGCCCCTGTGGTTCTAATTTACTTCTGGAGTCACAGTTTTTAACAAAAATTATTTTGAAAAACCTGTTGATTTGCAGAGATTTCTCATGTCACATCTTTTTTTTCTCTTTCTTATTTTTCCTTTTTTAGATGGGAGTCTCGCTCTGTTGCCCAGGCTGGAGTGCAGGGGTACAACCTCAGCTCCCTGCAACCTCTGCTTCCTGGCTCCAAGTAATTCTTCTGCCTCAGCCTCCAGAGTAGCTGGGATTACAGGCACCCACCACCATGCCCAGCTACTTTTTTTTGTATGTTTAGTAGAGACGGGGTTTCACCATGTTGGCCAGGCTCATCTCGAACTCCTGACCTCAAGTGATCCCCCCACCTCAGCTTCCCAAAGTGCTGGATTACAGGCATGAGCCACCACGACTGGCCCTCACATTCTTTTTTGAATCGCAGCTTCCAGGGATAGGGAGATGGAAATCAGAAGATTGATCTGTTCATGTCCTCAGTAAGACTCCCAGTCAACAGTAGGCTATCAGTAGTTAAGTCTGGGGGCAGTCAAAAGCTATATGCAGATTTTTGACTGCACGAGTGTTGGTGTCCCTAACCTGCATTGTTCAAGAGTCAACTACATATTGAAATCAAATTATAACAAATTATTACCATATAGCAAAAATGTGTAAATGTTTCCCTTAAAATCTGTTTTAGGTTTCAAAATAATTCACATTTCTGGTAACAGTCCTTGTCCAAAACACTTTTGGATTTTTTAATTTTTTAGATTTAACAAAGCAAATATAGCACATATACCATATATTACATAATAGTCCCAGCAGGGACTAGGGCAGCTCCACATAATCAAATACATTAATATTTCTGCACACATATACACATACATATACACACACACAGGTTTTGTAACTAAGAGTTTTGAGGTTTTGGTTTTCAGCATTTGGGGCACTTAAGGATAAAGGAGTATGGTCCTAAATTACATGAACCTGCAGAATACCACAGGTCACAATGACAAGCCACAGCAGAAATGAAGAGTTGAGGACCATCATGAGACACAATGCCATTCCATCTAAAATGGGGGAAACCAAACCACAGAGAAATTAGTGGGAGAAAAAAAATACAACTAAATCAACTTCTGAGGAAAATACTCTAGAAAAAAAAAAAAAAAAACAGAATTAAAACTAAACCAGGGCCGGGTGCGGTGGCTCATGCCTGTAATCCCAGCAGTTTGGGAGGCCCAGGTGGGTAGATCACTTGAGGTCAGGAGTTCAAGACCAGCCTGGCCAATATGGTGAAACCCCATCTCTACTAAAAACACAAAAATTAGCCAAGTGTGGTGGCGTGTGCCTGTAAATCCCAGCTACTTAGGAGGCTGAGGCAGGAGAATTGCTTGAACCGGAGACGGAGGTTACTGTGAGCTGAGATCATATCACTGTACTCTAGCCTGGCAACAGAGCAAGACACTGTCTCAAAAAACAAAAAACAAAACAAAACAAAAAAAAAAAAAAAAGAAAGAAAAGAAAACTAAACCAGGATCACCAACAGTCCACTGAAACCAACTGCATAACAGCATACGGTTAACCATGGGTAACTCAGCCCCTGGTCATTCCCTGGAACCCAAGGATATTTCTAGCAGAGATGGCAGTACGTGGCAGTACTAGCAAATGCCACACCCAACATGTCAGGAGCAAAAGAACCAGAGGTGACTGCACATTCAAGGCCTCATCTAGCGGTGGAAGGAGAAGCTAAGCCACCCACAAGCCAGGAGTGTGCTAACCATACATTCGCCTGTGCCATGTGCTCACTGGCCAGGTTTTTTAGTGAGCTGCTTTCTCCCTGTTGCCATCAAGGGAACTTTGTAGTAGCTACTTATCACAAAAACAATGAATGTTTAAAAACTCTGCTTCAGGTCAACTTCGATAACGTGTTGAGTCCACCAAATCACTAACCAGTTTTAAGTAACTTCTACTTAATAATGAAGAAATATTCATATAAGGCAATGGACATGGATACAATTTATATTTGCTAAAGAAGACTTTGATACATAATAGCCTGTTTACAGGAGAGAGCCATATGTACAATACACCTTACAAATTCCATGAGGATCTAAAAGTAATGTAATCTAATAGATTAATTCAGTAGGTAAATTATAATAAACCTATAATTAACAGATTTGTTAATTTATATCTATATTCTAAACTTCATCTTTCAAATCCAAATGATAATAAATCATTACTTCATTAACCCAAAGCATTTTCAATAAGATTGGAGAGGGAGGCAATATTATAAAATCGTTATCCACACAGAAAGCAGCAAAGTAAATCGTGATTGTCTCCTACCTCTGCTCGACCCTCATAGTAGGTTAGCATGGACTTTGTAAGTACAAAAAGTCTCTCTTTGTAGTTTAAGGGCGATGTCTTCTTTTTCTGCTGTGATCTTTTAATAAGAATCTCCTCCAAAATAGTGTTAAAATTCATCTCCGTCTTCTGATTACTCCTTCTCCTGCCACTGAAGATCCCAGTATTCTACAGTGAAAAAAGAAACAGTTAAAATGTGACAGTTTAATTTTCTATGGATGTTGCCATTTCAAATTACCAAAATTGGCTTCACCCTCACCCCTGCTGGAGCAGATGAGTGTTGATCTCTGTGCCCGAACTGAGAATGCCTGGGGCACAAAAATTCAACCTCCTCTCCTTTTCCAGTCTCCATCCTGCTCCTCCACGTCTCATCATTTCATGGGAAAAATCTAATCAAGGTTCTTCATGATGATGATTCATTCCTTTTTACCTCCTCCTACCCTTAGCTTTCTGGTGCACTCCTACTGTTTGATTGCAGGGAACAAATATCTCAGATGGAAAAGCACATTTCGTCCACTGCGTGGCTGATTTACACTGGCATTTGAATTGCTTCAGGATCTTGGTTCACAAAACAGACAACCTTACAGACACAGCAGACTCATGAACAAAATGAATTAGCATAGTGGTGGATATGATTCATACTCCAGCTCTGATAAGGATGTAATCTCAATGAAGCATCCTAGTTACCAGTGCCACAGGGATGTTCTCTGGTGTCTACACTACCATGCTCCAGAGTTATCTTCCCAATGGCTCCTGTCTCCACCACAGGAGAAATGGAAACCCACCAGTCATACTTAACCTGCTCAGGGCAGAGTCCACCTGGATAAGAAAGTCTCAGCCCTCTAACTCCAGGCTATCCATACCTAGACTAAGCCTTTTAAAATTCAACACTATTTAACTATCTGAAAACCCAAAGATATTTTAAAAAAAGGCCTGAAGATTAATATTTGAGACAAGTTGAACTAATAACAGCCGCTCCTTCGCTTGCCTCCACCGTGCCTTTAAAGAAGTAACTGTGGCTGGGCACAGTAGTTCACGCCTGTTACCCCAGCACTTTGGGTAGATTACTTGAGGTGAGGAGTTCAAGAGCAGCCTGGCCAACATGGCAAAACCTCGTCTTTACTAAAATGACAAAAATTAGCTGGGCGTGGTGGCGCATGCCTGTAATCCCAGCTACTCAGGAGGCTGAGGCAAGAGAATCACTTGAACTCGGGAGGCGGAGCCTGGAGTGAGCCAGACAGCACCACTGCACTCCAACCTAGGTGACAGAGCAAGACTTTGTCTCAAAAAAAATAATGAATAGGCTGAGAGCGGTGGCTTATGCCTGTAATCCCAGCACTTTGGGAGGCCGAGGTGGGTGAATCACCTGAGGTCACGAGTTCAAGACCAGCCTGGCCAACATGGTGAAATCCCATCTCTACTAAAAATACAAAAAATTAGCTGGGCATGGTGGCAGGCGCCTGCAATCCCAGCTACTTGGTAGGCTGAGGCAGGAGAATCGCTTGAACCTGGGAGATGGAGGTTTCAGCGAGCCGAGATCTCACTACCTTGCACTCCAGCCTGGGCAACAAGAGCAAAACTCTGTCTCAAAAAATAATAATAATAAATAAATAAATAAATAACTGCATACTAAAGGACAGAGGCAAGAAGAGTCACATGAACAGCATTAAGTGGCTCTCTGACAGCACGGCCGGTAACTGGACAGGGTTAGCCACTGAGGAATTCCACCATCTTCATACCCAATTCAACACCTCCAATGCACCCTTTAATTTCCTATTACTGATTGGTCATCATCCAATCAGGCCCCTCCATTTTCTGTAAGGTTCCTTTATAACAGCTTCACTCTGAACATCAGTTCCTTCATTTATAAAGTATGTAAGGAAAGACCACAGGTCAGTGTGAAGTTTAAATGAGATATGGGCAAGAACTGACTATGAAAACACTACACAAATGTTTATCATCATTTTTAATTGCACGGTTATTTTCCTCGCTCAGAGCATTACAATCCCATATCTGGACCATGAGAGTAGCTTTCCAATTGGTCTTCATTTCCTCAAGTTCTTGCCTCCTTTTATTCAAACTACCTATCCATCACTCCCATTGGATCAATCTTCAGAAATTCAGCACTGTCATTTTACTCATCAGAAATCCTCAGTGTCTCCCTGCGACCTGCAGAGTAAAGCTAAAATTCCTTGGTCTGACACTAGAGACTGTCCACATTCTGGCTGCAGCCTACCGGCCCATCTTTACTTCCACCATATTCCAATCAAAATAGTCTTCCAAATCTCCAGAGATTCCCCTCACAGCATTCACTCCCTGGCCTAGTGGACTCTCTACTTTCCACCTATGAAGACTATACCAGCTCAAAATTCCCCTCCTTGATGTTGTCTCTCCTAATGACTCCTATTAATTAAAAATCTTCCCACTCCTGGGCCATAATTTCTGTCACTCATCATAGAGCTAATCATATTCTGCTATGTCTACAGCAATTAATGTACATATTTTTAATTCTCACTTAGCTGTTAAGGAATGGTTCTCAACCTTAAGTGTATATTAGAATCACCTAGGGAATTTCATTTTAATACAGATGTCTAGGCTCCACTTCCAGATTTTTTTATTCGGTTGGTCTGGGGAGGAGCCCCGGGCATCATGATTTCATGTACAGATAGAATTGAGAGCCACTATCTTAAAGGAAGACACTGGGCTCTTGAAACTCTTAATCCCACTCCCAGTGTCTACAGTAGCCTCTCAGTAGCAGCTAAATCACAGAACTAATTAACCCAATAGCCACCTTAAGCTAAGGAGTCACAGAAAAGCTCTTGCCCCTTTTGCATCGAAGTTGGTCTTCCTTATTCCATATTAAAATTTTGGCACTCCATCCTTCTTTCCTAAGAAACTGTCAGAATGCAAGTACCATTTCTTTGGAAATTATCTTTTCATCTTTGTGCAACACATTTTCAAGGGTGAAAATGACAACTTATAAGAATGGATACCAGGGAAAAGCAAGCAATGCTTTCATAAACGGGCCATGTGCAAACATGTAGTTCCCAATACAGTGAGCAATACCATTGTTAACAAATGGAAGGCAGACTTTTGGAAGGCCCACAAGGATAAATGGGGCGGGACTCATAGGCAGTTCTAGAAGCAAAAGGTCTCAACATCGGGGCAGAAGAAACATTCACGATGAATGTCCTGGGGAAAAAATCACCTTATCTGTTCATGTGTGGTGGATCATGCCTGTAATCCCAGCACTTTGGGAGGCCAAGGCAGGAGGATCACTTGAGGTCAAGGGTTCAAGACCAGCCTGGTGAAAATGGTAAAACCCCATCTCTATTAAAAATATAAAAATTAGCTGGGTGAGGTGGCGGATGCCTGTAGTCCCAGCTACTTGGGAGGCTGAGGCAGGAGAATCGTTTAAACTGGGGAGGCAGAAGTTGCAGTGAGCCAAGATCACACCATCGCACTCCAGTCTGAGCAAAAGGGCAAGACTCTGTCTAAAAAGAAAAAAATCACCTTATCTGACTTATATGTGCAATTACTTGTCTTATACAGAATCATACCATTTAAGTTGAAAGGAATCTTAGTTCACCACCTAATCTATCTCCCTCAAGAAACTGAAGTTCGGAAAAGTTAAATGGCTTACTCAAGGTCACACAAGCCAAGACTAGAAAAAAGTCTCCTAGTTCCTACTTACGGGCTCTCCCTACCCTTCTATCCCATACAATTAAAGTCCACCACTGTTGTTATAATTCACTGGCCAATGGGAAGTCCTGGCCAAGAAAACTACTAAAGTTCAGAGAGACACAAATGAAGGAAAAGTCTCCTCATGTACACTTCCAGCCAAAGATGGAGTGCTGAATGCACACTTTGCATTGGCTCCTTCCTGAAATTCCATTAAAAACAGTTCTGTTGTTGTTGTTAAGGAACTGACTCTCAAGGAAACAGAAAACAAAAAAAGGAAAAAACAATAGAATTTTGGAAACTGGAAAACAAATAAATATGTGGCAGGCCCCACTGAGGTGAAGCCTGGAAACAACTCAATTTCTTCTGCAAAACCTCCAAATAGCTCAAGAATCAGCAGAATATGGTATTTCTAGAAGTGGTGATGAAGAAGGGATTAAAGCAAAAGAATTTTTGGCAAACCAGTTTAAGAAACAGAATCCCCTGGCACCAAAAGCCAAAATTGACAAATGGGAACTAATTAAACTAAAGAGCTTCTGCATAGCAAAAGAAACTACCATCAGAGTGAACAGGCAACCTACAGAATGGGAGAAAATTTTTGCAATCTACTCATCTGACAAAGGGCTAATATCCAGAACCTACAAAGAACTCAGACAAATTTACAAGAAAAAACAAACAATCCATCAAAAAGTGGGCAAAGGATATGAACAGACACTTCGCAAAAGAAGACATTTATGCAGCCAACAGACACATAAAAAAACACTCATCATCACTCGCCATCAGAGAAATGCAAATCAAAACCACAATGAGATACCATCTCACACCAGTTAGAATGGCAATCATTAAAAAGCCAGGAAACAACAGGTGCTGGAGAGGATGTGGAGAAACAGGAACAGTTTTACACTGTTGGTGGGATTGTAAACTAGTTCAACCATTGTGGAAGACAGTGTGGCGATTCCTCAAGGATCTAGAACTAGAAATACCATTTGAGCCAGCCATCCCATTACCGGGTGTATATCCAAAGGATTATAAATCATGCTGCTATAAAGACACATGCACATGTATGTTTATTGCGGCACTATTCACAATAGCAAAGACTTGGAACCAACCCAAATGTCCATCAATGATAGACTGGATTAAGAAAATGTGGCACATACACACCATGGAATACTATGCAGCCATAAAAAAGGATGAGTTTGTGTCCTTTGTAGGGACATAGATGGAGCTGGAAACCATTATTCTTGGAAACCATCATTCTCAGCAAACTATCGCAAGAACACCACATGTTCTCACTCATAGGTGGGAATTGAACAATGAGAACACTTGGACACAGGAAGGGGAACATGACACACCACAGCCTGTCGGGTGGGGGAGGGGGGAGGGATGGATAGCATTAGGAGATATACCTAATGTAAATGACGAGTTAATGGGTGCAGCACACCAACATGGCAGATGTATACATATGTAACAAACCTGCATGTTGTGCACATGTACCCTAGAACTTAGTATAATTTAAAAAAAAAAAGAAAGAAACACAGTCCCCGATCCTCTCCACTTCCATGCCATATAGATCTAGGTGACTCACCCTCCTCAACCCTGGGAGAAAACTAGAGGTTTATTTCTGAAGACTATAAAATGTAGGGTCTCTATCCTGGGAGAGACTAAGTACAGTTGTGGCTGGGATTATCACACTGAAAAGGAGGAGCTTAAGTGAAACTGTACAAGTGTACATAACAATGATGAGGCTACTCAGCTGTCTTCTTCCATCTGGCTCCAGGACATCAGGACTGGACTAAGGGAAAAATCTTGAAGACACAGACATAGAAGTGTCCCCCTAAAAATGGCACAGCCAGACTACCCTATAGTTAAGCCCACAGTTAGCAAGGCCCCACTACTATGCATGAAGCTTCCAATTGACACTTTTTTCTTTTTTTTTTTTTAACAAGAAGAGGTCTGGCTATGTTACCCAGGCTGGACTCAAATTCCTGGGCACAAGTGAACTCCCTGCCTCAGCCTCCCCAAGTAGCTGAAACTACAGGTGCACATGACCACGCCCAGCTCAACTGACTTTTTAAAGTCCCACTCTGATAAATGAGAGGAAGCCAAGGATCACCAGACAATTGAGGAAAAATTATAATAGGAATCCAAGGTCAAAGAACAAATGCGAAAAAAGCAAGTTGGAAGAAACAAAAGTTGTGCAGAAAAAAAGAAAATGTTAAAAAAAAATAAAATCAAAGAATTAAGGGGAATATACATGCATGAAACAAGGTCAAGATGTGGCCAAAATAAGAAATAGAGGGCCAAAAAAAAAAAAAAAGAGGAGCTATTAGAAATCAAAAATAAAACAGCAGAAATTAAAAACTCAATGGAAAGGTTAGAACATAAAATTGAAGAACTCTCCCCAGAAAATAAATAAATAAATAAAATTTAAAAATTAAGAAACAGAAAACATAATGAAATTACGGAACTCACCCAGAAAGTTCAGCATCTAAAAACCAGAAGTTCCAGAAAGAGAAAGCAAACAAGAGTAAGAAAACAATCAAAGAAAATTTTTAGGAAAATTTCAAACTGAAGGTTATTTTCAGATTGAAATATAACCAAATTAAGGCACTTCTTGTAAAATTTCACAACTATGGGGATAAGCAAAATATTCAGCAAGCTTAAATGTAAATTTCATAAAAAGGATCAAAATTCAGAATGGTAATCATCAAGGGTAATGCTAGAGAGTAGAAGACAATGAAGAAAAACTCAGAAAGAAAGTGATTTCTAACCAAAAATTCTATAATCAGCCAAAGTGCCAATGAAGTGACAGGAGAATAAAGACGTTTTTCAAATATGCACAAGGCTTTAACAATTTTATCTCTTGTTCACCTTTCTCAAAAAACAAGTTGGGGATGTAGCCAAAATACCAAAACAAAGCAGGAAGCCAAAACAGCAAAAACCACAAGAATTTAGGAAACAAACATTCCAACACAAGAAAGAGGTAAAGGGACCCCTCCCCCAATAGATGCTGAAGGGAAATCCCAAAATGAACGACACTGAGCAGCTGGTCGAGAGTACAACTAGTCCAAACTAGATCAGGTAAGGAGGTTCTTCCAAATAATTCTTCTAGGAGACGAAACTGAATGCATGGGGAGAAGATTTATAATAAGTTAGTAAAATTTAGCCAACTTTAAAAAATAAAATAATTCCAAGGGAAAACAAAAAATTGTTTAGAAAAGGAAAAATAATCACAGGTATGCTACAGAGTTCTGCTACAAATAACATCTACACCGTCATAATCAGGTAAACAATAGTGATAATCTTACTACTAATATAAATATATTGGGTGTGAGAGCAGGAAGTATGTTCCCGTGTGGGTGCGGGAGTACATTATGAAAGAGAGCTATTTCCTCCATGGTAGTAGGAGGAGAAGGAGGAAAAGGTAGAGGAGGAGGAGGAGAAAACCAATAAATAGTATCTACAATTTAAAACACAAGAAGTAGCAATGTAAAGCATGTTACTTAGAGACTGTCAAGAGACAAAATTACGACAAATTTAGTAAAAGTGACTTTTACTCACAATTCATGAGTCAGGTTAGCCTCTATTCTGTAAAACAGACCAGGGCAGAACTATGGATTTTATAAGGTGGGAACAAGGAAACAGAACAATAGGGGGAAAAAAGCTGATTAGTAACATAAAGTTACTTCAGGTTACTTTTTTTTGGTAAAGATTAAAACAGAGGGGACTTCCTTATTACACTGATTCACGTAGACTGTAATCTCCTGTTTTCAAGGGAAAAAAATGGTCTATTTGGGGATCTACCTGCTCCCTTAAAGCTTCAGTTTGATTATGCAGCATTTAGCATGAGTGACTTCATTTCTATTTGGTCTGGTTTGTTGGGGCTTAGTACAGGAGCTCAGTCCAAAACAATGGCCTTCCATAATTTTTGTTTAATAAGATACAGTGAGATGAAAAAGCTTGAAAAACTGAAAATGATTCCCTCTGAGAATCAGAATATCATTGGAGAATAGCAGTGGAAAGGTATATGTTCTACTCTTCTGCCCTAAATAATAAAACATAAAAACCAGAGGAAGAGAATCCCATCTTCAACGAAATAAAAAGACAGCCTTTACTCCCAAACTACAAACTATGAAATACCTGCTAAATGCTGTGAAATCTCGACCAAAATGGGGGAGGAAGCTGAGGGTAGATTTTCCTAAAAGTAAACATCATTGTCCTGGGAAGTCAATCTAACAACCTTTGATAAGATCAGTGAAATCAGGAGGAATAAGCAGACTATAGGAGAATCAGAGAGTATCCCTATAGAATTACTATTCACACAGAAAAATAATAAAAATCATTATCATATTCATTATTAAACTTTTACTACTTGGCACTGTGTTACAACCACTAAGCACTTTCAATGTATTGAATCACTTCATTCTCTCAACAACCTTCTGAAGTATGTACTAGTACTGTCTACATTTTACACACCACAATGTAAGAATAAGAGCCAGGCTTTAATTTAGGCAATAGAATTGCAGGACCTACACTATTCACTACACTATACAACTTCTCTAGTGAAAAGGAAGGTGGAACGGAAGGAAAAAGTTTAATGAGGTACCACTTCCAGCCTCCTAGTTTAGGAGATTGCTAAGTGCAATTGGATTCAATCTCCAGATTTCAACAGAGATAGCCTATGACTTTCAGGGCATCACTAAGAGCCACACCAAACTCTCAATCCGAAAACTGAAGGGAGACGTCCTCTCCGAGCAAGAAAATAATAGGTTTGATGTTCTAAATGTTAAAATGAAGATGAAACAAAACTCAGGATTCCAGCTTTCTCTCCTGGCTGTTACTAAGGATTACAAACATCTTTTTAAAATAAAACTCGACTGCAACATAAGCCCCTTTTCTCTGTCTCATTGGAGTTGAACACAAGAGTACTATTCCCTTTGCCTTAGCGGCTAACTGCTGAAAGTCTGAACATTTTAACACATTGTCTTTGAACACTAATACTCCGAGGTAGACGACGGAAACTGTCACTGTATCACCAGTGAGAAACCCAAACCACCAAAGTTATACTGTCTATCCAGCGTTGCAAATCTGAATATCTGACTAATACGCAGTTTCACAGTCCAGCAATTTTAGCCAATAGATCTTAAAACCTTTTTCATCATGAGAGATTCTGCCTGAAAACAAATAATTTTTTATGGATATGCCAATGGCCCTGATCTGATCGCTATGCATTGTATGTATCAAAACATCACTACGTACCCCACAAATATGTACAATTATTATTTGTCAGTTAAAAAAGAAAATTAAAAAAAGAAAATAGGCCAGGTGCGGTGACACACCTGTAATCCCAGCACTTGGGAGGCTGAGGTGGGCAGATCACTGGAGGCCAGGAGTTTGAGACCAGCCTGGCCAACATGGTGAAACCCTGTCTCTACTGAAAATACAGGCGTGGTGGCATGCATCTGCAGTCCCAGCTACTCGGGAGGCTAAGGCATGAGAACAGCTTGAACCTGGGAGGCAGAGGTTGCAGTGAGCCGAGATCACACCACGGCACTTCAGCCTGGGTGTTGGAGTGAGACTCTGTCTCAAAAAAAAAAAAAAGAAAAAAGAAAAAGAGAGGAGAGAAAATAATAACTAAAAAAAAAAAAAAAAAACCTGGTGACTAGAACAGCCTATCCTAGTCAATATGGCTTTTCATACTATTTTAAGTCAAGGGAACAGAGCTGCTAAATGGGAAAGGAAATCAGAGACAAAAGAAAATAAAAGTGACTGTGAGTTACCAAATTATATTATGGAATGGACTATAGTAAATAAGAAAAAAAGGGCCCTGATAACAGAGTTGGGAAAGGATGTACTATTTACAAGAGCAAGCAAAGAGTGATTAGAGGTTGTTGAAATTCTCATCTCATTAGGTTAAGTCATATATTATGTGCCACATTTTGCCAATATCCAGCAATAATTTATCTATAGAATTAGTAATATTATGTAATTCAATCTAATACTTGGTGATGTTCTAATATTATTAAAACTTAGTTAAAGCCCTCAGTTCACAAACTTCTACATCAGAACAGGTGACCTTATTTCACATCTCATCACAGGTTTATGACAAAGTTACCATTTGCAATCTCATCACAAGTTTGTGACAAAGTTACTATTTGTTTGCCATTTTAGGAAATTTGTGCAAATAAACATCAAACTGACCTTAATCTGAGAAATCAAATGCTGTGGTGCCTGTCAACAGTATCAATTCAAAAGTACCAAAATGAGTAGTTATTATATAAGAATAAATCTTACCACATTCTCTTCTATAACATATACTCTAAGCTTAAAGCCCCAATTTTCTTTTGTAAAAGGGGATTACATAGCAGAAATACAACAAAGGAAAAAAATACTAGGATGACTTCAATCAAAATAGAGTACATTCTAGGTTCCCCATTTAACATCATGAATTGGAGCTATTCCAGGATTAGGCAATGTTTTTGTGCTCAGAAGGAAGTAACACTGTACACCTCTCTCTTCCTGAGCTATTAAACAAAGGCACATGTGATAACCTGTATTTTCTTAAAGTCTTATATATTTCTCCTTTCAGCCAGTTGATATGAGGCAGGCTATAACGTTTTAAGTATTCATCTGCTAACCTGTTGAAGGTAGACACGGTGAGGAATCCAAGCACCAAGAGATCTCTAGTAAAACCCTTATCTTTCATTACCAAGAGCATCTAAAGAGAGTATAAGAGAAGTCCTCTTGGGACAAAAGGCAAAAGTTGAAAGGCTGGCTGATTTCTCATCTCTCCTAATACTATATTCCCCACCCCAGTCCACTATCATAGGGTAGGTGATTATAGCATTGGATTAGGGGACACGTGAAGCTAGAAACAGACTGAGAGGTGCTGCCCTAGGAATAGTTGTTCCTTATTGTCCATATGCAGATATATGCACTGATTTAACTCCTTTAAGACAGGTTTGGGTCTCACACTGCAGGTCTTCCCTGTGTGTCTTTGGCTATAATCAGGAATGAGGGCCTCCCCTCTCATAAGAAAGAAGGAGATAAAAAGAGCAATGGATGCAGAAAGAAGCTTTAGAAAAGATACTATGTGCAATACCTCCAAGAATCTAACAAACTTATTTATTATACAGAAGATTCATATTTAAGTGGTTCTAGAGAGAAGCAAAAATTTTCATAATATTAAAATATCCATTAATCAACTGACCACTTTGGTCCCAGTCAAGTATCCTTTCCACATTACTAGGTTTTGCTTCTTTGCTGTCATCATCTCTCACTGAATGAGAAAGGCAACAGTCAACAATACAATTGCAAATAAAATATCAAATCTTCCAAAGATGAGGCATTTCAAGAAGTGCTGTTGGAGAACCACTCCAACCACACTCAATGACACTGGGAAATAAGGATCTTAAAGTTAGCTAGTTAAGCCGGGCGCGGTGGCTCAAGCCTGTAATCCCAGCACTTTGGGAGGCCGAGGCGGGTGGATCACGAGGTCAGGAGATCGAGACCATCCTGGCTAACATGGTGAAACCCCGTCTCTACTAAAAATACAAAAAACTAGCCGGGCGAGGTGGCGGGCGCCTGTAGTCCCAGCTACTCGGGAGGCTGAGGCAGGAGAATGGCGTGAACCCGGGAGGCGGAGCTTGCAGTGAGCAGAGATCCGGCCACCGCACTCCAGCCTGGGCGACACAGGGAGACTCCGTCTCAAAAAAAAAAAAAAGTTAGCTAGTTAAACACAATAATAACAACACAATAGGGGAGTCAAAATCAGACTAATTTTTATAATTAAAATATTAAGATACACTGTGGCAGACTGCTTCTTACCTCTCCCCACCCACGCCCCCCACGCACACCCCCACACACCAATTCATTCTCCCCTTCTTTCTGCACATAGGCTGGAATATATTCATTTATAGATTTATATTTCCCAGCCTTCTTTGCAGTAAAATGTGGCCATCTGACTAAGTTAAGGTCAAAAGGATGTGGGGTAGAAGTTATATGTACCCCTTCCAGGCCATTTTCAACTTAAAGACAAGCTACTTCCCTGGATTTAGGGCATTTTCCAGCCTCCCACTGGCAGACTCAACTTCCCTTATGCATACCAGCATTACTCCGAAGGTGGGGAAGAAACAAGATGGAACCTGATCCTGGAATGACTTCATGGAACAGAGGCTAGACTAGTTCACTTACTTTGTGAGAGACAAGTATGTTTCTATCTTATTTTAGAAATTACATATCATGATACCTTTGTTACAGTGGGTTAACATTTATTCTATGGAACAGGAAAACCATTGCAAAAACTGGTAAAACTTTCTAATGCTTTTGAAAAAATAAAAAGGCTCTCTTTCAAATTGTGCTGACAAACTCACACGTAAAAGAAGTCAAAATTTTAATCATACATTTTTGTCAGAAAATGATATCAAGACAATATTAGATTCACTTTTTTCTATGAGTTAGTTACTCAAGAGAAAATATGAGATAAACATATTTTCACTTTATTTTTCAGGATAAAGCCTGAATCATACCAGGTTTTTTCTCTTTTACTATTTACTGTGAAATGTAACTGGATTCTCTTTAAGTGGCAAATTCTGACACCAATTCTCCTCTGATGAGGGAATTCCTTGTATAAAAGGAATATTTGTCTATTTCTTGCTACTGCAGAGGGAAACAATAACAAGCGAAAATAAGACAAAACAAATTTCTCAGTGGGTACAACGATTTTCAGTGCCTTTTACTAGGAGAAAGCATCAGAGTAAAGAATGTTTGGAAATTATACATAAGATCACCAAATACCAATGTTTGTTCCTTGGCCACAGTATTCTAAATTATTTTTAATACGAAACAGTCATCCATGTCTATATATTCTTTTCTCAATGTTTTTAAAATAGGAATGAAGAGTCCAAGTCATTAGTGCATTCAATTTTTTTTTTTTTACAAATGATAAACTTTCTTTAACAACAACAAAAAAATTTAAGAACAAAATAAAAGAGATTCAGGAGGGTCTGACATATATTTAGTCTTAAGAGACCTCTCAGCTGAAATGTATGAGATAATTATGGCAACTTGAATACTAACTCAATATTGATGATATTAAGGTTAATGGGTAATATTTGTTTAATGATATCAGGACTTAATGATATTAAGACAGTGTTTGGTTATGATTTGCTGTGAGTGTGTGAGAGTGTGTGTGTGTGTGTGTGCTGGTATGGTGATTATATTTTTCAGAGTTCTTATCTTTTAAAGATACATACTGAAAAATTCACAGATAAAATAATGTCTGTGATTTACTTCCTAATCTGAAGGGTATGGAAGAGTATAGACAAAATAAAATTGTTCATGAGTTGATAACTATTGAAGTTTAGTGATAAAAACTAGGGGTTCCTTATATCATCCTATTTCTATTTATGTTTGAAATTTTCCACAATAAAAAGTGTTTAAAACATATTTACAGGAATAACATAGTTTTCCATGTCCCAGTCGTCACACACTTCAGAGTTGATAAGAAAAAAGAGAAAAGGGTAAAAGAAGGAAGAGAAAAGAGGGAGGTGGAAAAAAGTACCAAAGCAGACAAATAACGCAAGAAAAAGATGGGTGGGCTCAACGTCCCCAAGGACCATTATTACTGCCCTACCTACTTCATCACAAATACCTTCCAATGGTCCCAGTGATTCTTGTGAGCCAGCAGAGCCTTGTGCTAATGTAATCTGCACTACCTCTTCTCAGACATAAAGGAATATGTGATTTCTAGCTCCCCAAAATAAAACCACAGTCTAATGCAACATTTGTCCTCATTATAACTCCTCTCTTCCCTCTATGTCCTTTCCATTTCCCCGTTCAAGTTCATGAAAGCTGAAGTTCTTTCTCAAGTCTACATCATGTTAGAAAGAAGATTCTCTACAGAACAACAAAGTGCCAAAGCACAGTGGGCAGTCAGGCAAAGTGAGTATATTCAAACTGCAGACTTTTTATAAAAGAATCATTAGAAAGATTACCAAAGGTCAGCATCATAACTGGAACTGCAGAGCACACTAGATCATAAAGGCACATTTACCAGACAAGTATCTGCCCTTATTTCTAAAGCTTATGGAGCTCAGTTAATGAAGAAGTTCAAAAACTGAAATGCCAGCTGTTACATACCTGATCCCTAACAGGAAAAAAAAAACTGCTAAAAACACTAATTTCGTAGAAAACATTCTCATAGATGATTTGTTACAAATAAAAATTATAAACTACACTCAAAAAGTATCATGGATGTATGTCATAATCTAACTACTGTTTGGAAAGTATCTAACGACATTGTCATATGTCCCATCTCTGACGAAGTAAATTGATAATGAACTTTCCTGTTCTTTGCTCTATTCATCATTGTCATTATCTGGTCCACTTATGATATGTAGTGCTGCTGTTTCTGTTTTTTAAATACATGTAAATTCATTGACACTCTTCTTATGGGTCTACGTCACCTCCCCTCCCCCTGAATTGCAGTAGGCTTGTGACTCCTTTGACTAATATAGTACAGTAGAAATGTCTGAGACTAGGATATAAAAGCCCAAGTAGCTCCTGCTTGATTTTTTTGGACATCTAGCTCTTCGATTATTCTCCCTCTTTGAACCCAGCCACCATACTGAGAAAAGCTCACTGCAAGTAGAGAAATCACATACAGTTCTATTGCAGAATTACTGCTGAGCCCCGCCTTCAAATCATCTCAGCCTAGAAGCCAGACACATGAGTGAGAGACCTTCAGATAATTCCAGCTCTTTGTGGTTCAAGTCACCCCCAGCCATTAAAGTTTTCCAAGATAAGAGCCTTGACATCCCCACTGTGCACTAATTCTTAACCTTCAGAATCCATGAGGGTGATAAAATGGCTGTATCCCTTTAAGTCTTGGATGATTTCTAACACAGCAAAAGTTTACCGGGACATATAATATATGATAGCATTCTTGGCCACCTCATTCGTGTTTCATCCATCTCTTATCCTTGTCAATTTTCTTCCTTCCCTCAAATGTTTCCTCTTCTTCACTCAACCATCTTTTTACCATTTTCAGTTCATGAGCTAATTTGTCCACAGAAATAGTTTGAGACATTCATGATTATTCATTCTGACATTTATTGCACAGTCATGATGTATTAGGAACCATGCATGAGGCACTAAGGTGGTTACAAAGATGAACAAGACATGATCTTTGTTCTAGAGAAGAATGGGAAAAGAGTACCTTAAAAACAACATATGACATTACAATCTATTAAGGACTACAAAAGTGGTAATGTACAGTGTCTTAATATATTGGTAAAATAAGTCAATGTCCAATTTCTTCCAGTGCTGTGTGAAATTCTGAAAATCAAATTTACTTATATAAGCAATATGGACCCACAACAAAATAAATGTTTGTGTACACATTACACGTATACATAAATCTCAATTCTGTTACATATCAATTTCTCAAAAGTATATTTCCAAGTCTTTTTTTCCTTCTGAGTATTCTGTCTTACACAAACCACACAAAATAAAATATAATATTTGGCATGATCTAGCCCCCAGAACACTGCCTGAAACACATTGGGTATTTGGTAAGTATTTATCGGATGACAGTGATTTCACTTTATCTAGCTTGCTGGTATTTACTTCAGAAGCCAAATCTCAAAGGCAACAGAAGCATCTACTTCAGATCTTTCACCATTTGTAGTTCCTCCTACTATCACTAGGCAAATTTGAAAGAAAACTCTTATTTCAAAAGTCACACAGATAAGGAGGGACCATTGTATATTCATTTGCATCTTAAATTAGCAAAGTCTTGGAATCGTAAGTCAATAAACAACTTACAGGATCATTTTTTCTCGGAGATGCCCTTGATGATGAATTCTGTCCTATGCAGGAAGTTCTTTCTTTCTGAGGGGAGCCAGAAGCTCAGAGATACTATCTCCAATGTGTGAAGTGATGGTATTTCAACCAAGCTCTCATGCTCTTATCTATTTAATATGAAAAGTTTTTATCCACCATAATTCTAAATTTTCTATTAATAATAAAGTGAGCCTCATGATGTAAAGGAACACTCTCTGCCCTTAACTGACAAAGCAACTGAGGACCAAACTTACAAACTCTATGGGCCTTGTGATATCTGTAAGATTAATGGGGCTGAGGCTGATAACCTCTAATGTTGTCTTTAGCCCCCAAATGTAATTATTCTATGTAGCTTGATCTAGAAACCCACTGTTTCTCATTTTACTACTGTGTTAAACAGAAAATTCAACCACTGAGAGGGCAGGACTGTACCTTTTGATATATTAAAAGATCCAATTTTTAATCTATTTCCTGACACCACTGGAGAAGACATAAGCAATGGTTCCTTAAACATTATCCTGAAGATCTTTTTTATCCTGATGTCACCTGATGTCCAGTATCTTATTTCACTCATTATTTTTACTGGAACTTCTGGCCAAGAACCCTGATTTTAGTGGAAGGAACCTAAACAGGTAAGTCTGCTTAACCTGGCTCTAAATCTTAGCTTTGCAATTTATTCACTGCATAACTTTACACACGTTACTTAGTTCCTTAGAGACTACTTTCTTTTTTTTTTTTTTTTCTTTTATTATACTTTAAGTTCTAGGGTACATGTGCATAACGTGCAGGTTTGTTACATATGTATACTTGTGCCATGTTGGTGTGCTGCACCCATCAACTCGTCAGCACCCATCAATTCATCATTTATACCAGTATAACTCCCAATGCAATCCCTCCCCCTTCCCCCTCCCCCCTCCCCATGATAGGCCCTGTGTGTGATGTTCCCCTTCTCGAGTCCAAGTGATCTCATTGTTCAGTTCCCACCTATGAGTCAGAACATGCAGTGTTTGGTTTTCTGCTCTTGAGATAGTTGGCTAAGAATGATGGTTTCCAGCTGCATCCATGTCCCTACAAAGGACGCAAACTCATCCTTTTTTATGGCTGCATAGTATACCACGGTGTATATGTGCCACGTTTTCTTAATCCAGTCTGTTACTGATGGACATTTGGGTTGATTCCAAGTCTTTGCTATTGTGAATAGTGCCGCAATAAACATACGTGTGCATGTGTCTTTATAGCAGCATGATTTATAATCCTTTGGGTATATACCCAGTAGTGGGATGGCTGGGTCATATGGTACATCTAGTTCTAGATCCTTGAGAATCGCCATACTGTTTTCCATAATGGTTGAACTAGTTTACAATCCCACCAACAGTGTAAAAGTGTTCCTATTTCTCCACATCCTCTCCAACACCTGTTGTTTCCTGACTTTTTAATGATTGTGATTCTAACTGGTGTGAGATGGTATCTCATTGTGGTTTTGATTTGCATTTCTCTGATGGCGAGTGATGATGAGCATTTTTTCATGTGTCGTTGGCTGTATGAACGTCTTCTTTTGAGAAATGTCTGTTCATATCCTTTGCCCACTTTTTGATGGGGTTGTTTGTTTTTTTCTTGTATATTTTTTGAGTTCTTTGTAGATTCTGGATATTAGCCCTTTGTCGATGAGTAGATTGCAAAAATTTTCTCCCATTCTGTAGGTTGCCTATTCACTCTGATGGTAGTTTCTTTTGCTGTGCAGAAGCTCTTTAGTTTAATGAGATCCCATTTGTCAATTTTGGCTTTTGCTGCCATTGCTTTTGGTGTTTTAGACATGAAGTCCTTGCCCATGCCTATGTCCTGAATGGTATTACCTCGGTTTTCTTCTAGGGTTTTTATGGTATTAGGTCTAATATTTAAGTCTCTAATCCATCTTGAATTAATCTTTGTATAAGGAGTAAGGAAAAGATCCAGTTTCAGCTTTCTACTTATGGCTAGCCAATTTTCCCAGCACCATTTATTAAATAGGGAATCCTTTCCCCATTTCTTGTTTCTCTCAGGTTTGTCAAAGATCAGATGGCTGTAGATGTGTGGTATTATTTCTGAGGACTCTGTTCTGTTCCATTGCTCTATATCTCTGTTTTGGTACCAGTACCATGCTGTTTTGGTTACTGTAGCCTTGTAGTATAGTTTGAAGTCAGGTAACGTGATGCCTCCAGCTTTGTCCTTTCGACTTAGGATTGTCTTGGCAATGCGGGCTCTTTTTTGGTTCCATATGAACTTTAAAGCCTTTTTTCCAATTCTGTGAAGAAACTCATTGGTAGCTTGATGGGGATGGCATTGAATCTATAATTACCTTGGGCAGTATGGCCATTTTCACGATATTGATTCTTCCTATCCATGAGCATGGTATGTTCTTCCATTTGTTTGTGTCCTCTTTGATTTCACTGAGCAGTGGTTTGTAGTTCTCCTTGAAGAGGTCCTTTACATCCCTTGTAAGCTGGATTCCTAGGTATTTATTCTCTTTGAAGCAATTGTGAATGGAAGTTCATTCCTGATTTGGCTCTCTGTTTGTCTGTTACTGCTGTATAAGAATGCTTGTGATTTTTTGCACATTAATTTTGTATCCTGAGACTTTGCTGAAGTTGCTTATCAGCTTAAGGAGATTTTGGGCTGAGACAATGGGGTTTTCTAAATATACAATCATGTCATCTGCAAACAGGGACAATTTGACTTCTTCTTTTCCTAACTGAATACCCTTGATTTCTTTCTCTTGCCTGATTGCCCTAGGCAGAACTTCCAACACTATGTTGAATAGGAGTGGTGAGAGAGGGCATCCCTGTCTTGTGCCAGTTTTCAAAGGGAATTTTTCCAGTTTTTGCCCATTCAGTATGATATTAGCTGTGGGTTTGTCGTAAATAGCTCTTATTATTTTGAGGTACGTTCCATCAATACCGAATTTATTGAGCGTTTTTAGCATAAGGGCTGTTGAATTTTGTCAAAAGCCTTTTCTGCATCTATTGAGATAATCATGTGGTTCTTGTCTTTGGTTCTGTTTATATGCTGGATTACGTTTATTGATTTGGGAATGTTGAACCAGCCTTGCATCCCAGGGATGAAGCCCACTTGATCATGGTGGATAAGCTTTTTGATGTGCTGCTGAATCCGGTTTGCCAGTATTTTATTGAGGATTTTTGCATCGATGTTCATCAGGGATATTGGTCTAAAATTCTCTTTTTTTTGTGTCTCTGCCAGGCTTTGGTATCAGGATGATGTTGGCCTCATAAAATGAGTTAGGGAGGATTCCCTCTTTTTCTATTGATTGGAATCGTTCAGAAGGAATGGTACCAGCTCCTCCTTGTACCTCTGGTAGAATTCAGCTGTGAATCCATCTGGTCCTGGACTTTTTTTGGTGGGTAGGCTATTAATTGTTGCCTCAATTTCAGAGCCTGCTATTGTCTATTCAGGGATTCAACTTCTTCCTGGTTTAGTCTTGGAGAGTGTAAGTGTCCAGGAAATTATCCATTTCTTCTAGATTTTCTAGTTGATTTGCGTAGAGGCATTTATAGTATTCTCTGATGGTTGTTTGTATTTCTGTGGGGTCAGTGGTGATATCCCCTTTTTCATTTTTTATTGCGTCTATTTGATTCCTCTCTCTTTTCTTCTTTATTAGTCTTGCTAGCAGTCTGTCAATTTTGTTGATCTTTTCAAAAAACCAACTCCTGGATTCATTGATTTTTTGGAGGTTTTTTGTGTCTCTATCTCCTTCAGTTCTGCTCTGATCTTAGTTATTTCTTGCCTTCTGCTAGCTTTTGAATGTGTTTGCTCTTGCCTCTCTAGTTCTTTTAATTGTGATGTTAGAGTGTCAATTTTAGATCTTTCCTGCTTTCTCTTGTGGGCATTTAGTGCTCTAAATTTCCCTCTACACACTGCTTTAATGTGTCCCAGAGATTCTGGTATGTTGTGTCTTTGTTCTCATTGGTTTCAAAGAACGTCTTTATTTCTGCCTTCATTTCGTTATGTACCCAGTAGTCATTCAGGAGCAGGTTGTTCAGTTTCCATGTAGTTGAGCGGTTTGATTGAGTTTCTTAGTCCTGAGTTCTAGTTTGATTGCACTGTGGTCTGAGAGACAGTTTGTTATAATTTCTGTTCTTTTACATTTGCTGAGGAGTGCTTTACTTCCAATTATGTGGTCAATTTTGGAATAAGTGCGATGTGGTGCTGAGAAGAATGTATATTCTGTTGATTTGGGGTGGAGAGTTCTATAGATGTCTATTAGGTCCGCTTGGTGCAGAGATGAGTTCAATTCCTGGATATCCTTGTTAACTTTCTGTCTCGTTGATCTGTCTAATGTTGACAGTGGAGTGTTGAAGTCTCCCATTATTATTGTATGGGAGTCTAAGTCTCTTTGTAAGTCTCTAAGGACTTGCTTGATGAATCTGGGTGCTCCTGTATTGGGTGCATATATATTTAGGAGAGTTAGCTCTTCCTGTTGAATGGATCCCTTTACCATTATGTAATGGCCTTCTTTGTCTCTTTTGATCTTTGAGGGTTTAAAGTCTGTTTTATCAGAGACTAGTATTGCAACCCCTGCTTTTTTTTGTTCTCCATTTGCTTGGTAGATCTTCCTCCATCCCTTTATTTTGAGCCTATGTATGTCTCTGCATGTGAGATGGGTCTCCTGAATACAGTAGACTGATGGGTCTTGACTCTTTATCCAGTTTGCCAGTCTGTGTCTTTTAATTGGAGCATTTAGGCCATTTACATTTAAGGTTAATATTGTTATGTGTGACCTTGATCCAGCCATTATGATATTAACTGGTTATTTTGCTCGTTAGTTGATGCAGTTTCTTCGAGCCTCGATGGTCTTTACATTTTGGCATGTTTTTGCAATGGCTGGTACCGGTTGTTCCTTTCCATGTTTAGGGCTTCCTTCAGGGTCTCTTGTAAGGCAGGCCTGGTGGTGACAAAATCTCTAAGCATTTGCTTATCTGTAAAGGATTTTATTTCTCCTTCACTGATGAAACTTAGTTTGGCTGGATATGAAATTCTGGGTTGAAAATTCTTTTCTTGAAGAACGTTGAATATTGGCCCCCACTCTCGTCTGGCTTGGAGAGTTTCTGCCGAGAGATCTGCTGTTAGTCTGATGGGCTTCCCTTTGTGGGTAACCCGACCTTTCTCTCTGGCTGCCCTGAAGATTCTTTCCTTCATTTCAACTTTGGTGAATCTGGCAATTATGTGTCTTGGAGTTGCTCTTCTCGGGGAGTATCTTTGTGGCGTTCTCTGTATTTCCTGAATTTGAATGTTGGCCTGCCCTACTAGGTTGGGGAAGTTCTCCTGGATGATATCCTGAAGAGTGTTTTCCAACTTGGTTCCATTTTCCCCCTCACTTTCAGGCACCCCAATCAGACGTAGATTTGGTCTTTTTACATAATCCCATACTTCTTGCAGGCTTTGTTCATTTCTTTTTCTTCTTTTTCTTTTGGTTTCTCGTCTCGCTTCATTTCATTCATTTGATCCTCAATCGCTGATACACTTTCTTCCAGTTGATCGAGTCGGTTACTGAAGCTTGTGCATTTGTCACGTATTTCTCATGTCATGGTTTTCATCTCTGTCATTTCGTTTATGACCTTCTCTGCATTAATTAGTCTAGCTGTCAATTCTTCCACTCTTTTTTCAAGATTTTTAGTTTCTTTGCGCTGGGTACGTAATTCCTCCTTTAGCTCTGAGAAGTTTGATGGACTGAAGCCTTCTTCTCTCATCTCGTCAAAGTCATTCTCTGACCAGCTTTGATCCGTTGCTGGCGATGAGCTGCGCTCCTTTGCAGGGGGAGATGCGCTCTTATTTTTTGAATTTCCAGCTTTTCTGCCCTGCTTTTTCCCCATCTTTGTGGTTTTATCTGTCTCTGGTCTTTGATGATGGTGACGTACTGATGGGGTTTTGGTATAGGTGTCCTTCCTGTTTGATAGTTTTCCTTCTAACAGTCAGGACCCTCAGCTGTAGGTCTGTTGGAGATTGCTTGAGGTCCACTCCAGACCCTGTTTGCCTGGGTATCAGCAGCAGAGGTTGCAGAAGATAGAATATTGCTGAACAGCGAGTGTACCTGTCTGATTCTTCCTTTGGAAGCTTCCTCTCAGGGGTGTACTCCACCCTGTGAGGTGTGGGGTGTCAGACTGCCCCTAGTGGGGGATGTCTCCCAGTTAGGCTACTCAGGGGTCAGGGACCCACTTGAGCAGGCAGTCTGTCCATTCTCAGATCTCAGCCTCCGTGTTGGGAGATCCACTGCTCTCTTCAAAGCTGTCAGACAGAGTCGTTTGCGTCTGCAGATGTTTCTGCTGCTTTTGTTGTTGTTGTTGTTAACTGTGCCCTGTCCCCAGAGGTGGAGTCTACAGAGACAGGCAGGTTTCCTTGAGCTGCTGTGAGCTCCACCCAGTTCGAGCTTCCCAGCGGCTTTGTTTACCTACTTAAGCCTCAGCAATGGCGGGCGCCCCTCCCACAGCCTCGCTGCTGCCTTACGGTTAGATCGCAGACTGCTGTGTTAGGAATGAGGGAGGCTCTGTGGGCGTGGGACCCTCCCGGCCAGGTGTGGGATATATTCTCCTGGTGTGCCCATTTGCTTAAAGCGCAGTATTGAGGTGGGAGTTACCCGATTTTCCAGGTGTTGTGTGTCTCAGTTCCCCTGGCTAGGAAAAGGGATTCCCTTCCCCCTTGCGCTTCCCAGGTGAGGCGATGCCTAGCCCTGCTTCAGCTCTCGCTGGTCGAGCTGCAGCAACTGACCAGCACCGATTGTCTGGCACTCCCTAGTGAGCTGACCCCAGTACCTCAGTTGAAAATGCAGAAATCATCGGTCTTCTGTGTCGCTCGTGCTGGGAGTTGGAGACTGGAGCTGTTCCTATTCGGCCATCTTGCTCCCTCCAAGACTACTCTCTTATCGGTAAAATGAGGATGATGATGATACCAACCCTAAAGGATTGTCATGAGAAGTAAGAGAAATGCACATACAATTCCTTACACACAGCAAACACTCAGGAAAGCAATTGGTCAATGGTCATTGCCTCGTCTTTATTCTGTATTGGCTCACATTTACACACTCAACAACTGCTAACTGAACACCTGCTAAATGTCAGATATGTTATCAAATAAAACATAAAATATGGTCATTAAGATACTCATACCCTAGTAAAAGGGACAGACAAGACAGAAGCTAACAATTTCATTACCATGGGATCAGTGCTAGACCACAGATGGTTACAAGCTTCAACTCTGCCTGGAGATAAGAGGTGGAAAGATCACTCTTAGGTGGGAATTGAACAATGAGAACACTTGGACACAGGGTGGGGAACATCACACGCTGGGGTCTGCTGGGGGGTGGGGGGCTGGGGGAGGAATAGCATTAGGAGAAACACCTAATGTAAATGACGAGTTGATGGGTGCAGCAAACCAACATGGCACATGTATACCTATATAACAAACCTACATGTTGTGCACATGTACCCTAGAACTTAAATTAAAAAAAAAAAAAAAAAAAAAAAAGAGGTAGATGAACAGCAACAATGATGCCTGGGCTGGGCTAAAAAGCTGAGTAAGTTGGTAGATGGTGAGGCAAAGGCACATCCCAGGTCAACGGCTCAGTGTTGTGAAATACAAGCTGAGTATGAAGAAATCAAAAAGTAAAAAACAACTTCTATTAATTTAAATATATCCATTTTAATATTCCTTCCTTTCCCCACACTCAATCTACATATACACATTTCTACTATTAAAAAGAAACTAAAACTGTGTATTAGTCCATTTTCACACTGTATGATAAAGACATACTCAAGACTGGGCAATTTACAAAGGAAAGATGTTTAATTGGACTTACAGTTCCACGTGGCTGGGGAAGCCTCACCATCATGGTGGAAGGCAAGGAGAAGCAGGTCACATCTTACGTGGATGGTGGCTGGCAAAGAGAGAAGCGCTTGTGCAGGGAAACTCCCCTTTTTATAACCACCAGATCTTGTAGACTTATTCACTATCACACGAACAGCATCGGAAAGACCTGCCCCCATGATTCAATTACTTCCCACTGGGTCCCTCCCGCGACACACGAGAATTCAAGATAAGATTTGCGTGGCAACACAACCAAACCATATCAAACCCAAAATGACTTCTTTGCAGTCTTATGTTTATTTCTTCACTTATTTTTCAAGCAAATATTTTATTTAAACTCTACTGTATATCAGGTACTGTGACAGGGATACAACATTCAACATGGAAAACACAAGCCCTGCCTTCCCCAAGCTCATACTTCTGTGGAGTTTTGATCTAATTCCTCAAAGAGCCTTCCCCTGCAACATCCTTCTTCTCAAATACCACACATAGGACAGAGAGATATTGTATCTCAGCCATTAGATAGCTGACTATGAGAGCTGGGCACCCTAAGATTAGGGATCATTGGATTCAAACTTCTCAATTGAGAGGTGAAATACTTCAAGCCCCAAACAAGCAGAGTTGAGAGATATCACCTCCCTCCCTTTTTTCATTAATACAGTTATCAGTACCTTCATCTTTAAAAATTAGACCAGGCATGGTGGCTCACGCCTGTAACCTCAGCACTTTCGGAGGCCGAGGCAAGAGTATTACGAGGTCAGGATATTGAGACCATCTGGCCAACATGGTGAAACCCCGTCTCTACTAAAAATACAAAAATTCGCTGGGCATGGTGGTGTGTGTCTGTAATGCCAGCTACTCAGGAGGCTGAGGCAGGAGAATCGCTTTAACCAAGGAGTCGGAGGTTGCAGTGAGCCAAGATCACGCCACAGCACTGCAGCCTGGTGACAGAGCGAGACTCCTTCTCCGGAAAAAAAAAAAAAAAAAAAAAAAAATTAAGCATTGACTATAACTATTGTTTGAGAACTCTAGATTAAAATTATGAGTTTTCCAAATAGACTTCATGGACACACACACACATACACACAAACACACACACACACACACACACAAAATCACACAGTCCTTTAAAGCTTCACCCCACTCAGTATTTAATTTCATTAAATAAGTTAATACACAGAAAACACTTAGAATAGTTACCTGGCACATAGATGTCATTTAAGTGCTTACTATCAGTATTACTGTTTTAACTTAATCTTCATAGCATTACTATTACTATTAATCGCTAAACATTAAAATGGACAGGAGTAGATGGCACTTTGGCAGGTACCGTTTTATAAATGAATAAATAAATGCTGAGATAATATATCCAAAATTATAAACACAACAATAATACCTTTGAGACTAGAAATCTAGTATCCTTATTCTCAGACTTCTAGGAAAAAAGTCTGGCTACATTAAAATAGCTGAAGAGCTACATTTAAAAACATTTACTTTTGGCCAAGCACGGTGGCTCATGCCTGTAATCCCAGCACTTTGGGAGGCCAAGGAGGGTAGATCACTTGAGGTCAGGAGTTTGAGACCGGCCTGACCAGCATGGTGAAACCCCGTCTCTATTAAAAATACAAAATTATCCAGGCATGGTGGCACACACCTATAATCCCAGCTATTCGGGAGGCTGAGGCACAAGAATCACTTGAACCCAGGAGGCAGAGATTGCAGTGAGCCAAGATCAAGCCACTGCACTCCAGCCTGTGTAACAAGAGTGATGATCCATCTCAAAAAAAGAAAAACTGTTTTTATGGATTTATCATTTTTATCTTGTCTACTTAGAGAGAAATTGAGACGTGTTTCAATTTTAAAAATACACGAACAAAATTTAACCAAGGAAGAATGAGATTTTGCACGGCAAACTACAAAACATTGTGGAAATAAATTTAAAAAGACCTAAATAAGGAAAGACATCCCACATTCATGGATGAAAGACATGGTATTGTTAAAATGGCAAAGCTTCCCAAATGGATCTACAGATTCAATGAATTCTCTATTAAAATCCCAACAACGTTTTCTGCAGAACTGGACAAGTAAAATTAATAGACAAAACAATCTTAAAAAAAAAGAACAAAGTTGGAGGACTCACACTCCCAATTTCAAAATTTACTATAATGGCATAGCAATCAAAACTGTGTAGTACTCCATAAGGATAGATATATAGATCAACACTACAGAATTAAGGGTCCAGAAATAAATTCACACAACTGTGGTCAATTATTTTTGACCAAGATGTCAATACCATCCAATGGGGAAAGAAAAATATTTTCAACAATGGTAAAGGGATAACTGGATACAAATAAATTTGGACCTCTACCTCACACCATACACAAAAATTAACTCAAAATGGATCAAAGATTTAATTAAATAACTAAAATTGTAAAACTCTTAGAAGAAAACATAGGTAAAAATTTTCATGACCTTAGATCAAGCAATGGTTTCTTAAATATGACATCAAAAGCATAAGCAAGTAAAGAAAAACAGGTAAGTAGGACTTCATCAACTTAAAAATTTTTGTGTGACATTATTGAAGAAGGTTACAAAAAGCTCCCACAGAATGAAAAACCTATTTGCAAATGATGTATCTGATAAGGGTCTAGTATCCAGAATATATAAAGAACACTTACAGTTAAACAAGAAAAAGACAACCCAATGTTAAAATGGGTGAAGGATTTGAATAGACATTTCTCCAAAAACATATATGAATGGCCAAAAAACATATAAAACATTTTCAACATCATTAGTCACTATGGAAATGCAAATTGAAACCATGAGACACCACTTCATACATACTAGGATGAATATAATCCAAAGAATAGAAACTGAACAAGTATTAGCAAGAATGTGGAGAAATCAGAACCCCTCATACATTGCTGCTGGAAATGTAAAATGGTACAGTCACTGAGAAAAATAGTTTGGCAGTTCCTCAAAAGTTAAACATAGAATTTTCGTATGACTCAGCATTTCCACTCCTAGGTATATACCCAAGAGAATTAAAAACACATTCACACAAAAACTTGTATATGAATGCTCATAGCAGTACTACTCACAACAGCCAAAAAGTGAAAACAACCCAATGTCTGCCAACTGATGAATGAATAAACAAAATTTGTATATTCATACAATGAAATATTATATCATTCTACCCTAAAAAGGAATGAAATACCGATATATGGTACAACTTGAATGAACCTTGAAAACATGTTGTATAAAAGAAGCCAGATACAAATGGCCACAAGTTGTACTGATTACTTTTACATAAAATGTCTAGAGTAGGTAAATCCATACAGGCAGAAAGTAGGTTACTGATATGGAGGTGTGGGGTTTCTTTCTGGGATAATGGAAATCTTCTGGAATTAGATAGTGGTGATGACTGCATAACATCATAAATATAGTAAAAATCACTAGACTGTACTCTGTAAAATGATTTAAATGGCAAATTTAAAGGAGGAGTCAGAGACCAAAAGGCAGAAAGTAGAAAATAGAGTGGAATTCAAACTTATGCAGGGGTTAGTTCTTAGTCAACACATAGGGTCAAAACTGAACACAATTAGCCTTGAGCCTTCCACAGGAGACACAGGTCACACTACAGACTGACACACTCTCTCTGGATATGTACAACACGGTATCAGCAGAAGTGTCCAGAAGCACTGGAATTTCTATCAGTTAGCTTTTGATTAGAAGAAAAACAAAACCCACTCCATAATGAGTGGTGTACAAATAATAAAAGCATATTGTTTCTCATGATTCTGCAGGTCGGTTGGGCTTTCCTAGCCTGGATATCTAGGGTGGCCTCATTCACACTTCTGGCACTTATAAGCTATCAGCCAGGGCACATGTGGCCTCTTGAACAGGACAATTTGGGCTTGCTCCTATAGTCCTCAGGGTCCTAAGTGCAGTAAGAGAGAGCATGCCCCCAGGACACAGCACACTGCATATCTCTGAATGCTTTACATTTATTTGCTCTTGTTTCACTGGCCAAAACAAGTCACATGACCAAGCCCAGCATCAGTATGGGTGGCGACTACTCAAGGTGAGCAGACACTGGGAGGGGAATGATGCAGGCCTTTTTGCAAACAATCCAGCCCACAGAAGAATCAATTTTGGGTTTTTTGGTTTAGGACTAAAGTATCTGGCATGGGCCTAGAGGTCAGTTTGTATAAAAAGATATGTATCTTTTTTTCGAAAAAATGCTCATCATCACTGGCCATCAGAGAAATGCAAATCAAAACCACAATGAGATACCATCTCACACCAGTTAGAATGGCAATCATTAAGAAGTCAGGAAACAACAGGTGTTGGAGAGGATGTGGAGAAATAGGAACACTTTTACACTGTTGGTGGGATTGTAAACTAGTTCAACCATTATGGAAAACAGTATGGCGATTCCTCAAGGATCTAGAACTAGATGTACCATATGACCCAGCCATCCCACTACTGGGTATATACCCAAAGGATTATAAATTACTCTACTACAAAGACACATGCACACGTTTGTTTATTGCGGCACTATTCACAATAGCAAAGACTTGGAATCAACCCAAATGTCCATCTGTGACAGACTGGATTAAGAAAATGTGGCACATATACACCATGGAATACTATGCAGCCATCAAAAAGGATGAGTTTGCGTCCTTTGTAGGGACATGGATGCAGCTGGAAACCATCATTCTTAGCAAACTATCACAAGAAGAGAAAACCAAACACCGCATGTTCTCACTCATAGGTGGGAACTGAACAATGAGATCACTTGGACTCGGGAAGGGGAACATCACACACTGGGGCCTATCATGGGGAGGGGGGAGGAGGGAGGGATTGCATTGGGGAGTTATACATGATATAAACGTCATGCACATGTACCCTAGAACTTAAAGTATAATAAAAAAAAAAAAAAAAGATATGTATCTTTAACCACAAATCACATTGAGCACTGTGAGATGCTCATGGAAATCCACTGCAGACTTAGGCAGACTAAGAGGGCAGTAGGTTCATATGCCTCCAGCACACACCCCTTCTGGGGTGTATACTCATCAGGTGGAAAGATGAATAGGGTCACCTGCACTCTTTACATTGTTCTTTCTCTCTCTCTTTCTGTCTCCTCTTTCTTTTTTATGGCTGGCCCACAGAGTTGAACTCCCCTAATTCATATATGCTTCAATTCTACTACACACTGAAAACCAGAAATCTGAAACATTTTGTGTAATTGTGTGTTAAGCTTGGAGCTTCTCAAAATATCAAGGATTAAATAATTTTTTGAATGCTTCATAGTATAATAATGTTTATGATAAGATACACACCAGCTTATCAAAAGAAAAATTTTCCCTGTCACTAAACTCCAAAGAGAAACTAGTTTGTGGGATTATAAAAGATAATGAAAGATATTACACAATATCTTCGATAGCAGTTTGGACAGAAATTACAAAAGCATTCCTCAACAGGCTACTTCTTATATTAACATTTCACAACGGCTTAGTAAATAAAGCCTTAGTAAAGGCATTCCTACCTGGGCTGGGTTAAATAGGTTACTATCTGGTTAACTCAAGAAATAGGAATAAAGTACAGAAATAGGTAAATCAGGAATATGATCCTTAGTCTGTATCTGTTAAATATTATCTCAAGACCACTTCTGGCAAAACTTGAGTGAAATTCAGTTTAAGATATACTCTCCAATATGTGACAGATATGTAAATCTTATGTTAATAGTAATATTGTGTAATATAATTTAAACAGCACATTTGTAAAAATTTTTAAATGCTAATATGTGCCTTCCTGATAGGCCAAGTATTTTATGGTGTACTTGGCTGAATGGCCCAAAGTAACAGGAAACAGTCCCAAAGACCTATGGCTTCACACAGGAAGTAATTACCTTTGGAGATTCCAACTTCATCTGCTTTAAGCCCTGCTTCTTGACTTCATGATCTTTCTGCTAACCCTGAGCTGAAACGTCTCAGATTACTATAACTAAGAATTACTTACTTATAGTATTTCAGTATTATTTCTGCCAAATCAGAAGGCTGTACATGGCAGAGTGGGACAATTGTAGTTTTCAGTTCACAGCACAAATTATACAAGTAGACACTAATATTTTAAATGAGTGAAATAGAAAAGCACATTCAACGCACAATGTGAGTCTTATCAGTTACGCATAGACTAGAAGACTTCAGGGTGATTGGCTGATGCATTTCAGTAGATCCTAGCCAAGGCATGCATCCTGGAATTCCAGCTGAGCCATCTATAGGTTGATAACTCCAAAATCTACATCTTTAGCTTTGACATTCTCCGGAACCTCAGATTGCTGTATCCAACTGCAAACCTGACATCTTTATTTAAATATCTAGCAGGTATCTCAAACATAACACCACTTAACACAGAGCTCTAGATAGTCCCCTAAATTTTGCTCTTCATCCAGTATCCAAGTAAATGGCCTCGCCATCTCCCCAGCTGCTCAGCCAAGTATCTAGGCATTATCTCTGATTCATTCTTTTCTCTCATACTCAAATCTAATTCATCAGCATGTTCTTTGGACTGTACCCCCAAATATTTTCTGAACCTATTCAAGTTTCTTATTCTTCACTACTCTCCCATTAGTGCAACAGACTGATTGGAGTAATGGCCCCAATTTTTCATATCTCCTTGTATCTTTTCACACCTGTCTGAATCCCTGTCCTTTGGCAATGCCCTCCCACACTGACTGTGGATATACCTATGTAACTTACTTTGACCTATGGGACACTAGCAAACTTGACACAAGCTGACGCTTTAAAACGTGTGTGTTTGTTTCTACTTCCTCTCTTGCTTCTTTGTGATCACCATGAGAATACAACTGGCCAGCCTGAGGGTAAGCCCAAACTAGCCTACTAGAGGGATGTAATGTACAAACGGAGGAGAGCAGAGTTGATCCAGACATCTCAGCTGAGACCATCCCTATACCAGTTGACAGCCAGCTGGCCCCTCAAACATATCAGAGAACCCAGGCAATATTGCAGAGCTGCCTACCTGACCCACAGTGGATCACAGACACACAGGCAAGCCCAACTAAGATCAACCAATCCCAGCCAAGATCAGCAGAATTACCCAGACATACTATACTCATGAGAAAAAATAAATCCTAATTGTTGTATGCTGCTGAATGTATGGGACTGTTTGTCACACAGGGTTACTGTGGCAATAACTGATATAGCCATCATTATTCCTTGCCAGAGCTACTGGAATATCCTCCTAACGGGTCTCACTACTTCCTTCTTATCTCCTTATAATCATGTTTCCATGCATCAGTAAATACAATCATTAAAAAACATAAATCAGTCTGTGTCATTAGCCCTGCTAAAATCCTCCAACGGCTACCTGCTAAAACCCACACTCCTTAACATAGTGTATGACCTACTTCTCTAGCCACATCTAGTACCACTCCCCAGTGGCCCACTATGATTCAACCACACCAGCCTTCTTCCTATTCTTCAAATACAGCAAACTCATGGCTGGGGTCTTGGCACATGATGTTCTCTCTACCTGGAAGAGCACTCCATTTCTTTCTCCCTCCTCTTTACCCATTTCTCTCTTGCCAGTTCCTTCTTATAACCCAAATTTTAGTTTAAATGTCACTTCCACAAACAAAAGACCTTCTCTTAACTACCCAATCTAAAGTAGACAGCCAGTTACTCTCACTACGTTATCCTGTTTTAATTATTTCCATGGTACTTATCACTGTGCGACATTTTTCTTGATTATGTGTTGTTTTTATTGTGCACTCTCCCCACTGGTTGTAAGTTTCACAGGAAAGGAACCTGGTCTGTGTATTCACCACGGGGTCCTCAGCTCCTAAAGCAGTTCCTTCACATAATATTCATTAAATACTCAGATTGAATTGGACATGATTTGATTTACTTATGATTGAGGGATAACTCTAAGGAGTATGCAAGTGGAAGAACATAAGAGAAAGAACAGCCTTTATTACAGAAAGAAGAGGGGTGGGATGATATTGTAAATGACAAGATCAAAACTTTATTGGGGTGATTGCAAAAGAGGAGGAGGAGTAATTAAAATGGTTTCAGAAAGCTCATAATAAGACTATGGGTTTTAGAGAGAAGAAATAGTAGAAGTAAATATTGGATTAATGTTACCTGACATAGAATAAACAAATACATCAGATCCTTTCTAAGATCTGGTTTTTACAAAGAGGAAGAAGCAAGGCAAGCTATAATGTAAGGGAGAAAAGACCAACTGATTCTGAGAGGAAAATACTAAAGCAGAAAAAACATTTCACTAGATAACAGAATGCAGTTCACAGCCTGGACTCTGAAAACAGCCTAGAATGGAAGCTTTGCTCTGCTCCTTATTAGTTATATAAACACCAACAATTACCTGTCTGAGCTCGCTTCCTCATTTATAAAATAGGGTAATAATTATGACTTCTTAGAGTTGTAAGAATTAAATAAGCAAATATACATAAAGTGCTTCATATGGCACCTGGATTATAGTAATTACTCAGCATTAGTGATGACGACAATAGTGGTAGTGGTGGTGGTGCTGCTGATACTAAAGTCAACCCTGCTATTGTTGATTAAATTGGCAAAAGCCACAGTATCTCACTGAGTCTGTTGAGGCTGCTTAATTTTTTTTTTTTTTTTTTTTTAATTTTCAGGCATTTCAAGTTGTTCCTTCTTACCAAGAAAGAAATGAGCACAGAACCAGAACCTAGAGCCAGAAGAACTGGGTTCTGTCCCTGGTTCTGCAACTATCTAGCTGGGTGATCTTGGGTGAGTCAGCAACTTCCCAGACCTGAAAGTGTCCTTGTCATCAGCTCTATCCATGCCCAAGGCAGCAGGTCCAAGAAACATTCTGTGAAGAGGTAGAGGTACGGACGTAAGATAGAGACATAAAGGCAGAGATACAGGCCGACAATCACTCTACATCATTCCATTCCAGAGCAGAAAAAGGAATATTAAATACCTTAACTCAAGGCTTCCCAAATCATGTTCCTCAGAACACTAGGAGCTGTGGGATGACAACATGTGCTTATATCAGACCATAATCTCATAAGTGTAGGAACACTGGGTGACTTTATTCTCTACTCTAGGACCATTGGCCACCAGAGTACTCAAAACATACTATCATAGCATGCGTTTACTGCATGTTTGTTGAATAATGAACAAATGAATGAATGGACAAGTATATTTGGGAAAAGCTGGGTTAAACAAGATCAAATTCGTCCCTTGTATGCATGTCTCAGAGGCTTTAATAGGTGAATCATGTAGAATGCAGCACTTCCCAACCTCATTCGATCATAGAACTTACTCTATTTCCCCTGAACCTCGTTAATATCTCCCAGAGTTGTAGTCTATAAAACACAGTTTGGGAAACATCTGAGGCTTACATAATGTAAGTCATTTTTACTATCGTGAAATACAGAAGTTATCTTACTTTTTATTCATAAGGCAATAAAAAGGCTAAGTAACTTGATTCATATCTAGTATGTAGCTGTCGTCTCCTGGCATCCTACCCTTTCAAAATCTCCCATCATGCCGGCAGCGCCTCAAATCTGTCCCCGCTCCTAAGCAGCAGCTGTCCTGTCTCATATCCTCTGCCCTTCTCCCTGCTCCCTCATAACTACTCTGTCCTGAAAATCCTTCCACCTCTTCTTCTACTATCTCCTCTCACTAAAACCCGCAGTCTTATCATGAGCTTTCTTAAACTGTTTTAATTACTCCTCCTCACCTTTTACAATCACTCTAATAAAGTTTTGATCTTGTCATTTAAAAGATCATCATTCCCCTCTTCTTTCTGTTCTTTCTCTTGCATTCTTCCACCTGCATACTCCTTAGGGTCATTCCTCAATCCTAAATAAATGTAATCATGTCCAATTCTTTTTTTTTTTTTTTTTTTTTTTTGAGACAGAGTCTCACTCTGTCACCCAGGCTGGAGTGCAGTGGCACAATCTCCGCTCACTGCAACCTCCTCCACCTCCCAGGTTCAAGCAATTCTCCTGTCTCAGCCTCCCAGGTAGCTGGGACTACAGGCATGCGCCACCACACCCAGCTAACTTTTATAGTTTTAGTAGAGATGGGATTTCATCATGCTGACCAGGCTGGTTTTGAACTCCTGACCTCAGGTGATCCACCCGCCTAGGCCTCCCAAAGTGCTGGGATTATAGGCGTGAGCCACCGAGCCTGGCCTAATCATGTCCAGTTCAATCTGAGTTCCCTTTTCCTTTCCTACCACTTGTGTCCCAGGACTCAAGCAAACAAACATACCAGGCCTTTTCATATCCCTATGTATCTGCTCGAGTTGTTCTCTCTGGAAGGCTCTTCCCTCTTTATCCACCTGTTGAAATCCTATTCATTTTTCAAGGCCCTGATCATAGGTAATCTCTTTTATGAAGTCTCCCTTATTTTCCACTCCTGTCATGATTAACAACTCCCGTTAACTATCCCCAAGACAACTACACAATTAATGCAAACATAAAAAGTTGGTTGTATCTATGAATGTAGAGATAGCCAAGCTGGGAGATGACCATGAACCAGGTGAGTCAATCAGGGAGAATGACGAAGAGCTTGGTGGCAAAAGGAGAGACAAGGAGGGTATCTGCATGAATGGTTTGAACCCTAAAGGACAAAGGGGTTTTGCATGAAGGCAGAAAAGTGATGCCCTAGAAGTGGCAAAGGGAAGCTAGGAGTAGGTTACAGCAGAGAGAGCTGCAGAGAAGGGAATGCTGTTATTCTGTGGGGAGGCTGCGGTGTGAGAGAGTTGATTCACAGTGGAACAATGCTCTCAGAGGGTCACCGGAAAGATTTGGGAAGGCAGCCAACAGAAGAATGGAAGTTCAAAATCATAGGAGGCTTGACAGTACATAGAAAGAGAGTTGATCAGAAAGGCTGGTGGCCAAAAAAAACTGGGGATAAGAGGCAAGGCCTCCGCCTAAACTGGCTGAGATCCCAGATGGTGTCAGAGGCCAAATGAGGTTAGCATTCAATAGTCTTTGATCAGCATCCAAAGAGTAGGTTGAATGAGTAATTTTTCTGATGTCTATGAAGAACAGATTTCTCTAATGTTCTACTCATGGCAAAATCCTTTTCCCACCCAGGTCCATTTGTGGGCTATGCCATAGGGCAGGATGGAGGGGTGGAGGCTGTTGGTGAGGAGGTGTTGGGTGTGGGACCTCCTTTCACTAGGGCAGGGCTTATTGACCTAAAAGGTACAGAGCAAACTGAACATGGTGCAGAGTCTACAGGGATGAAAGGCCTGCAAGGCACCAAGTAGGCACAAAGGCCAAAAAAGTAGTGGATGACCAAGGGCAGACAGACAATGGCATAGGGAATCCAAGACAAAAATACTCATCTTCTGAAAAGTCGATATAGTATTAACCAGGGTTCTTTCAAATGCACATAATTAGAATTAAGCAAACTACAACAAAAGGAACATATTGGCTCACATAATTGAGAAGTCCTGGCACAGCTGACTCTTGCACTTCAAACAATGCTGAGTGTGCTCTCACCACCGTGCAGTGCTGCTTCTCACTCCACGGCCTCATTCTCTTATACTGCGGCTTCCTCCATGGAGCAGGGAAAAATGACCACCAGTAGCTCCAGGTTACATCACTCCAGGTTAAATCCCAGAGGAAGAGTTTCGCCTTTCCTAAATGCCAGCAGAAGAGTCCCATTGAGCCAGACTGGGTACATGCTAACCCCTGAGCCAATCACTTGGTCAAGTGGAGGGACTGCTCAGATTGGTCAAGGCTGAATCACATGATCATCCCTGGGTAGTGTCAACTCCACCCAAACCACATGAATTGGGGACAGAGTAGTTCCCCAAAGGAAGAAAGTCTGGGCAGACAAATAATCAGTCCATTACAGCACAGTCACTTGTCAGGAAAGCCCCAGATACCAAAAGGGCACTTGAGAGAACTTTGAAGTCAGACAGAACTGGTTTTAAAGGTCAGCTTTGACATTTACTAGCTGTATGACCTCAGGTAAGTAATATAACTTCTCAGTAACTCAGGTTCCTCATTGTAAAATAGTACCTACCTCCTAGAGATATTGTGAGAGGACTAAATGAAATAATTTACATAAATTGCTAAGCACATGCTTGATACAAAGTAAGTGATCAATGGCAGCTATTATTAGTAAAAATAATAATAATGACAATTAGTATTATCAGAACAAGGGTACCACATGAAGGGTGATCTGTGACTCCATGAAAGAGAGGGCAAGGTCGGCATTTGGATAAATCAGCCCTGGGTCACATATCATCAAGGACAACTGAGGACACAATGCAGAGGCCCAAATACTGAGTCAAAGCTAAGATAACAATTCAAATCAATAAACATGCTGAGCACCTATTGTTCACTAAGCACTGGGAATATAATTATGAGTAACACACATATGGCTCCAAGGTAAACTACCATGAAGAATGACTACGGCTCTGTGACAGTATTTCTGGAGGAGGAGAGGTTGACTGAGGCTGCTTCTACCCTTTCAGCCACAGGCAGGGCACTGGAGTAGTGCTGAGCATACAACAGAACAATGCCATGGGACCAACTGCCAGAATGTGAGGAAGAAACAGAAAGGCTACAATCCACTGCCCACCCTGCTAAAAATAACGCCTCTGTGGCCGGGCATTATTATGTAATTATTATGTAAGCATGGCTTACATCTGTTATCCCAGCACTTTGGGAGGCTGAAGCAGGTGGATCTCTTGAGCCTAGGAGTTTGAGACCAGCTTCGGCAACATGACAGAACCCTGTCTCTACAAAACATTAAAAAAAAAAAAAAAATTAGCCAGGAGTGATGGTGCCTGCCTGTAGTCCCAGCCACTAGAGAGGCTGAGGAGGGAAGATCGCTTGAGTCTGGAAGGTCGAGAGGCTGCAGTGAGCTGATATTGTACCACTGCACTCCAGCCTGGGCAACAGAGTGAGACTTTGTCTCAAAAAAAAAAGTATTTTTGCATAAATTAGGAAAAAGTGTCTCTTCTTTTAAAAACTTTACTTCTATCTTCCTAAAAACTGTTGCAGTAAATAAGCAAATCCACTGAGTCTACAATATAAAATCCATCTCAGAATTTTATAGTGTATAACCTGCACATTATATATAGCAGTGCTGGGCATAGGCCGGGAAAATAAGATGGATGCTGAGAGGAATCAGGAGTTAGGGATGGGCATGGAGTGTCTAGGAGTCCCCGGTCCTTAGGAGACAGAGAGTAGCTTTTGCTATAGAGCTGCACTGTTCAATACGACAGTCACTTGCCACTAGCAGCTAATGAGCACTTGAAATGAAGCCAGTGTGAATGGTGAACCACGTTTTTTATTCAATTTTAATAAACATGAATTTAAAATGTAAAACTTAAGCAGTAAATAATATATTTTTCCATTAATCACAACCTCATTGTTTGGTAGAACTACATTTCACTCTATCTGCTGCATTACAAAAGATGTCCTGTACTGTATTTCTCCCGAGTTATTTCTAGTATCTCAATAATTTTATATGATTACATGAAATTATAATATTTTTATATATGGCTTACATGAAATATATTATTGTTGCTTTTTCCTTTTTTAAGGTGACTACTAGAAAATTTTAAATTACATATGTGGCTTAGAGAATATTTCTGTTCAACAGTGCTGCTATGAAGACATCTTAAGACCTATAGAGTTAAGGGGCTTGGGGTGATACCCAGAGAAACTGACTGCTTGGTTTTATTTGAAGCAGGCCTTCATATTTCCTTCTAGGTTGTCCAGCTCTGTTTACAAGGAGGGAAAATATGACAGAGAGAGGAGAGGAGCATAGCTCAATGAATGGAGCTCAGCAGAGTTCTGGACTCCAGCTCCACCACTTACCACTTACCAAGTGTTACAGAACCTCCCTGAACTTCAATCTCTTCATCTGTAAAACGCTGAAAGTAATCTTATCCACCCTAAGGGCTGCCTGGAGGATTAAACCTGATACTCGATGTAAAGAGCTTAGCATGCAGCCTGGCACATCATATATGCCCAATAGATATTTGGGATGTTACTTGGGAATAAAGAAGGTGCAAATGATTTCCTTTGTGTTATTTAGCTCAGTTTGCCATAGTACAAGAGGGTGCACCCTGTCCACATGCCTCCTCATTTATCTTTCTAGAGTGAAAAGTTGGATGGAAGTATTTTCCTCAGTCTTCTATACCATTGATAAATGTATTTGCTTTCCTTAAATCTGTTATGTCTTTAAGACACATTAATGAGCAGTGAAAAAATTATCTTAGATGCTGAAGTAACATGAAAATGGGTAAAACTGGCATTTAATTATTTGTGCCAACAGCTAACATTAGAAATTTTTGTTCCAAGTCATAAAGTTAGTGAATGTTTTCAGTTAAGACTTTATAATATCTGAATCTCTTTCTTGAATCAAACATTGGAATGTACATCTGCATGTACAGATAGATTCATTTTCTCTAAATGCATATTTTTGTTGTTTTTTTTTTAGATAGAATCTCACTCTGTCACCCAAGCTGGAGTGCAATGGCACAATCTCGCTCACTGCAACCTCTGCCTCCCAGGTTCAAGCAATTCTCCTGCCTCAGCTTCCTGAGTAGCTGGGATTACAGGCATGTGCCACCACACCTGGCTGATTTTTGTACTTTTAGTAGATACAGAGTTTCACCATGTTGGCCAGGCTGGTCTCAAACTCCTTAACCTGAAGTGATCCGCCCACCTTGGCCTCCCAAAGTGCTGGGATTACAGGAGAGCCACTGCATCTGGCCCTAAATGCATTCTTTATTTCTCTGCCATTTTGCATAGACTTGAGATCAACTGTTCAGCTTTTTCATGTCCCAAAGGGTTCATGTAGACTGTATACTCCCTCTTGTATGTAATTTATTTTAAAAATAATAACCAGACTAGTTCAATCATATCTGTATTCTGATAAACATTCTGAGAAATGTCCAACTGTGCCTAACCTTTGTTCATCTTTTAGCCCTCTCCTGAGTCCTGATTTTCAAAAATAATTTTCCCAACTTCTTGCTGACTAAATTTACTTACCAGACTTTGTGTGGGGTCTTTTCAAAATCACTTGGAAAATCAGTTTATCCCTGGCTTCCCTGATTATTTATTTAATTCTCTTTAAGAACTCTAGTGAATTTGTCTAACATGGTTCCCGTCTTTCAAAGGGGCATCCTCTCCTCCAAAATGTTGTATTTGCTTAAAACAGTATAAATCCACTTTCCCTACACATACACTCACGCAGAATTTATTTTAGAGTTCATTCATTCCACAAAGTCCAAGGAAAATTCCTACAGACACTACATTAAATTTACCATGAGTCTAAGCAAACCATTATCTTCTATGAGGCTCTCTTTTCTCATCTATAAAATAGGCATAATATACTTGCCCTTTGCCAAATAGAACAAGCCATCTCCTTGTTCATGACTGTGTATAAAACACTCTCAGAGAAGCTCAAAGTCCTTTACAAGCATTAGGCCATGAATCTTTCTAAAGTGAACTGTTAATTATGTGTCATTATAGTTTGTTGAATAGATGCAAAACCTGAAGTACAGGAAAATAATTCCAGTTAATAGTTAACTTAGAAATCCATGCAAGGTAATGAAACAGTGTGTACAAAAACCCCCATGACTCGTGTTTACCTGTGTAACAAACCTTCACATGTACCCCCAAACCTAAAATAAAAGTTAAGAAAAAAGAAATCCACCCAAGGCTTTAAACATTAGACCACGGTATCTAGACAGATGACAAAGGGGCCGGGCGCGGTGGCTCACGCCTGTAATCCCAGCACTGTGGGAGGCTGAAGCCGGCGGATCACTTGAGGTCAGGAATTTGAGACCAGCCTGGCCAACGTGGCAAAAGCTCACCTCTACTAAAAATACAAAAATTAGCCGAGCATGGTGGCACATGCCTATAGTCCCAGTTATTCGGGAGGCTGAGGCATGAGAATCACTTAAACCCAGGAGGTGGAGATTGCAGAGAGCTGAGATCATGCCACTGTACTCCAGCCAGGGTGACAAAGTGAGACTCTGTCTCAAAAAAAAAAAAAGAAAGAAAGAAAGAAAGATGTCAGAGGAAAAATCTGAACAGGAGCTCACTCCACCGTAGTTCTTATCAAGAAACTACATTAATGCAGAATTCTCTAACATTGCTGGTTGCCTTGCATACCTTACTGAGCCCTGATTACCCAAGCAGTAGAGAAATGGGGCAATGGATAGGAAGGTTGGAATTTCCTGAGGACATAAGATGCCTTCCTGGATCACACAAAGTTTCATAAACCCTAGACCAGGTACTGAGGTCAAATGTCATTGCACAGTTATATAACAACTCTTCCATGTTTTGTTACTGATTCTTGGAAACTTTTCCTATAGATATCCAATAAGATGAAATGAGGCTGCACACATTACCAACAAGAACACAGCCTCTGCAAATGTTACCTGTCAGGTTCTTCTAGTTTTATCTGACCTATAACTGGGTACGTAACATGGCCTCAAGCGTTCTGGCTCTTCCTGTCCTCACATAACAGAGATACTGTTATTCTAAAAGGTCAAAAAAGAAAAATGGAAACTTCACATAGCTAGTGAGTTATTTTATGACCTTCTAAAACTGATGAATAGAAGCTAGAAATCAGCCAGGTGTGGTGGCTCACACCTGTAATCCTAGAACTTTGGGAGGCCAAGGTGAGAGAATCACTTGAGGTCAGGAGTTTGAGACCAACCTGGCCAACATAGCAAGACTTCATCACTACTTAATTTTTGTTTCAATGAGCTGGGTACAGTCGTATGCATCTGCAGCATCTGGTTGAAGCCAGAGGCTGAAGCTCAAACCTTCTATTTGAGCCCAGGAGTTTGAGGCTGCAGTAAGCTATGATGATGGCACCACTGCGTTCCAACCTAAGCAACAGAGCAAGACTCTGTCTCTAAAACAAAAAAAAAGAAAAAAAAAATTTAAATGTCCAACAACTGGGGAGTGGTTCAAAATACCACTGTATGCTAACATGAGAGAATTACCCAAAGAAAATTATGCATGGACTAATTACAATGTCATAAAGTAACTATCAGTGTATAAATAAAGATTATAGAATTTGGAGTTACATAAACAGTTGTAACATAATGCTCCTTAATTATTTTCTAGAACATTGCTAAAGATTTATTAAAAGTCAGATGATAATAGAGATGACTGGAAGGGGATTCACAAAGATTCTCTCTGGAATGGTTTCAGGGTTATTTTTAATTTCTTCTTTGTAAGCTTCGATATTGTTTACGTCTTCTAACAAGGAATATATAAAACTCAAGAAAATGACAATTTTTTTTCATGATGGCAAAGAGAGTCCAAGGAGCACACCAGGTGTCTGAGAACCTTGGTGGCACCCAAAGATCAAACTTTTGCCTGAGGGAAGCAAGAGGGTGTGTCAACAGCTCTGAGCCTAAAAAATGTCTTCTGGCTAGGACTCCGGAACTTATGAACAAGAATTATTTTGTGCAATGCTTCTATAACTAGTTTAAGTATGTGACAAAGACACTCACAATCCTTAAAAAAATTTAGAAGCATGTATACCTAAATTTACATGTCTGACAGCATTCAAACCCAGTTAAATTGTTTTTCAGTTTCCCTGCATGGTTAAAGGATCAAGCATTTTTATCACCCAAGCAGGAAAATGAAGAAATCAACTGCCTTCTATGAAACAAAAATAACCCTAATGGTAAAAACTAACTTTGCTGCATGCTTAAATCATATTGACAGAAAAATGAAACTTTAAATCACTCTTATAAGAAAAAAAGCCAGTTTCATTTTTGGGGCAGTCATGTGGTTGAAACATAATATTGAGGAGTATATGCGGACATTAAGAGTTTCTAAGGAAATAGTAACAAAAGATATCATTGGAATTCCACGCAGGATAAGAGAAGAAAAATCAAAGGTTTTTCCTACTAAATCACATTACAACGTCACCAAAATTAAAAATAAAAAGAGTGGGATACTTGACAGTGAGTTTCGCATTGTAAGTATCTCATATAGTATATGACAAGTTAAAGTTTGTCACTTTGATACTCTATTGTAAGCATTTCAAGGTTAAAAGTTTTAACCTTGAAAAATAAATGACATATAGTTACAAAAGGAAAAAGTATATATTGTAGAAATCCAAACAAAAGTGTTCCTCCTTTAGAAACATAAAACTGATGAGATAACATAAAGAATACTTACTTCCCTCCCTCCTCCAAAAGCCATTCCTTGTAGCCATGAAAACCAAGATAATCATAACACTATGCTAAGAAGAAATATGTGGATGGAAAATAATGATAATAATGTATGTTGTCGTTTCAAGAATGTTTTCAGTGAAGAATATTTCTAAATAATACAAGAAACAATACGCTTAAGAAAACTTAAATTGAATGCTCTATATTTCAATCCATATATAGACAAAGTGATATGAAAGCCTAATCAAGAATTTAGAGAATTTAGATTGTTGGGTACAACTTGGGTAATTATCTTTTTTTTTTTTTTTTTTTTGAGACAGAGTCTTGCTCTGTTGCCCAGGCTGGAGTGCAGTGGTGCGATCTCAGCTAACTGCAACCTCTGTTTCCTAAGTTCAAGAGATTCTCCTGCCTCAGCCTCCCAGTAGCTGGAATTGAAGGCACGTGCCATCAGACCTGGCTAATTTTTGTATTTTTAGTAAAGATGGGGTTTCATCATATTAGCCAAGCTGGTCTTGAACTCCTGACCTCAAGTGATCCACCTGCCTCGGCCTTCCAAAGTGCTGGAATTACAGCCATGAGCCACACTTGGCTCAAATATCATTTTTTCTTAACTGTAAAGTATCCAAAATTATCTAGAAAAGTCATTCAGTATATTAAGTACTTGCTTGGTACTATGCTTTCCCTAGGAAAGAACTTCTGTGAAGACATAGCACATTAGAGAAAATCTATACTGCATGGAAAAGGGAGGTTCCAATGACTTCAAAGGCTTTGTTTAGAAAAGGGAAAGATGCTTGTGGAAGCACAGTGTGAGGAATGAACTCTGCAATATCCCTACTAGCCAAGCTTTTGTTCACAATGGTGCCTAGTGGTACCTGCCGAAAAAGCCTTTTAAACCACCTGTCATCCTCCAGAGATAAAGTCACTACTGCACTCACTCCATTGTCACAGTCGCCAGCACTTCTGTTTTCTGTATTGCCAATGCATAGCTGCCATCATGGGAAGATAAGAGCTTTGCTTTTTCGGCACAGATAAGATGACTTAGGAACAATTATCCTCCTACTTTTGTGGAAATTGACTCTTGTCATCATGTGTGTAAACATAAAGAATGCTGATGCAACTGGGAGAGCATGCTGGAAGTTCACAGGCCATTAAGAGAGCCTGAGGAATGACTCAACTGATAAAATAACGTTGGGGAAGTTGTGATCATCCACAAATGGCAGGGTAGGTCAGCCCAGCCAGAAACAGGAACTTGGTGCATATTCCAAGAAGGGCACAAGTGGAAAAGGGAAGTAAGGGCGCTGCTGCTGTTAAGACAGTTGTGTGATAAACTGTCCTCCAGAAGGAAACAATGATAATTTCCATTGAGGCCACATGGCCATCAATGACACCAATCCCATCTTTCAGATTAAAATAATATTGGACTTACAGAAGCTGCACTTCACTGAAAGGTAAAACATTCAGAGGTCGAGATGGCAGAGTCATCCTAAACAAAGTGAATTCAAGAAACAGGACCAATAGGCCAGGCAGTGGCTCACGCCTGTAAACTCAGCACCTTGGGAGGCCAAGGCAGGCAGATCACATGAGGTCAGGAGTTCGAGGCCAGGTTGGCCAACATGGTGAAACCCTGTCTCTACTAAAAATACAAAAATTAGCCAGGTGTGGTGGCGCACACCTGTAAGCCCAGCTACTCTGGAGGCTGAGACAGGAGAATCACTTGAACCTGGGAGCTGAGATCGTGCCACTGCACTCCGGCAGTGACAGAGCGAGACTCTGTCTCCCCTCCAAAAAAAAGAAAGAAAGAAAAAGGAACAAGGGCTCTATGACCAGTAACCTATGTACCACCCAACCTAAGATATAGGTTTTGTCCCCTATGACCACTACGATCAATTGGTAGTGGACACTTGGAGTTGTATATGAAGGCATCTGAGGTCCAAACTGGACTCAGCAGCCCAGCCTTATCCGAAAATGTTTCCTATGGGCAGAGGAAGGGGAAAATGGCAACACACTGCTATGACTGAATGGTGCCAGTCTCTGGATAGAAATTGGTAAAGAAATTATATTCCAGCCACTATTAGCAGACTGGACAAAAACCCCTACTTTCTCTCCCTTCTGAAAGCCTAAGACAATGACAATAAAGAATTTTTTTTATTTCATGTATCAATCAGCAAGGATGGAGAGAATGAGTGAAGAGACAATAGCAAAAACATTTTGGTGGAATAAGCAGAAGCCAAGAAATAATCTGATTTACACCATGGAATCTCCAAAAGGTTAAATAATTAAAGGCAATTGAACCCTCTATAAAAAAAGGGGGTGGGGTAAAAAATTAGTGACTTTTTAAAGTCTTTTTAAAAAGCTGGATCTCACAGATCCCTTTGGCCACTCCAAGCAGTTAAGTGACTGTCCCTTCTCTACCCCAGCAAAAAACCTGGAGTTTCCTCCCTACTCCTTCACCCTTCAGGGAGTCTGTACACAAACAGCGTAAAGGGGTTATATGCACATCTGCTTACTGGATGCTGAGACTTCCAGTCTTCTTCTCCATTTAGTTCCCAGATTACTGGCAACCAGGCTCTCCGTCAATCTCTGGGGGCAAGACTGGAAAAGCCTTCTCTGAGGACTCTCACCAGCCTAAGAGGTAACGACAACAGAGGTTTCCCAAATAAAAAGCCCAGCCAGATCCCCCTACCATGAATTCCCCAGTCAACAAGCTCATCCACATCTTCAGGTTTTGTTTGTTTGTTTGTTTGTTTGTTTGTTTTTGAGACAGAGTGTCCCTGTGTCATCAGGCTGGAGTGCAGTGGCACCATGTTGGATCACTACAACCTCAGTCTCTCAGGTTCAAGCGATTCTCCTGCCTCAGCCTGCTGAGTAGCTGGGATTACAGGCACATGCCACCACGCCTGGCTAATTTTTTTATTTTTAGTAGAGACGAGGGTTTCATCATGTTGACCAGGCTGGTCTCAAACTCCTGACCTCAAGTGATCTGCCCACCTCGGCCTCCCAAAGTGCTGGGATTACAGGCATGAGCCACCCTGCCTGAACCCCAGATCTTCTGCTTCTTAATCTCCCTCTCAAGTATTAGCAGATAACCAAAGGCATTAGTTACACAAGGAAAACCTCTAACATGAAAGATAAGAAACCTGAACAAATGAAAAGACAAAAGCCACTAGGGAAATTGAATCTGTGCAGGAAGGAAAAAAAGTTGCTCCAAAAAATCATTAAGCTTCTCAGGGAGAAAGGAGAAGACACTGACACTATAAAACAAAAACCAGAAAGAAATAGACACACAAACCACACACATACAGATACATATGTATATATTCAGGCAACCAAAAAAATAGAGATTTTGATTTTAAATAGTCATGATTACAGTCATGAAAAACTTATTTTTGGCCCAGTCCAAAATAGCCAATATCTAAACAATATGAGTTTCTCATAGACACAAAAAATAGAGCAGGAAAAAATTACCAATGAGAGAGAGAGAGAGATATATATATATATATTTTTTTGAGACACAGTCTCACTCTGTTGCCCAGGTTGGAGTACAGTGACTCAATCTCAGCACACTGCAACCTCCGCCTCCCAGGTTCAAGTAATTCTCCTGCTTCAGCCTCCTGAGTAGCTGGGATTACAGGTGTGAGCCACCATGCCTGGCTAATTTTTGTATTTTTAGTAGACACAGGGTTTCACCATGTTGTTCAGACTGGTCTCAAACTCCTGACCTCAGGTGATCTGCCTGCCTTGGCCTCCCAAAGTGCTGGGATTATAGGCATGAGCCACCACGCCTGGCTACCAATGAGATAATGTAAGAAAACTTCCCAAACTGAAGAATGAAAGTTTCCAGATTCAAAGAGCCCAACTGAATGGATGAAAACAGACCCAAATCTAGGCACAGCGTTGTGAAATTTGTGGACTCTGGAGACCAAGAGAAAATTCTATAAACTTCCGGAGAGGACCCAGCAAATTGTAATCTGTACACAGATTACAAGAAAAAAGCTGAGGAATTAGTACAGTTCTAAATTTCTCAACAGCAATACCACAAAGTGGAAGTCAATAGAACAAGTCCTTCAAAATTGCCATCTTAGAAATCTACACTCAGCCAAACTATCAATTGTCAGTGGAAAACAGATATTTTCAGGCATCTACAGTCTCAGAAAAGTAGACCTCTAGGCATCCTACTCCAGAAAACTCCTTTAGGATGGGCTCTGCCAAAAGAAGGGAGTCAACTAAGACTGAGGAAGACATGTGCTACAGGTACCAGGAGATCCAACACAAGAAACAAATGATGAGAATCTCCAGAGTGATAACAAAGGGAGCCCTTGGAGTGACAAGTGTGCCGAAGTACCGAAGGCACCCAGTCTGGATTATAGCAAGCCAGTAGGCTCAGGAACAGCTTCATCAGGAAAACGAAACTGACAAAATACCTGGTCAATTGAGGGAGAATTTGGAAAACTGGCCAAGAGCTGTGGGTTTAATCAACGAAGAGCACAAAATAAATAAAATAAACAAATCTATTATTAACTCCAAGGAAAATAAAAAAGTTATGCTTAGTCACGCCTGTAATCCCAGCACTTTGGGAGCCCAAGGTGGGTGGATCACCCTAGGTCACGAGTTTGAGACCAGCCTGATTAACATGGAGACACCCCATTTCTACTAAAAATACAAAAATTAGTTGGGCGTGTTGGCGCATGCCTGTAATCCCAGCTACTCATGAAGCTGGGGCAGGAGAATTGCTTAAACCCAGAAGGCAGAGGTTGTGGTGAGCCAAGATCGTGCCATTGTACTCCAGCCTGGGCAACAAGAGCGAAACTCCGTCTCAAAAAAAAAAAAAAACAAAAAAAAAATTATGCTTGGCTTAGCTGTGAATTTTGATCTAACCATTATTCAATATTCTGTTTTAACGACTGCAAGAATGGGAAAATAGGGAAGTTGTACTTGTGTTGGGGGTTGGAGGGAAAAAGAGAGCCAACTCATCATCTTCCACAGTGGGAAGTCAACAGATAATGTTTAAAATTGAAAAATTCAAGAAGTATCAACTACAAGCAACAAATGCCAAAGAATTACAAGTGGTTGTTTCTGGAAAGGGAGAAATGTAACTTGGATAGAAGTTTATAAACCATAACAAAACAAACTTCGGCTTCTGTGCCCACACATTTTTACATTTGTTTGCTTTTTCTTTGTTTCCCTAATAACAATCTGTTTTGAAAAAGCCCATCCTTGTTTCTCTAAACAAAAGAATATGTAATTTTCTACATCTAGACTACAGTAGCTGTGGTCATCTGAGCTCTGAGCAGTCAAACATGGTGGGGAAATTAATTGTTACAATCTAATCCCAGAAGAATTGGTTGAGCTGGGGTACTGACAATAAAGCAAGCCCAAGCAGAGGCGTGTTTGGAGGTGGAGGTGACTACTAAGCCCCTCCCCTCTGGGTTGTTTCTTATTTTTCCACAAACCTTTTATAATAGCATAACCATATCATACAGGATAATTTTACAATTGCCAGTGACCATGAGCCAATTTCACTCTTTTCCAACAGACTTGAATGCCCAATTTATGATCATAATTAGTCCAACCAAGGCAGCTGGACCCCAAGACAGTTGATCTGGGTTTGACTTCAGTAACTCCACTTTGCCTGCTGTAGACTGGACAAGAAGGGAGCATAATAAAGGCTCTGAAGCAACAGACATCTAAGGAGCATCCATGGGGAACCAGCACCATGCTGAAGACCAACACTCATGCTGACTCTGCAGACCAAGTACCCCTGCCCTGAACAATATGGTGATTCTTCTAGGGGTGACAATCTGGGAGGGGTGGGGTGAAAGCTGAGGAGCTGGAAAAGCTGGGGCAGGGAGGAGAGGCACCAACCTGGTCAACTGGGAGGAACCTGTAGGCAGAGGTGTGGCTGGAGGCCCAAAGCCCAGTCTCCCAGCACTCTGGATGCCTGGAGGAAGGCAGAGAGGCCAGTAATTCTTTCCCAAGCATAGAAGTAGGCCAGACCCTGCTCACAACCCTTCCAACCTCCCTGTCAAGGATCAACTTAAGGAAGCAAAGTCTGCCATTCTCTGAGCTTTATTTCCCATGGTTTGGTAAAACATAGCTCCTGCCCTTGAGTAACTAGCTGCTGAGAAAACATGATTATCTTGATAAAGAATAAAGTAGGTTGAAAATGCTAGAGCATACATTGATATTCTATATCCTTTCCTATTTGGGAAGATGTGAAAATTCTAGTTGGACCTATGTGGGGCAAAGGCATTGCCAACTAGAGTAGAGCGCTGACTGCAAGAGTTTACAACACTTGGCCTATACAGTTCCACAGACCAGAATGTACACACTCTTGTGAGAAGAGTCAAGATCATTAACATAAACACACCACAGTATCTGCATTGGCAAGAGTGTAATATATGGATCAGATTAACTGGAGTATGAGGAAAGTGTAAGTCTTTCGTAAACATTGAAAATGTAACTAAACCAAAAAATACTTTCAAATACATAATGTGAAAGTTACCCAGACTTCTATTTTCCCCTTAGAAATAAATCATAATATCCCTTACTCCAGGTGATTATTGCAGAGTAAGCAGCTACCAGTGTCAAGATCTAAAACTGTTATATCCCAAACTCTATTTGGGAGATCCGCTGGTTTGTTTCTCCCCAGCTCTTTAGTAGAGAATAATCTAGAAGTGAGTAAATTCTTAGAATTTCCCAAGAGGAAAATGAGCATTCACTGGAAAACTACAAGGAATACACGCAAAACTTATAACTATTTTGGATAATCTTCAGATCCACTTAGCCATCAGCCATCCTGTTGTTCCAAGTTAACATTAAGATCAGTCTTTCGAATCAAATATTCCAGTTTCCAAAGAATAGCAATGGATGAGATTGTTTCCAAACGTGGTACACAACACTATGTTACACGTCCACGGGAAAATAAAATAAAATCCACAAGAAATTTAGGATTAAAGAAAATTAGGAAAGTGCACACTCCCAGGTCAAGGCACTAGTTTTTCCAAGAAGTACATATATTTGCAGGGCACCTGTTTTCAATATTGAACCACAACTTCCCGGGGCGAGGTGGGCGGGGGATTGGGGATGGGGTGGGGAAGAGAACGTGAACTTGACTGGGTGCGGCACTCGGACATGTGCAACTGCGGAACATCTTGGCCGATACTGCCAAATTTCAATCAAGATCGAGCCGCCGCCCAACCCGAGAGGAGGCAGCAGCCCTGCCCGCCGCTGGGACGTGACCCCAACGCTGAACCTGCTGCGGGGCGGCCTCGGGCCTGGAACTTCAGGAAAAAGGGGCGGGTGTTCCTTAGGAGAGGTCAGTGCAGGAGTTGGGGAGGTGGAGAGTCGACCGCCGGCAGGAAGGGGAGGCTGCGCACAGTGCGCACCTGTCCCTCCTTCCCGGACCGAAAAGGAGACCCAGACACGGCGCTCCCGCGGTCACCGTGGCACGGAGGGGAGAAAATCCTTCCCCGTTTCCGTTCCTCGAGGGGCGTGTGGAAGCCACCCTTGCCGCGCTCATTCCCGTCCCCACCCGTCCCCGGCCGAAGTACCACACTCCCAGGGCTGCCCCAGCCGGCCCGCGGCGCCCTACCTGGCTGAAGCGCGGCGGCTGCGCGAACCTGGGGAGACTGCGAGGTGCAGTCTGTGCCGCGAAGTCCGGAGCCTAGTGCTCCAGAGTCCCGAGCAAAGTGCCCCGCCCCGCCCCCTGATCGTCCCGCCCCGATTGCTCGCCCAGTGGACGCCCGACCCCGCCCCTGATCGTGCAGGCCCGCCCAGTCGTCGATCGCCCCGCCCCTGTCACTTGCGCCCTGGGTGGCCTGTTTGCGCAGCCCTGCGGCGATTTCAAGGGAAGTGACCGGAATGGGTCGGAAGTGCGTCCTGGTGAGTTTCAGGGAGCGTCCCTTAGGTTTCCGGGGGCGGTGTTGAGCCTCCCTAGCCCCAGGCTTCCCATCCCAGGAGAACCGCCCCTCGAGGCTCGAACGCCCCCAGCCAGGAGAGCCCCGAGCAGTGCCATCTGTGGAAGACTAGGCGCCTGTCGGAATTAGGTACCTCACCTCCCCTTCCGCTAAGTAGTGGGAGGCCAGGCGGGTGACGGGGGGCAGTGGAGCCATGCAGCCTGTTTTACCAAAAGAGTAAGTGGTTTTCCTGTGAAACCCGAGGCAACAGTGCATATCTGATACACTTAGAGGGTCACGTGCACTGTTAATGTGTTAACATTAAACTTGCTGAAGAGTAGAAAACACATATAAGACTTACCTGTGTGTCAGGCACTGTTCTAGGTACTTCACATGTACTAAAAGTTCTCTGATATTATCAGAATCCCCCATTTCACATACGATGCAAGTGAGGCAGAGAGAAGCTAAATAACGCCTAATGTCACCCAACTAGTAAATTGAGAAGCTGGGTTGAGAAGCTGGGCTTCAAATCCAGGTCTTCCTCCTCTGTAGTCTCCACTGTATCCACGGCTATCCTGAATCAGCAAAATCTGTGTGCATCCTATACCAGGAACTGTTCCCATGCCTGGGGAAGATGAGGCAAGGGCTCCGCCATTAGGGAACGTTTATTCTAGTGTAGGAGAAAGACAACAAGTGATTGTCTAAAGTTTAAAAATCAAGCTGTTAAAGAATGAAAGTTTGATTCAGAAGTCTTACTGAGGACTAGAGATGGAGGCCTACAGCCCTGAAGGAGTCTTTTAGAGATTCTAGCAGATCCCTGCAACACAGAACTTCCCTTCTCAATTTAGAAACAGTTGATGAAGATTCAGTATGTGTAAAAGCACATCACAGTTTGGGCTTAAGAGTACATCTGTAGGCCGGGCGCGGTGGCTCAAGCCTGTAATCCCAGCACTTTGGGAGGCCGAGACGGGCGGATCACGAGGTCAGGAGATCGAGACCATCCTGGCTAACACGGTGAAACCCCGTCTCTACTAAAAATACAAAAAACTAGCCGGGCGAGGTGGCGGGCGCCTGTAGTCCCAGCTACTCCGGAGGCTGAGGCAGGAGAATGGCGTAAAACCCGGGAGGTGGAGCTTGCAGTGAGCTGAGATCCGGCCACTGCACTCCAGCTCGGGCGAAAGAGCAAGACTCCGTCTCAAAAAAAAAAAAAAAAAAAAAGAGTACATCTGTTTATAGATTACAGAAGCATAATTGCTAACCTCATCAGACTTTATCTTAGGTGCAGTAAAAGGCAAGAAGGGCTCAGGCAAGAGACGTGGGGGATCCTGTGTTCTATCTCATTTTGTCTTCAAAGCATCTTTCCGCCAGCTGCAGATGGTCAGGGTCAGGGGCTGTGTGAAATTATACTGAGAAGCAGAAATGAGCAAGCATGGCTTCTTAATGTTTGTTACTTGTCTCACATAATCAACAGACAAGTAAAAAATTAAACCACTTTGTGAGGTGTCTTGACTAAAATAAAGCAAGATGTTGGAATTGAGAGTGAAAGGAAGAGGGAGGCTACTTTAGATATGATGTTACTTGGAGGCTTCTCTGGAATAACAGCGGAGCTGAGACCTGAATGATAGGACAGACGGCCAACCCAAGGCTGAAGCTAAGGGAATGGCAAGTGCTTTGATACTTATCACACCTCATGCTTGCTTGGGAGTTAAAAGTAGTGCCCTCCTATATCATTTCTCCTTTGACCACTGTAATAACCCTGAGAAATCTAACAAGATTCCATTTAATACAGTGGTCCCCAACCTTTTTGGCACCAAGGACTGGTTTTGTGGAAGATAATTTTTCCATGGACAGGTGTCAGGAAGAGATGGTTTGGTGATGAAACTGTTCTACCTCAGATCATCAGGCATTAGATTCTCGCAAGGTATGCACCACCTAGATCCCTCGCATGCACAGTTCACACTAGGGTTTGTGCTCCTAAGAGAATCTAAGGCCAAGGCTGATCTGACAGGAGGCAGAGCTCAGCCATAATGCAGGCAATGGGGAGTGGCTGTAAATACAGATGAAGCTTTGCTCACTTGCCTGCGGCTCAACCTCTCACCTCCTGCTATGCAGCCCGGTTCCTAACAGACCACAGACCGGTACTGGTCCACAGCCTGTGGGTTGGGGAACCCTGATTTAACAGGGAAAACAGTAACAGCAACAACAACTGAGGGTTAGAGAGGTTTCAATGACTTTCCAAAAGTCAGACAATTAGCTAGGAAAAGGGGAGATGGGAAGAGGGCACAGATTTGGACCAAAGCCTTCTGATTCCAAATCCTCTCTCCAGTGAGGGCTTTGAGTATAATGACCAGTACTTTGAATGAATCTAGTATAATTTCTTTTTTGTGATCTACTGTCTCCTCCCTGCCCCAGTCTCTCCCGCCTCTTGTCCCATTCAGGTACTTGTTTTGGCTAGTTAACATAATTTCCCCTAGTGCAGATGTACTTTGAGGGGACAGGACCATAAACCATCTGAAACTGTATACAGAAAAACTGTGTTGGGGGCAGGACAGACTTATAGATATATAATTATAGTAATACAGTTAATTTTCTCCCAAGAAAAATGCTTATGTATGTATATTTTTAAGTGAGAGGACTTAGAACTTTTATCATATTGACTGATCCCAAAAAGGCATGAGCCACTGCCTTAAGGAATTAACTGATATTATGATGATTAGAAGAACCAGTTTCCAATTCGCTTTGCCTGTTCTTGGTAGGTGATGGTAGCTCATATTCTTGACAATGGTAATGAAGATCTCAATGTTTATGAAGTTTGAAAAGGCAGAAAACCCAGACCCTCACAAAATTTCTTCATAAAGTTTAAATTAAAAGAGACAAGTGTCTATATTGTCCCTACTAATTCTCAGAAAAACCAAAGAGAACAGATCTGTAAATAAAACACCTAGATCAACATAATTCTTAATATGTTGGGGTAATTTTCATAAAGTTATAGTTTTCTAAATAAGACATTTGTTACACTATCAATCATACAGTTTAAGTAGGCGATTGCCACAGGTATACCATCCATAGATCACATAATAGAGAACAATGGCAATTGTTTTCAGCAAAGTATTGAGAAAGAGACAGAGAGACAGAGGCAGAAAAAGAGACCATTAGGGAACTTCAACTACATTAAGGAAAAGGTGTAAAAACTGAACTCAGAATGTGGTGGGATTAAAAACAAAGATTTAGTCTTTCTTTGATTTTATTTTTTAGGTGAAAACAGAATACTACATTCGGGCCTATATAATTCAAACTTTTACATTGGTCCCTAGTCAAAAGAAGGAATCTAGTAGTGGACTTAAAGAGATTTCTCCCCTTGCCTCCAAAAAGAAGACTCAAACAATATTAGTATCACCATCTTTATTTTAAGAAAATCGAGATACAGGAAAAAAAGGTATTAATATAAACTTCTTGGGAGACAAGACTCTCCCTTCTTACATATCGCGATGGCTTCTACAAAGTTTATTCGTTTAGATGATCAATACCAGGTTGACATAATTTCAGTTCCTTGAGAGAAGAAAATGCCTCTTTTTAACTTACATGTAGATTCCACATGGTACAGAAGAAGACATACAGAATCAACCTGGAAGGTTTGCAAAAATATATGTGTATATATATTTGTATTTACAGCTTCTTGCTTTTTCTTTTTTCTTTTTTTTTTTCTGAAATGGAGTCTTGTTCTGTCACCCAGACTGGAGTACAGTGGCACAATCTTGGCTCACTGTAACCTCTGCCTCCTGGGTTCAAGCGATTCTCCTGCCTCAGCCTCCCGAGTAGCTGGGATTACAGGCACCTGCCACCACGCCCCGCTAATTTTTGTATTTTTAGTAGAGATGGGGTTTCACCATGTTGGCCACGCTGGTCTCAAACTCCTGACCTTGTGATCCACCCGTCTCAGCCTCCCAAAGTGCTGGGATTTACAGGCGTGAGCCAGCATGCCCGGCCAGCTTCTTGCATTCTTTTGTGCAAGTCACTGGTTTTATCTTGTAACCTTCTTCCTACTGAAAAGGAACCTGGCCCATCACAGACAATTAATACATTTGTTGATGAATAAATGATGACAACAATGATGATAATGCAGACCTTATCAGTTTTCCATAGAGAGTCTGTTCCTACATGAAGATGACTTCATTGTGATCCTGTGATATGTCTGCTTCTCCTTCCATCATGTACTGAAAGTAGTTGCTTCTTTAGAACTATTGCATAGAAGGAAGGAGTTTCAAATGTTGGACACAGAATCAATAATCATATTTCTGGGAAGAGATGCTAAATAAATAATTCAAAAGAAATAAAAAGCATCATATGCAAAGTGTATTTATAAGATCATCATTTATAATAAAATAATTAAATGTCCAATAATAGGGAAATGTTTAAGTAAATATATATTAACAGTATGGAATGTTAAGCTGTCATTTAAAATTACCTATGTTGGCCAGGCACGTTGGCTCACGCCTGTAATCCCAGCACTTTGGGAGGCAGAGGCGGGTGGATCTTTTGAGCTCTGGAGTCCAAGACCAGCCTGGACAACATGGAGAAACTCCATCTCTACTAAGAATACAAATATTAGCCAGGCTTGGTGGTGCTCGCCTGTAGTCCCAGCTACTCGGGAGGCTGAGGTAGGAGGATTGCTTGAGCCCAGGAGGGCAAGGCTGCAGTAAGCTGAGATCATGCCACTGCACTCCAACCTGGGCAACAGAGCAAGAACCTGTCTCTAAATTAAATAAATAAATAAATAAATAAAATTATCTATGTTAATGAAAAAGAGACGGGAAATAAAACTTATGAACAAGATTGTATTTTTTAAAGTAGAACACAATGCTTTGAGTACCTGTAATTGCAACTAAATACAAATTATGTGGAGGAAAATTGAAAAGTAAGAATTATGGTTAACAGTTATTGAGGGGATTCCCTATGTGCCAGCATCCTTTCTAAGCATATTAGATTAATTCATCTAACTCTCACAGCTGTGTGAGGTAGACTATTGTTATCTTCATTTTACAGATGAAGAAACAAAGGCACAGAAGGTCTAAGTAATAGTCCAAAATCACAGTTACTGAGTGGCAAAGCCCAGATGTGAACATAAAACAGTATAACTCCAGAGTTTACATTTTTAACCTTTCCAAGCTGCCAAAGGGAATAATCTTCGAATCATGAATGATGTTTATACATATATTTCTTGTATAATGTTTTTATGTTGGTTTGATAGTAACTGAAAATTTTCTCAATGTTAGAGTCAGAAAAGAAGATATAGAACCAGATTGTGCTTAGCAAAAGAGACAGTGAGTTTCAAAGGGGTCCAGTCTCTCAGCAGCTTGATAGTTTATAAAAGCTGAGATAAAATTAGTTGTTCTGTCACAGTAAAATGACATATTGAGTATTATTCCTATAAATAAAAAGTGTTCTCTGGCCTGAGTGCTTGAACAGGCTGTTTCCTCTGCCTGGAGTGCTCTATCTCCAGATCTTTTTGAAGTTACCTCCTTCGCGAGGGTGACAGCCATGAAAATGCACGCATCACTACAATAGCAGGATACTGAGAATACACTGGTGAACAAACCAGACAGAACTCCCTGTTGTGGCGGAGCTGACGTTCTGGTGGAAGGTCATTCAGAATTTGATTTAGCTGCGAGTAACAGCACCCCCTTGTGGTAGGCTGAATAAGGCCCTCCCAATGATGTCCACATCTTAACTCCCTAGAACCTGAGTATAACTTATGCCGCAAAAAGGTCTTTGTAGACGGGATGAAGTGAAGGATCTTGAAATGAGATTATTCTGCACTATCTGGGTGAGTCCAGTGTAGTTACAAGGGTCCTTATATGAGGGAGAAAGCAGGGTGTGATGAGATAAGTAGAGGACAGAGTAAGAGAGAGATTAGAAGATGCTACACTGCTGGCTTTGAAGATGAAGGAAGAGACCACAAGCCAAAGAAAGCAGAAACCTTCTAAAAGCTGGCAAAGGCAAGAAAACAGATTCTCTCCTAGAGCCTCCAAAAGAAACCAGATACCTGGATTTCACCCCAGTGAAACTGATTTTGGACTCTGACCTCCATAATGGTAAGAGAATAAATTGGTATTGTTTTAAGCCAATAAATTTGTGGCAATGTATCACAGCAGCAATAGGAAACTAACAAGAGCCTTAAATACAGAGCATCAGGGTCAGGCTGGCATGATGTTCCATAGTGTCAGGGGCCCAGCTCCTTCTTTTTTTTTTTTTTTTTGAGACGGAGTCTCGCTCTGTCACCCCCCAGGCTGGAGTGCAGTGGCCGGATCTCAGCTCACTGCAAGCTCCGCCTCCCGGGTTCACTCCATTCTCCTGCCTCAGCCTCCCAGGTAGCTGGGACTACAGGCGCCGCCACCTCGCCCGGCTAGTTTTTTGTAGTTTTTAGTAGAGACGGGGTTTCACCGTGTTAGCCAGGATGGTCTCGATCTCCTGACCTCGCGATCCGCCCGTCTCGGCCTCCCAAAGTGCTGGGATTACAGGCTTGAGCCACCGCGCCCGGCCGCCCAGCTCCTTCTGTCTTTTCATGTAGGTGGAAGAACCTGGAGGGAAGTATGAACAATTCCAGGGACAATGATGTGAGTATGCAGCCATGCATTCACCCATGTAGGTGTTTCTCAAACCTGAATCAAGTAGGAAACCCTTTTAAACAAAACATTTTCATTTTAACTCACTTAAATATATAAATATAAAACTACTTATTTATTCTTTATGTGTCTGGCATTTTATACATACTTAAAATCAAAATAAGTTTTCAAAATAAATTCAAGCAAGATTACAAAACCAGTTATTGAGACCACACACACCCCTACCCCATGTTTTCACCGAAGGCCACACAGAGAATGGTAATAAGACATTCCTATTCCTCCCAGTCAGGGAGGTACCAGTGGAGGCCTAGTGGGGAGATGGAACTCCCAACCCCATCCAGCAGTAATGAAGAGCACCCCACCCCGAAGTGTCGATGGAGGAAGAGTGGGAAACCTGGATTTCTAACCCTACCTGGCTGTAGGTAGAGGAGATGACCTGCATACCCTCCTTGCCCTGCCAAGACAGTGTCAGAAGAAGCCAGCTAAAACAAAAAGCGTAAATAAAATCCAGAATCTAATAACAGAATACCCCAAATTTTCTGGTTTTAATTGAAAATAATTCACTATACCAAGAAACAGGGAGATCTCAAACTGAATGAAAAAGATAATCAATACATGCCAACACCAAGATGATAGGGATATTAGAATTATCTGGCAAAGATTTTAAATCGTCCTCATAAAACTGCTTCAATGAACAATTAGAAACATGCTTGAAACAAATGAAGAAAATAGTCTCTGCAAAGAAATTGAAAGTTTGAGTGAAGAAATAGAAGGTATAAGAAAGAGCCAAATGGAAATTTTATAAGTGAAAGTACAATAACTACAATTAAAAACTCTGTTCAGGCCAGGCATGGTGACTCATGCCTGTAATCCCATCACTTTGGGAGGTCGAGGCGGGTGGATCATGAGGTCAGGAGATTGAGACCATCCTGACCAACATGGTGAAACCCCATCTCTACTAAAAACACAAAAATTAGCCAGGCGTGGTGGCGCATGCCTGTAGTCCTGGCTACTCAGGAGGCTGAGGCAGGAGAATTGCTTGAACCTGGGAGGCGGAGGCTACAGTGAGCCGAAATCACACCACTGCACTCCAGCCTGGGTGACAGAGCAAGACTCCATCTTGGGCCGGGCGCGGTGGCTCAAGCCTGTAATCCCAGCACTTTGGGAGGCTGAGACGGGCGGATCACGAGGTCAGGAGATCGAGACCATCCTGGCGAACACGGTGAAACCCCGTCTCTACTAAAAATACAAAAACTAGCCGGGCGAGGCGGCGGGCGCCTGTAGTCCCAGCTACTCGGGAGGCTGAGGCAGGAGAATGGCCTAAACCCGGGAGGCGGAGCTTGCAGTGAGCTGAGATCCGGCCACTGCACTCCAGTCCGGGCGACAGAGCGAGACTCTGCCTCAAAAAAAAAAAAAAAAAAAGACTCCATCTCAAAAAACAACAACAACAACAAAAACACTCTGTTCAGCAGAATAGATGGGACAGAGGAAAGAATCAGTGAACTGGAAAATTGAGCAATAGCAGTTACTTAATCTGAACAACAGCAATTAAAAAAAAAAAAAAGAATAGTCCTATGGGACTATAACAACAGATCTACCATTTGTGTTTTCAGAGTCTCAGGAGAAGAGGAAGAGGACAGGGCTGGAAAAAGTACTCAAAGAAATAATGGCTGAAAACTCTTCATATTTGGCAAACTGAGTTACCCTCACACAGGATAAACACAAAGAAATCCACACTAAGACACATCATAGTCAAACTTCTTAACACTAAAGATAAAGAAAAATCTTGAAAGCAGCAAGAGAGACATAACACCTTACCAATAGGGAAAAAAACAATTTGAACAACAGCATATTTCTCATCAGAAAATACAAGAAGGAAGTGGCAGGGAATTTTTTGCATGCTGAAATAAAATAACTGTCAGACAGCCAAAAATCCTATATCTAGTCAAAATATCCCTCAACAATTAAGGGAAATTCAGCCAGGCACGGTGGCTTATGCCTGTAATCCCAGCACCTTGGGAGGCCAAGTTGGGTAGATCACTCGAGGTCGGGAGTTTGAGACCAGTCTAACCAACATGGTTAAACCCCATCTCTAGTAAAAAATATAAAAATTAGCCGGACTTGGTGGTGGGCAGCTATAATCCAAGCTACTCAGGAGGCTGAGGCAGGAGAATTGCTTCAACCCAGGAGGCAGAGGTTGCAGTGAGCTGAGATCACACCATTGCACTCCAGCCTGGGCAACAAAAGTGAAATTCCATCTCTAAATAAATAAATAAATAAAGAGAAACTTGAGACTTTCTCAGATAAAAGAAAATGAAGACAACTTATCATTAGCTGATCTACCCAAAAAGAATGGTGAAAGGAGGTTCTCTAAACAGGAAGAAATCAATAAAAGATGGAATCTTGAAAGGAAAGAATAAAAAACACAGTAAACAAAAATACAGATAGAGTAAATATTCATTTTCCTCTGCCTTTTGTAAGTTATAATAGATAATTGAAGCAAAAATTTAACACCAAGACCAGGCACAATGGCTCACACCTGTAATCTCAGAATTTTGGGAGGCCAGGGTGGGAAGATCACTTGAGCCCAGCAGATCCAGAGCCCAGCCTGGAGAACACAGTGAGACCCCATTTCTACAATAATAATAATAATAATAATAATAATAATTTAATTTAAAAAAATAAATTTTAACACTGAGTGGTTCTAAAAGTATGCAAAGGAAATATTTAGGATATTTATAAATGGAGGAGGTTAAATTTTAGTTCTTTTATAGGGAGCTAAAATTTCCACGTTTCCCTCAAATGGAAAAATGATAACACCAGTAGAAGTTTTAATAGTGTGGCCAGGCGCGGTGGCTCACTCCTGTAATCCCAGCATTTTGGGAGGCCAAGGTGGGTGGATCACCTGAGATCAGGCATTCGAGACCAAGCCTGGCCAACATGGCAAAGCTCTGTCTCTACTAAAAATACAAAAAAAAATAGCCAGGTGTAGTGGCACACGCCTGTAATCCCAGCTACTCAGGAGGCTGAGGCAGGAGAATCACTTGACCTGGGAGACAGAGGTTGCAATGAGCCAAGATCATGCCACTGCACTCTAGCCTGGGAGACAGAGTGTGACTCATCTAAAAAAAAAAAAAAAGTTTTAATAGTGCAAAACTAATCATTTAAAAAGCTACATAAAGAGATATACTCAGAAGCACTATAGATAAACCAAAGTGGAATTTGAAAAGCATTCCCATCTCAACAACTGATAGAGCAAGTAAACAGAAAACTAACAAGGGTACTCTACAATACCACCACCAATCAACAGGATCTAATTGACATTTAGGGAACACTCCACCTAACAGCAGAATACACATTCTTTTCTGCTGAAAATCACTGAAATCATATACATTGTGTTCTCTGATCACAGTGAAATCAAACCAGAAATCAAAAGTGGAAGGATAGGTGGCTGGCAAGATGGCTGAATAGGAACAGCTCTGGTCTGCAGTTCCCAGCAAGATCAACACAGAAGACGGGTGATTTTTGCATTTCCAACTAAGGTACCTGACTCATCTCACTGGGGCTGGTTAGACAGTGTGTGTTGCCCACAGAGGGCGAGCCAAAGCAAGGTGGGATAGCACATCACCTGGAAGCACAAGGGGTGGCAGAACTCCCTCCCCTGGCCAAGGGAAGCCATGAGGGACTGTGCCGTGAGGTATGGTGCACTCTGGCCCAGATACTAGGTTTTTCCCACAGTGTTCGCAACCCACAGACCAGAAGATTCCCTAGGGTGCCTACAACACCAGGGCCCAGGGTTTCAAGCACAAATCTGGGTGGCCATTTAGACAGACACTGAGCTAGCTAGCTGCAGAAGTGTTTTTTCGTACCCTCGTGGCACTGGAATACCAGCGACACAGAACTGTTCACTCCCCTGGAAAGGGGACTGAAGCCAGGGAGCCAAGTGGTCTAGCTCAGCAGATCCCACCCCTGTGGAACCCAGCAAGCTAAGATCCACTGGCTTGAAATTCTCGCTGCCAGCACAGCGGTCTGAAGTCGACCTGGGATGCTCGACCTTGGTGGGGGAAAGGGCGTCCACCATTACTGAGGCTTGAGTAGGTGGTTTTCCCCTCACATTGTAAACAAAGCCACCAGGAAGTTTAAACTGGGCAGGGCCCACTATAGCTCAGCAAAGCCGCTGTAGCCAGACTGACTCTCTAGAGTCCTCCTCTCTGGGCAGGGCATCTCTGAAAGAAAGGCAGCAGCCCCAGTCAGGGACTTATAGATAAAACACCCATCTCCCTGGGACAGAGCACCTGGGGAAGGCGTGGCTGTGGGCACAGCTTCAGCAGACTTAAACATTCCTGCCTGCTGGCTCTGAAGAGAACAGTGGATCGCCCAGCACAGCGCTTGAGCTCTGCTAAGGGACAGACTGCCTCCTCAAGTGGGTTCCTGACCCCCGTGCCTCCTGACTGGGAGACACCTCCCAGCAGGGGTCGACAGATACCTCATACAGGAGAGCTCTGACTGGCATCTGGCAGGTGCTCCTCTTGGATGAAGCTTCCAGAGGAAGAAACAGGCAGCAATTTTTGCTGTTCTGCAGCCTCCGCTGGTGATACCCAGGCAAACACAGTCTAGAGTGAACCTCCAGCAAACTCCAGCAGACCTGCAGCAGAGGGACCTGACTGTTAGAAGGAAAACTAACAAACAGAAAGGAATAGCATCAACATTAACAAAAAGGATGTCCACACAGAAACCCCATCTGAAGGTCACCAACATCAAAGACCAAAGACCAAATAAATCCACAAAGAGGAGGAAAAAGCACAAAAAGCCTGAAAATTCCAAAAAACCGGAATGCCTTTTCTTCTCCAAAGGATCACAACTTGCCAGCAAAGGAACAAAACTGGACAGAGAGTGAGTTTGACAAATTGACAGAATTAGGCTACAGAAGGTGGGTAATAACAAACTCCTCTGAGCTAAAGGAGGATGTTCTAACCCAATGCAAGGAAGCTAAGAACTTTGAAAAAAGGTTAGAGGAATTGCTAACTAGAATAACCAGTTTAGAGAAGAACGTAAATAACCTAATGGAACTGAAAAACACCGCATGAGAACTCTGTGAAGCATACACAAGTATCTATAGCTGAATTGATCAAGCAGAAGAAAGGATATCAGAGATTGAATATCAACTTAATGAAAGAAAGCGTGAAGACAAGATTAGAGAAAAAAATGAAACAGAACAAACAAAGCCTCCAAGAAATATAGGACTACGTGAAAAGACCAAACCTACGTTTGATTGGTGTACCTGAAAGTGACAGGGAGAATGGAATCAAGTTGGAAAACACTCTTCAGGATATTATCCAGGAGAACTTCCCCAACCTAGCAAGACAGGCCAACATTCACATTCAGGAAACACAGATAATACCACAAAGATACTCCTTGAGAAGAGCAACCCTAAGACACTTAATCGTCAGATTCACCAAGGTTGAAATGAAGGAAAAAAATGTTAAGGGCAGCCAGAGAGAAAGGTCGGGTTACCCACAAAGGGAAGCCCATCAGACTAACAGTGGATCTCTCAGCACAAACCCTATAAGCCAGAAGAGAGTGGGGACCAATATTCAACATTCTTAAATAAAAGAATTTTCAACCCAGAATTTCATATCCAGCCAAACTCAGCTTCATAAGCGAAGGAGAAAATTATAGACAAGCAAATGCTGAGAGATTTTGTCACGACCAGGCTACCTTACAAGAGCTCCCAAGGGAAGCACTAAATATGGAAAGGAAAAACTGGTACCAGCCACTGCAAAAACACCAAATTGTAAAGACCGTCGATGCTGTGAAGAAACTGCATCAACTAACAGGCAAAATAACCAGCCAGCATCATAATGACAGGATCAAATTCACACATAGCAATATTGACCTTAAATGTAAATGGGCTAAATGACACAATTAAAAGACACTGACTGGCAAATTGGATAGAGTCAAGACCCTTCGGTGTATTGTATTAAGGAGACCCATCTCACACGCACAGACACACATAGGCTCAAAATAAAGGGATGGATGAATTTTTACCAAGCAGATGGAAAGAAAAAAAAAAAAAAGCAGGGGTTGCAATCCTAGTCTGATAAAACAGACTTTAAACCAACAAAGATCAAAAAAGAAAGAAGGGCATTACATAATGGTAAAGGGATCAATTCAACAAGAAGAGATGTATATGTACCCAATACAGGAGCACCCAGATTAAAAAGGCAAGTTCTTAGAGACCTACAAAGAGACTTAGACTCCCACACAATAATAGTGGGAGACTTTAACACCCCACTGTCAATATTAGCTCAACTAGACAGAAAATTAACAAGGATATTCAGGACTTGAACTCAGCTCTGGACTAAGCAGACCTAATAGACATCTACAGAACTTTCCACCCCAAATCAACAGAATATACATTCTTCTCAGCACCACATCGCACATAGCCTAAAACTGACCACATAATTGGAAGTAAAACACTCCTCAGCAAATGCAAAAGAATGGAAATCATAACAGTCTCTCAGCCCACAGTGCAATCAAATTAGAACTCAGGATTAAGAAACTCACTCAAAACCACACAACTACATGGAAACTGAACAACCTGCTCCTGAATGACTACTGGGTAAATAACGAAATTAAGGCAGAAATAAATAAGTTCTTTGAAACCAATGAGAACAAAGACACAATGTACCAGAATCTCTGGGACACAGCTAAAGGAGTGTTTAGAGGGACATTTATAGCACAAAATGCCCACAGGAGAAAGTGGGAAAGATCCAAAATCAACACCCTAACATCACAATGAAAAGAACTAGAGAATCATCAGCAAACAAATTCAAAAACTAGCAGAAGACAAGAAATAGCTAAGATCAGAGCAGAACTGAAGGAGATAGAGACAGATAAAATCCTCCAAAAAAAAATCAGTGAATCCAGGAGCTGTTTTAAAAAAAAAAAAAAAGATTAATAAAATAGACCGCTAGCCATTCTAATAAAGAAAAAAAGAGAGAAGAATCAAATAGACACAATAAAAAATGATAAAGGGGTATCACCACTGATCCCACAGAAATACAAACCACCATCAGAGAATACTATAAACAACTCTATGCAAATAAACTAGAAAACCTAGACTAAATGGATAAATTCCTGGACACATACACCCTCCCAAGACTAAATCAAGAAGAAATTGAATCCCTGAACAGACCAATAACAAGTTCTGAAATTGAGGCAGTAATTAATAGCCTACCAACCAAAAAAAAGCCCGGGACCAGATGGATTCACAGCCAAATTTTACCAAAGGTACAAAGAGGAGCTAGTACCATTCCTTCTGAAACTATTTCAAACAATAAAAAAAGAGAGACTCCTCCCTAACTCATTTTATGAGGCCAACATCATCCTGACACCACAACCTGGCAGAGACACAACAAAAAAAGAAAATTACAGGCCAATATCCCTGATGAACATCGATGCGGAAATCCTCAATAAAATACTGGCAAACCGAATCCAGCAGCACTTCAAAAAGCTTATCCACCATGATCAAGTGGGCTTCATCCCTGGGATGCAAGACTGGTTGAACATATGCAAATCAATAAACTTAATCCATCACATAAACAGAACCAATGACAAAAACCACATGATTATCTCAATAGATGCAGAAAAGGATGTTGATAAAATTCAACACCGCTTCATGCTAAAAAAACTCTCAATAAACTAGGTATTGATGGAACATATCTCAAAATAATAAGAACTATTTATGACAAACCGACAGCCAATATCATACTGAATGGGCAAAAGCTGGAAGCATTCCCTTTGAAAACCGGCACAAGACAAGGATGCCCTCTCTCACTACTCCTATTCAATATAGTATTGGAAGTCCTGGCCAGGGCAATCAGGCAAGAGAAAGAAATAAAGGGTATTCAAATAGGAAGAGAGGAAGTCAAAGTGTCTCTGTTTGCAGATGACATGATTGTATATTTAGAAAACCCCATCATCTCAGATCAAAATCTCCTTAAGCTGATAAGCAACTTCAGCAAAGTCTCAGGATACAAAATCAATGTGCAAAAATCACAAGCATTCCTATACACCAATAATAGAGAGTCAAATCATGTGTGAACTCCCATTCACAATTGCTACAAAGAGAATAAAATAACTAGGAATACAACTTACAAGGGATGTAAAGGACCTCTTCAAGGAGAACTACAAACCACTGCTCAAGGAAATAAGAGAGGACACAAACAAATGGAAAAACATTCCATGCTTATGGATTGGAAGAAAAAATATAATGAAAATGACCCTACTGCCCAAGGTAATTTATAGATTCAGTGCTGTCCCCATCAAGCTACCATTGACTTTCTTCATAGAATTAGAAGAAATTACTTTACATTTCATACGAAATCAAAGAAGAGTCCACATAGCCAAGACAATCCTAAGCAAAAAGAACAAAGCTGGAGGCATCACACTACCTGACTTCAAACTATACTACAAGGCTACAGTAATGAAAACAGCATGATACTGGTACCAAAACAGATATATAGACCAATGGAACACAACAGAGGCCTCAGAAATAACACCACACATCTACAACCATCTGATCTTTGACAAACCTGACAAAAACAAGCAATGGGGAAAGGATTCCCTATTGAATAAATGTTGTTGGGAAAACTGGCTAGCCATATGCAGAAAACTGAAACTGGACCCCTTCCTTACACTTTATACACAAATTAACTCAAGATGGATTAAAGACTTACATGTAAGATCTAAAACTATAAAAACCCTAGAAGAAAACCTAGGCAGTACTATTCAGGACATAGGCATGGGCAAAGGCTTCATGACTAAAACACCAAATGTAATGGAAACAAAAGCCAAAATTGACAGATGGGATCTAATTAAACTAAAGAGCTTCTGCACAGCAAAAGAAACTATCATCAGAGTGAACAGGCAACCTACAGAATGGGACAAAATTTTTGCAATCTATCCATCAGACAAAGGGCTAATATCTAGAACCTACAAAGAACTTAAACAAATTTACAAGAAAAAAAAACAAAACAAAACATCAAAAAATGGTGAAGGATATGAACAGACACTTCTCAAAAGAAGACATTTATGCAGCCAATAAATGAAAAAAAAGCTCATCATCACTGGTCATTAGAGAAATGCAAATCAAAACCACAATGATATACCACCTCATGCCAGTTAGAATGGCAGTCATTAAAAAGTCAGGAAACAACAGATGCTGGAGAGGATGTGGAGAAATAGGAATGCTTTTATACTGTTGGTGGGAGTGTAAATTAGTTCAGCCATTGTGAAAGATAGTGTGGCTATTCCTTAAGGATCTAGAACCAGAAATACCATTTGACTCAGCAATCCCATTACTGGGCATATACCCAAAGGATTATAAATCATTCTACTGTAAAGACACATGCACACTTATGTTTACTGCAGCACTGTTCACAATAGCAAAGACTTGGAACCAACCCAAATGCCCATCAATGATAGACTGAATAAAGAAAATGTGGCACATATACACCATGGAATACTATGCAGCCATATAAAAGGATGACTTCATGTCCTTTGCAGGGACATGGATAAAGCTGGAGACCATCATTCTCAGCAAACTGACACACGAACAGAAAACCAAACACTGCATGTTCTCACTCATAAGTGGGAGTTGAACAATGAGAACCCATGGACAGAGGGAGGGGAACATCACACACTGGGGCCTGTTGGGGGATGGGAGACAAGAGGAGGGATAGCATTAGGAGAAATACCTAATGTAGATGACGGGTTGACGAGTGTAGCAAACCACCATGGCACATGTATACCTATGTAACAAACCTGCATGTTCTGCACATGTATCCTAGAACGTAAAGTATAATTTTAAAAAATGGAAGGATAGCAAGAATATCTCCAAACAAATACTTGGAAACTAAACAACACACTTGTAAATAACCCATGGATTAAAGAAGAAATCTTAAGGGAAAAAAAAATACTTGGACTTGAATAAAAATGAAAATATAACATATCAAATTTTGTAGGATACCAGCTAAATAGTGTTGAGAGATAAATTTATAGCAGGAAAAGCCTGCATTAGAAAAGAAGAAAAAGTTTCAATAATCTAAGCTCCCATTGTAAGAACCTAGAAAGGGAAAAGTAATATAAATCCAAAGCAAACAGAAGAAAGGACATAATAAAGGTAAAAGAATAAATAAAATAAAAAATTAATAAAAATAATATAGATAAAAGATAAATCAATGCAAATAAAAACAGAAAAGCAATGGAGAAAACCAGAGGAAGAGTTGGTTATTTTAGGAAGTCTCTAAAATTGACAAATATCTAGCAAGATACTACAAGATAAAAAGAGAGAAGACCCGAACTACCAAAATCAGGAGTGAAACAGAAGCCATCACTAGAGACTCTTCAGAAATCAAACAGGTGATAAGAGACTGCTACAAACACCTCTCCACACATAAATTTGACAATTCAGATAAAATCAACCAATCTTTTAAAAGTACACATTACCACAACTAAACCAATATGAAATAAGTGAGTTGAAAAGCCCTATAACTATTGTGATATTATGATACATATATTGGTTTTTATCCAGTGTTCCTGGCTAACTTCCATTGCCCTTGTTATAGTCCTTTGTTATAATGTTGGGGCACTTTAGGCCTCAGAAAGCAAAATCTCCCTCTCTAACCTTCTGCCCTCCTTTCACCTGTTTCTTCTTCTCCCCAAGGCAGGAATCTTCCTCTGCCTTTCAGTCTTGGAGTTGGCCATAAAGGATTCCTCTGACCTACCCTATCAGACTGTAGATTTTCAGACCTACATTTTAGGAGAGGTCCTGTCCCATACCCAGAAGGAAGAAATGCTACACAGAGAGGTTAAGAAGAATCTGAATAGGCAGGCCTTGCTGTGTTCCTCCGCTCAATTAGTGTTAGTTCATATCCTCTTTTGTCCAATCACATTTCTACAGGACTGTCCATGCTTCAATCATTTCTATCCAATGAAATCTCTATAGAAGGCCCAAGGGAACTGATGAGGTACGGAGAACTTCCAGACAGCAGAACACATGGAGGGTTCTGGAGGGTGGTGTGCCCGGAGAGGGCGTGAAAGCTCCACACACTGTCCTGTATGCCTTTTCTATACATCCCTTTATCTATATCCTTTGTAATAACCTTCCTGATAAACCAGCAAATGTGTTTCCAAGTTCTGTGAACTGCTCTAGCAAATTAATCAAACTTAAGGAGAGGGTCGTGGGAACCTCAGTTTATAACCTTGTTGGTCAGCACAGGTAAAGCAACCTGGGGCTTGCAATTGGCATCTGAAGTGGGACTGAGCCCTCAACCTGTGGAATTCTAAAGCCATCTCCAGGTAGATGACATCAGAATTGAATTGGAGGGCACCCAGCTGGTATCCACTGCAGAACTGATTGCTCACTTGCTGGGGAGAAATCTACTGGTCACAGAAATCTTCTGTGCTGATTGTTTTGTGGTGTGAGAACAGAGGAAAAATAGTTTGAGTGCTTTTCACTCAACTGTTAAGGAATTGAATACATAATTTTAAAACTCCCCCAAAAGAAATCTCCAGACCCAGATGGTTCGCTGGAGAATTCTAAAAAATGTTTAAAAAAGAATTAACTCAAATTTTTAATAATCTCTACCAGAAAACAGAATAGGAAAGGATACTTCCCAGTTCATTATATAAAGCAGTATTACCCTGATACCAAAACCAGAAAAGTTACCAAAAAATAAAACTACAGACCAAGATGCAAAATTCCTTACCAGAATATTAGCAAATAATGTTCTGTCATAGATAAAAATAATTGTATACTATGTAATATAGTTTGGTTATTTGTCCCCACAGTTCAACGCAATTCTTGTGTTAACTGGTGGGAGGTGGGACCGATGGGAAGTGTTTGAAGAGGGACTGGGAGAAGTGCTGATCCCTCATGGCTTCATGTTGTCTTTGTGATAGTGAATTCTTATGAGATCTGGTCATTTAAAAGTGTATGGCTCCTCTAATCCCCTTGCCCTTGCTCCTGCTTTCGCCACATAAAATGCCTGCTCCCACTTTGCCTTGAGCCATGAGACTAATACATTGCTGGTGGGAATATAAAATGGTACTGCTACTCAGGAAAACATTTGGACAATTTCTTTAAACATTAAACATGCAACTACCATACAACCTAGCAATTGAACCCATAGGCATTTGTCTCAGAGAAATTAAAACTTACACTCACACACAAAAAAACTGTACACAAATGTTTACAGAGGACTTCTTCCTAATAGCCAAAGTTTGGGACAACCTATGTGCCCTTCTAAAGGTGAATGGTTAAACAAAATGTGTGCTGTGTATCATACTAAGGAGTATCACTCAGCAAGAAAAAGTAACAAACTATTGATCCACACAACAGCTTAGATAAATCTTTCGAGGATTATGCTTACTTTAAAAAGCCAACAAAAGAAAGGTTACATATTATATGATTCCACCTACATAACATGCTTGTAATGACAAAACTGTAGAAGTGGACAACAGATTCATGGTTGCTAGGTTTTCCTGAAGGGGTGGGGCAAGACGGAAGTGGCTATGGCTATAAAAGGGTAACATGAGTGACCTTTATGGAGATGGAAATGTTCTTTTTTTGACTATATCAATATTGACATCCTGGCTGTGATATTGTACTACAGTTTTGCAGAGGAAAACTGATAAATGTGAACTCTCTCTGATTATTTCTTACAACCCACATATGAATCTATAATTATCTCAAAATTAAACATTTAATTAGATTTTTTAAATTAATAGCTAATAATGACAATAGCCAACATTTATTCAGTGTATGATCCTATGCACTTGATCCACTTAATCCTGATAACCACCCTATGGCATAGCTACAATCATTAGTCCCATTCTACTGATGAGAAAACTGATGGTCAGAGTTATTAGGTAACTTGCTCAAGATTACATAGTTAATGTAATTGGTAGATCTTTGATTCAAATTCAGGCTGTCTGGCTCCAGAGTCTGATCTTGACCACCATGCTAGTATTTAGGCAACTGTACATACCCAGCTTCTTCAGTTTTCCTTGAAATTCACATCCATATTCCTGCTTGGCAACTGTTAGCTGGGAATCAGTAGCTGTTGCCCCCTTTAGGCAGGGCATTGTAATACATTTGCCACAGTCTCCACTACTCTATTCTAGAGTCTATTTTATTACTCCCAGTTCACTTTTACTCATTAATATTTACTTTATCTGTCAGATCCTGTAGGTATTTAAATTTTCAGACCCTGGCATGCAACATTCATTACCTTGGGCTTGCAAAATAAAAAAGACACGGAGAGAAAAATCACATTTAATTAAATATTTAAAAAGAGTATTAAAACTATATTGACTTAAACCTAACACAGAAGAACCATTAGAATTAACATTAACACTGAATTGTAGAATGTTTTAAAAGTAACTATAATAAAGCAAATGCAAATAAATACTGCTAATGTTGTGGCTTTTTTTAAGCAAAAATAAATCTTCCTATGGGTCTGTTCATACAATTAATTACTTAGTTTGTTTCCAAACTAACTGTTGCTAACTCTCTTTCCCTTCCTTACCCCCACTGTAGTCATTGTTAGCGTCCTTCATAAATCCTTTTGACATTTCCCTTTCTGGACGGAATCACCCTGTCACCCAGGCTGGAGTGCAGTGGTGTGATCTCAGCCGGCTACAAACTCCACCTCCCAGGTTCAAGTAATTCTCGTGCCTCAGCCTCTTGAGTAGCTGGGATTACAGGCATGTGCCACCATGCCCAACTAATTTTTGTATTTTTAGTGGAAATGGGGTTTCACCATGTTGGTCAGGCTGGTCTCGAACTCCTGACCTCAAGTTATCAGCCTGCCTCGCCTCCCAAAGTGCCAGGATTACAGGCTGAGCCACCCTGCCCAGCTGACATTCCCCTTTCTCTTAGATTCACAGGTCATCTTCTGCCTGAAAGCTTTCTCTTGGTTCTCCTATAGGGAGTAAGCCAGATGCCAAAAGAGTTATCCCCAGGGAGCTGCCACCAAGCAATGATGGATAAGAACTGGAGGATAAATACCCTGGTTTCCCTGCCCCTTGGGTGGGACAATTCTGAGGCATGTGCCCAGTGGTTCCCAGCAGGAGTGAGGGCCACTTGCCCTCAGTGATAACCTGTTCACTAATAGTCTTTATTCACTTCTCCCCCTTCCTTGTCTCACTTCCTCAGTCCTTTACAAGTGGTTTCTGCAATCTCCTCCCAAATAAACCGTTTATACTAAAATCCTTATCTTGGGATTGATGAGTGTTCATCGTAATCTAAGTAAGATGCTCATCCCAGGAAACAGAGATCAGCACGGTGTCTTTAAACACCCAGCCTCACCCAGGAGGAAAGTAAACATTTGTAGGCCGGTCATGGTGGCTCACAACTGTAATCCCAGCACTTTGGGAGGCCGAGGCAGGTGGATCATGAGGTCAGAAGATCGATATCCTGGCTAACATGGTGAAACCCCATCTCTACTAAAAATACAAAAAATTAGCCAGGCGTGATGGTGGGCGCCTGTAGTCCCAGCTACTTGGGAGGCTGAAGCAGAATGACATGAACCCGGGAGGTGGAGCTTGCAGTGAGCCGAGATCGCGCCACTGCACTCCAGCTGGGCAACAGAGCGAGACTCTATCTCAAAAAAAAAGAGAAAAAAAGAAAAAAAATCGCTGTATTCCTAACCCACTGAGAAGGATTAAGCTGGGTGGTTTTAGATGGACAGATAATATGGTCCAACTTTGAATTGAAAAGGGGTGAAGTGAAGGCAAAAGCATGTGAAGCCTCAACTCACATCCTTTCCTCCTGTCTCTGAAGTCATCTAAATCAGAATCTCCAGTCACTTTACACTGATGAACCCCAAGTTGCCAGTTAACACCTCCAAGGGAAGCTGTAATGGGCTGAATTATGTCCCCCCAAAATTCATAGGTTAAAGCTGTAACCCCCAAAGTGGCTGTATTTGTAAATGGAGACTGTCAGGAGGTAATTAAGGTTAAATGGCATCCTAAGTGTGTGGTCCTAATCCAATAGGACTGGCATCCTTATAAGAAGATAAAGAGGCGTGAGCCACCCTGCCTGGCAGAGGCGGGCAGATCATGAGGTCAGGAGATCGAGACCATCCCAGCCAACATGGTGAAACTCTTGGGGAGACCAGCTCGGTTGGGGAGACCTTAACCCAGCGGCGCTAGAGGAATTAAAGACACACACGCAGAAATATAGAGGTGTGAAGTAGGAAATCAGGGGTCTCACAGCCTTCAGAGATGAGAGCCCCAAACAGAGATTTACCCACATATTTATTAACAGCAAGCCAGTCATTAGCATTGTTTCCATAGATATTCGATTAACTAAAAGTATCCCTTATGGGAAGCGAAGGGATGGGCCAAAATAAAGGGGTGGGTCTGGCTAGTTATCTGCAGCAGGAATATGCCATTAAGGCACAGATGGCTCATGCTATTGTTTGTGGTTTAAGAACGCCTTTAAGCAGTTTTCCACCCTGGGCGGGCCAGGTGTTCCTTGCCCTCATTCCAGTAAACCCACAACCTTCCAGCGTGGGCATTATAGCCATCATGAACATGTCACAGTGATGCAGAGATTTTGTTTATGGCCAGTTTAGGGGCCAGATTACGGCCAGATTTTTGGGGGCCTGTTCCCAACACTCTGTCTCTACTAAAAATACAAAAATTAGCTGGGCTTGGTGGTGCATGCCTGTAATCCCAGCTATTCGGGAGGCTGAGGCAGGAGAATCACTTGAACCAGGGAGTTGGAGCTTACAGTGAGCCAAGATCGTGCCACTGCAGCCTGGTGACAAAGTGAGATTCCATCTCAAAAAAAAAAAAAAAAAAAAAAAAAAGAAGAAGAAGAAGAAAGAAACACCAGGAATGTGTACACACATACACACACAAAACCAGGTAAAAAAGCCAGGTGACACAGCAAGAAGGTGGCAGTCTGCAAGCCAAGGAGACAGGCCTCAGGAGAAATCAAACACCTTGATCTTGGACTTGTAGGCTACAGAACTGTGAAAAAAATGTGTTTCTGTTGCCTTAGCCACCCAGTCCATGGTATTTTGTTATGTTTGATATAGCCCTAACAGACTAATGCAACAATCCTCGACAGATAGGGGACAACCTGATGTTTATATGTAAGGTTTCCACCTCCAGTCCTTCAAGTGGAAATTCTGAAAGGCACTTAGTATGCTGCTCAGGAGGTTTCAGCCGAATCAAAGCCCTGTGGCACAATGCATTCACCTCCATAATCCATAACACACCCTCATAGTGGCATGACCTCCTTCCCTGGCTTACTCCCACTCCTATCTCACACCTATTTTCTGGGATCTCCCTAAGCATACTGCCCACATAGAAGTCCTTAACTCCAGCTCTGCTTTTGAGGGAACCCAACCTAAAACAGAACCTGCCCCTAGACTGAAAATAGGGTCTGGAGTTTGGAGGGACTTGTAGGAATGGCAGCTCTTAAGGCCCCCACTCAAATGTGGTTCCAAATGAGCTCTGAGAAGCACCAAGCAAAGGTCTACTTCATTTACCAGTCTTTTCCACCAGAGTCCCAGTGACCAGCAGCCACATCAGGGAAAAGAATCAATGGAAATGAAGTCCACGGACTAAGCATGGGCCCCAACATTCCTGGACTGTGTAAGCCTGTGATTCTTGTAGGATTCCATGGAGGGGAGTAAAAGGGCTTGAATAATAACTGAGATTTGATTTCCTGCAAGGTTTGCAAAAGAGGGCTCCAAGTGGGTGACATTTGGTTTAGACTAATAAGGAATATGACCTTTCACTCTGGTGTTATGAACTCAGTAATAGCTACAACTGATTACATAAGAAACTGAGAAACTGAGATCAAGGCATGTTCCATGCCATCTCCAGAGGTCCCCACCCAGAAGTGCTCAACCAAATTAATTCCAAATTAAGGAGGTTTTGTATTACATGTGTTTATAAAATGGAAGAAATTTTTGCCTCTTCCCTTCCCTTTTCCCCCAAGACTAATTTAAATATAAGTAATTTAAAAGTTAGGAACTCCGTTTTGCTGTGTTTGTTTTTCTAATAGTGTATGTGATTTCATCCCATTGATAACACAACATGATGACCAAAACCAAGCTACACTACCTTAGTTTAACTTATTTCTTGGCTTCTGAACAATAGTGGGAACAAAGCCCATAGGAAAATTTGGCCTTCCAGACATCGTTGTGATGATAAGGAAATATGCTAGAACCAATGGCGGCCCTCTGAATCATTTTTAAGAGGTAAAAATTAGTATCTTTTTCCTTTAAAATGAATTTCTTTCTCTCTTTGCCAACTTTGAGTTTCTTCATTTTGAAGTTTTCAGATATGGACTATAAATTGTCTTCTGTGGGGTTTCTTCTTAATTGCCTGCAAAATTTCATGAAATTAGCACCTACTGTATACCTTCTCCTTGTATCCAGCTAGGAGACTCTCATCACATTGTTGAGTGAGTGAATAAATGAATACATTTCACTTTGTGGAATATGGGCTAATGAAGTCAATTATACTTTCAAAATAGCGTTTTATTCTATGTGGCTGAGGCCATCTGCTCTTTGTAATTTCCTGCATTGTTAACTTTAACAGAAAAAGAAACATCTTAAGACTTGTACCCTATCTATTGGACATCCTTCCATCATAATGAAACTCAAGCAACCCTTCTGAGGCTGAGAGAAACATTCAAATGGACAACTCAGGATATTACGAGCTCCTATCATGGATCCTAAGTGTAGGTATTTAGATTAAGTGTCAAACAGCAAAGTAGCATGAGAATTTGACTGCTTCAGGTATAGGTAAAGTTAGAGGGGAACAGTGCGGGACAGAGAAGTTAGCGTCTCTCCTTCTTGAATGACCCAGAGCTAGCTAGCTCCTGAGGTCATTGAGAAAATAAACCCCCTGCTGTGTTTAGAATGAAATAGAAAAGTTCAGAATTCACAATAAAAACCAGCAAGTAATATCATAATATAGGTATGTACATATATCAATGGTTTTGTTCAAAGAATATTAAGTGAACAGTCACAATGATGTATAGAACAAATTTCAATTGCTATATTTACAAATCCACATACCTACTATATTAATATATTTTTTAAATTTACTCAGTTCTTTAACTTAAATAAATCCACTTAGTAAGGAAACCGAAAGTGCCCTCTACCTCATCCACTTTCAATCTCCACCTCCGACTCGGCCCCAGGCACTCAGCACCTAGCTCCTTCACGCAGCCCCCTGCTGTTGGCCATCAGATAAATCCTCCTCACTCAGCTTGGGCTAGAGCTTTCTCTAGTGGTCCCAGGTGTAACTCCCAGCATGCTGTGGGAGTGAACTGTTGTGATGGACCGGAGCTCTGCCAAGTGGTCTGTCCAGAGCAGCAGCTGTCCAATATAAATATAAGATGAGCCACACATGCAGGCCACATGTGCAATCAAAAGTGTTCTAATAACCACATTGAAAGAGGTAAAAAGAAATAGGCAAAATTAATGTTAATAAGGTATCTTATTTAAACCAATTTATCCAAAATATTATTGCTTCAACATATGATTGGTACAAAAAATTATTAAGATGTTTTACCTTCTTTGTACTAAGCTTTCACATTTTTGTGTATATTTTATATCTACAGCACACCTCATTTTGCATTAATCACTGTCAAGTGATTAGTAGCCATATGTGACTAGTGGCCCCAGATCTAGAGCATACCATGGTAGTACATTCACAGAAGGGTGAGCAGGGAAAACAACATTGTGTTAAATACTCCCAGGCATCACACTTTGCAAAACACTACCATTGGCATTTCCATAGCCTGAGTTCATGATATAAAGGGATACTTAGTCATTTTATATTAAATGAGATTCCTTAATTGACTCTAAAATTGCCCACAACCTCCTCAGAGGGATTAATTACCCTGTCCTAGGAAAGATCTTTCATAATGCAACAGATGCACCTAGATTCATCATAGTCTGAATTGCCGTTCCTTTGGGCCATTGCTGAAACTAAGAAAAACTCTGAACTGGAAGCATTTGGTTAGACAATGGGTTCTGTTTTCCCTTCTATCTCCCGGCAAGTTTCGCAATTTTACAATCCAAAGCTGGATTATACAATTTCAAAGCTGTTGGTTGTCAATTAGCTGCTCCTATAGTATTTATACTGTACTCTAATTCTTACTTCAGGCCATGTGCATAGTCAACATGGAGTGTGAAAAAGACTATTTAAAGCATATATCCATTTTTTTAAGTTATCCTCACTACATGTAAAAATAGCATACACCCTGCCATCTTGAGTGAGAATTGTTTAGACTAGTCACACAGTTCTGCTATCTGAATCCACTAGGCCACAGAATTGCTCAACTCTGTTTGCCATTGACAATATAGTCTGCTTAATTGTGCATGTTCTGTTTTATGTTTCAGTTTTTCTGAAAATAAAGGATACGAAAAATAACTGGTTATTTTTTTGTCATCTGTAGGCCAATGAGTTATGAAATCATAAAATAGATTTACATAAAATAGAATTATAGTAGATGAAAGGATTAGTGGCTCTTCAGGCAAAATCTGTTATATTTTAGATGAGGATAGTTCTTTTAAAAGTATCTACAAGTCTTGATCTGGATTTTAATCCAGAGATTTTTGAAAAATAAGATATTTTGAATTATTTATGTTGTTAAGAAATAAGTAAAATAATTTTAACATCTCCAAATTTAATATATTTGCTTAACAATCTTTTTTGTTTTTTTTGAGATGGGGTCTCACTCTGTTGCCCAGGCAGGAGTGTAGTGGTGCAATCTCAGCTCACTGCAGCCTTGACCTCCCAGGTCCAAGCAATCCTCCCACTTTAGCCACCTAAGTAGCTAGGACTACAGATGCCCACCATCATGACTGGTTAATTTGTATTTTTTATAGCAACAGGGTTTTGCCATGTTGCCCAGGCTGGTCTCGAGCTAATGAGCTCAAGTGATCCACCCGCCTCGGCCTCCCAAAGTGCTGGGAGAACAGGCATGAGCCACCACACCCGGTCCTTAACAATCATTTATTGAATCTCCCAGGTGCAAAGAAGACTGATAGATACAGAGACCATAAAAACAAACAATTTGATCCCAGTTTATATTTATTCTAATACATTATGATGGCAGTTTACATGATTTGTAATGCTTTCAATAAACATCTAATAATATAGCTAACATGTTATTTATAATACGTAAAGATACTTTCGTGGTTAACCACAGTGATGACATTAGTTAAATAACAAATTTAAATTTCAGCCAGAAATGAAAGCATTATAATAACATAGCAGAAGAGATTTTATGACAAATAGAAGGAAGACTTCCTGATAAGAAAGTTATTAAAACACTAGAAGGGCTTACCACAAGAGAATGGGATCTTTATCTATAAATTTAGGTTATTTCTTCATTATTCAAGGTCTGTTCAAGGAAATGTACCTGCAAGCAATAAAAGACATTTCCCTATTTGTTTTAGTGAATTCATTTTTTTTTCTACTTACGAAAGTAACCACAAGCATTTTGGAAAACATAGAGATAAAATCTCACCGCAACCCCACCACTCTAAACATAGCCAAGATTAGCAATTTAGTATTCTTCATCTCTGTCTTATTTTGTATATAGACAGTTTTATTTTATATAGCTTTAATCATGGTGTAAATACATTTTTCCTATTCTTTTCACTTCCTGTGACATAATTGTTTTTTCGTGCAAAACCTAATATTTGGAAGGTATGAGATGCAATGATTTTGTGAGGTGTTAGTCCCATTATTTTATTCCCCACCCCACCATTATTCATGGCAATCTTTCCCATTTGGACTACAGGACAAGAGGCCACCATCTCGGTGGGGTCAGGCAGTGGTCAGTTCTGGGTGTGAGAATAAAGATGCTGAAGTCTAGCTTTTTAAGTTTATAAGGAATGTCCAGATGTAAGGCTATAAACAAAAATGTGAAAGCAAGTGCACCCACATCCCCATCACCAAAAACCAAAGGAAGGAACAAACCTGTAGAGGATAGGGAAAAAAAACTGAAGGGGAATCCATGGGGTTTAAGAGCTGGTCACCTCCTTCAACCCTCACATTTCAGTTCATGTGTGTGTGGGGCTAGGAAACAAGTATTGGCAATGGAGCTCCTCCTAGGGAGGTTTAGGGGCCTCTGGCAGAGTATAATGTGCCTTCATAATCCTGCCTGAAATTCTGGTAGTTCCACCAAGTCATGGAGAAGTTGAGGAGAAGTCTAGAAGGGGATGGTAGGACCCTGCCAGATCCAAGATTCCCACAGACCTCAAGAACACTGTTTACTTGAATACTGCCAGGCAATGAACTCCAGCGAACAGGTGTGGGATGGCTTGGAGCAAGCTGGGATTCTAGGCAAACGGGTAAGCAGTGGATGGTTCCTTCTTCGCTGAACATTCTAAAAAGACATGCATGAACCAGGAAACAGCTGGAGACATTGTGCTAGCCATCCTCTAGGAGAGGGACCCCATTCCCTCTATTGTACTCTCTCTTTAAGCAAAGTGAGTATGAAAGTGGCAAATGGACTGCTTGAACAGTCTGAACTTAATTGCCAGCTATTTTGGGGAGTGCTGAGAAAGCTAGCTGCCCAAAATCTGGAGACTTGTGGGAAGATGAGTTTAGATGCCTCCTGCTGCAGAGAGAGGGGATCCCCAGTTCTAGCCATTCTCATTTCTGGGCCTTCAAAGTCATTCATCAAACGTATTTGTCTACACATATATCCAAGGTTTAATACTCTCTATATTTGTTTGTAATTTAGGCATCATAAAATTCTGAACTTGCTATGTAGAATATGAAATTGCTAATGGAAGATTGTTTAGTTTTTTAAAAAGACTAGCAGTCTTTAAATTTCTGGCTCAGATAGGCACTCAAATATTTGTTGAATGAGTGAATGTAAGGATAATAGAATATAATATATTCCATTTGGGATCAGATTATTAGGCTATCTAACATTTATGATGAATCAGGTTCATGAAAAAGTGTTAGTTAAATAATTCTATCTACTTAACCTCAATTTTATTTTTGATTTAATTTTTTTTTTTTTTTTTTTTTTTTTGAGACAGAGTCTCACTTTGTTGCCCAGGCTGGAGTGCAGTGGCATGATCTTGGCTCACTGCAACTTCTGCCTCCTGAGTTCAAGCAATTCTCGTGCCTCGGCCTCCTGAGTAGCTAGGACTATAGGCACACACCACCACCCCTGGCTAATTTTTTGTACTTTAGTAGAGATGGGGGTTTCACCATGTTTCCCAGGCTGATCTTGAACTCCTGAGCTCAGGTGATCCACCCACCTCAGCCTCCCAAAATGCTAGGATTACAGACACGAGCCACCACATCTGGACCTCAGCTTTAAAAGCCAATCACTATTCAATTATCCATGAATTTATCTAAATATTTTTTATTTTATATTATAGTTTCAGACTATAGAAATTTTAGGGATAACAATTCTCAAAAGTTTATATTTTAATGATATTAATGAACCCTGTATTAGTCAGGGTTCTCTGGAGGGACAGAACTAATGGAATATATATATATATAAAGGGGAGTTTATTAAGTATTAATTCATGTGATCACAAGGTCCCACAATAGGCCATCTGCAGGCTGAGGAGCAAGGAGAGCCAGTCTAAGTTCCAAAACTAAAGAACTCAGAGTCCAATGTTCAAGGGCAGGAGGCATCCAGCATGAAAGATGTAGGCTGGAGGCTAGACCAGTCTCTGTTTTCACATGTTTCTGCCTGCTTATATTTTAGTCGCACTGGCAGTTGATTAGATTGTGCCCACCCAGATTAAGGGGGGGTCTGCCTTTTCTAGTGCACTGACTCAAATGTTAATCTCCTTTGCAACACCCTCACAGACATACCCAGGGTCAATACTTTGTATCTTTCAATCCAATGAAGTTGACACTCAGTATTAACTATCACAAGTCCACTCTTTGTCAACTTGGACTAATACACATCTCCTGAGATCACACATAATCTTCAAATAAAGATAATAATAAGGTCATAATTACACTTAACATAACGCAGCTATCCTTCATACAATGAGAAACACACCAATCACCAACCCAAATACTATTACATAAAGTTAATACTTAAATGCTGATGTGAAGTCAATAAATCTTATGTCACATGATAAAGAAGAAAGGAAATAAAATGAAGATATTTTCTTAGTATAGGTGTATACATGCACAAACATGTTTTTAAGAAAAGAAGGAGGAAATACTCATGCCAATTACAGTCCTCATTTTTTGCAGCTGGGCACATGGTCATAGCTGGTATTGATGACTACCTTCTACTACCTATTCTGTATTCCCTTTGCCTTCAGCAAGCACCTCAGCAGGTCGTGGTGACTCAAACCTTCATTCCTGAAGTGTCTGGACCATTTTTAGTCCTGCCTGGTTTGGGCTGTTGTAGTTTCCCTTTGACCTTAATCACAGGGCATGGTAATACTAAGAGACGCCCTAAGGATACCTTGATTATGGAGTAGTAGACTGATTTTATCTTGATAGTCTAGGTCAGTCACCCCAGCCAACACTGTAATGCTCTTCTTAGCCTGTTGACTTAAAGGCAGGAGGAGCCCAAAGTGTCCAGGTGGCAATCTTAAATTTCAGTTTAATGGAATCATTGTTGTGTCTCCTCGTGGCAGTGTTCCTCCCTCTGGAACTAAGACCTCTAGGCAAGCAGAATGTAACGTCGTGGGAACAGGAAGAAAAAATTGTGCTAGTGGATCAGTAGGGGTGATGGTGAGTGGTGCCACTTTCGCTTCCACCCCTTGATTCCTGAACCCATGAATCCTGGCTATGAGAGAAACAGTACCATATATTGGATGCTGATTCAGAGCATACATGGGCTTCTGGAGAGCTCTGCCCCAGCCATGCAAAGTATTGTCACCTAGTTGGCATTGTAATTGTGACTTCAAAAGGCCGTTCTACCATTCTATCAATCCAGCTGCTTCAGGATGATGGGGGGAACTTGGTAAGACCAGTGAATTCCATGAGCATGAGCCCACTGCTGCACTTCTTTAGCCATAAAGTGAGTGCATTGGTCAGAGGCAATGCTGTGTGGAATACTGCAACAGTAGATAAGGTGTTCTGTGAATCCACAGCTGGTAGTCTTGGCAGAAGCATTGCATGCAGGATAGGCAAACCCCTATCCAGAGTAAGTGTCTATTCCAGTGAGGACAAACCTCTGCCCTTTTCATAATGGACGAGGTCCAATATAATCAACCTGTCACCAGGTAGCTGGCTGATCACCCCGAGGAATGGTACCACATCTAGGGCTCAGTGTTGGTCTCTGCGGCTGGCAAATTGGGTACTCAGCAGTGACCGTAGCCAGGTCAGCCTTGGTGAGTGGAAGTCCATCTTGCTGAGACCATGTGTAACCTCTATCCCTGCCACCATGGCCACTTTGTTCATGGGTCCATTGGGCGATGACAGGAGTGGCTGAGGAAAGAGGCTGAGTGGTGTCCACAGAATGGGTCATCCTATCCACTTGATTATTAAAATCCTCCTCTGCTGAGGTCACCTGTTGGTGAGCACTTACACGGGATACAAATAGCTTCACAGCTTTTGGCCACTCAGAGAGGTTTATCCACATACCTCTTCCCCAAATTTCCTTGTCACCAATTTTCCAATCATGCTTCTTCCAAGTCCCTGACAATCCAGCCAAACCATTGACTGCAGCTCATGAATCAGTACACAATCACACATCTGGTCATTTCTTGTCCCATGCAAAGTGTACAATCAGGTGCACTGCTTGAAGTTCTGCCCACTGGGAAGATTTCCCTTCACCACTGTCCTTCAGGGATGTCCTAGAAAGGGGCTGTAGTGCTGCAGCTGTCCACTTTCAGGTGGTGCCTGTACATCATGCAGAACCATCTGTGAACCCTAGTCTTCTCTTCCTGTCAACTGATCATAGGGAACTCCCCATGAGGCCATTGATGCAGGCTGGGAAAGAGAAGGCAGGGTGGCAGGAGTTGAGACCAGGGGCATTTGAGCCACTTCCTCATGTAACTTACTTGTGCCTTCAGGACCTGCTCGAGCCTGATCACGTATATACCACTTCCATTTGATGATGGAAGTGCTGCTGTGCAGGAAGCATCTAGCATGGGAGAAAGATGTAGGCTGGGAGGCTAGGCCAGCCTCTCTTCTCACATTTTTCTGCCTGCTTATTTTCTAGCTGCACTGGCAATTGGTTAGATTGTGCCCACCCATTAAGGGTGGGTCTGCCTTTCCCAGCCCACTGACTCAAATGTTAATCTCCTTTGACAACATCCTCACAGACACACAGGATCAATATTTCGTATCTTTCAATCCAATCAAGTTGACATTCAGTATTAATCATCACAACCCCTATCTGTCATCATATACAAAAATCAAATCAAAGTGTATTAAAGACTTACATCTAAGACCTCAAACTATGGAACTACTACAAGAAAACATTGGGGGAACTCTCCAGGACGTTGGACTGGGCACAGATTTCTTGGGTAATACCCCACAAGCACAGGCAACGAAAGCAAAAATGGACAAATAGCATCACATTAAGTTAAAAAGCTTCTGAACAGCAAAGGAAACAATCAACAAAGTGAAGGGACAATTCATAGAATGGGAGAAAATATTTGCAAACTACCCATCTGACAAGGGATTAATAACTAGAATATATAAGCAGCTCAAACAACTCTATAGGGAAAAAAATCTAATGATCTAATTTTAAAATGGGCAAAAGATCTGAATAGACATTTCTCCAAAGAAAATATACAAATGGCAAATAGGTATATGAAAAGATGTTCAACATCACTGATCTTAAGAGAAATGCAAATCAAAACTATAGTGAGTTATCATCACATCCCAGTTAAAATGACTTTTATCCAAAAGTTAGGCAATAACAAATGCTGGTAAGGATGTAGTGAAAAGGGAACCCTTGTACACTGTTGGTGGGAATGTAAATTAGTACAACCACTATAATGAACAGTTTGGCGGTTCCTGTAAAAACTAAAAATAAGAGCTACCATATGATCCAGCAATCCCACTGCTGGGTATCTATCCAAGAGAAAGGAAATCAGTATATTGAAGAGATATCTGCACCCCCATGTTTATTGTAGCACTGTTCACAATAGCTGAGATTTGGATACAACCTAAGTGTCCATCAACAGATGAATGGATAAAGAAAATGTGGTACTTACAAACAACAGAGTGCTGTGTAGCCATAAAAAATAATGAGATCCTGTAATTTGCAACAACACAGATGGAACTGAACGTCATTATGTTAAGTGAAATAAGGCAGGCACAGAAAGACAAACTTCACATGTTCTAATTTATTTGTGGGAGCTAACAATTAAAACAATTGGACTCATGGAGATAAAGAGAATGATGCTTACTAGAGGCTGGGAAGGGTAGTGGGGTTGGGGTGGGGGATGGGACAGTAGAGGGGGGATGGTTAGTAGGTACAAAAAACTGGAAAAAATGAATAAGATCTAGTATTTAATAGCACAACAGGGTGACTATAGTTAATAATTTAATTGTACATGTTAAGATAACTAAAAGAGTATAATTGTATTGTTTGTAACAAAAAGGATAAATACTTGAGGTGATGGATACTTCATTTACCCTGATGTAATTATTACACATTGTATGTCTGTATCAAAGTATCCCATATGCCTCATAAATATATATACCTACTACATACTCACATAATTTTTTAAATGAATAAAAATTAAGAGTTTAAGGCTCTTAGGTGCATACAATATAAAAGCTTTATCAAGGGAAATTTTGCAGTAAATAGCAAAAACCTTAAAAGTTTGTGTACCATTTGATCAAACAATTCCATTTCTGGAATTGTATTCTAAGGAAATATTTATGGACATGTGCAAAAAGTTATTAAGAATGATTTTCATCAATGTTAAAATTTTAACATAAAAAGTTGGAAATGACTGGGAATATTTATGTACATTATGCCCCAATTCTGTGATAAAATATGCATGTTTTAAATAAATATTTAGCAATATAGCAAAATGTTATAACAAAAAATAAATTTATAAAATCGATGGACTGTATGATCTCATCTTTGGTTAAAATGAATTGCTGCATGCATAGAAAAAATACTGAAGTCATGTTCTAAAATATTAATAGTTGTTACTTCTGGATGATATCTTTATAATTTTTACATTTATGGTTTCTTTTTTTTACATTTTCTACAACAGTACTATATTTTCTATGATCAGATTTTCAAAGCTTTTATAAAAAAACTATTTTTTGTAACAATTATACTAAATTTAAAGTCATACTTTTATATAAGAAATAAAAATTTAATCATTTAAGAATAAAAAGTCCTTAATCCATGTTAGAGATTATCATGAAAAATGAAGAAAGCTTCCCATATAAACATGAAAAGAAAACATTAAAGGAAGTGATAACTTGATACAAGTTTCTGTCTGCCTCACCCAGCTGGAAGTTAAGCCCTCTATCCATGGAGCATCAGTAAAGTAAGGGTATAATTTTTAGTATTAGTAATAATAGATTCTTGCAAACCTATTATGCAAATTGCTTTAAAGCCAAAATAATTCTTTGAATATAAATTTGGCTTTAATTCTATAAATTTAAAGAATTAATTTGGAAGCAAGATGGGTACTGTATCAACTTTGTATATATCCTATTATTCAAGCATTCAGCAAGGTGGCATTGGGTATGAGCTATTTCATTTTGGATAAGAAAAGTGGCCAGCCATCTAATCCTTCCAGGAAAGAAATTTTTTAACATACGGCAGAGTGTGAGGCATCAGGTGTTATAAATCCCAGTTGTCATTCACACAACTAGCAGGCTGTTATGAGAAATATTCTGGGTATTCCTATCCAGTCGTGTGATTGAAGACTTAGTGTCTTTTTTGTTAATTTATTCTTATTATTAAAAAGTAGCATATTCCAGATTATTAACACTTCCCTTTTCCATTAAACACACATTTCTTCTAAGAATAATGTAAATTATGATCATTGTTAAGCAACAAAATCCCATCTACCTCATTCAACCCTTGCCCTCCCCAAATAAAACAAAACAAAAACAGATACTAAAACTGTGAGTTGTTCTGAACTTTCTCCAGTTAGCTCGGGGAAAACATTTGCCTAAACTGCAGCTTCTTGTAGTCACTCTTAAGATTTCCATCTATGTTCAAACTCTAAGAATTTGTCTCAATTTCTTCTGCTACCATAGGCATTGGTAGGGATATAGAACTAGGGAATATGTATCACAGCCAAATAGGTCTCATCCAGGTACTCTCTAATGCTGCTTGTCTCATCTTCAAGACATACAAAAAATTAAACTGCATGGTTAGTAATTTTAGCTATATTAAATTTAAAACTTCTACTTAAACAAAAGCACTATAAATAAAGCGATCAAGTAACAGGTAGGAGAAAATGTTCACAAGGTACAGAACAAAAGATTAAAATTCACAATAAATAATGCTTACAGATGAATGAGAAAATGACAAATGACCCAGTAAAAATGGGCAAAGGACATAAACAGGTATATAAGAGAGAAAATCCAGAAGCAAAAACATATCAACAGAAGCTCTGTCTACTACAAATTAAGAAATGCAAATTTAAGCAATAAGAAGAAAAAAGTTCACATTCTTCTAGTTGTTAACAAAGTATAAAGTCTGATAACAAGCACAGAAGGATGTGAGTTGCTAATAGGCATATAAATAGGTACAACCATTGGAAATCAATTCGATACTACCTAGTAAAGCTGAAAATGTCTTTACACCAAGACTCAGGTTTTTTAGTCCAGAGAAACTTGCCTACATATGCACAAGGAAGAATGTATAATATAAGAATGTTTATTACCTCACCCTTTGAGGCAGAAATAAAGAAAATAAAAACAGTCTAATTCTTCACTGGTTGGGAAATAAACAGTATGTAAATATTCATACAGTAGGTTTTCATATAGTAGTTAAAACAAGTAAATCATAAGTACATGTATACAGTGGATCAATTTCAAAAATTTAAGTAAAAATGAAAGTAAATCACAATAGGATACAATCAATATGATACAATATATACAAACATTATTTTGTGCATGTAAAATTATACACAAATTATATCAAATTGAATGTATCCTACTGTGATTTATTTTTATGAACATAACTTTTTTTTCCTTTTTTTTTTTTGAGACAGAGTCTCACTTTGTTCCCTAGGCTAGAGTGCAGTGGTGCCATCTCAGCTACTGCAACTTCTGCCTCCCATGTTCAAGCAATTCTCCTGCCTCAGCCTGCTGAGTAGCTGGGATTACAGGCACACACCACCATGCCTGACTAATTTTGTATTTTTAGTAGAGACAGGGTTTCACCATGTTGGCCAGTTTGGTCTCGAACTGTTGACCTCAAGTGATCTCCCCGCCTCAGCCTCCCAAAGTGCTGGGATTACAGGATGAGCCACCATCATCCAGCCTACTTAAAATGTATATATATACACACACAGTATATATAGAGAAAGCATATATACAGTATCTATATATAGTGTGTGTGTGCGTGTGTGTGTGTGTGTGTCTAAAACATAAACTCATGCATGGCAATAATACATTATTGACAGGAAATAGCTAACCCCAGGGAAAGAAAGCAAAGAGATGGAAGTATGGTTTTAGTTATGTCCTTAATATTATGTATCTATATTATTTTATTTATTTAGAGAAAAAACATTCTGAAGCAAAGATGGTAAAATGTAAATATCATTTAAATTCAGATGGTAGGTAAATGGTTGTCTAATATTCCTTACTGTATACTGGAAATATTTAATGATGAAATTAATTTTTTATTTAAGTTGTTAATAAGAAAAACGCTCAAATTGTTTGGGGAAATACAAAAGCAAGGCATATTGAAGCAATCTGAAAAGGCTCAAGTTCATTAATAGTTCATTTTGCTCCCATAACAAATACTTAATGTAACAACTCCAGTTCAGCCGGAAGAACATCTGTTTTTCAACTTATCTTGGTGAGAGGGGCAGACCCATTTTCTACTTATCTCCCATGACAGTGTGACAATTCAATTTTAAAAGGTTTTCCAGGCTTTCTTTGACCTTACATTTACAAGTCAAAAGACAGATTTAGGCAAGTGAGCAAGTCATTCATACTTCAAATCAGTTTTTGTTATTTATTCAAATTTTTTGTTATATTTACTTCTTGTGTTTTTTGTTTGTTTGTTTTGAGACAGGCTGGAGTGCAATGACATGATCTCAGCCAGGTTCAAGCAATTCTCCTGCCTCAACCTCCCAAGTAGCTGGGACCACAGGCGTGTGCCACCACGTTCAGCTAATTTTTATTTTTATTTTAGTACAGACAGATTTCACCACATTGGCCAGGCTGGTTTGAACTCCTGACCTCAAGCGATCAGCCCTACTCGACCTCCCAAAGTGCTGGGATTACAGGCATGAGCCACCGCGCCTGGCCTTTTATTTCCTTCTTTGGGTTGCTGATTTATTTGTTTGATTTTCTCTGACATTGTATACATTTGATGAAAATGCAAACCAATATAATTTAAGAAATCCCAAACTAAAGAATCACTTTGTACCATGGGTAACCATCACAGTAGCAACTGGTTCAGTCAATAATCATTAATGGGTGCCGAAACTGGTGGGCAAAAGTTCAATGGGAAAGAGTATATAGTCTCGAAGTATCTCACCACAAATTACCTTTTAACTTTAAAGGGAAAAATAGTAACTTCAGAGTGGAGAAAACAGGCAGACATCACTTTAACCAACGTAGCATCATGACTACTGAGACAAACCAATATTATGTGAACTGATGTGTATATGACACAACACATTGAGATTACAGCATCACCTCTGTGCTAACCCTAACCCAAATGCATAACCCGAATCTAAGCATGAGGTGACATTAAACAAACCTAAACTGAGGGACATTCTGCAAAGTAACTGGTCCATATGCTTCAAAAATGTCAAACTCATGAAAGACAAAGAAAGCCAGAGGAATTATTCCAGATGAAAGAAGACAAGAGCGACATGGCAGCTAAATGCAGTAAGTGACGCTGGACTAGACTGGACTCTGTCACAAAATTGTTTGTATTTTCCTAAGAATGACATCATTGGATAATTGGTGATTTTGAGTAATTTGTTTCATGTTGCTTTTGTTGAGAAGCCTCAGAATACAAATTTAATATAAAATACTTAAGGTATTTACACCATAAAACAAGATTAAAACTGTGAAAACATTAGTCTCACCTTGCCCCTGTGTAAGAATAATCCAGTTCTAAGAGATGGTTCTTCAGACTTTGCTCTCAAAAATTACAAACAATTCTCATAGTAACATTGACAGAGAATTTCTAATATATATAGGTCCTGAATATATTACAGATTTCATAAAATAAATTTGAGGACTGTTGGTGGAAGCTCAGTAGCTAATCTATTCTACCGAAAAGTTGAAAAAGGAGAAATGATTAATAAGGCTGTCATAACCAAACAATATGAGTTGTATAGCTTATACCAGCTTTCAGAATTTCACTTAGAAACACAGTGGCAATCAGTCTAGTATCTTGACTTTGATGCAATGCATTCTACTTCCTGTATCATTTAAATGTAGTGAAATTATTATGAAGATGAGTGTTACACATCCCAGTTTTTTGGATAATGCTCTCCATAAATTTTATATATTGACTGCAATGCCAATTATAGTTAAAGGCAAGCTTGTTTCTCATTAACTATGTAACTTCAAGCTAATTACTTGGCTTCTTTGAGCCCTAGAACCTGAATTTGTTATATGATAGGATCAGAATCTCTTGTCTTGGAAATTCTTTTCAAGTCTAGTTGTGGATCATTCGAGATTTCAGTCAATAGTTAAGTTATCCATAAAAATGATATATTTCTTCTAAAGCCAAAATGGAAAACCTCTCTTCTTTAAGAGCAATTCCTTATGTTAGCTTATTTTATGAAGTATTTTAGATACATGAAAAATGTATAATTAAGAATAGAACAAACTTCTATGTACGCACCATCCAACTAAAATACAGAACATTACAGTTTGTTATCTATCATGTTGGCAAAAATCCTCGAGTCTGACAAAATGCCTTATTATCAACTCTGCAGGGAAATAGACACTTTCACATATTGTTGGCAGGAATGCAAAAACAGTATGATGGAAACTTGGCAATATCTAGCAAAATTACATATGCATTTAATCCTGGACACCACAATCACCTTTCTAAATCTATCTCAGAGACATATAGGCAGAAATATGAAATGATGTATATACAAACTTATCCATTGTAGTACTATTTGTAATAGCAAAAGATTGCAAACAATCCAAATGTTCATCAATAAAGGACTAGTTGAAGAAATAATGATGAAATACTCTTCCACTATAAAAAATACTCTATAAGATGCTGTGAATTGCATACAGCATGCTAGCTTTTGTTTAAGAAAGAGGGACTATAAATGTATGTGTATGAGTGTGTGTGGAATAAGCATTTTTTAAAAGTAATAATAGAAGGATAAACCAAAAGCCAATGAAAAATGATTACTTATAGTGGAAGGAAAAAACAGGAATCAGAGGATGACAAATATGCATAAGAAAAGATGTTCAACCTCATACATCATTAGGGAACTGCAAATTAAAATGAGATACCACTACACATATATTAGAATGGCTAAAATTCAAAACACTGACAGCACTAAATGCTTGTGAGGATGTGGACAACAGGAACTCTCATTCATTGCTGGGGGAAATGCAAAATGGTAAAACCACACAGGAAGACAGTTTGACAGTTTCTTACAAAACCAAGCATACTCTTACTATATGATCCAGCAATCATACTCCTTCATATTTGTCCAAATGAGTTGAAAACTTATATCCACACAAAAAGCTATATGTTAATTTTTACAGCAGCTTTATTCATAATTGCCAAACCTTGGAAGCAGACAATGTCCTTCAGTAGGTGAACGGATGAACAACCTGTGGTACATCTTTACAGCAGAGTATTATACAGAACTAAAAAGGAATGAGACATCAAGCCACTTAAAGACATGGAGGAAACTTAAATACATACTGCTAAGTGAAAAAAAAAAAAAAAAAGAAACAGTCTCAGTAGATAATTATGACTGCAATAATCCACCCTTATCCACAGTTTTGATTTCTGCAGTTAACCAAGGCCTGAAAATATTACATGGAAAGTTTCAGAAATAACTAATTCATAAGCTTTAAATTGCACACTGTTCTGAGTAGCATGATGAAGTCTTGTGCTACCCTGCTCCATCCTGCCCTGGACCCAAAACATTCCTTTGTCCAGCACATCCATGCTCTATATATTACCATATATATTCGTTACTTAATAGCTGTCTCTGTTATCAAATCAACATATACAAGAAAGGTGAGTACAGTACAATTAGATGTTTTGAGAGAGAAAGCATATTTATATAACTTTTACTACAGTATATAGTTATAATTGTTCTATTTTATTATTAGTTTTTGTTGTTAATTTCTTACTGTGCATAATTTATAAGTAAACCTTATTATAAGTATGTATTTGTAGGGTTCTATACTATCCATAGTTTCAGGCACCTTCTGTAGGTCTTGTAACATATCCCTTGAGGATAAAGGGGGACTACTATGTATGACATTCAGGAAAAGGCAAAACTATGGATACAGGAAAAGGTCAGTGGTTGCCAGGCTTCTGGGGAGGGATGAATATTGGAACATAAGGGATTTTTAGGGCAGTGAAATTACTCTGTATGCTATTGTAATGGTGGATATGTCATTAGACATTTTTCAAAACCCACAGAATGTGCAACACAAAACAACAAACCTTAATATAAACCATGGTCTTTAGTTAATAACAGTATACTAATGTTGGCTATCAATTGTAATAAATGTACCACAATAATGCAAGACATTAATAACAGGGAAAAAGAGGAAGGCTTTTTGTAAACCTAAGACTGTTTAAAAAAAAAATCTGTTAACAAAAAAGAAAGGCAGGGGACACGGACTGGAAATAAACCTTCTCAGATGAAATCTGTCATATGGTTTTGACTTTCAAAACATGTAAATGTGGCTATTAAATAACCAATTACTTTAAGAAGAAAATAAAAGAACAAAGCAATCCCTAAAAATCTAAACCAAATTGAGACAAGCGAACTTAGCTCTACAGCAAGTTGGTGGCACGACCAAATAGAGAAGAGCTCTGTCTCATGACTGCAAAAGGAATATTTTGGCTTTCATTTTTCTGTGAGATATATCCTAAAGACAAAACATCACAAAGAACTGTAACCTGTATTTAGTCATTTTATTGTTACTTACAACATTGGGGTTGCTATTTTGAAACTGTTATTTTAAAAATACCTATGATACTGGGTGTGGTAGCATGCACCTGTAGTCCCAGCTACTCAGGAGGTTGAGGCAGATTGCTTGAGGCCATGAGTTTGAGGCTGCAGTGAGCTATGATTGTGCCACTGTACTCTACCCTGGGCAATATAGCAAGCACTCTACCCTGGGCAACATAGCAAGACCCTATCGCTAAAATAAATAAATAAATAAATAGCTACATATACCAAATATATATTATTTATATGGTAGGAAAAGACAAATAAATGTTAATGTTATTAAAAACCAAGACTTTTAGCTTAAGAGAACAAGACAAAATATTAAAAAGTAGGTGAAAGTTCTAATCTTTAATTTAAATAGAAAATATCAGTACGAACTCATTATTTACTTTTCTTCTTCTAGAAAACAGTTATTTCCGAATTCTGCCCACTGGAAAAGGTCTGGAAGTAATAATAACTTAGTAGCAACGATCATCCCTAGCGTTCAGATTATAGTCTTCAAAGACTAAGGAAGCAGGGCCTTTGAAGAAATGGCTGATTTCATATAGAATAGGAAATACACATCCTGAGCCTGAGACCACTTGCTATGCCTGAAAGCCAGAAAGCTATCAGAGACTACTAGGGTTATATCAAATTAATGAAAGAGTCAAACTAAAAATGCTCCACTCACCAAAAATGGCAACAATTTGAGCATCAAAAGAGAATAACAAGACACTTACTATATGATGCAATTGAGTAAAAGAATGCAGAGACATGATTCTATTTTTAGGAATTCCTAGAAAAACCTAATATATAGTGACAGGAAGCAGATTAATGGTTGCCTAGGGCTAGAGATGGAGTGGAACTGACTGCAGAGGGACCCAAAGGAATTTTGGGGGGTGATAGAAATATTCTATATTCTAGGCTGGGCACAGTGGCTCATGCCTATAATCCCAGCACTTTGGAAGGCCAAGGCAGGTGGATCACTTGAGGTCAGGAGTTCAAGACCAGCCTGACCAGTATGGTGAAACCCCATCTCTACTAAAAATACAAAAATTAGCTGGGCATGGTGGCAGGCACCTGTAATACCAGTTTCTCAGGAGGCTGAGGCAGGAGAATCGCTTGAACCCTGGAGGCAGAGGTTGCAGTGAGCCAAGATTACACCACTGCACTCCAGCCTGGCGACAGAGCAAGAATCTGTCTCAAAAAACAAACAAGCAAACAAATAAAAAAAGAAATATTGTATATTCTGATTGTGGGAGTAGCTATACAGGCATATGCATTTTTCAAAATTCATTCAACTGCAGTTTCTAAATGAGTGCATTTTATTGCATTTAAATTATACTTCCAATAATATTGATTTAAAAAAAAGGAATAAAGACTGCAATGAATAGAAATCATAAGTGTAAAAATCTCAGTGTCCTTAATAAGTCTTTTTAAAAAATCCTCTTTGTTCACCAATTACCAGGATACCAACTGCTACAGTTTGGAATATTGTTCCCTCTAGATCTCATGTTAAAATTGAATACCCTATGTTGGAGGTGGGGCCCAGTGAGAAGTGTTTGGATCACAGGGGCAGATCCCTCATGAATAGTTTAATGCTCTCTCCCAGGAGTGAGTTCTTACTCAGTAAGTTCTCATGAGAGGCTGTTGTTAAAAGGAGCCTGGCATCTCCTCCGTTTCTCTCTTGCTTCCTCCCTCACCATGTGATCTCTGTACACACCAGGTTTCCTTCACCTTCTACCATGGGTGGAAGCAGCCTGAGGCCCTCACCCGATGCAGATGCCTGTACTGTGCTTCTTGTACAGTCTGCAAAACTGTGAGCCAAACAAACCTCTTTTCATTATAAATTTCTCAGCCTCAGATATTCCTTTATAGCAACATACAACAGATGAAGACACCAAATCATTATTCTAAAAATCGATAAATGTAAGTTATCACTTACCCTGCTTTTCTTATGTGGGCCGGACTTCAAGGTACCTAGTGGTTGAGGAGGGAAAGTTCTTTATTGAACAATTACAGTTAATAAATGCAGAAAGAATGATAAAATTAGAAAATTACTATTTTTGAAATATTTTACAAAATGATGGATCTAAGTAATAACCATCAGTGGTTTCTAAAACCATTAGGCGAAAGATAGACAAAGATCCTTAATACTATATCTATTGATGAATCAGGTCAACCACATTTGAACCACATTTAACTGATGGATAACCAGACATTATGTGCTTCTTGATGTGATACAATAGGAAGTATAGAGCATCATATATAAAGTATCTTACCTAAATAAATAAATCTTAAAAACTGAATCAAAAACAAACCTCTAAATCTTACTGTCAGCTTGTAGGAAGTACTATTTTGTACTCACTAAATGAGAAAACGTAGTGAGTCTGAGCTTAGCAAGCTTAGTGAAGATGTAGAACACTGGAAACTCTTACACCCTGCTGCCAGGAATGCAAATTGGCCCACGCAGTTTGAATTCCACAACACATACAAAATGGGGAAAACCACCTCCTTGCCACTAGATGGTGCTTATTGGCTTTTGAGTAGTTTATTGTATTGTTTTCTATTACATTGCTGCATTCCTCTTTTTACTTCTGGTGGATCACTGGAGGAAGGGACTGGGCACTAGGGACTAGAGCCTCACCAGAATGTTGTCACTGGGATCCCAAAAGCCATAGCTGCTGTGGAACTATGTTGCCCCTGGGGACACATCTCTGAGAGCTGTTGTTTCCCCTAGCCACTTACATTATTCAGTTCCTTAGCAATATCTATCTCTAATCCTGTGTCAAGGGTATTTTTCTGAAGAATATATTTTTCAATACAGTCTTATTATTTTTAATTATTTCACATAATATCTGTGCTCTCTATTTACCTTTTTTAAGATAACTTTGAAATTATAAAATATGGTACAAGAAAATCCTATACATACTTCACCTAGGTCCCAGGTTCACCAGTTATTATCAATTTACCATTCTCTCTCTCTCTAAATCATATGTACATAATTTATATATGCCATATATAAATTACATGTATTATTTTATATAATTTTTATATATTATATATAATTTATATATTTTATAATTTATAGATATGTATATAATTTATAGATATATTACATAATTTATATATAATTTATATATTTTATAATTATATATAGTATATGATACATAGTTTATATATTATGCATATATATACATTTCTAAACCATTTACTAGTGAGTTGCAGACATAATGCCCCACTGGCCTTATAAACACAGACACTATTCTATAAAACCACAGCATACCCATCAAAATCAGGAAATTAACATGGATATAGTGCTATCTAATGTACAGACCCCTTTCAAATTTTACCAATTATCCCAATAATATCCATTATAGCAAACATACAACAAAACAAAATAAGAAACAAAAAACCCACAATTGTTTAAAACCCTCTTTCCCTTTCACCCTTTCCTTTCTGTTCCAGGACTCAACCCAGGATTATCCACAGCATTTAGTTGTCATGTACGTATCTTCTTTAATCTGGACAGCTCCTCGGGCTTTCCTTGTCTTTTATTATCTTGACATTTTTGAAGGCCAGATATTTATATCACCTTCCGTTTGGGTTTGTCTCATATTTTTTCATGATCAAAGTTATGATTTTGCAAGGCAGGACTATCACAAGTGACACTGTGTTAGTGCATCATATTAGGAGGTGCACAATGTCAGTTTGTCCTATTACTGGTAAATTAACCTTTATCATTTTGTTTGTCCACTGTTAATCTTATAAATAAATATGTTTAGCTATTATTAAATAATTTACAAAGCATTTTATGGGGAGCTACTTTGAGAATATGTTAAGTACCTTTTCTCTCATCAAACTTTAACTCACTATTTTGCCTCCTATTTTAGTATGGTTGTTATCAAATGGTGATTCTCTAATTCCATTATTTATTTATTTATTTTGAAATGGAGTTTTGCTCTTGTTGCCCAGGCTAGAGTGCAATGGCGTGATCTAGGCTCACTGAAACCACCTTCGGTGTTCAAGCAGTTCTCCTGTCTGAGCCTCCTGAGTAGCTGGGATTACAGGCACCCACCACCACACCTGGCTAATATTTGCTATTTTTAGTAGAGACGGGATTTCACCATGTTGACCAGACTGGTCTCGAACTCCTGACCTCAGGTGATCTGCCCGTCTTGGCTTCCCAAAGTGCTGGGATTACAGGTGTGAGCCACCATGCCCGACCTATTATTTCTTTTACATTAACTATTTGGCTTAAATTGCAAAGAAGAGCTTTCCATTTATTTATTTATTCATATCTTTGTATCAGTATAGGTTCATGGATTCTATTTTATTCAATGACTTATAATCTGTTACTAATGTTACTTATTTTGATGTTCAAATTGTTTTATATTTGGCAAGTGGGATCCCCTTCAGTTTGAATCCTTTGTCATTTAATGTGGTTCAAATCTACTTTGAGAGCTTTCTTATTTTCTGGTGGAAGAAGATGTTTCACACTCAGCTTATACTTTCATTGGCACAGCCCTGAAACTGGTGACTTCTCCATGAGCCTTGGTTCCTTTTAGTAAGGTATTTAAAAACCAAGATGTGGGTACGAAATGTGCTTATCGCTACAAAGATGCCACTGTTCACAGACCCTCTTACCAAACACAGCCAGAGAATACAGATTCCTATCTCTTTCAAAATCTATATTTGCATATTAATACCACTATGAGATCACAGAAGTATCTATAATTCTAATCATTTACCACCGACTTTTGTTTTTGAGATGGAGTCTCACTCTGTCCCCAGGCTGGAGTACAGTGGTGTGATCTCGGCTCACTGCAACCTCCGCCTCCTAGGTTCAAGCAATTCTCCTGTCTCAGCCTCCCAAGTAGCTGGGACTACAGGCACTTGCCACCATGCCCAGCTAATTATTATATTTTTAGTAGAGACAAGGTTTCACCATGTTGGCCAGGATGGTCTCAATCACAGAGTTTATTCTAGCCTTTCCTCTTTCTGTATTTGTTCTCCTTACTCTGTAAGAAAGTTGTCTTTCATTGCCCTTAATCTATTAATTTTCCCTGTAGGTAATCAATATTCAGATGAAGTGAATTATCTCCTTGACAGAAACCACCACACCATATCCACAGTTTACTTCCTCAGCCCCAGCCCCAGCCCCTCTAAAATTTTCAGGCACATGACATCAGTCTCCCTACCCCAAATGATCTCCAGTCTCTCACGATTTCTACCTTCCCTGCACTGTGCAAGTAGGATCAAGCACCAAGGCCTGACTATCCTACCTCCTAAATTTTTCCTGAATCTGCATTTTCCTCTATGTTCTATGTGATTGTATGCCTAGGAAAACCTTGCCAACTGCCTAGCTAATCATTGATGTCTTTGAGAGAGCTAATATAGTCTTTCTCCCTCTCCCTCTAATTTTTTTGACTTATTAAAAATTATTAAGGGTTGGCCAGGCACAGTGGCTCACGTCTGTAATCCCAGCACTTTGGGAGGCCAAGGTGGACGGATCACGAGGTCAGAAAATAGAGACCATCTTGGCTAACACGGTGAAACCCCGTCTCTACTCAAAACACAAAAAAATTAGCTGGGCGTGGTGGCCGGCGCCTGTAGTCCCAGCTACTTGGGAGGCTGAGGCAGGAGAATGGCGTGAACCCGGGAGGCGGAGCTTGCAGTGAGCCGAGATAGCTCCACCGCACTCCAGCCTGGGTGACGGAACAAGACTCCGTCTCAAAAAAAAAAAAAAAAAAAAAAAAATTATTAAGGGCCTTATTAGTCACAGGTAAAGATCAGCATATTTCCCCGGCCATGCTTGTTATCGTCCTGGTAATTATTCAAAGCGTTCAAGAATTGAACGTGAGAAGTTAAGCCTTGGTCCTGGCCCACAAAGTGGGGAGAATGATAGCCAGGTGACAGAGCTATTTTAATTAAAGGATGGAGGGAGCGGGAGAAGGTGGGAGGCCATTTCTGTCAGTTCAGCCTCACTGGTGGGCTCCTTATCCTCTAGCTTCCAATCCTAATCTCTAATGGGTAAGATCCAAAGCTCAGCTCTTCTCTCCTATTCTGGCAGGGATTAAATTCAGTATGAATCAGCTACTAACTAATTGCTGAGCTTCTATGGGTAACTCAGGTTGATTCTGCACTCTTTCTAGTAATTTACCCAGGAGTCCAGGTGACCTGTACTTGTCTTTTAACAATTTTGCTTTGTCAACCATCTTGCTTTATCACTTCAGAGCTGATGTAACAGGTGAGTGTGGGGTAGGGTTGAAAAAAAGCAACCTTTATTCTGATTATAAAAGAAATCATTACATTATAGAAATTGGAGAAAAATAAAATGAAGAAAAGAAAAATCACCTATAATATCACAACCCCTGATATAATGTTTTCCAGTTTTTGCTATGGTTTTATAAAATAAACTTGACATTATAGTAAGTATTCACCTTTATACTGTTTTTCTTTTTCTTTCTTTCTTTCTTTCTTTTTTTTTTAGAGACAAAGTCTTGCTCTTCCACCAAGGCTGGAGTGCAGTGACACAGTCACAGCTCATTTTTGGCCTCTTTGAACTCCTGGGCTCAAGCAATCCTTCTGCCTCAGCCTCCTGAGTAGCTGGGACTGTAGGTACAAGCCACCATGCCTAGCTAATTTTTAAAATTTTTTTTGTAGAGACAGAGTCTCAAACTCTGTCTGCTGGTCTCAAACTCCTGGCCCCAAGTGATCCTCCACTTCAGCCTTGTTTTTTTCTTAACATTATAATATAAGCATTCTTCTATTTAAAACTTATTTTAAAACATTAATAAAAATATAGATGTGTCTAATTTCACAAGGCACAAATTTTTTACACGGAGGTTGTTTTCAGTTTTTTACTATTATAAATATTTCCAAAATAAACATTTATGTACATAAATCATTTTTCCACATTGATAATTACTTTCTTAGGTTAAATTGCCAGATCTAGAATTATCTGGCCTAAATCTGTGAATACAGTTAAGCTCTTGGAGAATATTGCCTTATTGTTTTTCAAAAAGCTTGCTGTAATTTGCACTTTCATGCGCTGTGTATGAGAGTGAGTGCTTTTTTCACACCCCAAACATTGCACCTTAAAAAACAGAGTAAGAAGTAATATGATGAAAAGGGGAGACATGAAAAAGGGACATCAAGCCGTCACTTGAGAGAGAACATTCGCTTCTGAGTTCTCCCCTTCGACGTGAGTATGTGATGGGGCTATTTAGCCATTCTGATCTTCTTGGGGGCCTTTAGCCTTGTCTTATGTACATGTCTAGGGAAACAAAAGATCTGAAATAGTAAGATGCCTCGGTGCTGCTGGAATTTAAACTTACCATTTGACAGGAAAGAGAAGGAAATTAGATTGCAGAGGATGGATACTTTGGAACATCCTTCCTCCCTCCTTTTTTCTCACTCTTCACATCTGACCAATCAACAAATCCTGCTACTCTGCTTCCTCTCTAGACACAATAGCCTCCTAACAGATCTCCCTCAAGTCCATCCTTCTCCCAGAGTAATCTGTCTAAAGCACAAAGTCAGCCATCACCAGCCCCACGAACTCCTTTGAAATACCTTCAAGGATGCTTCTGCTTACAGAATGGAGGTGAAGCTTTTTACCCTGAAAGCAAGGGTGTCCTGACTTATTCCCAACCTGTTATCACTCCTTCATCTTTTCCTTTCTCCTTCCTTGTACATTATGCTTAATTAATAGCAAATACTGGTAGTTACTGCCCAAACACCATTCTATTTCTTGCCTCTAAATCGTTCGTTCCCACTACCTAGCCTAACTTTCCTCATTCTAATAATGACTAGGGCAGTATTCTATTCAAAATATTCTTTTTCAAAAATATTAATCGCCCACCCCTGGGGTAATATCATACTTCCCTGCTCCACAGAAATCAGGTTTGGACACATAATTCATTTGGACCAATAGTATGTGGGCAGAAGTTATGTTTGTCACTTCCAAGCAGAAGCTTCACAAACCAGAATGTGACTTGCTTTGGGTTTTTTTTTTCTTTTTCCCTGCTATGAGATCAATAATGTTCTAGAGGCTGCTTCATCAGCTTGGGTCCTAACATGAAAATATTGGCAATCTGGAATATATATGAATGAGACGTAAACCTTGATTACTGATAGCCCCTGAGATGTTGGAGTCATTTGTTACTGCAGCATAATGTATCCTATCCTGACTGATATACTGGCCATCTCCTAATCATTCTTTCAGACTAGTCATTACTTCTATGAGGTTCTGTACATGTATAGCTGCCTAATACTTAATGATACAAATAAATGTTTTGTTTGGATGATATGGTTTGGATCTGTGTCCCCACCCAAGTCTCATGCTCAATTGTAATCCCCAGTGTTGGAGGTGGGGCCCAGTGGGAGGTGACTGGCTCATGGGGCAGAATTCTTATGACTGGTTTTGTAACATCCTTCTTGGTACTGCATAGTGTGTGCATTCTCACGAGATCTGTTTGTTTAGAAGTGTGTAACACCTCCTCTCTCTCTCTCTCTCTCTTTCTCTCTTGGTCCTCCCCCTGCCATGTAAGACTCATGCTCCCACTTTGCCTTCTGCCATGCTTCTAAGCTCCTTGAGGCCTCCAGAGAAGCAGAAGCCACTATGTTTCCATATAGCCTGCGGAACCATGGCCAATTAAAGCTCTTTTCTTTATAAATTACCCAGTGTCAGGTATTTCTTTATAGTAGTTTCAGAACTGACTCATACATTGGGGAAGGCTCCATTGCATGACGTTTGGCAAAAACAGATTCTGCCTCCCACTAAGGAAGCCAGAAAGAGCAGATACTTGCTCTCCTAGACTCCTCACAGCTAGGGAAGTACCATGTGACCTAAGGTCAGCCATTTGGAAGTTCCCTGCTCAGGATTTAAGAGTTTTGAATCAAAGAAGCAAGGACAGGACAGTAGAACATTAATTCTGTTGCTGGAGGCAATATCCAGCATCCAGTGGAGTGACAGTAGTGAGAACAGAGTCAATGGGTGAGAACAAGTGTCCAAGATAAGCAGACTGTTCCGGTGGTATCTCTGACTGAGTCCCAGACTGCCTAGTCCCCTCAGTTCCTGTTCATTTTCTGACTCTGCTCCTCCAGTTTTCCCAATGATTCTTTTCTTTTTCCTTTTTTTTTTATTTTTTGAGATGGAGTCTCACTCTGTCACCTAGGCTGGAGTGCAGCGGTGTGATCTTGGCTCACTGCAACCTTCACCTCCCAGGTTCAAGTGATTCTTCCACCTCAGCCTCCCGAATAGCTAGAATTACAGGCATGAGCCATCACGCCTGGCTAATTTTTTGTACTTTTAGTAGAGATGGGGTTTCACCATGTTGGCCAGGCTGGTCTCGAACTCCTGACCTCAAGTGATCGCCTGCCTCATCCTCCCAAAGTTCTGGGATTACAGGCATGAGCCTCCACACCTGACCTATCATGGATCTTTGCTGAGAAAACTTACTTGAGGTCTGTAGCTTTATCTGTATATTGTATTTACATCTCTATATGAAACAGAGCGTTTCAGCTCGTTAATACTCCATAATTGTGAATGAAAATTAAATAGCAGGTTTCAAGTTGGTAGGGAACCTATGGCAATGCTTGAAGAGGAGGGGATCAAATAAGACATGGAATTGTGAGAGAAATCCACCTTAACATAATTCAGGTTAAATTTGGATATTTTAATATTTGTAGTAATCTATCACATCCACACTCTTCAGGGAAGGTCTGAGAGTTGAGTATTGCTTAGAAGGAAGGGAAAGTTGAGAGTAGAGAAATGCTGTGTCTCACCTCTGTTGCATGCACTTAAAAGAGATAATTTATAAATGTCAGATTTGGATTACTGTGCTATTCTATTTTAGCTTCTATTTTTGTTACTTTTATTAAATTTTCTTCTCTTTTATTGTAATATCTGATTATTTTATACGTGATAACTATGGACAGCAGAATTTTTACAAACTTATTTCCTGAAACTAAAATGATAACCATTTTGGAAAGTGCTTTTGGATGTCTAGTTAATTTGAAGATGGACATGTAACCCAGAAATTGTACCTGTAGGTATATATCCTAGAGAAACTCTTACATATATGCACAAGGAGATACATACAAGACATATACAAGTGTGTACTTGCAACATTGTTGGTTATGTCTTCTGTTAATAGAAGAATAAATAAATTAATTGTGGTCTATTTATTGAACAGTATACCATACAGTAGTGAAAAAGAATGAGCTAGGGCTACATGTATTAACATGGGTGAATCTTGAAACCACAATGCTGAGGGAAAAAGAAGATTGCATAAGAATACCAATAATAGTAAAAGAGCATTTGAAACAGTGTGGCATAGTCATGCAGATGTGCTGGTATCAGACTCCCTTGGTTCAAATGTGCTTCCACTGTTTACTGACAGTAAGACCTGGGCAAATCTCTAACCTTGGTTGGCCTCCAATTTCTTATCTGTAAAACAGGGATAATATTTTCCACATCTTACGGTTATTGTGAAAATTACAATAAGTTAGTACTAAAGTACGAAGAGGAGTACATAGCACCATTATTTTTATGTATATTGTATAAGAATGTGTACATATTGGTAAACATATATACAAATAAATGAGTGAAAATGACAAACACAAATTCATGATAGTGGTTATCTCCTGGAAAAGGAATATTTATTGATCTGTGGTGGGTACATGATGATTTGTTGTTATTCTTCTTATGCCTTTGTGTATGACTGAACTATTTTATGATAAAATTTATGGGCCGGGTGTGGTGGTTCATGCCACTTTGGGAGACTGAGGCAGGCAGATTACAAGGTCAGGAGTTCAAGACCAGCCTGGCCAACATAGTGAAACCCCTGTCTCTACTAAGAATACAAAAATTAGCTGGGCATGGTGACATGCACCTGTAATTCCAGGGAGGCTGAGGCAGACTTGAACCTGGGAGGCAGAGGTTTCAGTGAGCTGAGATTGTGCCACTGCACTCTAGCCTGGGTGACAAGAGCAAAACATTGCAAAAAAAAAAAAAGTATACATCTATATAAACTATACGTATATTTTATATACTTTTAAAATATATATATTTTATATATGTTATATATATTATATATATATTTTATATATATATACACTTTTTTTTTTTTTTGAAACAGAGCCTCACTCTGTTACCCAGGCTGGAGAACAGTGGTGCTATCTCCACACACCGCAACCTCTGCCTCCTGGGTTCCTGGGTTCAAGTGATTCTCCTGCCTCAACCTCCCAAGTAACTGAAATTACAGGCATGCACCACTATACCTGTTGCGGGAAGTCAGGGACCCCGAATGGAGGGACCAGCAGAAGCCACAGCAGAAGAACATAAATTGTGAAGATTTCATGGACATTTATTAGTTCCCCAAATTAATGCTTTTATAATTTATTACGCCTGTCTTTACTGCAATCTTTGAACATAAATTGTGAAGATTTCATGGACATTTATCACTTCCCCAATCAATACTCATAATTTCCTTTGCCTGTCTTTAATCTCTTAATCCCATCATCTTCATAAGCTGAGGATGTATGTTGCCTCAGGATCCTATGACGATTGTGTTACCTGCACAGATTGTTCGTAGAGCATGTGTGTTTGAACAATATGAAACCTGCACACCTAGAAAAGGAACAGGATAACAGCGATTTTCAGGGAACAAGGGAAATAACCATAAAGTCTGACTGCCTGCGGGGCCAGGCAGAATAGAGTCATATTTCTCTTCTTGCAAAAGTGAATAAGAGAAATATCACTGAATTCTTTTTCTCATCAAGGAACAGCCCTGGGAAAAGAATGAACTCCCAGGGGGAGGCCTCCAGAATGGCTGCTCTGGGAGTGTCTGTCTTATGCAGTTGTAGATAAGGGATGAAATATGCCCTGGTCTCCTGCAGCACCCCGAGGCTTGTTAGGATTGGGAAATTCCAGTCTGGTGAAATTCTAGTCAGACCGGTTCTCTGTTCTTGAACCCTGTTTCCTGTTAAGATGTTTATCAATGACAGTGCGTGCACAGTGGGACAGGGAACCTCATCAGTAGTTCTAATTTCACGCTGGCCTTGTGACTTTGCCCTGCTCATTTGCCTTGTGATATTGTATTGCCCTTGAAGCATGTGATCTCTGTAACCCACACCCTCTTAGTACACCCCTCCCCTTGTGAAATCCATAATAAAAACTTACTGGTTTTGCAGCTCAGGGGGCATCAGGGAACCTGCTGACAGGTGACATCTCTCCCGGACACCCAGCTTTAAAATTTCTCTCTTTTGTACTCTTTCCCTTTATTTCTCAGATCGGCCAACACTTAGGGAAAATAGAAGAGAACCTCTCTTATACCTTTGTGTACGACTGAACTATTTTATGATAAAATGTATGGGCCAGGCACAGTGGCTCACGCCTGTGATCCCAGCACTTTGGGAGGCCAAGGCGGGCAGATCACAAGGTCAGGAGTTCGAGACCAGCCTGGCCAACATAGTGAAACCCCTGTCTCTACTAAAATACAAAAATTAGCTGGGCATGGTGGCACATGCCTGTAATTCTAGGGAGGCTGAGGCAGGCTTGAACCTGGAAGACCGAGGTTTCAGTGAGCTGAGATCCTGCCACTGCACTCTAGCCTGGGTGACAAGAACAAAACATTACATAAAAAAAGTGTGTGTGTGTATATATATATATATATAATATACACATATTTAATATATACATACTTTTAAATATATATAATATATACATATATATATACACACACACACACACGCACACTTCCTTTTTGTTTTGAGATAGAGTCTCACTCTGTTGCCCAGGCTGGAGTGCAGTAGCGCTATCTCCACTCACTGCAACCTCCGCCTCCTGGATTCCTAGGTTCAAGTGATTCTCCTGCCTCAGCCTCCTGAGTAGCTGAGATTACAGGCATGCACCACTACACCTGGCTAATTTTTTGTATTTTTAGTAGAGACAAGGTTTCACCATTTTGGCCAGGCTGGTAACTCCTGACCTCAAAGTGATCTACCCGCCTTGGCCTCCCATAGTGCTGGGATTACACACATGACCCACTGCATATCTGTTCTATTTTATGATAAAATTTAAATCGAATGAAATTTATTCTTAAAACTACAGTGTAATCAAATTTCTGAGAAATTGGAAACTAGAAGAAAAACTCCAAATTATACCATCTTATCCCACAATTTTAAAAATTAAGTAATTTTGCTGGGAGCAGTGGCTGACGCCTATAATCCCAGCACTTTGGGAGGCCAAGGCAGGAGGATCACGAGGTCAAGAGATCAAGACCATACTGGCTAACATGGTGAAACCTCATCTCTACTAAAAATACAAAAAATATTAGCTGGGTGTGGTGGTGGGCACCTGCAGTCCCAGCTACTCAGGAGGCTGAGGCAGAAGAATGGTGTGAACCTGGGAGGCGGAGGTTGCAGTGAGCCGAGATTGCACCACTGCACTCCAGCTTGGGCGACAGAGCAAGACTCTGTCTCAATAAAATAAAACAACAACAACAAAAAAACTAAAATAAAATAAAATGGAAATGAAAATTAAGTAATTCTTCCAACAACTGAGTGAGATTGGTGAATGAGAATGTTATTTTTGCAGCATTCTTCATATAGCCAAAACATGGAATCAATCCAAATGGACACCAACAGGAGAGGGGATAAACACAGTGTGGTATATCCACACAATGGAATACAATTCAGCAATAAAAGAGGAATGAGATGGTGATATATGCTACAACTTCAATGAAATTCAAAATCATGCTCAGTGAAAGGAGCCAGACACAAAAGACCACATATTATATGATTCTATTTCTATGAAATGTCTAGAGAAGGCAAATCTGTAGAAGGAAAGAGTAGATTAGTGGCTGCCTAGGGCTTCAGAAGGAACAAGGAGTAACTGCAAATGAGCATGAAGTTGGTGGGACAACGGAAATATTCTACAACTTAGTGATTGTGTTGATTACAAAACTTTGTATAATTACTCAAACTAATTATACACTTAAAAGGGTGAATATTATAGTATATAATATATGTCAATAAAGCTATTTTAAAAAGCAGTCTTGGCCAGGCACGGTGGCTCATGCCTATAGTCCCAGCATTTTGGGAGGCCAAGGTGGGTGGACTGCTTGAGGCTAGGAGTTTGAGTCTAGCCTGAGCAGCATGGTGAAACCCCATCTCGACAAAAAAATTCAAAAATTAGCCAGGTGTGGTGGCAGGCACCATCTACTTGGGAGGCTAAGGTGGTCTCGAGATGGCCTGACCCCAGCAGGTTAAGGTCGCAGTAAGCCAAGTTCACACCACTAAACTCCAGCCAGGGCAACACTGCAAGACCCTGTCTCAAAAAAAAAAAAAAAAAAGAAAAAGAAAAAAGAAAAACAGTCTTAAAAATAGAATAAACATTTATGTTTGGGTGGGAAGGGAACGTTATTTCCATTTATAGGCATGAGCATGGAAGTATATGATCCTGAGAGAACCCAGAATCCTACTCCCTATGTCAGCAGAAACTCCTTTCTGTCAGCGTATCTGTGAGAAGGCCACCTTGGAGTAAGACACTTACCAACGTGGAATTGCCACAGTTAAAAATAAAAAAATAGTAGTGGTGGTACTGTTGGCTGAGAGAAAGCCTGAGATGGTGCTCCTAGTTCTTCGTGACCTGTGCGTGGTTTACAAGAGATTTAGAAGTTCCTGTATGCCCTGATTTGCGGAGGGTGAGCACCACGCCTGATAGAGTGAACTGAAAGAAACCTGGAGATTGAGATTCTGGAACCATGTATCATATATATGTTGATAACCCCCAAATTTATATCTCCAACTTAAATCTTGTACCTAACTGTAGGCTCCCATCTCCAATGACCAACTGGGTGTCTACTCTTGCACAGAAAGATCAAACTAAACAAAGCACCAAATGACACTCTTCATTTCTTCAGCCCTAAATCTCCTCCATCCCACTACTCTCCCTGATGGTCACCCTCTCTCCTTTCCACCCCTCACCCATATCCACTGTCCCAGTCTCTTCAGCATGGAATCTACTTTCTCTATCACCACTGATATGGACAGGAGACATGGAAATACTCGGCAGAGGAGGGCAATTCCTCAGCAAAGGCCCCACCCTCAAATCTGGAGACCCACAGCCCTAAGAGGGAACAGGCATTTTTGCTTTCACACTTAGAAAGTTGCCTTTTGGCCTACCACACCCCCCTATCCTGTACCCATGGAAACCTCAAACCCCAGACTCCAGAAGCAGACGAGGAGATGAGGAAATGGGGAGATGAGGAGACAACCAGACGAATGCCATGGCAGAGAAAGAGAGAAGAGAAGGAACCTCTGAATGCCAAGAGGAGCTCGGCTGGGGGTGGTCAGAGAGGAGTTTGGCTGCTGGATGGCCAAAACTCTAAGGGAAGATCATCTTCCCACTCCATTCCCCTTTTAGCTCACCATCCATGCCACTGAGAGCCACCTCCACCACTCACTAAAACTCTGCATTCATCCTTCAAGCCCATACGTGATCAAATTCTTCTGGGACATTGGGCAAGAGCTTGGGATACAGAAAGCTGTCACACTGGTCCCCTCCTTGCAAAAAGGCAGAGGGTCCATTGAGCTGGTTAACACTTACGTTGTCTGCAGATGGCAAGGCTAAAAAAGCATTGTAACACTGAGGCTGCAGGCACTCACCCCTAGACACTACCATGGGGCTGGAGCCCAAAGCACTTGTCCCCACTCCTGCACCTGCCCAATTGTGCTCCCTCTCTTGTCAGGAGTTTGAGCAGTAGTGGAGACCGAATGGGCTAGCCACACTCCTGTCGCACATTCTGCAGGGGGAATCAGGGAACTCTCCCTTTGCCGCCTTTGCCACCTTTGCCACCACCTGTTCTTGGCCACCATCATTTGTCTCCTGGATGAAGCAACAACTTTTTAACAGGCCTCTCTGCTTCCACTTTTGCTTTCCTCCAATCTATCCTCCACACAAAAGCAAAGCTCATTGCAAATTGGGTCGTCACTCAAGTGCTTAAAACTCTTCAACAGCTTCTCATTGTACACACAATAAATCCAAATTCTTCACCTTGGTCTGTAAGGCCCTGAACAATCCGGTCCCCACCTAATTCCCTACAGCACCAAATGGCATTCTTCCCCTTACTTACTACATTTACTTATGTTTGTTCTTCTCTCAATCTTCACAATTCCCTAAGCTTTTTCCATCTCAAGAGTTTGGCATCCACTGTTTCTTCAATTTGTACCAATCCTTCACCTTCTCATCTTTCAAACTTCAGTTTAAATGCCACTCCCTCAAAGTCACCTTCCCCACTCATTCTATCTAAGGAAGCTTTCCTCTTTACTCTCTGCCTTCATTCTTCATTTGTTTTCTTCATAGCACTTCTCATAATTTGCAGCTATTATGTATTGGTTTATATATTGTTTATACAACTTCCCTTACAAAAATTGAAATTCTATGAACCATATGCCGTTCACTATTGTAGCTCCAGCATCCAACATACCTGGAATGCTGTAGCTGCTCAACAAATGTTTGTTAAATGAAAGCACTTAGAAAATCACACAGATATTTCCCCCTATTGTCCAATTTTCAGAAAGAAACAATTTTGTTGGCCATATCAGGGCAGTTTTGATTATAAGTAATAGAACACCACCTAAGCCTAAATAAAAGACAGACTTTTTTTTTTTTTTTTTTGAGAGGGAGTCTTGCTCTGTCGCCCAGGCTGCAGTGCAGTGGCGCCATCTGGGCTCACTGCAGCCTCTGCCTCCTGGATTCAAGTAATTCTTCTGCCTCAGCCTCCTGAGTAGCTGAGACTACAGGTGCACGCCACCATGCCTGGCTAATTTTTGTATTTTTAGTAGAGATGGGATTTCACCATGTTGGCCAGGCTGGTCTTGGACTCCTGACCTCAAGTGATCTGCCCACCTTGGCCTCCCACAGTGCTGGGATTACAGATGTGAGTGCCTGGCCAAGAGAAATTTTAATACGCAGACACACTGTTCTCCCAGGAAGCTGAAGGGCAAAAGCATAGGTATGTCTTAGGAAAGAACTCAAAGCAGGAATTACTGCAAGGTAGAGAACTCAAGGATTTTGCCCTACTTGCAAGCTATCAAGTTAGCCTGCCTCAGTTTCATGGCAGAAGACACAAGATTCCTTCATTAGAGACAAAGGACAATGTATCACTCATAGCAATAGTAGCCAGAGTATTGGCATTTGCTCTGGTTTGCACAAGGAGACATGAAGAAAGCCAGGTGGGGCTTATACACCCAATGGGCTGTGTTACCAGTGAGAAACTCTGAGTTTAGGGAACCCAAATCTTTATAATGGTCAGTAAGTACCTGACCTTTGCTCAGAAGGGACACATTACCTTTATTTATCTTTATATTGGATAGTAAACAAATTTGCTCTTTGCTCCACAGGGATAAATTATCTCTGTTCTAAGACTGTTTGCTATGTAAACATCCCTGAAATGATATTGCAGAACAAGAGCAGCCAGTGCCACATCACAAGATGTGCAGAAATGCAAGCGATCCATGGAGAAATGTCTCCCTGTTAACAAGCAGGTGTGGAGGAAGAGCTAAGCAGGAAAAAACTATAAATATCCACCATAGATACATCTCTGGAGCTGTGGTACCTTCTACAGTGGCTAAGGCAATGAGTCTAGCACTTGTTACAAATGAATTCAGGGAATATTCATTAATTTGTATTTTAGAAAACATTTACCATTAGATTGTTTTTCTTAGGAAAAGCATTGATATCTCTAAAAGGAAATTTTGAAAACAATATTAATGTGTCACAACAATATATATGAAGGAAAACAATTTAAATTGCTGTCAATGATGAATTTGAAATAATTTTTTCATGGACTCTTATTTTTTATTTTCTGTTTCTGTTTCTTAAAGAAATATTGTAGCAAAGGGGAAAGTAGGCTATTGTTTGATGTTTTTCCTGCTTGAGGGAATCTGAAGTATTCTGATTCCATATGAATAAAAAAATTGGAACACTTATAGATACTTTTTAAAAATTCTAAGGCAGAACTAAGGGGATTGAATACCCTGGGAACTCTCAATAACCATTTCAGATATTTTTATTATATTTATACATGCTTTTGAAATTCTGGTTAGCCACAATTCTGTGGATGATGAAGTCATAGTCTTAGGAGATGAATCACTAGCCAAGGCTTACTGCTACCGGTATAAACTTACTCTATAATTTCTCTCTGCCTGATTGTTGTAGAATGGTAGCTTGTAAGTAAACCAGTGATTTATTTGTTTATTGTATTCAAATGATGAATTTGAAATAATTTCATTGATGGCCTCTCATTTTTAATTTTCTGTTTCTGCTCATTAAAGAGATACTGTAGAAAAGGGACAAGTAGGCTATTGTTTGATGTTTTTCCTGCTTAAGGGCAAGCAACTTGTCTTAAGTTGTTGAAGCCATAATACATTGGCCTTGAATTAGTTTAACTGACTTTATAGAAAATTTAGCATAGCAATGAAGCACTTAAATATTTAGTAAATTAAGAAAATGGTCCTCAAATCAATTACAATACCAGGATTTTAGATCTCAGTGAAGGATGAATATTTAGAAGCTTCCTTCCCTCTAAATCAGTGTTAATGCTTTTTTTGTCTGTCTCTGAAATTTAAGAAAGATAATCCCTGTTTTTTCCTTGTTTCTCCCATTTCTAACCCAAGAGAAAATGAAACTATTTCAGTCATATTTAGCAGTAGAGTTAATTTACTAGCAAATCTAAGTGGAACAAATTACACACTGTTTTTCATGTGAGAAAATATGTTCTTAAGTTAGAGGACTATTTCAATAACAAATATCCCTTAGAATCTACATGCAAGACACTAGCTTATCTAATGAGAAAAGTCAGAGAAGTAAAACAACAACAAAACAACTTCACATTCTTTAATATGTTCATTCAGAATATTAAATGCCATTAACCAACCATCATTATTATAAAATTTACTATTTAGATAAGTGAGTTTTAGTACAGTGCTATTTAAAGTATGGAACTGTTACTGGTGTGTGATAAGTACAGAAATTGAGACCAAGCATTTGGAAACCTAGAGCAATTTGACATAGCAATCTTCTGTTGAATCTAATAATAAATTTTTTTTTCAATTTTTCAATTCTCCTATGGAGAATGATATTTGGAAATACAAATAAGAAGACTAGTTCTTACCACAGATAGTTTTAGAAACCTGTTTTAGTATAAAGCCATCATTTAGTATAAAGTCATCTATTATTACTATTACTCTGAAGTGGTTACTGAGCATTACAGCAGTAGGTAGGATTATAAGTTGTTTACTAAATATGCTAGATTTATTGACTCATGTATTTATTTATTGAGAATCCAAAATACTTGAAGTACTTGATGAAGTTGATGTCCTAACCATTGCCTCTCCGCCCATATTCTCTCTTGGAAATATTACAGGATTCTGCTCACTTCTGACTCTAGCCTCAGCATGCTGTACCATGGTGGGCTAATATTAGTTAGTCTAGTAATACATGAGTCTAATATCATGTCATCTAAGAATCTGGAATTGGGAAACTGAGAGACTGAGTGATTAGGTCATAGGAGGCACATGAACTGAAATGTCACCAGTTGTTACAACACCAAACCCAACGCCACATGTAGGCTGATGTTAGAGAACATAGAACATGAGTAAGCAGAGGTTCTGAGATAGAAAAAGGGGAATGGGGCAAATGGCAAACATGCCAGAAACAGAGAGAGCAATCCCAACAAAATGTAAGTCAGGTCCTGTCACTCCTTGGCTCAAATCCTGCCTTGTCTTCTCATGTCACACAGAGTAAAAGTCAGTCTTCACAACTGACTACAAGCTGTAAGGAATCTCTCCTCCTCTCTCTGACTTCATCTTCTACCATGCTTTTCACATTCATTGCAGTTTAGTCATCCAACCTTGTTCTTCCTTGATGCCAGGCACATTATTGCCTCAGGGCCTTTGTACTTGCTCTTCTGCTTGGTATGCTCATATGCAGTTTCCTGCCTGGTTGGCTCCCTTACCCTTCTTCAGAGTTTTGTTCAAACATGATCTTCCAGGTAAGGACTGCCCTGAGCACCCTACTTAAAATTGCAATCCCAGCTGGGCGCAGTGGCTCGCACCTGTAATTCCAGCACATTGGCAGGCCAAGGAGGGTGGATCACTTGAGGTCAGGAGTTCAAGACCAGCCTGGCCAAAATGGTAAAACCCCGTCTCGACGAAAATAACAAAAATTACCCGAGCGTGGTAGTGAGCACCTGTAATCTCAGCTGCTTGGGAGGCTGAGGCAGGAGAATCACTTGAATCAGGGAGGCAGAGATTGCAGTGAGCCGAGATTGCGCCACAGCACTCCAGCCTGGGTGACACAGAGAGAGTCTCTCTCAAAAAAGTAAAATAAAATTGTAATCTCGGCCAGGAGCAATGGCCCACACCTATAATCCCAGCACTGTGAGAGGCCAAGGCGGGTGGATCATCTGAGTCCAGGAGTTGTAGACCAGACTGTGCAATACAGCAAGACTCCATCTCTACAAAAAATAGAAAAATTAGCTGGGCGCGGTGGTGTGTGCCTGTGGTTCAGCTACTCTGGAAGCTGAGGTGGGAGGACTGCTTGAGCCCAGGAGGCAGAGATTGCAGTGGGCTGAGATTACACCACTGCACTCCAGCCTGGGTGACAGAGCAAGACCTTGTTTCAAAATAAATAAATAATAAAATTGAAATTCTGCCCCCACCACACTCCCTATCCTCCTTTCCCGATGTATTTGTTTCTCCATAGCACTATTTCTATGCTTTTCACTCTATTCCCTCGTTCTCCATTTGTTTAACCTTTTTATTGATTTTGGGCTTATTTTTCCATTGTATCTTTTTACAAACATAAGCATTTATGTATACATTTTCATATCCTTTCCTGCTTCTTGTGCTAAAGGTGTATACCATAAGCACCATTTTGAACCAGTTTTCCTGGAGCTACATGGAGATCGTCATTCCTTTTCTTTTTATTGATGCACAGTCCTCCATCATGTGGATGTATCATAGTTTTTTAAACTAGTCCCATATTGATAATATTTGGGTTGTTCTCAGTCTTTTGCTATTGGAAGTAATACTATAATAAATAGCTATGTGCATAGGTCATTATATACTTTAGCCAGTTTACTTTTAGAATAGATTCTTAGAAGCAAGATAAGCGGATAGCTCCCTTTTTAAATTGAGATGATACAAGAGGATTTCTGTTCATTATATCCAACAAGTCATGATTAAGATTGCTACCTATCCCTGTAGGTCCACCTCAAGTGACCCTTCTTCTGGGAAAACTCTTATTCCAGGCAGAAGGAATCTACTGCTAGTTCCCTAATAGGCCCTCAGGTAAAAATAAAAAACAATCCTTATATTTTATATTCTTTCTTGTTCACATCACTCACATGGTACTTTTTACATGCTGCTTTGTATATACAGTAATTTATGTACCTCTTATCTCCTTAAATGGACAATAAGCTGCTACCGAATAAGGAGCATATTCTTTTTGATGTTTATCATCTCTGGTCCCTAACAATGTGCCTTGCACTGGTAATGGATGACTGAATGAATAAGTACAACAGGTATTTGTAATCCTGCACATGACAGTGCCCCATATAAAAGTGTCCATGTGATTTATGTTTCACATAACATGCCAGAAAAAAAATCTCAAGTGGACTAAAGAGTTGAATGTAAAAAAGGTAAAAAAAAAAAAAATAAGAAACTATAAGAAAAAAAAAAAGAGGTGATATTTATTACCTGCTTAGAGGTCAGTTAAAGGATTGTTTGAGCCTTATGCCTTTACTTTTTTTCTTTTTTCCTGAACTAGTCACTGCTTGAGAAACTTACACCTTTAAATAAGACTGACACAATAAAATGAGCCTGGAGCCTTCCAGCACATCATTTTGGATCCTCTTAAATAGCTCCTGCCCATATTCTCTCATGGTAACAATCCTAGCCGGTGGCACTTCAAGGGATGATTAAATGTTCTTGCCCAAATCTAAGGCTCGAGTCAAGCCCATTGTTACAGCCATGTGGAAGATCTGGCAACTGCATTATTGTGCTAAGGAAGAACAGCAGCTTCTGTGTGGAGGTTGTGGCCTTTCGACTGAGTGTAGGAGGAGTTATTTGTTCTATATTCATATGCCCTGCCTGGACTCTAACAGGCTACACCTACTCTTAAAGGGGACCTTGTGCAACATTATGATGTAGCTCTGAATGCATGAGAGGTGAAGAGATAGAAAGGCATGTCTTTTATCTTTGCTTTTGGAGAGGTTGGAGAAATTCATTGCCTCCCACGAAGACTGCAATCCCAGCTCTGAAAGCGGTACACACTCTCTGTCTGCCCTATAGTATATGAATACCCTCTCCCTACCAGGATGATTACAGTTAACACCGTGATCTGCCCTGCAGTCACTGCACAGCAGAATTTTGGTGATTTGCTCATGAGCTGTCTACAAATTATTCCATATCATGATTTGAGTCCAATATTCAAATAGTAAGCAGAGCTGCTAACTGCAAGCTGTATCTGACTCAAGGTGAACTAAAATACAAGGCCACACCTCCTGATCAACTGACCTGGGCTGCAAAAATAGGCAATAGAAAAAGCTCAAAGAACTTGGGAGGATTCTCCTGGTAGGGAAGAGGAAACCAGTCTTCCAATAATGCAGTCCTCCAGTAACACAGCCATGACAACAGACAATGCAGTTCTGTTGGCCATTGCTTCACGTGCAGGTGCCCTATGTGAGGTAAACCATACCCACTGATAACAGGGAGCCACCTGTGCCATACCCAACTATTCATCTCTACTCTGCCCTGCCCAACACCTTACACTCATTTTTCTAGAATAGAGTGAAGATGTGAGATGAAGGCTATCTGGTTTCCAGGAGCTCTGGGAAGATAGAATCTGTTTACACAACGATGGACTCTTCTGCATTAGGGAGCTTTGCAGTTTGGGCTCTAGTCCAGCAGATCTGGTTACCAATTTGTCTCAATGCTGGAAACTCACAACCTTGCCAAGTCACAGAATCTCTAACCCTTAAATGCAACTGTTTCTTCCACATGCCCTTTGCAAAGGGCATGGAAACAAAGGTTGCAGCTGCCTGCAACTACTTTGTTTTGGCATTCACAAGGAATCACCCTGTTATCTAGCATTGAACCCAGTACACCTGGCTCTCATCTGTTTCCCAGGCTCTATACTTTGGCTTTTCATGTCTGCTTCTAGTCTTCCTTATATCAGGACCCGTTCGAATTTTTCTTCTGTTGTATAGGCCCAGGACTCTTGCCGCTAAATTCTGACTCTCAGATCTTCTTGCTTTGTTTATTTTGGTGTTATTACTGTCCTGGGTAAAAGACTACTTCTGCCCCCATAAAACTCCTACAGGCTAGGCTCATTCACTAACTTTTGCAATGAGAAGCTCAGATGCTGAAGCTTTATTTCAGCAAACTGCTGACTGATGGGTCTTCAGCCATTCCTACCTCTCTCCAGCACCTGGACTACTGCCCAAGTATACAGGCAGATTTTGAGCAAGAGATCTAGGAACTACCTCCCTCTCTCTCTCTTTTTTTTTTCTTTCCCAAGATGGAGTTTTGCCCAGGCTGGAGTGAAGTGACACAATCTTGGCTCACCGCAACCTCCACCCCCCCCCGGGTTCAAGCAATTCTCCTGTCTCAGCCTCCCAAGTACTTGGGATTCCAGGCACCCGCCACCACGTCCAGCTATTGTATTTTTAGTAGAGACGGGGTTTTGCCATGTTGGCCAGGCTGGTCTTGAACTCCTGACCTCAGATCATCCACCTGCCTTGGCCTCCCAAACTGCTAGAATTACAGGTGTGAGCCACAGTGCCCGGCCGAACTACCTCCCTCTCTAAAGAACTGATTGCTTCAATGCTGGGTTCCAGAGTTGCTGAGACATCATATCTGGCAAACTTGCTGTTAGAGGAAGATTGTGTTGTTGGTATCGCAAAGGCTATGACCCTTAATTTCTCAACATTATCCCTCAATCCCCACCCCAGATGGTAGCTGACTAGGTATCAATACTCTTTTAAGTAAAAGAGTGGAGAACTCATCATGCTTATGGGCCAAAGTGCAATTCTGAAGTCAGAACAGCTGGGTCTAACTCAGCTCCACTACTTCCTGGCTATGGTATTGGAAATTATTTAACCTCTCTATATCTCAGTTTCTTCATTTGCAAAATGGAGATGATGATGATAATAGCAGCTACCTCCAAAGACTAATGTGAGTTTTAAATGAATTATCACTTGTCATAAAAGTGGTTAATAACTATCAGCTGCTATTATTATTGGGCCAATTTGGAGACCTGGATATTTATAGAATTAAATTTCCAGGGCACATATAACTGTCTACATAAGAAGGATGATGAATAGAAAGTAACTTTGTAGACATACTCGGGCAAACTGAACAGTTGATGATGTCAGTTGGGGTAATACTCCAGGAGTTTCCCAAAGACTCAGAAATGGAATTCTCTACAACTTCCTAGGAGGCTAATTATGTAAGCATCTCAGTGGCAGCTTAATTTACTTTTGCTTGATACAAGTCTCTATGTATAATCTACTCTCTCCACCACATCTCTAAGTCAATACTAAGAATAATGCATTTTAAATCCTAGGGCAGATTATTGAGACTTATCTTATTGACTTGGATATTTGGATTATTCCAAATTTTCTTCCATCTTTGAATAGTAGTTTCTTTAGAACATCAAACACATTCAGAAGTGGTTCATATTCCACTCTTCCAACTTCACTGTCCTACTGATACACTACTTAAAGAAAAAAAAGAAATAATATATGTTATTTAAGAGCTTATCTTCCCATCTGCTGCCAGAAAAAGGGTGGAAGACAAGGTATTGTTTCATTTTGGATAAGACAGCAGCTTCTTGACAGTTCAAGAACCTGTTCACCGTCTGCTCTGATCACAGACTTACCTCTACATCCCCAACAGTGTGATAGGGGACCACCCTCTAGACAGAGAATCTCCCTAAAAAAGCCCCCCTTCATTTTGCCACCAAGCGTTCAATTCAAAATTTCTTATATACCTAACCTTTAAGGTTCCTGGAACTCCTTTGTAAAATTGCATTGTACCAAGACAGTGAAGAAGAGGCCTCTTGATTGACCAAAGGGAGGCACATCTGGAGGAGGGATGCTGGTGAGGAACAGATGAAAGAGGGTAAGTAGAAAATAACTGACCATGTGTACCTATGAAGATTAAATGGATGGACTGTCTAGTGAAATGATCTGTTGTGTTAAAAAATGGATGGATTGGATAGCAAAGGTTTTGTCAAAGAATCTGAGCATTTTCTTTTTTTTTTTTTTTTTTTTTTTTTGAGACGGAGTCTCGCTCTGTCACCCAGGCTGGAGTGCAGTGGCCGGATCTCAGCTCACTGCAAGCTCCGCCTCCCGGGTTCACGCCATTCTCCTGCCTCAGCCTCCCGAGTAGCTGGGACTACAGGCGCCTGCCACCGAATCTGAGCATTTTCTAAGGAAATGCAAATATTTCTGTGTCTAGCAATTTCTACTACTTTTTAGCATGTGCTTATATAGACACACACACACACACACACCCCTTGATTTAGGATTTTAGGATGGCTAAATATCTTTAAGCCAATGAGTAATAGTTTTTCATTCTAAATACTTTTAGTGGTTTGTAATATTTTCCACTTTGTCAGGAGTTTCACTAAGAGCTAACCTGCATGTAGGAGCAAGTTGTGAAAACAGGTCACACCTGCTCAGAAAAGAAACAAATCCTTCTTCCGGCAACAATCCAAGCTTATAAAACACACACCTAAAAAGCTAGTTGGGTTAACTGGGATGCATACTTCAGACACCTACTAGCTCTGCTCCTTGTAGCTATATAAAAGTCACTTTTAGAGTGACTTTAAAAAAACATGCTTGGCCGGGCGCGGTGGCTCACGCCTGTAATCGCAGCACTTTGGGAGGCCAAGGCGAGTGGATCACGAGGTCAGGAGATCGAGACCATCCTGGCTAACACAGATGAAACCCTGTCTCTACTAAAAATATAAAAAATTAGCCGGGCGTATTGGCTGGCGCCTGTAGTCCCAGCTACTCAGGAGGCTGAGGCAGAAGAATGGCGTGAGCCCAGGAGGTAGAGCTTGCAGTGAGCCGAGAGGGCGCCACTGCACTGCCGCCTGGGCGACAGAGCAAGACTCCGTCTCAAAAAAAAAAAAAAAATTAAAAATAAAAAACATTCTCTAACACTTCTGAGTCACCAGAGAAGACAGGGTATCATAGCTAACCTGAAAGAGGAAGATCCTGGCAAGGTTAAGGATAGAAAGGAAATATTCTTGTCCTTATGCTTCTCAGTGAGAACTTAAAACTCTCTTCTCAGCAATTCTTAGAGGCTGTTGGCTCTCAGGAGGTGGAGAATGACCTAGTTTTAAGGATGACATATATAGTATGACATTGCTCTTTTGGAAGGAGAAAATGTAATTTTAAAAGTCAACCATTCAAAACAATTACAAATTTCCACTTCAATGATTTGAGATATAACCATATTTATCTAAAATTCTCTTTTAGGAGGCTTCACTTAGCCTAAATCCATTCTCTCTCTCATTTAAAAAACATGTATTGAGCACTTACCATGTACTAGGCACCGTTGTAGGCAGTGTTTTAGGCACTGGAGATATAACAGTGAACTCTGTTCTCATGAAGTTCACATTCTACTGGGGAGAGACAGGCAGTGAAGAAAAAAAGAAAGAAAAGGAAGGAAGGAAGGAAAAGAACGAGAGAGAAAGAAAGGGAAAGAAAGATGTGTCTGAGAAAAAATGAAACAGGATTAAGAGGATGGAGAATGATACGGACGCTATTTTATGGAGAATCATCATAATGAAGATAGTGATTTTAGGTGCTATTTGGGCAGAGACCTGAATGAAGTGACGGAGTCAGTCACGTGACAACGTGAAGGCAGGCTAGATACTAGACAGATAGAAAAGTAAGTGCAAAGTTCCTAAAGTAGAAACATGCTTGGCTTGTTTGAAGAAAATCAGGAAGGCCAGTGTGGCAGAGTGATGGGGGAAGGGTGTTAATGAGATACTTGCAGAAGTGCTGAGTATCCAGAGCCTTATAGGCCAAGGAAAAGACTTTGAAGTACATTGGGAAGCCAGTTGCTTCTGAGGATTCTGAGCAGGAGAGTAACCTGATGAGACTTAACACAAAGGATCATCTGGTTGCCATGTACAAAAGAGACTGTAAAGAAGCAAAGTGGAATGGCTCATTAAAAGAGTACCACTGTAATCTAGACAAGAGAAGATGGCAACTTGAATTAGAGTCATAGCAGTGGAGGTGCTGGGAGGTAATTAGACATATTTTGAATGTAGAGCCAGCATGACCTGCTTAAAGATTGGATTTGGTGGGTGAAAGAAAGTGAGGAGTAGGGATTATCCTAAGGTTTTTGGTCTGAGCATTTAGAAGAAACGAGCTGTCATTTATTGGAATGGTGATAACTACAGGACAAGCAGATTTAAGGGTGTATGTTGTGCAGTGTGTGTGTGTGTGTGTATGTATGAACTGAACGTTGTCTTATACTTAAGAGGCCTATTAAACATCCAAATACCTAGATTGGTGCCTGCCACATAGTGGATACTCAATATTTATTGAATGAAAAAGGTAAGATATTGAGTAAGGCAATAGAATTTAAAAATCCAAGTATATCTATCCACTATGAACTTCTCTATATATCTAAGTATATTTACTCTTATGTTTTGCAACTATGAGAACTCATCAGAATCCTTTACTTTTTGATCGTGGAAGAGATACTGGAGATTCTCCAACTCGCGCATTTTAAAGTAAATTAAGGACCAAAGATTAGAGAGCAGCGATCAAGGTCAAGCGCATTTATGCTACCGCTAGAACCCGACATCAGGCTTTCTGATTCTTAATTCATTGTTCCACACTACAACAAGCTTTTCTTGCCCCACAAACATTAGTGCTAACTTCATAATGTCCGGTGAACTATTCTTTTCAAGAAGTATATTTGAACGGTTCTCCTTACAGAAACTGACTAGTTGGAATCTATTTTACAAAGCACTGAATGTAAGTGAAAACTGCTATACGTGAAGTAGTCATGATTTTTAACCCTCTGGCAATAAGTTCAGACTGGTCAGAAAAAGCAATGACATTTAAATGAGCATTACATAGATAATATATATTACTTGACAATTATGTTAGCAAACAATCACATCCTTTGACTAGGTCTGTATAGCTAGAAAAATACTCGACTTATAGTTAGCCAGTTTTTTAACTGTTTTTTAACACGTTTTTTGCTACGAATAAATAGCTAAGCAAAAATGAACGTCTCCTTAAAGCAACAGACAAAAACAAACGAAAAATAATTCTTAGAAAAAAATTCAGTTTTTTAAAAAGTGCAAACACCTATTGAGAACTATTGATCAGGTAGTGCTAGAATATGCAGAATAATCAGATCTTCGTGGAATTGTCAGGAAGAGGTTTCCTGAATGAGTGAGTATGGGATTTAAGAAAGGGAATCAGATATGGCAGGCGGAGAATATGATACTAGAAAAGCTAAAGGATAGAAGCAAGCCAGTCATGGCATGAGTCCACACTCAGGTGTAACAGGACTGGATCATTGTTATTAAACTAAGGGTGGAGGCGGCAACTGAAGAAAAGCTGCAAACACAAGCCAAAGCAGTTCACAACTGACATCTGAAGACCAATGAATGTGATCAAAACAAAGCATTTAAGTTTTGTTTGGGTTTGCTGCCACATTCTAAAGGTGGACTTCACATTCATACAATTTTCTGCATTCTTCACTATCTGTCAGCGTATTTAAGTACTTTTAATACACAACTTTTAAAAAAGTCAAGACACACTATGAGGAACTTTTTCCGAAGAAAATGATCCAAAGAGCAGAGTGTGAGTCAATAAACGGAGAAAGGGAATAGAGAAGCGGTTTACTATCCCCCGCTTCCGCCCCTGTGTGCTGCAAACTTTAAGCCGGGAAAACTATGTTTTAACGGATGAGATAATGCCTTTAAAACTGCTTAGCACAGTGTCTGGCCAGTAGGAAGCACTCAAGCAATTATGATTATTATTTTGACCTTAGATCTCTCTTAACGGTCTGAAACTGGGGTTTATTTTCAGGGGAAGAAACAGGACACAGGCAGTCTCAGAGGATCCCGCCAGCCGAGACAATATCCAATTAAAAGTCGGCATCGATTAAATATTTGCTGAACAAAGTAAACTGTCTCTCCACCGCCGGGCTGAGCGCCCACTCGAGATCTGGCCCGGAACAAGGGCAAGACTGGCTCGCGGGTCCCACACTCCATGTAAGGGGTGGAGAACACCCCACACGCCCAGGCCAACAGGCAGGGCTGATCGAGGGCCGCGTTAGCCACCTCAGTCCCGCCCGCGGCGAGCCGTCTTCTCGCCTCCCGGCCTGCAGGAACCCTACCTGACCAGCCCGGCCCCGTCCCACATCCGCCGACACGCCCCTTCCGGCCTAATCCACGCCCCTCGAGCACCGGCCCCGCCCCATAGGCCCCGTCAGTGGCCCCGCCCCGCCGCGAACCGGCGCCCGGTCCTCTCAGCGCCCGCCGGCGGCCGCGTCCACCCCCGACGCTCTGAGGTCACCGACGGGGCCGGCCCGCGGGGGGCGGAGGGACGGAGGGAAAATGGCGGCAGAGGCCGGATATTGGCGCCGCCTCCCCCAATCCCGGAGCCGGCGCAGATGAGGCAGCTCGGCTGGGGCCAGCGGCGCTTTGGAACCCGAGGTGGGGGGACCCTGGCGGTGGGGCCTGGTCTTGCTATATGCCGGCGCCTCGGCTAGAGTGAGTGGCGGCGACGCCTCTTTCCTCCGGCTCTTTCCCTGTCGCTGCGAGAACGAGCGGGCGGCGGAGGCGGCGGGGCCGGGATGGAGGACGTTAATTCCAACGTGAACGCGGACCAGGAGGTGCGAAAGCTGCAGGAGCTGGTGAAGAAGCTGGAGAAGCAGAACGAACAGCTGAGGAGTCGCTCTGGGGCCGTGCAGGGCGCCGGCTCCCTCGGGCCCGGCAGCCCGATTCGGGCCGGCGCGTCCATTCCCTCCTCCGGCGCGGCGTCTCCTCGGGGCTTCCCCTGGGGCCTCAACGCCAAGTCGGGCGGCGGGGCCGGGTCGGGCCCGAGGCGGACGAGTAGCGAAGAGCTGCGGGACGCCACCTCCTTGCTGGCGGCGGGCGAGGGCGGCTTGTTGGACGAGGTGGAGCCGCTGCGGCCCGACGAGCTGGAGCGCCTGTCAGGCTGGGAGGAGGAAGAGGAGAGCTGGTGAGCGCGGGGCGCCGGGTCGGAGCTGGGCGGGGACGGACCCGGGGGCGGAGAGCGTCCTCTGAGGGTCCCTCTGGTCGGGCGCCTCGCTTTGTGTAGTCGGGTCCGCTCTCCCGTGGGGACTCGTGGTTTTCTTGCTTTGGCAGAGGGAACCTCAGCTGGAGTTGGGGGTTCGAGGCGTGCGCAAGTAACAGGGTTGTAGCTCGTTCTCCTTTGGATTGTGGACCTTCTGGGTGCTGGACCCTATTGGGGTCTGTGGATTGGGGCGCCTTGAGAAGGGCTGTTCGCCTGGGAAGGAGTCGGAGGTGGGAAACTGCTTTGTAGGCCGGGGTCCTGCTTTGTGTAAGATACTGGCTTTCGGATGGTGGCCCTGGGCATTTTGGATGTAGGAGTGGGGTCTGCTTGATGAGGTATCACCAGGTGTGGGGGGTCGGGGGCAGACAAAGTCGTCTACGTCTATGCAACGGTTGGTGTTTGGGACCCATGTCTGGCAGGGATGGGGAGACCGTGTGAATCAGCACTCCCCTTTGGGTAGTGGGGTAAAGCTTGCTTTGTGTGAAGAGGGCAGAGGATGGTGCTGCTTGTTTTCTTTTCTTTTTTTTTTTTTGTTACTCTTTGTGTGAAGAGTCAAGGGTGGAACAAGAGCCCTGGCTTTTATGTTCTAAAACGAGAATTGAGTCTGGCGTTTTGCAGAGCTCTAAATTGACAGTTATCCATCTTTCATTTCCACGTTCCTCCTAGGAGCAGAGAAAAAGAGTCCTATTTAATAATCTAAACCAAAGCTGTATTGTCATAAGCCACTTCTTGATGAAATTGTGACCCCCCCACCTTTATATTACTTTCATAAATAGGACATGGGAGGCTTTTCCCCTCGTTTTATTATAAAGATGTGTGTGGGAAATTATTTGTCTTAATTAATTTTTCTTAAAGTTTTAACTTTTAGTTAAATATCTCTGCTCTATTGAAATTAAAACTTCTAACTTAGTGAAATCGAAATCATGCATAGACTCTGTTATTGTAGGGTTGGAACTTTTCATTGTTCTGAGGTAGTTAAGAGCTTTTCTGGATTCAGGCCCTGGTTTTGCCACTTACTAGCAGTATGACCTTGAGCAAGTTACTCTGAGGCTCACTTTCTTCTTCTATTTGATGAAGAAAATAATAGCACTTACCTCTATAGAGTTATGAAAATTTAGTAAGATAATTATGTATGCATTTAGCGCTGGATCTGGCACATAGTAAACTGTCTTAAAACAAGCTGCTATTTGTTACTCTTAAGCCTAGTTACTTAAATTAAGAAACATGATGTTCTTGTAAATCAAGAATCTTACATGATGTTGTAGGAGATTCTGGAGATTCTTAAGTGTTGATCCCTGTTCATAAGGCAGTTACAGTCTTGTTGAGAACTAAGTTTTGGGCAGTTAAATAAACTAGAAAGTGTACAGTGAATTACCCAAAGAGTGACAGAACAAAAAGTGCTGACAGTACTCAGTAACTGGGAGAAAAATAGTGGTCCAAAGTAGTTGGGCCAGACTTTGAGGAGGAGGTGGCTTTGCAGTCTGGAAGTGAGTAAAGAGCGGGAAGGGCATTTTGTGCTCTTGACAGCTAAAAGAGCAGAGTCAGAGGTATTCGTAACTCCCTGTTAGGAAGATTTGAGTAACAGGATTACTCTTGAGTATATGATGGCAAACCTTTATTACCAAGTGATATCAAATATTAGAGCTGACTATGGTAGTGACAGTTTTTGATATAAATGTGAAATTACTTTCTCCCAAAGGAATCTTGGGTATGCATGCACTTTAAAAGAATCCAGAATCTTGTAAATATTGTCACATGGCTCTTGCAAGTGATGATAATAATGATGCTCATAATAATGAGGATTAGCTGCACCCATCAGCCCATTTTAGATTATGTATTATTAGAACACATTGAGTCCACTCAGAGAAGCCGATTAAGTCTTTGACTGCTTTGGTTCCTGAGCATGAGTTTTGTTAAGGTAAAGTAAGTCTTCCTTAAATACTGTGCCAGGAGTTTCTTTTGACGAGATGATTCCTGCTTACTGCTTTGATCCTGGCTTCATATCTTGATCTTATAGGTGTCCTGTACTTTTTCTGAGATTTGTGTGAACTGTAAGTTGGATATAAATAATATTTAAAATGCGTTGGGGTATGTGATTAGGGTAAAAGTTGTAGGGGGTGGATGTCAGTGGCAGGAAGATTCAAAGGCAGTATTTTTTCCTTTTTTAGCAAGCTAAAAATCTACGTTCTGTAACTTCTAGCTATTCACCTTCCTTTTCATCTAGAGGAATGTTTCCTCCCGAGTGTATGTGCCACAAAGTGCTAGTTCTGAAGATGTCAGTAAGTGCTATGTAGAAAAAAAGTGGGTGGGTTCCGGGATGGAATAAGTGTGGGAAAAACTGATTCTACAAAAATAAACAGTTTTCTTTAATGCTGGGCTCTTGGAAATGCTAATGTGTTTTGAACATAGTAAATCTCTAGGGAGTATGGTTTGGTCCTAAACTTAATTGAGCTCCCAAGGAACTAGTATCTTATGGAACGCACATAGAAAATAGTGCTCTACAGCAGTCACTTTCACACTTTTTTTTTTTTTTTTTTTGGACCCAGCTTCATGATAAGAAATACATTTTAACTGATAATCAGGAATTCACATCTATATGAATAATGTATATGAATAACTGAAGCAAAAGTTTGACAAAATGTTGATTACTTTTACTACAAGTGATGTGTTCAGGTATTTTCCTTTCTATTCTATTTCATTAGAATAAGAATGCTGGTAACTACCCAGCTAAGCTGATTTTGTGACCCATTAATGAGTTGCAATTCTCACTTTGAAAAACACTGTTCTAGAATAACTCAGAAAAGCTTAGGGATGAGAACTAGCATCATTGTGCATCACAGTGTGTCATTCTGTGCCAGGCAGCTTGTAAATATTTTTTGCCTCTAATTTTATACATTTATGAGATAGGTAGCATTTTCTAGGTAAGAAAACTAATCTCTCTCCAACCATCAAATAACACACTAAATAATGGCACCAGGGTCTGAATCCAGGTCTTTATACATCATAGCCTATGCTGTTCCCACAGTATTTTGCTTTTTCCAAATATAATCTCCTTTTCACATGAATGACCTCTTCACATATTTGAAGACTACTGTGGTGTCACTGCTGACTCCCACACACTGTGAGCATTCCCTTGTCTTTTTCCAGTATATAAACCCAGTTTGTTTTATCATTCCTTAGATAATGTAATTTTCTGATCCTTCAATCCTGGTTTTTCTTTTTCTTAATTAACTCTAAATTGCTCATTGTCATTATACATGGTTCCCAGAATTGTACCCAGCATTTTAGATGATATTTGATAAGATGGAGAGTGTGGTAGGTATGAACCAAATGCTGTTTTGTTTTTTTTTTGACTAAATACTTCATTGCAGTTTTAACTTCTATTACTTATGCTTAATATGAGCCCGAAATATCAACTTCTCTCCCATATATTTTATACATAAGATGTTAAACTGAGTCTTCCTAACTCTATTTTTTGTGTAATGGTTTTTTTTAGCTTAAATATAAGGCTTTCATTTTATATTTTTTTAGTTATGCTTAGATTAAATATAAGGCTTTTAAATTTCCTTTTGTTAGTTTTTATTTAGACATTTAATATTATCCTTTCTGATTTATTTGGTCATCTTTATATTTGGTAGGCATATCTACCGTGTCTTCACTCAAATTATTGATAAGAATAAATTACTCTGGGCCAGGTGTGGTGGCTCACGCCTGTAATCCCAGCACTTTGGGAGGCCAAAGTGGGCGGATCACGAGGTCGGGAGATCGAGACCATCCTGGCTAACACGGTGAAACCCCGTCTCTACTAAAAATACCAAAAAAAATTAGCCAGGTGTGGTGGCACATGCCCGTAGTCCCAGCTACTTGGGAGACTGAGGCAGGAGAATGGTGTGAACCCGGGAGGCGGAGCTTGCAGTGAGCCGAGATCTCGCCACTGCACTCCAGCCTGGGCGACAGAGCGAGACTCCGTCTTAAAAAAAAAAAAAAAAGGGATAAATTACTCTGAAGTGTGCACGTCAGACTCACTCTAGATTAACACCAGTCTATTAAACAACACACATGGTTGTTCAATAATTACTAGTTCTATCTTTTATTGTCAGGCTCATATGACATTTTGTGTGGACATTATGAAAGATTTTTGTCAAATGCCTTGCTATAATTAAGCTATTCTCTGCCTATAAGATTCTCAACTACAGTGAAGAATACTACATTACTATTACCAGCCTATTAAAATAGCCATTGCAGTTGATTTGTTTGGACTTGTTTATGATGAATGTTCTAGCTAGCATTTCATTTATTCACTTTTCTTCACAGACTTTTTTAAATCCAGTTTTGAATTTTGCAAAGAATCAATTTGGTCTGGACTTTCTAGACACTGCTTATTTTTTTCTTTAGAAGTTGCCATATTTCCTTTCATCCAGACTTTTGATCCTGCCCATGTTCACCATTATATTAGTGATAAAATTTCTATTCCTTTCCATCATTTGGAGTGGTAGGCCTAAGCCCATTTTAAGCTACATTCTGGCTCACTAGATCAATTTATCTTAGGTTTATGAAGACACTTCAAATTCATACTGACTTCTCATCAATAACTTTTGTTGATAAATGTCCCATTTCAGAGCTAGGTAGGTATGTGGTTTTTATACTTTTTTGTCACTCGTGGCTTTTCACTGCTGAGAGTTGATTTATTGTATGGCCTCTTTGTTTATGTATGCTTTTTTAGAGGGCCATTGGTAAAATTTGCCTGTAATTTAATTTGGTAAGCCTAAATTAATAAAGCAATTTGTGTAATTATCACCACTTATCTGAATAGTTTGGCAGTCATTCACTGATTAACATACTAACATCTTGGAAAGTTTTATGTTTTCTTAACTCTTCTGTACCAAGGAGATGTTATTTTAAAGTAATGTGGTTTGCGTATGTGTGTGGGTTAGATGAATCAGAAGTTAAACCTCTAATAAGCTTTCTATTTCCCTTTTTTTTTTCTTTTTTTTTTTTTTTAAGAGACAGGGTCTTCCCATGTTGCCCAGGCTGGCCTCAAACTCCAGGCTGGTCTCAAACCTCAGCCTCCCAAAGTGCTAGGATTATAGGCATGAGCCACTGTGCCTTGCCCTCTATTCCATTGTTAGCAGTGGTTTTCCAGTCATTCTAAAATGGCTTTAAATTTTTTTCTTTAATGGAACAAATACTTAGAGTACCTGTGTGCAACACAATGTTGGGAACACTGAGAAACATGATAATGCAAGTTCTTAAAAAGTAGAACTTGGCCAAGCAGGGCCCCATGCTTGATAAAAGTATATTACAGTCACTGTGATGTGCTCATGTTGTATATGCCAAGCATTTTGCAAGACAGCAGTCTGCAGCCTTTTTGGCACCAGGGACTGGTTTCGTGGAAGACAGTTTTTCTGTGGACCAGGGATGGGGGTATAATCTACAGCTCACTGCAGCTTCAATCCCTTCCCACCCCCCACCCCCAACCATTCCCCAGCTCAAGTGATTGTCTTACCTCAGCCTCTTGAGTAACTAGGACCACAGGCGCGTGACACCACGCCTGGCTAATTTATTTTTTATGTTTTGTAGAGACAGGGTCTCACTATGTTTCCCAGGCTGGTCTTGAACTCCTGGGCTCAAGTGATCCACCTGCTTCATCCTCCCAAAGTGTTGGGATTACAGGCGTGAGCCATCGTGTCCAGCTCCTTTACACATGTTAAATCATTTAATGTGTACAATTTGGAGTTGTAATTATTATTATTGTTTTTATTGTAAAATATACATAACAAAATTTACCATGTTAATAATTTTTAAGTTTACAGTTCAGTGGCATTAAGTACATTCACAATGTTGTGCAGTCATCACCACCATCCATCTCTGGACCTTTCATCTTCCTCAGTTGAAACTGTGTACCCATTAAATAGTAATTACGTCTTCCCATGGACTCCAGCCCCTGGCAACTACCATTCTACTTTCTGTGTCTATGAATTTGACCACTCTAGGTACCTTGTATAAGTAGAATCATTCAATATTTGTCTTTTTGTGTCTGGCTTATTTCATTTAGCATTGTCTTCACAGTACATCCATGTGGTAGAATGTGTCATGTTATCCCTATTTTACAGTAAAAGAAGCTACACCCCCCACAGTCACATAGCTAATAAAGTGAAATTGAGATTGACACCAAACCTAAAAGTCAAGTCTGATGAAGAACTATTGATCTTGATTTATTTAGCCTATAGATATTTAGCTTGGGTAAGAGAACTTTTTGAGTATTTGAAGGACTCTAATAAGGATTATTATATAACTTCATCACTAGACTAATAGGTGTAAATTAGAGGCAGGCAAATTTTGATTTCGTAGAAGGAAGAATTTTTTAATAGAGCTGTTTTTGGATGATAAGGACTACCCTAAGCAAATTTTTGGAAATAACCTTCAAAAGACTGCTGAATGCTCTTGTTGTGGGCGATGTTACAAAGAAGTAAAAAAGTTGAATTGGGTGAATTCTAAGTGTTCTTTTAATTCTGTTGCATTCTGTGTGGGAGCATAAGATACCTTCAAGACAGGCTGGGCATGGTGGCTCACACTTGTGATCCTAACACTTTGAGAGGCTAAGGCAGGAGGATCACTTGAGGTCGGGAGTTTGAAACTAGCCTGGTCAACATGGTGAAACCCCGTCTCTACTAAAAATACAAAAATATTAGCTGGGCTTGGTGGTGGGCACCTGTAATCCCAGCTACTTGGGAGGCTGAAGCAGGAGAATTGCTTGAACCTGGGAGGTGGAGGTTGCAGTGAGCTGAGATCGCGCCATTGCACTCCAGCCTGGGCAACAGAACAAGACTGTGTCTCAAAAAAAAAAAAAAGATACCTTCAAGACAGAGTGCTAAGCTTAAGTGTGAGGAGATATTTAGCAAAGGAAGCATCATGGATGTTTTCCCTTTAAGTCTGTGGCACATTTCTCTGAATATCTTCCGTAATGGCCAGTTGTTTTCCTCTTGAGGGTAGGTTTGAATTTTGAAAACCATTAGAGTCATTATCTTGCCTGGTGAAAAAAATGAGTTAGCAGGATATTTAAAAGTCCTCAGCAGTCCAGCACTAATTTACCTTTTTCCTAGATTTACTTGCTTTTGCCAGAACCTTCAAGAACTTTTATGCCCTTTGGCTTTTGATGTTCATCCGGTTTTTCATCCTCCTCCCCTTACCAGATTTTACTTATTATTCAGGTACAATGCAGATTTTCTTTCCTTTGTGAAATTCTCCTGAATTTTTAACTTGGTTTACTTCTTCTTCATTGTTAACCTATCACTGTTCATATATCCTTTTTTAGAGTATATTTAATACAATCACCTTGTACTTTGGTCTGTGTAGTCTAGATTGTGAGCAGTTTAAGCAGGAGGACGGTATCATATTCATCTTTGTTTTTCTAAACAGGACCACAGTATAGTAAGAGTTCAGTGATATTAATTTAAATGGTATCAATCTATCAGTGATGTTAGGTTAAAATGAGGCAAAGCTATAAAACAATGAGACCAAATTTCTTTTTTTTTCTTTTTTTTTTTTTTTCTTTGAGGCGGAGTCTCGCTCTGTCGCCTGGACTGGAGTGCAGTGGCCAGATCTCAGCTCACTGCAAGCTCTGCCTCCCGGGTTTACGCCATTCTCCTGCCTCAGCCTCCCGAGTAGCTGGGACTACAGGCGCCCGCCACCTCGCCCGGCTAGTTTTTTTTTGTATTTTTAGTAGAGACGGGGTTTCACCATGTTAGCCAGGATGGTCTCGATCTCCTGACCTCGTGATCCGCCCGTCTCGGCCTCCCAAAGTGCTGGGATTACAGGCTTGAGCCACCGCGCCCGGCCCGAGACCAAATTTCTTACGTGACACTTATGCCAGTTACAGATGAGATATTTCTCACAGATTCTGAATAATGGCAGTATCGAATCTGTACTTTCCCATGACAAATTAAAGAAGAAAATACTCTCTAGATGTAGTGTCTGATTTTTAAAATAAATTTAAAAATTAGCCAAAGTACTGGCATGGCTCTGTTTAGTAGGATTACAGAAGCACTTTGTTTTAAACTTCTTCTTTGTACCTTTTGTGATTTCCAAGTTTTCTGGTAAGACATGAATTGCTTTTATAATTTTTTTTTTTTTTTTTTTTTTTTTTTTTTTGAGATGGAGTCTTGCTCTGTCGCCCAGGCTGGAGTGCAGGGGCACAGTCTCGGCTCACTGCAACCTCCGCCTCCCGGGTCATGCCATTCTCCTGCCTCAGCCTCCCGAGTAGCTGGAACTACAGGCGCCTGCTACCACACCCGGCTAATTTTTTGTATTTTTAGTAGAGACGGGATTTCACTGTGTTAGCCAGGATGATCTCGATCTCCTGACCTCTTGATCCGTCCGCCCAGGCCTCCCAAAGTGTTGGGATTACAGGTGTGAGCCACCACACCTGGTCCTGCTTTTGTAATTTAAAAAATCCTGTTGATAAAATTTAAGTTGGTTTTATTACTCTGTGATCATGTGGGGATCATAATATAATATGATACATTAAAAGCCTTTTTACTTGTAGTTTTCCTTGTTAGTGGTAGTAAGATTATATATCACAGATGGATAAATTTTGGCTTCAATAAATATGGTTTCATTTATTGAGTAACTGCCATAGGTGGAGCACTATGCCATAATGATAGCATATTTTTGATAGAATTGGAACCCAAGACATACATATGATCTTATCATCCATTATTCTTGTTTGTTTTAAATTTAACAGTTTAATTGGGCAAAAAAACATTTATTGAACTGGGTAGCACCCAGGACCGAAAGTGGTTTAGAATGCTTCTTATAATGTTCTTAACTTTACATTTAAAAAATTAAATTCCACAAGTGTAACTATTAAAACATTTATCAGATCTACCTAAATAAATCATGTAGTCTGTTTTCATGAAAAACACAACTTTGGTTTTTAGGAATATCAGATAAGGAACACCAAAGTTGTATAGCTCACATCCTGTGAGCCTTCTGGATCACTGATACTGCTACCACTCCTCAGTCACATCTTTGGGGCCACCCTGTATTCAAATTCCTATGCCAAATGGCCCAGGGAACCTGGTGCTGATACCCTGGTAGCCCAAAAAGGCTACTTGCTTTCTACTTCCACTTATGCAGCTCCCTGCCTCCTTACTCTTCTGCTAGGAACATATCTATAACTATAAAAATTCATGTAATTTTGACATGATTTTCTAAAAAAGGCAATTTTGGCAGTAAATAGCAGAGTTAAGTAGTATCTTAATGTAAATAGTTTGCATTACCTGAATACACTATTCCTTATAGTAATTATCTGTACTTGCCAGAGCACATTGCATGTGACTCCTGCTGGGCTGATTTTCAGTAGCAAAAATGAATTTGTAAAAGAATGTAGGTTTTAAGGCCTTGGTAATAGTAAGTTCTTATTTCACCTCTTTCATTTACTCGAAATTATGTCTTCTGAGATCTTTCATTTTGGGATTGAAGTTATGGAGGAAATGAACAACTTTAAGACAAGCTAGCTTATTTAAGAGGAAGACTTTAGGTCTTTAGGAGTGGCTCAAAGATTGCAAAACACAGTTCACTTTGATCTGGGAAAGGTCTCACATTCTGGAATAAAATAGAAATTAGAGACTTTAGAGAAAAAATATTGATTATATCTCCTTGAAATGTGAAGAATAATAGATGCAAGATAATGTAGTACCATAGTATCACATATGAAATTTTTAAAAATATTTGGAAAGATAAGACAAAGAAAGTTGTATTTAGTTAAAAATCAGGTTTATAATTCATGAGGATGAATCAAATCATCTCCCACTTCTTCAGTGTACTAGACTGTAACTCCTCCCCCACACATCCCTCCACTACTCCATTCAGGAGCTTCTGCTCCTCTGTGAGACAGTAAGAAAGTACCCAATTATGTGTGGCTCTTGAGGCTTATTTTGTTTGGAAAGTGTAAATGAGAAGCAGGAGTGGGCCAAGCTAAGTCTGTAAGTGACCCCTGACTCCAGTAAGCCTGAGGAGTGGGATTTAATAGGTGCTCTCAAGTTAGGTTTTTAGTATGCGTTTAATACCTAATTGGTACTATATAGTGATAATCAGACTAAATTGTGTGTTTTTGCTAATACCTATTTAGTAGATACAGAAAGAATACTTTAGTAATTTTAGGCTGTGAATGCTTGTATCTTTTGAGTGGGCCTGCTCATTTCTCCTCTGAGTGGGGGAGATAGTGAATCTTGTGTTGACCTGTCACAGTGAAATTCTTATTTGCCATTGGTTATACTTAGGACTGATCTGGAATGGATTAAAAAGCAAAACCCAAAAAAACTGATGAATCCTAGAAACCTGAATGTAGAGGTTTGGAACTTGATGAGCAGGTACCGTAAGTCTTGATGGTAGTGCACCCTGTGAGTGAAAGAGGCTAACAACCCTTATCTGAGGTATAATAATCTAGTTTTATCTTAATTCATCTTCAAATTTCTGTCTAATACCATGTCTGGCCAGTGGTAACTGCTGTATAAATATTTGTTTAAATTACTGAGTGGAGCATAAGCTTTCAGGGTGTTTCGAGTTTGGCTAGGAGACAGAATGAACATAGAATTCTGTTCTCTCTGAAACCAATAATATTTTCTTTTTTTTTTTTTTGAGGCAGAGTCTCGCTCTGTCGCCCGGACTGGAGTGCAGTGGCCAGATCTCAGCTCACTGCAAGCTCCGCCTCCCGGGTTTACGCCATTCTCCTGCCTCAGCCTCCCGAGTAGCTGGGACTACAGGCGCCCGCCACCTCGCCCGGCTAGTTTTTGTATTTTTAGTAGAGACGGGGTTTCACCGTGTTAGCCAGGATGGTCTTGATCTCCTGACCTCGTGATCCGCCCGTCTCGGCCTCCCAAAGTGCTGGGATTACAGGCTTGAGCCACCGCGCCCGGCCACCAATAATATTTTCTAGAAGAAAGATTTATATGGGCTTAAAAGTGAGAGCTGGGACTTGGATTTGGGCACAGATGGAAAGGTATTTTTTGCTGTCTGTGAGAATCAAGATGTTTAGGGAAAAGAGCGAGTGATACATTTGAGTAGGGTAGAGAAAAGGCCTGTGAAGATACTTAACTAAAGGGACATTTGTTAGGGAACAAGTGAGAAAGTTGAATCAGTGGGTTGGAGATCATACTGTGAATGGCCTGTGAAAGCTAGGAGGAGAGTTTTTGAATATAGAATGCTCTTAACGAAATGGCATTTTGGAGAGGTTAGTGTGTAGTATGTAGGCGAGAACACAAGTCATAGCTACCTTTATTGGCTAGAAAACAGCCTCTGAGGTTTGCGTCCACCTCTTGTGCCCTGAAGTATTCAAACCAAAGTATTGAATTCAAACCAAAGTATTGAATTCAAACCAGAGTATTGAGTCCACAGCGATACTCTTTCCATTTCATACCAACTACTTATGTGTTGCATGAAAACCATCACATCACATCAAGCTAAATGATTAAAGATTAGGCCATTTACCTAAGAAGGAAATAATAGATATCATTTTGGTTTCAAGATCGTTTAGTTCCAGTTAAAAAAACATTCACATTGTTTAAAAATGTCATTTTGATCTTATTAACATTATTATAAGAATAATCCCAAAGCAGAATTTTGCAACATTTGGGTCAGATAACTCTTTGTTGTAGATGCTATCCTGTGTGTTGTAGGATGTCCAGCAGCATCCCTGGCCAACCAAAAATATCTCCAGACATTGCCAGGTGTCCCTTTGGGGCAGAATTACCACAGATTAAGAACCATTGCCTTAAAGAATACTTCTGGTATGGTGTCAGAGTGACCAGAAATAACTACTACTGTATTGCAGTAATAAGTTTCGTATTGTAGTTACTTTGCTCCATTTACATTTTCTAAGTCAGAAATAGTGCTTGATATGGTTTGGCTCTGTGTTTCCACCCAAATCTCATCCTGAATTGTACTCCCATAATCCCCACATGTTGTGGGAGGGACCTGGTGGGAGGTAATTGACTCATGGGGCAGTTTCCCCTATACTGTTTTCATGGTAGTGAGTGACTCTCACAAGATCTGATAGTTTTTTCCGAGGTTTCCACTTTTGTGTTTTCCTCATTCTCCCTTTGCCTACTGCAATCCATGTAAGACGTGACTTGCTCCTGCTTGCCTTCCTCCGTGATTGTGAGGCTTCCCCAGCCATATGGAACTGTAAGTCCAATTAAACCTCTTTCGTAAATTGCCCAGTCTCAGGCATGTCTTTATCAGCAGCGTGAAAACTGACTAACACAGTGCGGTTCTAAAAATTAAGAATAAGTCAAATGATTGGGCACTACTTGAGAGTCAACGGAGCACTAACCAGATGAGATGTCAGAACAGTATATTTAAATTAGAACTGCCTTGGGGAAACTGGAATGAATGGTCTCCCAAGAAGTAATCATCAGACATTTATTGAATACCTGCCATAGGTGGAGCATTATCTGTAATGGTAAGAAATAGTCGTAAGAACTTTGATGGCTGGAAAGCCTCATGAAAGCTTCAAAAAAGACTTCGTGGTCAGTCTTGAAAGGCAAAGTAAGGCTAGGTTAGATAAAGAAAACTTTTTTTCCCCCCTTATAGTGAAAATAACTATGAACAAAGAATCCATAGGTTAAACTCTCCACAATGCATGAAACAAACATTTATTTGGTCAGTGTGGTTGCACACAGAAGGTTTTTTTTTTTTTTTTTACTGGAGTAAAGATCAAAGGACATAGTTTTGAATCTGATAACACAGAATTTTGAAAAATTAGCCTTGGAGTATATCTGATGGGAAAGTTTTTAAGCTGTGAAACAGTGGTATGTAGATCTGTGTTTTAGAGCGTAAGTGGTGGAGTGTAGATAGATTGGAAATATGAAAGTCTGCTAGGTATGGAGAAAACCGTTAAGATTATTGTAACAGTCCGTACTTGATGAGATGGGGCCAAGACTAGATCAAGGTCAGTGGAAATGAAAAGGAAGGGATAGATTTAACAAGGATTTGTGAATCAATAGGATATATTAATTGAATATGTAGAGAGAAAACAGTCGATATTGGCTCAAAAAATTTCATTTATTGACTGGAAAAGATGATGCTATTTTGAGGGTTTTGGGGGGGCGGGGATGTCCATAAGAAGCAGTTTAGAGCTCTGTGACTGACACCAAGGAGAAAGACTAGACGTATTAGAAAATTATGTATGTCCAAAAACCAGTAGTTGGTTATGGCAAAACAGCAACAAAAACTTTCAAATTAAAAAAATGTTATCTGATAAACATAGAATAAAATATAGTAGGAACAGGTATTTAGTTGTATCTTAAGAGTTGATAGAATAACAAAAAGATCCTGGGCTATATAAAGTGAAGGAATAGAAGAGCTCATTTTTACACTATATGTGCATTTTCAGACCCTCGAATCATCACATCTAGCTTTGGTAATTAAACAGTTGTAAGTGATATAGAAAAAACTGATGGGAAAGGGAAAAAGTTAAGGGATTAGAGTGGTTAAATTTAGCCTCTTACAGAAATTGGGATAATTTGATTACTGTCACTTGGGAGAGAGATCCTTGTTAATTGTTATGGGTATTTTTTCCCCCCTCAGGCTGAGTCTCGCTGTGTTGCCCAGGCTGGAGTGCAGTGGAGCAGTCTCGGCTCACTGCAACCTTTGCAGTCTGGGTTCAAGCGATTCTCCTGCCTCAGTCTCCCGAGTAGCTGGGATTACAGACACCCACCACTATGCCCAGCTAATTTTTGTATTTTTAGTAGAGATGGGGTTTCACCATGTTGTCCACGCTGGTCTCATCCTGACCTCAGATGATCCACCTACCTTGGCCTCCCAAAGTGCTGGGATTACAGGCATGAACCACTGCGCCCGGCCTGTTACGGGTATTTTGAAAGGAACAAATAATGAAATGATTTATGATTTAATTATGAATTAAAATAGGAAAAATTTGATTCAGCTGATCTACAACTGTGGTAACCAAATGGTTAGGACCAAGAAAAAATGTAAAATTTTCTTTTTTTTTTTTTTTTGAGAAAGAGTCTTGCTCTTGTCACCCAGGCTGGAGTGCAGTGGCGCCATCTCAGCTCACTGCAGCCTCCACCTCCCGAGTGGGTGACAAAGAGATACTGTCTCAAAAAAAAAAAAAAATAGTGGTTAGTTCCCTTGTAATGATTGTTCTAAGGGAAAAAGTGGCATCTTGAAAGGCCAATTTATTCCTATCACATTTTAACAGCTTTATCAAGATATAATTTATGTACCATAAAATGCACCTGTTTAAAGCATATTGTGGGCTGGGCATGGTGGCTCATGCTTGTAATCCCAGCACTTTGGGGCTAAAGCGGGTGGATCACTTGAGGTCAGGAGTTCAAGACCAGCCTGCCAACTTGGGAAAACCTGGTCTCTACCAAAAACACAAACATTAGCCAGCATGGTGTCGCACACGCCTGTAATTCCAGCTACTCGGGAGCCTGAGGCATGAGAATCACTTGAACCTGGGAGACAGAGGTTGCTGTGAGCTGAGATTGTACCACTGCACTCTAGCTTGGGTGACAAAGTGAGACTCTGTCTCCAAAAAATATATATATATATATATATATATATATATATATGAAATAAGAAATAAAGTGTACTGTGGTTTTCAGTGTTCAATAGTTTTTAATATATTCACAGAATTGTACAACCATCACCATAATTTAGTTTTAGAGTATTTTCAGCATACCCAAAAGAAACCCCGTGCTCATTGGTAATCATTTCCCATTCCTTCTCTCCACCCCCTCATCCATCCCCAGGCAACCACTGATCAACTTGTCTCAAATTTGCCTATTCTAGACATTTCATATAAATGGTATCGTACAATCTGTGATGTTTTGTGACTGGCTTCTTTTACTTAGCATAATGTTTGAAGTTCATGTGTAGCATTTTTATTGCCTCCAACACATGTTTAAATGTCTCTTTTCAAATTGTAAATACCAACTCAAAAAATTCAAACGGGACAAAAATCAATAAAATATAGTCTCTTATTGTAATGAGTGTAAGGGATAGAATTTCCTTTTTGACGAGGGAATCTAAATGTCTACAAAGATACTTTCTTAAAACATTTTGCATCTATGTTGTACATAGTGGAGACACTTAATACAGTCTTATTAGAGATGTTCCAGGAAGGTTTTCCTAAAGAATTGACATTTAAGCTGATACTCAGTAGAAAATAGAAAAGAGCTAGGTGAAGTTGAGCAGGGGAGGGTGAGGTAAGCAAAAAGTGGAATGAAACTTGTTGCAAGGGGAACAACATGCACAGATGACCTAGAAGCAAAAGTGTTGAGCTTTCCAGGAATAGAAATTAATTCCATATGGCTGCTATTTAAATTTGTGTGGTGGAGGAAGGTGAGAAATGAAGCTAAAGAAGATCTATGACAGTTAAATCATTGGTTAGGTCTCAAGAGCTGTGGGCATCATTTTTAGAAAAAAGCTCCATCTTAAGGGCAGAGGGAAACTGGCACAGAATTTTTAGCAAAAGAATACTAATAAAGTCAGATTTGTATTTTAGAAAACACTGACTGCAGTGTACAAGATGAATTTGAAGAGCAGGCAAGTCCAGAGATTTGCAAAATTAAAAAAAATTTTTTTCCCAAAGTTGTTTTATCCATTCTTTGGCCTTTGCATTTTTATATAAATTTTACGATCAGCTTGTCAGTTTCTGTTAAAAATGCCTGCTGAGGTTTTCTAGGGATATGTTGATTCTACAGGTCAGTTTGGTGGCGTTAACATCTTGTCAGTCTTGTGTTCATATCTATAAACATGGTATATCTCTTCATATGTCTTCTTTTAATTTCTCTCAGCAGTGTTTTGTAGTTTGCAGTGTACATCTTGCATTTCATTTGTTAAATTTATTCCTGAGTATTTTATTCCTTTTGATGCTGTTGGGAATGAAATTGCTATATCTATTTCATATTCAGGTTGTTTATTGATAGTGTTAGGAAATACAATTTTTTGCTTATTGATCTTGTGTCTTATGACCTTGCAGAACACATTTGTTATATAATTTCTTTTAAGAGTTTTGGAAAGGATTTTCTATGTGCAGGATCATGTGGTCTGCGATTAAACACGTTTTACTTCTTTCTTTTCAATCAGGATGGCTTTAGTTTTTTTTTCTTGCCTTACTGTACTGTATATCATTTAATAAAGTATGAGAGTGTACATCCTTGCCTTATTCCCAGTCTTAGGAGAAACTATTTGGTCTCTTACCATTAAGTATGTTTTTCTTAAAGAGTTTGTGTAGGATTGACATTGGCATTATTTCCTTAAGATTTGATAGAATTAATAAATGAAAAAATGTGGACTTGAACTTTTCTTTCTGGGAAGGTTTTTAAATTTCTTTCTTTCTTTTTTTTTTTTTTTTTTTGAGACAGAGTCTTGTTCTGTCACCCAGGCTGGAGTGCAGTGACTGGATCTCGGCTCACTGCAACCTCTGCCTCCTAGGTTCAAGTGATTCTCCTGCCTCAGCCTCCTGAGTAACTGGGGCTACAGGCACGTGCCACCATGCCTGGCTACGTTTTTTTTTTTTTTGTATTTTTAGTAGTGACGGGGTTTCACTGTGTTAGCCAGGATGGTCTCGATCTACTGACCTTGTGATCCACCCGACTCAGCCTACCAAAGTGCTAGGATTACGGGTGTGAGCCACTGCGCCAGGCTGGTTTTTAAATTTCTAATTCAGTCTCGTTTATAAGTCTATTCAGGTTCTCTTTCTTGAGTTTTTAGAGTTTTTTTGATAATTTATGTTTCCTAGGGATTAATCTGTTTTATGTATTTTATTGGCATTAGGTTGTGCATAATATTCGCTTGTATTCCTTTTAATGTCTGTAGTGTTTGTGGCAATGTCCTCTCTTTTGTTTTTGATAAGTTACGTTTTTTCCTAGATCAGTCTCACTTAAAAATTTATCCTTTTTTTGTCTTTAAAAAAAGAATAGGCCAGGTTTTGGAGGCTGAGGCAGATGAATCACTTGACGTCAGAAGTTTGAGACCAGCCTGGCCAACATGGTGAAACTCCATCTCTACTAAAAATACAAAAAACTAACTGGGCGTGGTGGCAGGTGCCTGTAATCCCAGCTACTCGGGAGGCTGAAACAGGAGAATAGCTTGAACCTGGGAGGCGGAGATTGCTGTGAGCTGAGATCGCAACAGAGCAAGACTCCATCTCAAACAAACAAAAACAGTAAAGCAGTTTTTCCCCCTATAATTTTCCGTTTTCTATTTCACTGATTTCTACTTTAATCTTTATAATTTCCTTCCTTCTGGCTACTTTGGGTTTATTTATTTATTTTTATTTTTTGAGATGGAACCTTGCTCAACATTGCCCAGGCTGGAGGGCAGTGGTGGGATCTTCGTTCACTGCAGCCTCCACCTCCTGGGTTCAAACAGTTCTCCCTGCCTCAGTCTCCCGAGTAGCTGGGATTACAGATGCCCCGCCCCCACCGCTAATTTTTGTATTTTTTTTAGTAGAGATGGGGTTTTGCCACGTTGACCAGGCTGATCTTGAACTCCTCACCTCAGGTGATCCACCAGCCTCGGGCTCCCAAAGTACCGGGATTACAGGCATGAGCCACCGTGTCCAGCCTACTTTGGGTTTAATTTGCTCTTGTTCTAATTTTTCAAGCTTAGATTATTGATTTTAGACCTCTTTTCTTTCCTAAGTGAAATTACAGATTTTTCTCTAAGCACTTTTTGAGCGTCATCACATAAATATTGGTATGTTGTGTTTTTGTTTTTATTCAGTTCACAGTAGTTTCTGATTTCCCTTGTGATACATTATTTGACTTTATTTATAAGTATGTTTTTAATTTCCAAATATTTGGAATTTACTAAATTGCTTTCTGTTGCTGATTTCTAATTTAATTCCATTGTGGTCAGAAATCATACTTTAAATAATTTCAGTTTTTAAAAATTCAGTAAGACTTGCTTTATGTCCTAGCCCATGGTCTATCCCAGAGAATGTTCCATGTGCAATTAAAAATGTGTTTTCTGTTGTTGGATGGAGCATCCCATAATCCATAAATGGTTAAGTAAAGTTGGTTGATAATGTTGCTGAAGTCTTCTGTATTTTTTCTGATTCTCCATGTAGTTCTTTTTTCAGTTATTAAGAGTCAGCTATTGAAACCACAAAACAAAATTTCTGAATTATTTTTCTTTTCAGTTCTATTACTGTCATTAGGTATGTTTAAATTTATGATGTTATATCTTTCTGATGCATTGAAATGTCCCTTTTTGTTTCTAGTAATTTTTTGTATCTTAAAGTCTATTGTCTAATAATAGCCACTCCAGTTCTTATAGTTACTTTTTCATGGTCTTATTTTTTCCCATTCTTTTGCTTTCAACCTATTTATGAATTTGAATCTAAGATGTTTCTTTTGTAGGCACCGTATCGTTGTGTCTTGTTTTTTAATCCAGGCTGACTATCTGCATGTGAATAGGATGTCCCAGTGCCTTGTTTGCCAGGTTGGAGGCTCAGCTCCCCATTGAGCCTCCATGACTTAATTTTAGTAGTAATAGGATAATGAAGTAATGTTTGTTTTTTTAAGCAAGTAAAAACTTGTTGAATCTCAACCTGTTTTAGGTTGCATTAACTGTAAATAAACTTACTGTGTTCATCAGAATTATGTCCCTCTTGATTAAATCATATTTAAATCACTTAAGAAATTAAGTGTCAAAATGAAAAAAAATGTTTTTAGTGGGCAAAATGGTTATTTCGAACAAGTCCATGTGTTTGTAAGAAATGAGCAAAGAATATGATATATATTGTTATTACCAATAGATTTATTTATAATGAGAGTTTACTTAGGATTTCCTTTTAAATTGAGAGACTTAAACAACTCGGTCCTGCTAAAGGTGAATTCAGTTATGTGATACAGCTCAGCTCATGTGTCCTCTGGCAGGTTTAGAAGTATGTACTTTGAAACCTCAAGCAAAGGTTACCTGACCAAGGAATTTTGTGCCAATATCATATGAGCCAACACCCTTTGTTTTTAGACTTCAGATAAGAGGATAGAGTGATACAGAAAGTTGGTGTATCCAGGGCTTACTGAATCATTTTCTCCCTTTTCATCACTATGAGTAATTATGGACAAGTTGCTTTAATCTGCTAATGGAAGGAAGGAGCATTTTGTTTTCCCAATTAAGGGAGCAAGTTACAGGAATGGGAGAAAAAATAGTTTATAACGGTGGGCTCAGCAAGTCTTGGTTACAGATTATTGATAAGGGTAGAAAATAAGATGGAGCAATCCTAAATTACTCACAAGTTTTTAGTCTTTATAACTGAAAGAATTATAATGCTATTAACAACAGGAAAGAAATGAGGGATTTGCGGGGTGGGGGGGGCAGTTGTGATATTTTAGTTGGTTTTGAATTATTGTTGTATTAATTTAGTTTGTAGCAGTTTCTGTGTTTTTAAAGATGCCAAAGCACGTTGCAACTTTTTAAAAACAGCTTTATCAAGATATAATTTATATACCATAACATTTATTAATAGCTTATAATCAGCATACCATAAAAAGTCATTATATGTTAGTGAATTTAGTATATTTACAATGAACAAACTATTACCATAATTATCACTACTGTATAATTTTAGAACATCTGTATCACCCTAAAAAGAAACCTCATTCCCATTCCTACCTCCAGCCCTAGGCAACCACGAATCTCTTTTTCTGCTCCATATGCTTTTCTAGACATTTCATATAAATGGATTCTTAAGTGTCAGAATGCATTCACTGAACATAATGTTTTTGAGGCTTTTTTTTTTTTTTTTTTTTTTTTTGACAGTGTTGCTCTGTTGCCCAGGCCCGACTGCAGTGGTGTGATTGTGACCTCGGCTCACTGCAACCTCCACCTCCTGGGTTCAAGTGATTCTTGTGCCTCAGCCTCCTGAGTATCTGGGATTATGGGCGCCCACCACCACACCCGGCAAATTTTTTGTATTTTTAGTAGAGATGGGGTTTGTATTTTTAGTAGAGATGTTGGCCAGGCTGGTCTTGAACTCCTGACCTCAGGTGATCCACCCGCCTCGACCTCCCAAAGTGCTGGGATTACAGGCATGAGCCACTGCACCCAGCCCTGCTTTGCACTTTTTAAAAAGGAATTTTATAGCCAGCAGTAGGGGGACTATGTACTTAGTACATGTGAGCCATGTGGGTAAATTATGTAAAACCAGTAGGAAAAATATATATATTGAAAGAGTAGTGATAATGTCATAAAATTGTTTTATTATTGTTTATTATTCATCTATAGAGGTTTACCTTGCTAAACATTCACTGACATAGGATATCAGTATGTAATATTTACCACAGTTTTTAAAGTGGAGTTGCTGAGGTAGAGATTTTTGTTAAGGAATCTTTGCAGTATTTAAATTGGAAAGAGAATGAACCCCATTGATTTCGTTTTGAATTGATAGTTATTCCATAAATCGAGATTTTATTTCACTATTTTTGTCAAATGAATTTGGATTGTAGACTAAAGAAATGGTCATCTACCCCCATTAGTTAGCCTTGATGATCTTGATCAAAACTAAATAATGCATGTGAGTGACAGACCTAAGTTATAGATGGGGAAAAGAGACAAGTGATGGAAAAGGTACTGTTGCCACTAAAAGTAGTTTGTCTGTTATAGTTCTGTAGATATGCATTTATTTAAATATTTACAGTGAAACAACGCTTCATATTATTACACTAACTTGATTAATGTAAATGTGAAATTATTCCTTATTGAAATCTTTCACTAGATATACAGTATCAAAGCCTAATTTTGCTTCATAAATTCCGCTTAACGTGTCTTAATTTGAAAATCACCCTGGTTAGAAATCAATAACTATTTGCATTTTTCCTAAGGAGTCAGACTTGAAATAAATTAATAATAACTGACATAATCTGGATTAATCTGAGAAACATGATGTAGAAAATTTATGTACACGCCTCCGTATTTTCTGCTCAACTTTTCCCTTCTGTATACCTTCCCCATTAGCTTATAAAATACTGTGTCTTGGTTCTTTTCTGACACTGAAGCAATTTAGTAATTGATTCACATTTAGTTATTTAGGGTTTAAAGTATTGCTTTTCTCCAACACATTGTCATTTGAAAAGAGGACTACAAATTGGATACTGCTTAACTAAAAGGAATGAATCACTAATGGTAGATGTTTGTGTATGTGGTGGCAAGGGAAATAGGTGGAGAGCAAGGAATTTAGCTCCTCCTCCTGCTTCCTAGCTAGATTTAATAATATGGATATATTAAGGAATTAGTCAAGTACTGTTGAAAATAGAATAAACTGCTGGAAAGAAAGGTGTTTTCTCATAGTCTTAATAAAATACCTACTTTAGGAATACCTCATTTGGGTTCACTTAGTATTTGAAATTTGGATTTATATTGATTGTTTTACTATAATTTCCTGTGCAGTAAGTAAGTGTGGGTGATTTAAAATATACTCCATGATTTTTACTCCCTTCTCCCCTATTTAAATTGATCCAAAGGGATCCCTGTTTTATATAACCTCGTGCTTAATAAGGAATTTTCTGTTTTTTGTTGTCTTCTTCTAGGCTGTATTCATCACCAAAGAAAAAACTTACACCAATGCAGAAATCGGTTAGTCCATTAGTTTGGTGCAGGCAAGTTTTGGATTACCCAAGTCCTGATGTTGAGTGTGCTAAAAAATCTCTTATCCACAAACTTGATCAAACTATGTCAGGTATGTCTATAATTTTACTTGTAAATTCATCTCTTTGCTTTCTTTAGTCAAAAACCATACATGTTGAGCAGTGTGTTTTTAGGAAGCAATTCTTTGCTTGGAGCATTTTTCAAATTTCATTGTTCATACGGTCATGAGAGTTTTTCCCATATTCATATAACCCTGGCCTATCATTTACTTAATAGCTTTTTAAAAAATCTTGTTTTTATGTAGCCTCATCCTAAAGAATAATATCCATGAAATAATGAATTTTGTATGATAAGCTTTTTTTTAAATACAAGTTACGTAACTATTAAAATATAAAATATCTGGTGTTGTATAAAATCATCTCACATTCCACTCTTTGGGGAAACTGGTGTGGTAGAAAGATACAAGTGGAGAGCTACAGAGACCTTGTTCTCACTCTAGCCCTTAATTGCTCTGTCACTGCATTATTTGATTCTGTGAGCTCGGTTGTCTCATAAGAATGATGAGCCTTGAAAGGTAATTTTAAGGGTTAAGTGTTATGTGAAAGAGCCTAGCATGTTTTCTGGCTAACAGTAAGTGCTGAGTAAATGTATTCATTTCCCTTGTTATGTAAAACTAGTTGGCATTTTAGGTTTAAACCGCTTTTATGCTCTTTTGTTTAATAGCATTTTCACAAAGCTGACAAAATGTGTCTGTGGCTATTTATGACATTTAATGTTGCATGCCAGTGTGGGCAGAAATGTAGGAAAAATATTGTTTATTTCTTCTTGTATTTCTCTCCGTCTGTTTTATGACTCTTACTGTTTTATGAAATAGATAGTAAAAGATGGATGCATGATTAGTTTTGTTTTTGTTTTTCTGCTTTATATTTACTTGGCAGCCATGTACTTAAAATTACTTATTTTGGCTTTATTATAGAAAACAATATGTGCCTTGTGGTTAGACTTTAAGCTGAAAATGGTCACAAGAAGCAGAGGGGACAGTTAAAGTGGCATACATAAAATGAAGTTTATTTGGCTATAAGGGGTAGTGATTATTACATGCAAATAACTTATGGGATGTTATTACAGAGGTTCTGAATCTGGGTCAGTTTTGACACTAAAGTATTACTTTTCCTCTATGAAAATAAGCTGTTTTGTTTTTGTGGTTTTTGTTTTTGTTTTTGTTTTTGTTTTTTTTGATACGGAGTTTCGCTCTGTTGCCCAGGCTGGAGTGCAGTGGTGTGATCTTGGTTCATCACAGCCTCAGCCTCCTGAGTAGCTGGGACTAAGGTGCCCACCACCACTCCTGGCTAATTTTTGTATTTTTTGTAGAGATGGGATTTTGCTGTGTTAGCCAGGCTGGTCTCCAACTCCCGACCTCAGGTGATCTGTCTGCCTCGGCCTCCCAGTCTGCTGGGATTACAGGTGTGAGACACCGTGCCTGGCGAAAGAAGCACTTTTGATAAAACAATAGCCTTTATGTGATTTTTTTTAAATGTTTAGTATGACTGTCAGCTTGTTTGTTTGAATTGTACCCTGGAGCTTGATTTAAGTTATATTCATAAGAGATTATTCGAAATAATGTAGACAAGCTAGTAGACCATTTTAAATAACAACATTTTCTGACCAAATTCTGGCATTAATGTACTACTTAATGCCACAGAACTGTAAGTATGGAAATTTTCTGACTATGTATTGAGAATATTCCTACAGAAGGAGCATGATTGAAAGAAAAAAGAATATTCCTAGAGGGCTAGGTGCAGTGGCTCACACCCATAATGCCAGCACTTTGGGAGGATCACTTGAGCCCAGGAGTTCAGAACTAGCCTAGGCAACATAGTGAGACCCCGCCTCTACAAAAAATAAAGAAAAAAGATAGCCAGGCGTGGTTGTGCGCCTGTGGTCCCAGCTACTTGGGAGACTGGGGCAGGAGGATCCCTTGAGCCCAGGAAGTTCTTGCAGTGAGCTGTGTTTGCACCACCGCATTACAGCTTGGGTGACAGAGCAAGACCCTGTTGCCAAAAAAAAAAAAAAAAATTTTTTTATGTATCTTAGAAACTGTTTTCAGTACCCCACCTTAGAAATAATATCATTTACAATTTAATTAGGAATTTTCATCATTCAACAGTATGTATTGAGAATCTGCTATAATAGGCATTGTTCTCAACACTGAAATTATGGCAGTGAATATAATAGACCAAAAAATGCCTGACTTCTTGGAACTTATATTCTTATAAGAGGAGTCAGACAGTAAACAAATAAATAAAACTCTGGCAAACTTTTTCTGCAAAAAGCCGGATAATAAACAATTTTAGTCTTTGTTGCCTGTAAGATCTCTGTTGCAGTTACTCAGCTTTGCTCTTGTAGCATGCAAGCAGCCATAGAATATACATCAATGAGTGAGCATGGCTGTGTTCCAGTAAAACTACTTACAGAAACAGGTGGTGGACTAGATTTGGCCTGAAGGCTATTTTACCAACCCCTGGTTTAAAATGTCCTAAGGAGTACGAATTATTAGCAATTGGTGACTAGCAATTTGGACTTGAGGGATAAAAGCAAAGCTGCTGCACCTCAGAAATAGCAATTTTGAGTGAGTGGCTTTTTGCTTTATTGTAAGGAGGATATTAGGAGTGTGTAAGAGAGGCAGTTACTCTTGAACCATAACTAGATGTAATTAAGTACTGCATCTGTTTAACATGGTTTAAATTTTATAGCTGTATTCATGGAACAATAGCTACAGCTATAAATACAATGTCTATTTGAAATATATATGTTTAAAATTTTTTAAGGAAAAAAATTTGGCTTTTACAAGTTTGAACTTTGTAATTATAAGTCCCCCATTTCCCAAGGATTTTTTTTTTTTTTTTTTTAAATGCACTGTTTTGGTAAGCAGAACTTCCTAGGAACTTAAGTACTATATTGCAACAGAACAGTTTCTACTCCTTCACACTCAGGTTCTCTGCAGTGCACTATCACTCTTTCCTAAAATTTTCTTCACTTGTTTCTTTTGATAGTGTATTGTCTTTTTAACCCTCATTTACCCTCCCTGCTCTTTTCTTTTCAGTCTTCATTGAAGGTTCTTCCGTTTCCGCCCATATTTTAAAAATTGTCATAAAATTATATAATACAAAATTATCCATTTTCACCCTTTAAAATGTACAGTTCTGTGGCATTAAGTACATTCACGTTACTGTGCAACTGTCACTATCATATCCAGATGAACAGAACTTTTAATCATCCTATACTAAACTTTTTCATCATCCCATATTGAAATTCTGTACCCAGGTTAACCAATAACTTCCCATTCCCTTTGCTTCCTCTCTGCCTGTCTTTTAAGTTTAGGTTGCCCCGGGTCTCTCTTTTGCCTCATGTATATCCCTGTGTTGGTGTTTGCATCTGTTTATATCGTGTCTAGTATCACCTCTATTGAATCACATTCATTCGTGCATATATTCAAATAGTTTTTAATGCAAACCTGTTAAGTATCAGGCTTTGGGAAAAGGGTGGAGGTGGGGTGCTTTATAAAGAAAAATGAACATTGTACTGGCACTTAATGGAGTTTTATCATCTAGTAGGGGAAACATACCACAAATAATCTTTTCAGTGATATATATATATATAATAAAGGAATAAAGGTATAGTGCTTTGAGAAATAGGAATTTTCCCTTAGGAAATGATGTTTGACCTGAAACCTTAAGATTCAGAACAATTTAAGTGTGCTAAGAAAGAGATGGGGCCGGGCGCGGTGGCTTACACATGTAATCCCAGCACTTTGGGAAGCCAGGGTGGGTGGATCACCTGAGGTTGGGAGTTCAAGACCAGCCTGACCAACATGGAGAAACCCTGTCTCTACTAAAAATACAAAATTAACCAGGTGTTGTGGCGCATGCCTGTAATTCCAGCTACTCGGGAGGCAGAGGCAGGAGAATCGCTTGAATCCAGGAGGTGGAGGTTGTGGTGAGCCAAGATTGCACCATTACACTCCAGCCTGGGCAACAAGAGTAAAACTCCGTCTCAAAAAAAAAAAAAGAGATGGAGTAGAGCATTCCAGATAAAAAGAAAGTCATGTGCAAAGGTTCCATGTGGGATGAAGCATGACATATATGAGGAAGTCGCTGGAGAAGAGTAAGGAAGGGAGAGATGTGAGATAAGGCCAGAAAGATACATAGGAGCCAGACTCTGTAAAGCCTTATAAGCCATGTTAAAGATTGTGGACATTATTCTTTTTCTTTTTTTGGAGACACAGTCTTGTTCTGTTGCCCAGGCTGGAGTGCAGTGGTGCAATCTTGGCTCACTGCAACCTCTGCCTCCTGGGTTCAAGCGATTCTCCTGCCTCAGCCTCCTGAGTAGCTGAGATTACAGGTGCCTGCCACCACACCCAGCTATTTTTTTTATTTTTTTATTTTTTATTTTTTAGTAGCAACGAGGTTTCATGATGTTGGCCAGGCTGGTTTCGAACTCCTGAGCTCAAGTGATCCACCTGCCTTGGCCTCCCAAAGTGCTAGGATTACAGGTATGAGCCACTGCACCGGGTACCCAGCCAATTGTGGACTTTGAGAGCACTAGAAAAATATTGAAGCGTTTTCTACAAGGGTGTAGTGTATGTGGACAGGAAGGATGTCATCAATTTTATTTTGGAAAGGTTATTCTAGTATGGAAAGTAGGTTGGAGAGGGGCAAGAGTGAATGTAAGATACTTTTGAGGAGGATTGATAATGATAGACCGTATGTGCTGAATAGAAAGCATAGTAGTAAAGGTGAAAGGATATGGTAATAAAAAGGGAATGAACCAAATATGAGGAAATGGTGGACAAGAATATCAGTAGTGATTTCTAAGTTGCCAGCTTCTGCGACAAGATGAATATTGGGATCATTCTGGAAGAGAGACCTTTGGAAGAGAATTAGATGTTAGTGCAAAGATCATGAATTGATCTGATATGTTAACTTAGATACATTTGCCATACCCAAGGGGAGAGACATTAAATGGGTGATGTATATAGGTCTGAAACTCAGAGGAAAACTTAAGATTAGAAATATAAATAATGAGGAGTGTTTAGTGTAGAGATAATAATTGATGTTGTATGATTGAGATTCCTTAGGAGAAAGAATATGGCATAGAGTGAGAAGATAAAAAGGCTCAGAACTTTGAATGCTAGTGATTAATAACTAAGTAAAAGAGAATAAACTCCAGAGGAGATGGAGGAGGAGGAAAAAGATAGAATTTAGCAACTGTATTTCTGTACAGGTTGATAGTTCCAAGATCATGCCACATACCTCATACTAAATATATATAAAATATTGTTTTGTCTTGCGTCTTGTCTCATGGTGAATATGTACAAAACTACATGGTCCAAATTACTGCACTGTCTTAACAGAAAACATATGTTCCTCCTCCCCAAAACCACTCTTCTACCAGTAGGCAAACCAGACATTTCATTCCACTGATTTCTTTTCTTTAGCAATCCTTTCCAGTTTTTAGTATCTATCCTTTTGTTCTTTTTTTCCTTTTTTCTAGTCACCGTGTACCACCTAGTTCAGTCTAACTTATTTAACATCAAGATTTTCATCATTTTTTTTTCCTTAACACTGATCGGATCATATCGCGCTTGATAAAATCACTGATAGTTTTGTCACTGCTACTAAATAGGTTTAGAAGCCTACTACATAGGTTTCAGACTTCTGAGGGTCTGGGTAAAGCACATACTTTCCATACTTTCAGCATCAAATCAAGTTACTGCTCATCGTCTCAAGACTGCTTCAGTGCATCTCCTTCCAAAAAGCCTTACCCAGTTTCTCTCAGTTGTAATGAATTATCCTAACTCTTCCTTTCCATTGCCCTTTGGACCTTTATGATAGTACTCATTTCATTTTGCCTTGCAATTTTTGTTGTCTCTGCCTGTGCTACTTGGCTACAAGCCTCTTAAGAGAGAGCACCATATCATATTTATTGTATATATTCTACAAAGTGCTCTTACCAGTGCTCATAAATATTGAATAAGCTGTGGATGTTAAAATATGAAGGAAGGGGCTGGGCACGGTGACTCACGCCTGTAATCCTAGCACTTTGGGAGGCCAAGGCAGGCGGATCACCTGAGCTTAGAATTTCGAGACCAGCCTGGATGGCAAAACCTTGTCTCTACTAAAAATACAAAAAATTATCCAGGCGTGGTGGCACATGCCTGTAATCCCAGCTCTTTGGGAGGCTGAGGCACAAGAATCGCTTAAGCCTAAGCGGCAGAAGTTATAGTGAGCTGAAATCACGCCACTGCGCTCCAGCCTGAGTGACAGCGAAATTTGTCTCAAAAAAAAAAAAAAAAATATTGAAGGAAGAAATAGTATTTTAAGTGTTAATTTTTTTTTTTTTTTTTTTGAGACGGAGTCTTGCTCTGTGGCCCGGGCTGGAGTGCTGTGGCCGGATCTCAGCTCACTGCAAGCTCCGCCTCCCGGGTTCACGCTATTCTCCTGCCTCAGCCTCCGGAGTAGCTGGGACTACAGGCGCCCGCCACCTCGCTCGGCTAGTTTTTTTGTATTTTTTAGTAGAGACGGGGTTTCACCATGTTAGCCAGGATGGTCTCGATCTCCTGAGCTCGTGATCCGCCCGTCTCGGCCTCCCAAAGTGCTGGGATTACAGGCTTGAGCCACCGTGCCCGGCCAAGTGTTAATTTTTTAAATATGTGCATTTGATATCTTAGTCCTACTGTTCTACATTTATTTAATTGTATATGCATAGCACAGTTTTTTTTCTTTTTTTGACAGAACTAGTCAGGTTGGCTTTTTTTTTTTTTAAGGATTTCCCATGTTTTGACCTTAAACTGGCTTCATAATAGTCGGTATTGCTTTAAAAAAGAAAATCCAAACTTTGCAAAGGCTATTTAAACAACTTATGTCTTAGCTTTTTAAAAAAGTCATAGGTTGAGTGCAGTGTCTCACCTCTGTAATCCTAGCACTTCGGGAGGCCAAGATGGGAGGATAACTTGAGGCCAGGAGTTTGAGACCAGTCTGGGCAACATGGTAAGATCACATCTCTCCAAAAAATATATATATTTTTTTTCAAGACGAGTCTCACTCTGTCGCCCAGGCTGTAGTGCGGTGGCACGATCTCTGCTCACTGCAACCTCTGCCTGCTCACTGCAACCTCTGCCTCCCAAGTTCAAGTGATTTTCCTGCCTCAGCCTCCCAAGTAGCATGCACCACCATGCCTGGCTAATTTTTGTATTTATTTTATTTTTTTTTTAGTAGAGACAGGGTTTCACCATTTTGGCCAGGCTGGTCTCAAACTCCTGACCTCGAGTAATCCACCCACCTCAGCCTCCCAAAGTGCTGGGATTACAGGCGTGAGCCACCATGCCTGGCCCAAAGAATATTTTTTAAAATAAAAAGTAATACATTTGTTACAGAAAAATGAGAAAACATAAGTATGCTTTTATATTCCATTTATTTTTAAAGGTCACTCAGGATTGATACAGCAAGTATCAAAGAATAAACTTTCCAACATGGTTGAAGTGAATTAAGTGGCCAATAATCTGTTTAGGAGTTACTTTTCCTGCATTATTTTTGTTGTTTGGTGTGGCTACGGTTTTATTTGCATACACAATTTAAGATAATAGAAACAATTTGTTGGGATTATTGTATTTTTCTCCCACTACCATAAGAATATTTCTTCAGTTAAATTGAGATAGAAATGATTTAATTTTCTAATAGGAAAACTTTAGAAATGAAATGTTAACTTTTTCTCAGTTATTAAATTTGATTTTCCCCTTCTCATTAATGCAGCTCTCAAGAGGCAGAATTTATATAATAATCCTTTCAACTCTATGAGTTATACAAGTCCTTACAGTCCAAATGCCAGTAGCCCATACAGCAGTGGCTTCAATTCTCCATCCTCAACACCAGTGCGACCTCCTATAGTCAAACAGCTTATACTTCCTGGAAATTCAGGTAAGGAGAAAATGATATGGAGCTATTAAGGACTGTTTTTTAGCTTACTGCACTGTATCAGAAAATAACATTCATCTGTAGTTCGAGTTCATTTTACTTATGAAACTTGTAACTGGTTAAAGAAAATATCATTGAGGAACAACTTAGCACCAGGTACTATATCAGGCACACATAAGCCAGTGTGTTTTATACATAAAATTTTTTTTAGCATGTACCTAAAAGTTTTTGAGTCTGGCTTAATTAAATGGGTTACAAACATGATTCTTTTAATCAATAGATCCTTATTGAACAGCTTACTTGGGTTGTAAAAACTCCAGAGTTAAAACCTCTTTATAGGAATTTTAATAAATTTTGATACTGCAGCTAAATGATAGTATGAGGTTAGGGGTGAATGTACCAAAAGAGTGAGAGGGGCAGTAAATGATGTGAGAAGGCCAGATTTCTATCAACCAGGGAAAGAATGTTCTGCGCTGGTTCTTTGTGTGAGACTGTTAGTGTGTAGCCTACTCTTCACGAATTCACCCATTCATTTACTCTTATTGTCGCTAAAGCTGTTTTTATGGCTGATTATTATAACTTCCTTAAAAATTAAGGTTAACCACCTCAAATTTTGACCTCTGCACTCCCTAGTCTAATGATCCTGCTCTTTGCTTAGTATATAGGTTGTTACTTGCTACTTACTTCACCTACGATGATACCATGTTAAAAAATTTAAGCTGCAATATTTGTTTAAAATAGGTAATTTCGTTCAGGCATTATTTGAGCCTGACCTTGTAGTACTTTTAATATCATGTGCACTCTGCTCTTCTTTCTTTGATAGTATAAAGATTAATTATTCTGTACTCTTCTTGCTCTCCTTACATGCTTTTCATGTTGGAGCTGACTGTTATGGTGAAGAATAATGGAAAACAAGTGTTTCAGATAAATCTGTAATAGAAATATTAGTGGCAGTGTTGGGCTTTTATTATTTAGTAAAAGTTGGTGATCTGATGAAAATATTTCATTAGAAACAAGTTAGACTTTTTTTGGATGTGTGTATTCTTTATCCCTCTGGCCTGTTTTCTGTCTTGGTTTAGAATGATAAAGTACTTTTTAAAAATCTAGTCTTTTTTTTTCATCACATCTTTCGTGCTTCACTACTAAACTTCAGAGAAATCCTTAGATCCCCATTACTAATTTGGCAAAGAAGTTTTATAAACATGGCATAATGTAGGAGAAACAAGCCTCATGGTCTTTGTTCCTAAAATCTCTAAGGAATCTAATTTTATTCAAATTATAGTTTTCTCATTTAGAAAAATGAGGGAAAAGATGATGGTGTTTGTTAATGACTGTGAATTCGAGTGAAGAAAACACTACATCATAAACTTATCTATTTATAGAGCAGTTTCATTGGCTATCTTGTGCAAGTTGAAATCCTTAACATATAGTTATTGAACACCAATTACTTGCTAGGCATTGTGTTGAAAGCTGAATTGTTACATAAGAGAATAGATACGTTATACTTAGATGAAAATATGTTTATGCCATAGCATATAAAGGAGTCTCAGTAGCCCTCATTTTTCTTAATGAAGTCAATTTCTAATTTCAGGGAATTTTTTAAGGAGAAAAGGCAGAACAAGAATGAATTAAAAGATATAATATCAAGTTAGTTACAGTAGGCATTTATTCAATAGTTGCTTTACCAAAGTTTGAATTTTTTTCTTTTTTTTTAAGGTAACTTGAAAAGCTCAGACAGAAATCCTCCACTCAGTCCTCAGTCCTCTATAGATAGTGAGTTAAGTGCTTCAGAATTAGATGAAGATTCAATTGGATCCAATTATAAGCTAAATGATGTAACCGATGTACAGATTCTAGCCCGGATGCAGGAAGAAAGTAAGTATTCTAATTTTTAAGAGTTGAGGTTTTTCACTATTGCATAATTTCGTTGTATATTGAATATGTCTTAAAGTGTTGTGAGGATAGTAATGTAGTGAAAGTAGAAATGTTGCGGTAGACATTTCAGAGGCTTAGTCGACATGTGTACATGTTTATTCATCAACGTGTTTTCAGAGTCCATTTTTTCATAGAGCAGTTATGCTGTGTGAGGGACAAAGAATAGTATTTATGCTGCTCTGCTTCTATGACTGGTTTTCATACCCTGCATGTTACTCTGCACTGGCACTTACTCTTGTAATTGTTATCTATTACTCTTTGTGTTTTTAGTGTAAACCAGCATTTCTCAATTTTTTTCTTTTTAGTTGCTCCCCTAAGGAGCCTTGTTAAAAACTCTTTTTCCTTTTCACCCATACTCCCCATGAAATCTTAATACCACAAGATATACTAAGTATTATGAGGGCAGTATACAATTATGACATCTAGGAATTTTTTCACACCCCAAGAACCAATTTTTGCCCTCTTGGGAGTAAATATCTCCTCACTTGAGAATACATGGTGTAAACTATAAAAAAGACCTTTAGGAGAACATGGAATTATGACATTAAATTAAATGAAGCATGCGATGGTGCTTTGCAAAGTGAACCATGAAAACTTTTTAGGTCACAGATACCTTTGCAAATCCTATAAAAATTATAACTCCTTTTATCACCAAAATGTACATATGCACAAAATTTTTAATACTTTTTAAAGGGTTCATGGCTGCTGGCCCTGGTACTCATCTGAAGGTAGTTATTCTTGCCAATGCATTTCATTAGAAGATGCCATCTGCATAACTATGAAGTAAGAAATCTCTCTGAAGTAATTTCTTTAACCTTTACAGTGAAAAGAATCCTTGAAATACATATTTTGACAAGTCTTGACAGTTGGCTGAGCGTAATGGAGCATTGCTACGGTTTAGTTCAAAAACGTTCTGTTGTCCGTATATATAATAGGTTCTCTTTAAATATGTGGTAAGCTTTATCAAGCTGTAGCATTTATTAAGAAACTAAAGTGTTTCTTATTCTGCTGATTCACTTCCCATTTGTGTACAGCTACCCCTAGGAAGATAGAAGGACTTAGTGCTTGCTTTATTTAGCCCTACAACCTAATAGCAGAGTACTCTTTTCTTCTGTAATTTTAATTAACTCCTCACTGAGATGGTGGTATTTTCAGCTGGTTAGGGGCTGGTTATTGTTGTGAATGTGAAAAAATAAAGAATGCTGCCTAATAGAGCAAGTTCTCTCATTTATTTGAACCCTGGCTTTTTAGATCCTAGTATTTTGTTAGAAGCTCAACCAGCTCTTTGCTTGGTTTTGTATTGTGTTTTGGTAACAATAGAAATTTTAGTCTCTAATAATTTTTTCTAAACCATCCACATGCATGAATATTTATTTTCCTGGTGAATAAAAATAGTAATAAAAATATATGTGATACTTCTTGAAAACTACAGCTTTTTTTTTTTTTCTTAGAGATGATTTTTCTTTTTACAGCATTGTCTTTTGTAATGATTAGAAATGTAGAATTACAGATTTGGGCAGTTGCCTGGTCAAGGTCCTTCATTTTTAGATGACAAATGCAAGATCCTATAGTGCTTGTGATTTCCTTAGGATCCCCTTGTTAGGAGAGCCTACATCGGGAAGTGGGTTTTTCTTTGCTAACAGTGCTGTTTTCATTGGTCTGTTGTCTTTTGTTAGGTGACTTTGGTGCCATGTTGGCTATAACTAGACACTAAGTAACTTGTTGGTTACTATTTTGGTTCCCAAACTGACTGAAGGGCTGAGTGGACTCTAGGAATTTATAGTTTTGAAGATACCCTAGGGTGATTCTCATCCACTAGTTTGATGAACCATGTTGATAGCACTTTCTGTGTGTGAATACATGACTTAAGGATTTGAATACCACTTTATAACAGATCTTTTTGACTGGAGTTCTAATAGTTAGCAGGATGTGCTCAGAATATTACCTAAATTTTATACGTTTGCATTGGAGTTTGTTTCTTCATTGACTGTGTTACGTATCAACTTTTTTTCTGTTGTTCTAGAAGCATCTGTACTATTTGAAGGGCTCCCCAGGTTGCTTGGGTGTTTTCGAAGGTATCAAGCTATATAAGAGAATTATTTGAAAATTCTTACTTGAAGACTTAGAATTTAAGCTTGAAAACAAACTTAAAACAATAAAAATGGAAGTCTCTTGGGTAGTGAAGCAATCAAGATTTTGTTTGTGCCCAAGTACTGGATTCCTATAAGTGGGCTAGAAGTTTCTTTGGTACTTTATCATCTTCATGAGTAAGATTATTTTAGTAATTAAGTATCCAAGTAGTTTTATTTACTCACATACATATTCTTTTTCCACTGACTGGATGGTAATTGTTTCCCCCTCGATATTAGTCTCAAATTTGGATTACTATCTTTAGGGGTAGAAATATTTTTAAATTTATGATTCTACCATGTGAGACAGATTTCAGCTTTAAGAAGAAATCTGGAAATTGGGCATTGGTTTATGGGATTTCATTCAATTTAAAAATAGCCTTCAGATGTGATTTATTTCTCCTTATATGGGCATATAAACCTATATAAGTCTAAAAGCAGAAAGGGAATTTTCTTTTACATTTAACACCCTTTTTGAGTTTCTTAGTGATAACCTTTTACTTTAAATTTTAAAAATATTTAAATGTTTAAAAATATAATTTAAATAACATTCATTGTTGCCAGGTCTCCGGCAAGAATATGCAGCCACCACGTCTCGGCGCAGTTCTGGTTCATCTTGCAATTCTACAAGACGGGGTACTTTTAGTGATCAGGAACTTGATGCACAAAGTTTAGATGATGAAGATGACAATATGCATCATGCAGTATACCCTGCTGTTAACAGGTTTTCACCATCACCACGCAATTCACCTCGACCGTCACCCAAGCAGTCACCCAGAAATTCACCTCGTTCACGATCTCCTGCTCGGGGAATAGAATATAGTAGAGTGTCCCCACAGCCTATGATTAGCCGCTTACAGCAACCTCGCCTTTCACTTCAAGGCCATCCCACAGATTTACAGACAAGCAATGTTAAAAATGAAGGTAAAACAGCAGATTTTACTGATAATTAGACAGTTTCTGCTAGCCTGTGCAACATAGCAAGACTCCATCTCTAGGAAAAACTTTTCAAAAGTAGCTGGGCATGGTGGTGCACATCTGTAGTCCTGGTGACTTGGGAGGCTGAGGCTGGAGGATTGGTTGAGCCCAGGAGTTCAAAGCTACAGTGAGTGATGATCACACCATTACACTCCAGTCTGGGCAACAGAGTGAGACCCTGTTTTCAAAAAAAAAAAAAAGTTTCTAGATTAAAAAAAAAAAAGTCTCCTTTATATTTCACTATGAAAGTAATACAATTTTTGCCAAGTTTTTGTATTCCAGATAAGTGAATCAAGAGTTTAGTCAGGTTTACTATTTTATTAATAGTGATTCATTACAAAAATAAAAGAGAAAGTGAATTTCATTCTACTTGGTTGTTTTTGCTTCATTGTTTTACGAAATTTACCTGTATTTAGATTTTGATTTAAATATATAATTTGTGGTTATCTTTAAGGGTTCTCATATTCTACCCACTTACGGATCCTAGATTGAGTTGTTTGTTTTTTTAATAAGACAAGTCCTTCCTGTTTTCTTATATAAAATAAACAGAATGTTTGATAATTTGATTTCTGAATGCTAGTTAATATTTTAATTTTCTCCATCTGAAAGAATATGATTTTTTTTAAAATTAAAATTCTGTTGCAGAAAAACTAAGACGCAGTCTTCCAAACCTGTCTCGAACATCTAATACACAAGTTGACTCAGTGAAAAGCAGCAGAAGTGACTCAAATTTTCAAGTGCCAAATGGAGGAATACCTCGCATGCAACCTCAGGCTTCAGCCAGTAAGTATCCTTCTTATGCTTTCTTGTATCAATTAAAGAGAAATGAAAATTTTAGATATTTGTTTTGTGCTGAAAAACTGTTTTAAGCCATAACTGTAGTAAAATTCAGTGTTTATTAGTTGCTGGATGATAATCAAAGTTATATTACAGTTGTAAATTTTCTGTGTAGGATACTTGATTCTGCCAGTACATCTGTCTATACAAAACTCTGGTCTCTCCAAAATTTTGAAAATAAGCAAAGTGTAACTATTAAAGTAGGTGTAGCTTTTGCTTATAGATATTAGAATTAGAAATAATAACCAGTATAGCGTCCAAAAATGTATGTCCCTTAGTATGTAAATTTTCTTTAATAACCTCCACTTTAAAAATATCTAGAAGTTTATTTGGTTATTACATAATTTTAGAGTCATACTCAAAATATTATCAATTGTTCAAACCTGCGGTATATTAAATCTATTATCAAAGTTGGATTGTTGAAGTTCTTTTCTTACCAAAACAAAAGTATACCAGGAGAACTCTTGGACGATCAGAAAATAAAATTTTCTGCATCTGTTGAGGTAAAATTTCTGGTTTTGATTTAATTTTCTGTGTCTGTTAAGGCTATTTTAATGAAGAAATGCAATGTTGAATCAATATGTATGCCAAATTAATTCATAATCCTAATCCTACTTATAACATAGATTAAAATTTGAGATAAATTGCCAGAAATCATCACTTTTTAAGAATTGATCAGGACTTATCTATTTAAATTATCTTTCAGAAAACAAATTCTTAGAGTTAAAACTAAACTCTTAGAAAGGTGAATTTTAGAACTATAGTAGAAACAATACATGTAGATTATAATTTTTAATAAGTTTTGGTCATTGGATGGATACTAACGCATGAATGTGACAGTATTTTTATTCAGCTATTATTTGTAATAAATACTTGAGTTTTTATTTTGTGGCAAGTAGTATGTTAAATGAATACAGGCATTCCTACTATAGCACAAAATATACATTCCTTGAAAACCTCACATTCTGCAGTATTACACAATACAAATGATGGGATGATGAGGAGTGGAGGGAATAGTCCTGGAATAGACCACTGAAAACCCAACCAACTTTCTTAGAAAACTTTAATAAAAACAGTAACTATACTAGCACAGTTAAATTCATGTTAAATCTTTATTAAATACTCCAGGAGATATAGAACTTCATTTTTAAAGAAAGATTTGAAGGTAATGTGATGGAAAGGAAAGGTTGAGACTGTTGAATTAAGGAAACGTGTGCAACATAGACAAAGATCAGAGAGAATCATACAGTAAGAACATATAGGACAAAATAGCCAAACCTAGCCAAGAAGTAGTGATGTGGGAGTAAATGGGCATTGTGTGCGTTAATGTACAAGTTGATTTTAAAGGAATGGAACACTTTCAGTAAATTACTTTTTAACTAGGATAGATTTGAGCATGTAGTCAAAACAGTTTTAAATAAATGATTACAGTTATTTTTATGATTTTATAAATGCTCAGTATTATCCCATGTGTTTCACAGCTCACATCAGTCCCGTGAGCTGTGAGACACAAAGGATGCGTATTCACTTGGGTCCTTGTAGGGACACAAGGGATGCTTATTCACTCAGGTCCTTATAGGTACACAATAGATGCATATTCTCCTAGATCCTTGTGGCATATTACTATCAGTGGTTGAAGTGAAAGCTGTGTTATGTTCTTTCATTTTCTCAAGGCTATGAAGAAGTGATACAAACAAGAGTTGACTGTTTGCTTATAACTTGTTAATTAAACAATTAAAAATGTGAAGGTATTTAACCCTTTTTTCATTTTCATCTTTTTTTTTTCTTTTTTTCTTTTTTTTTTATTGAGACAGTCTCACTCTGTCACCAGGCTGGAGTGCAGTGGCACAGTCATGGCCCACTGCAGCCTCACCTTCCTGGGCTCAAGTGATCCTACCTCAGCCTCCTGAGTAGCTGGGACCACAGGCGTGCGCCACCATGCCCAGCTAATTTAATTTCTTTGCACTTTTCCTTTGCCCTGTTGTGTTTAGCTGACTTCATATACTTCATGTTAAGCTGTTGTTACTTGGTGGCTCAAAAATCAAGTCTAGCAGGAGTTTGAGACCAGCCTGAGCTGGTCTCTAAGATATCGTTTTTTAAAATTAGCTAGGCATGGTGGTCACATGCCTATAGTCCCAGCTACTTAAGAGGCCGAGGTGGTAGGATTGCGTGAGCCCGGGAGTTTGAAGCTGTTGTGAGCCATGATCATGTTCCTGCACTCTAGTCTATTGAAAAAAAAAAACAACAAAACAAGCTAGGAAAAAAACTATATTTGAATCAAAATGACTTCTGTGATATATTGACAAATTTTCCTTGTGTACCAGGTGCATATATTACTTATATAACAGAAATTTTTATTATACTGTATTTAGATGCATAATCTTATTTAATCGTTAGAACAATTCTGTGAAGGAGGTATGATTATTACCATGTTTTACAGATTAGAAATCGAAGCTTTGAATGGCCAAATAAACTGCCTCTGATTATACAGCTTACAAGTGGCAAGTTAGAATTTAAACCCATGTTGATTCAGCTTGAGCATTGGATCTCACTAGGTGAGAGTCTAGATTCACCTAGTGAGATTTGTCACATCTGTGGTTTAGACCATGATATAAAAATTATCCAGAAATATGATTTCCATTTTTCCTGAGATTTAAAATTCTAACATTTAAAGTACTGTAGAAAATTGTTACCCAGAGATTTGTAAACCACATTTATTCAGCTAGATATATGCTAAAACCTGTTTTTGTAGCAAATTACATTTTAAGCTTAGTACTCCAAGTCTTATATGATATTGTGAACTCTGTAATTGACAGTGCGATTATAATACTCTCTGTGATACTAATAAATAGCATAGAAAACAGGAATTCACAAAACACTTAAAATGAAAGGAAGGATAGAATTTGAGCTTTATCTTCAAAATGGTGAGTGATACAGATTAACTTAATTTGACACTTGAGAATATCCTGTTTCTGGCTTCTTTTTTCCCCTGACACATTTGGCTGATGCAAAAAAACACCCACAATGTTAATGTAACAGGAAAGAAAAATAGTAAATCATGAAGGTTAAATAATAAAACTTACGTACATTATAAGCCATGCTTTTATAGCATATGAACAGATGATCCAAAACAATGTTTGTACTTGGCTTTCAAAGATGCTGTCGTGTTTAGTTTGAATTGTTACATTGTGAATTTCTCAAAACTTTACATAATACATGTCCAAATGGCAACCCGGATACTTTCTTTTTTTTTTTTTTTTTTTTTTTTTTTGAGATGGAGTCACTCAGTCGCCCAGGCTGGAGTGCAGTGGCACTATCTCGGCTCACTGCAAGCTCCGCCTCCCAGGTTCACGCCATTCTCCTGCCTCAGCCTCCCAAGTAGCTGGGACTACAGGCGCCCGCTGCCACGCCCGGCTAATTTTTTGCATTTTTAGTAGAGACGGGATTTCACCGTGTTAGCCAGGATGATCTCGATCTCCTGATCTCATGATCCGTCCGCCTGGGCCTCCCAAAGTGCTGGGATTACAGGCGTGAGCCACCATGCCTGGCCCGGATACTTTCTAAAACTAGCTATATCTATATCCTCTTTACCTCATCCCCTCATACGTGCTCTATATTTGAACTATTCTAGCATGTCAAAGCTTTATGGAAATGAAAAATAATTTTTTACAAAAACAGAAGAAAAAAGAAAAGGTTGGGAACCTAGGATAAAAATGTGTTTAGAAGTAATGCATTGTCTGTGTCTTAAACTTAACAGTGATTGTTTGCCTTCTCTAATGGTAGAATTACCATTGTGTAATTATAATCACCTGCTGATACCCTATAGTTTTTTTTTTTTTTTTCTGTAGGTGAATTACTTTTCCTTTTTTCCTCAAGTTGATAATTAAGAAATATATATAGGGAAAACACAATGGGATTCCAATCATTGATTTACTTTTAAGTGGAAAATATGTATGCAGTTTGGTAATGGTGTATTTCAATACTTGAATACATAGGCAGAAGAGAAAGTAATGTACCATGTTTTTTTTTTTTTTCAATTGTATTTACTTGTTTATTTCTATATTTGTGGCTATAGTAAAGCTTATAATTAAAATGCCATATTTGTTTTGGTATAGAATTATACTGTTCTCAAAAATGTATTTGGAAAGTAGTAAATTCAAAATATTAGCAAGTTTAAAACTTAGTATAGTTTACTTTAAAATATTTAAGACTTTGTTGTAGTTTAACATGAAGCAAAAAAAGTGTTATCGATTTATCTTGAAATTTCCTATATATTTGATACATGAAATATATACATAAGCATTCTTTTAATTAGTATATGTAGTTTTCATAATAGTCTTTATTTTGATATATAATTTGTACAGTTATAATAAGCTTTATATACTTTGTACGTGAATTGGTATTTTGTGTTTTTTGTGTAAACTTCAGTTGTTAGTGTAACAGATGTTGCATTTTGTTTTAAGTATTTATTTTTTCAGCTCTTAAGTGGTAAAGCTTTGGTTCTTACTTGCTGGTCTGCATGAACCTAACTTTGCAAGGTTGCTGTTACTTCCACCTAAGGGATCACTTCTTTTGCCTTGTTACTATGCCAATCACTACTTTTATATGCTTATTTGCTGTGGCTGCATTATTGTGGATGCTGGCATTCAAATATGAGATTTATGAGAGTTCTAATGTATTTTCATTTTTATAACTATTACCAATTTTTGACTTCTATATCTGGAAAATACAACTTAAAAAGTCTAAGAAAACCAGAGCATTGCAGAGTTCATGGATACATGTCAGTTTCTTAGTTTCATCAATTAAAGGAAGGAATGTTTGTGAGAGACAGTTTTTCAAAAGGCCTTGCTTTCTAAGACTGTTAGAGCACAGGTTTAGCAGAAAGTTTAGTTTCTAGAAAGTCATAGGAATAATTGGTTGAGAAATGAGGGAAGGGAGAAAAACCCAACACAATCTACTGATTTGAAAAATAATAATCAAATTTTATTTTTTTGTATATGTTTAAATGTATTATTTCATTTAAACCTCACAAATCATTTATTTTTATAGAAAGGGAGCAGAGATCCATATAAATTATATGAATTGTACAAGGCCATATAACTAGGGAGATGGTGAAAGCAAGGCCAGATTTCTCCCTTTTCCCAGCTCCTCCCTGAGTCTCCTATTTTCCTCTTCCTCATTGTTTGGATGAGATCATGCTGACCTAATTACAAATGAGTACATCTTGGAAAACATTCTTGAATGACTATCAGACCATGATTCGAGATTAACTAAGTATTTTGTGAATTATCATAGAAGAGTAAAATAATTCAGTGTAATATTATCCATTTGCTTACATTTAACCAGACAGAAGAATATTTTTGCATGGAATACAGAGTTATACCCCAGAGAAAATGCATATAGGATCAACATTCTACTTTGGACCTCTTACTGAAGAAAGAAGGACGAGTGTCCAGAGCAGTTGTCAGCTTATGCATAGCCATCCTGTTATGAGACCCATGAGGAAGGAATTCCCATCCAGATTTCACTTACTACCAAAACACTAGTAGATTACACTTGAATTATACATAATTTTGAAACACAAATTGAAACAAATAAGTCATGATTAGTATGTGTAATGTGCTAATCTAAGAATGAATGAAACATTTATAGAACATCTATTTAAGTAGTGCAATGATGTTGGCTCAGTTATCCAATCACAAGGACACTTTATAAAAGTAGTTTTTCAGGCCTTTCCCCCTGGAAATTTAGATTGAATGCACTTGGGATAGGGACCCAGATTCTATATTTTAGAAGCATCTCAGCTGATTCTGGGGGCATGTTCAACTTTGAGAACCAGTGGGTTAGACCCTGACCGTGGTGGACCTTGAATGCTTAGTATAGAGTTCTAGATTTTATCCAGTGGTCAGTCACTTATGTGTTCCTTAATTATTCAGTCGATATTATTGAGTATACGTTATATTTCCAGCGCTGGGAATATAAATGTTAATAAAACAGCCCATGCCTTCCAATAGCAGGGAGTGTTAGGCAGGAACCTCTGTGGGAACAGAGGACAGGCATTCAACAGTGTGATGGGATTTTCAGGAAAGATATTAAAAGATATTTCAGCCAGCCCAGGAGGAGCTTATATGAGTTGCCCAACAAAGAAAGGAGGTACAGGTTTTCCCAACAGTGGGATCAGTAATGAAAAGTCTTGCGAATGGCAGCCTGAACATAGTGGTTTTGTATAACTAAAGTGTAGAGTATATGATGGGTAAGGGAGTGGGTACAGCATCCCATGAGGGATGATAGCTGTAGAGAGAAGACACGCTGTAGCAGTATTAAAATGTCATAGGATTTGAATTTCATCCTGTTAAGTGGGAGGAGCTATAGTAGGTTTTTAATCAAGGTGGTTTCTTAGAAAGTTCACTCTAATATCAATGTGGAGAATAGATTCAGTGAGGTGAGACTAGAAACCACTTAGGCTATTATTGCATAATCTAGGCAAGAAATTAAGATCTGAAGACACAGCAGTAAGGGAGTGAGGGTAATGAGAGCTGGATGAATTTTTTTTTTTTTTTTTTTTTGAGACTCTGTCTCTCAGGCTGGAACGCAGTGGTGTGATCTCAGCTACTGCAACCTCCACCTCCTGGGTTCCAGCAATTCCCCTGCCTCAGCCTCCCTCTCAGTAGGTGGGATTACAGGTGCACACCACCACGCCCGGCTAATTTTTTGTATTTTTAGTAGAGATGGGGTTTCACCATGTTGGCTAGGCTGGTCTCGAGCTCCTCATCTTAAGTGGTCCTCCCACCTCGGCCTCCCAAATGACTCTAAATCAAAACTTGTAAGCAATAAAAGATTTAAACAAAAATAAGGATATGGGACAATGAGATATTTTACCTAGTAATAATTAATCTTCACTCACAGAGACTATGCTTGCTTAGTATTTAGCACCTAGAGAAGCTAATTTTTAACATCCTCCTGTATATGAAAAATCATGTTCAGTTACCATGAAATGAAATGAATTATAGTACTAATGGCCAGGAAAAAATGCAGTGAAAATATTCTTCTCTTGAAATTGTATTTTATAACTGGCAGTAAAAAATAAATAATAAAATCACCATTATAATACAAAAAAGACAATTGGTTAATAATTTGAAGTTACATTGATCTTTTTTTAAGAAGGAAAAATGTTTTTATATGTTGATCTGTCATAGTGGTGAATAGTATAGCTTTCATTTTTGAAAACTTAATAACTTCTTCAGAATTGATCTTTCAATATTGCATCTATCTCTACTCTTGTTGGAAGAACACTATCTTTAAATTTTAATTTTGAAAGTTTTTTTTCATGAAGCAACTGCTACACAGAGAAAATCTTCGACATAAGGATGAGTTCAGCAGAGAATCTTAAAATTCCATTCTCCAGTAAATTCCAGAAATTGCCATACTTTCCATGCCTTTAGTTTTGAGGGATCAAGTCTAATGATTTTTCAATGTCTTGGCAGTTAAAATATTTTAAACACAAGCTCAAAATCCCATACAATGACAGAATTGAGGCAACTCCAAATCCTTTCATTTCCTTTAAAATTCACTGTACCATTGTTTATTTCTAATGTGATTAAATATAATAATATATTGTACCACAGGGTTGGAGGCACACACTTCGCTGAAGTGAGCTTGAATAATTTCAGATTGCTACCAACTTTCTCTTGAAAGGAACATGTATAGCCAAATCCACCGGTATCGGGGAGACTATAAGTAGAAGACTGTAATTGGGAGCTTTCCTAATTAACTCTTACATGAAGTATGGTATTTATTAAAGCATAAGTCATAAAATTCGTGCTTATTTAAAGCTTACATATATGTTATTAAAACTCAACAGTTCTTTATAGCTTAGACCAACTTTTTTTTCAGGGAGGAGTGCTTTTATAACTGATGTTTGTTGTTACTGGGGCATGATGATAATAGAAAGCAGACCAACTTGGTTTTATTTTTGTTTCTAAATTGCATACAGGCAATACAGCCACTTATTGCCTACTCTTGGGGAGGTGAGCAGCACTTTCACCACCCTTCCCTTGATGTACATGAATAGAGTGAAAAGGATTAAATATAGGGAGACCACGAAAACACCGATTGGAATCCAGAAATAGGGTGTGATGAAGGCCTGAATTTGGTTATTTAGGAGACACCAGGAATGTAAAGGAAGCGATACATTTAAGAAATGACCAGAGATTAATAAATGGAATTTAAAATAAGAAAAATTTGAGCTAGAATGACTTGGACAGTGGTGTTTTAACAGAAAAGAGATTTTTTTAAGGAGCTGGTTTGTGGAGGAAGACATTATAATGGTAGCATGAAACAATAATTATTTTGCACTAGCATCTTTGCTTCTCACAGTAGGTTATTGCTGAAGTGGAATTATGTAAATATTAAAATAACCAAGGAAAATTTTAAACCATAAATACTTGCAAACAGCTAACACACTGAACTCTATTATTAGAAAGATTCGAAGTTTCACTTAAACTACTACACTTTGTCATTTAAAAATAATTTTGTCTTAGAAAACTGATCAAATTAAGATAATTCAGAATAACATTGGATTTTTGTTATTTGAGTAACGTTATATGACAGTGGTATTTTAGGAAAATCATTCATTTCATTCTTTCTGTATCAAGTGAATTTAGAGTTTACTGCCTGGTTCTGTGTGTAATCTGATTCTTCAGATTCCCAGTTCAGTTTTTGCTTGTCTGTAGATAACCGTTGTTAATTATAATCATACGTGAAACTTGAGGGATAAATAGGGGTAGAGTCCATTGGAGTCACTGTAGCTATTAATTCAAATAGGATCTTTCCAGACGAGTTCATTATAGACATTATTTAATATTGAATCCTTAATAAACTTTTAAAATGGTTAATAATGTGGACTGTGGTGTGGACTGTAGTGTATGTTCAATTGGTTACATTTTGCCCTCATTTATGCCACCCAACAACTGGCCTACGTTCTGTTCTTCAAACATACAAGGCATGGTCCTATCTCAGTATCTTTTTCCCTCTATCTGAAATGCTTTCCCCACATACCTATGTAGCTTACTTCCTATCCTTTTTCAGATTGCTATGCAAATGTCATCTTAGGGAAATCTTTCCTGATCACTCTATTTGTAATTGCAACTTAAATTGCCTACTTCCTGTCCCTCTTTTCTACTTAATTTTCTCCTTAGCAGCTATCACTATCTGGCAGGCCATATATTTTACTGCCTCATTGTCTATCTCCCCTTTCATAGAATATTAGTTTCATGAGAGTAGGAACTGTATCCATCTAGTTGCCTACTGAATACATTATACCTAAAACAGTATCTGGAATAAAGCAGATACTAAACTATTTGAATGAATGAAAAACAGGAACAAGTGAGTGGATGAATAAAAATATAAATGGTTGAAAACATGTATGAATATATATGTAGATGAAAAATACTCTGATAGTAACCTGTATTTTTGTGCAATAGAAGTAAGATAACCCATTGGCTAGGCGCAGTGGCTCATGCGTGTAATTCTAGCACTTAGGGATGCCAAGGCGGGCCGATCACTTGAGGTCAAGAGTTCCAGACCAGCCTGGCCAATATGGTGAAACCCTGTCTCTACTAAAAATACAAACATTAATACAAAAATTATGGCAGAACCTTCATCGACCATGCTGAATGGAGTGCAGTGGTGCAATCACAGCTCACTGCAGCCTCAACCTCCTGGGCTCAAGCACTCCTCCCACCTCAGCCTCCCGAATAGCTGGGACCACAGGCACAGCACCATGCCTGGCTTATTTATGTGTGCGTGTGTCTGTGGGTGTGTGTGTGTCTGTGGCTGTGTGTGTGTAGACAGAGTCTCCCTATGCTGCCCAGGCTGGGCTCAAGCGAATCCTCCTGCCTTGGCCTCCTGAAGGACTGTAAGTGCTGGGATTATAGGCATGAGCCACCTCACCTGGCCAAGAAATCTTACTTCTTTCTGATAATGTATCAAGTATCCCTTTATCAGCCCAATAACGTTTATGCAATCTGCCTAGATTTAGAGTGACGAGAGCTCTCTTTTTTTGCACATAAATACTAAAGGTATATGAAATCTGACTTTGAGTAGAGTAACTAAAATATTTTAGAACCACTTAAATACACTGGTAGGTGTGAGACTCATCAGTCTGTTAGAGCCATAGTAACTGTATATTGGGGAAATTGGAACCACTTTATTTTGGATGCCCCTGAGCTGCTGCTTACCTGCTAATTTTGAGTTTCAGTGCAGTTAATAGATTAGGAGTTTGGAAGAAACATGGAAAGCTTTAAAAGGTAGATGGTCTGACTCCTCCAAACCCCTCAACCCACACTAACATTATATACAGTGCTCCCCACCTGCATACATATGTGCACAGCTTAGATATGGTGCTTAGATATCCAAAGTCTGAGGTAAAAAATTAGTTGTACTCTACAAGATGATATTGAACATATTAAAGCTACTAGATTGTGACTCCCCAAGGACCTGCTGGGTTCTGAGTTTTCTTCTTTTTGAGTATGCAGATTATGGTTTCACATTAGAGTAATTCATCTAACAATAACTGCTTTGCCAAAATCTGCTTTTTTTGCATTAAACAAGTGCTGCACTTTATACTGTGTGCTTGTGTTCATCACTTTTATCTTTGTATTCTTTGTATCCCTAGCATGTTTGTGGTGGTTTGTTTTCTCTTTGATATTTTGACCAATTGACATATTGGAGATTTTCTCATCTATAAGAAACTCTTTTAAAGTTTATGTTCTTTCCCCTTTTCTTTCCAACTTAATGCACTAAGCATCACTTTAAAATTCTTTTGCTTCTAGGATTCTAACATATTTGCACCTTATGGCTTCTGTTCTTTGATAATTTTTAAGTTTGTATTAAAACATTCAAGTTTATAGACGCAATAGCCTTTATCTTGTACTTCCAGGCAAATATTACAGTTCCTTATTTTTCAACAGCTTCGCAAAGGCTGAAAAATTTGCCTCGCACTTCCCTCAAAGCCAAACAGTTGCTTCAAACTTCATCTACAAAAAGAGGTAACTACAACCTCTTACTCAGTTTAAAATTTCAGCAAATGATCTAGTTAAATCTTAAGCCATTTGGCATACTGAGTCAGTGGTGTCTGTAAGGCACATTTTAGTCTTATTTTGAAAAATAATAAAATAATGAGGATTTATTCTGTTATTTGGATAAATCCAGAAGAAACATTTTCTACAGAGGTATGTATCGGGTTGCTTTTCTCAAAGGAGTAAATGGTATATAGAGAATATATTTTTCTTACCAACTTAAAATGAAAGGGCATCGTTTCAATTTTATGCCAACTTAACTTCATAAGTGCTTTAAAATGAACCAAATGTCAGACATTCTGTATGTTGATGTTTTTTCCTTGGACTTTGAGTTTTAGTTTTACTTATCTGTATAAAATAGGAACACTTCCACATTAGAAGGTAGTTGAAGTTAAATCAGAAGTTGTGGTTAACTGATAGGTCTGGAATGTTTATGGAGTTGTAGCTTTCATAACAATAGTTGAAGAAATATATGAAGGTTGTACATCAAAGCTGTCCAGTATTGGTTCCAAGACGCTGAATGGGCAGCCAGACAGAAGAAGAGTTAAGAGAAAGCAGTGGGATTGGATAGACCAACAGTAATAAAAACAAACAGGCCTCAGAGGAAATGGTATGAAACAAAGAGGAAAAATGTTTTCCGTATCCAGAACATGTAGGTTTTCTGATAGCTTTAGACCTCAGTAAATAACCAAAATATGTAACAGAGGTAAAACACTAAAGAAAATTGCGCAGGAAGAAGAAATTAGATTTTTTTGGGAAAAAAAAAGATTTGGTTATGTTTACAAAAGTGCTATAATACAAGTTTTGGCAAATTTACTGCAAATGTTTTTGCAGTGATTTCTTGGATTGAGTATAATTTAAGGAAATTGTTTTAGATAATAGAATTTGAAGGAAAGTCAAATAGGCAAATAAAAAAGCAGAATGTATGAATGTTTGTGTTTTGATTATCGGAAGTTGACCATAGGCCTCCAATATGAATGTTTGATGGGAAAGGAAGTGACAAATAGGGGTCATTATAGAAAGGGTTTTTTATGTACTTATTTGGGAACTGTAGGCTTCTTTTTTTTGAGACTTCTCAATATTTTTTAGTACTTCCATGGCTAGGTGTGGGAGGCATATAAAAACGTGAACCTGAAAACACTGTGGTATCTAAACTAGGGCAGGAGATCACTATACTGTAATAAAATAGTAGAAGATTTTAAGTTGATATACATTTTGTGGTTTGCCTCTGTAAGCTGTTTCATAATGTTTTTTGGAATTAAGTAGGTTTACATAACTTAAAATTTTTACCTAAAGATTTCATGTTGCTCCATTGATCAGGTTAAGAAAACCATAACTTCTAGCTGAAATTTTAAAACTTGTCTATAGGGGTTACATTATTTTTATCACTCCAAGCCACCAAACTGCCTACCCTCTGTGATAAGATGACAGGAAAGCCCAAACTTAGAACTGTTATGAACTGGAATTCTTGGCATCTCTAGCTGTCTTATTGACTTAGTAAAGGGAAAGAAGTGGGGGGGGGGGGGCGGGGGCGGGGGGTGTGCTATTCTGTTTTGTTTAATCTCTTACTTATTTAACTTGATCCAGACTTTTATATTTTCTGATTGGTATTTTGACGTGGGCATTACCATTACCTACCTCTTCTCTATAAATTTTTAACCGGTTGAGAAATGGACACAGGTATAAGGTAAGATTTAAAATATTAGCTTAATTATTGATGAAGCTGAAGTGGAGGATATCTTTTGGATCCAAGGTCAAAATGGATTTTCTGATTTCCCCTCATACCGAGACATTAAAGGGAGGGGTCTGCATTGACTGGCAGGAGTCTCTTCTCTTGTAGGGATGTGAGGCACTCAGGAGACAGAGGCCACCTGTTCACAGGTATATTTGGCATATTAAACGTGTCCAATAAAGAAACATGGACCAACATATGATAAATTGGCACACAAATCAATTTATCCATCCTGGAGATGAACCTGTACCTAGAAAGCTAATATATCATAGGGCTGACAGGATCATGGGAGGAGGAAAAAGATTACTTAGCCATTGGAAATGTAGCCACTTTGATTTTAATTGCATTTAGTAGTAGCAGGTATTTGAAAATGGAAAGTAAGAACTGTGTTGCTTGACAGACTCACTCCATAAGTATTTGTTGAATGAATATAGTCATGCTGCTAAAGTAAAAAAAAAGGGTGGACACGTTCTTTGCATTTTCTTTTTGCAAGTTTTTTGTGTTTCTTCAGCCTATCCTACCCTGAAGAAAACAGTCCAGTCTATGTTTTTAAGACTTCATGGAAGTGACTATTTAAACTGCTTTAAGAAATATTTTATTTATTCCCTGTTGTTGGGCACTTAGTAAAGTGGAGGTAAATAGGGCAGAGACCTCACCAAGCCAGGGGGAAAAAAATGAAGACTAATTAGACAAAGTGAATGCAGAGATAACAGGATATTAGTTCCTTCTTAGTTACCTCTTTCCTTCTAAACACCCCATTAAAAAGTGGGCAAAGGAGATAAACAGACACTCTCAAAAGAAGACATTCATGTGGCCAACAAACATATGAAAGAAGGAAATACAGAAGGAAAGAAGCAACAACACTTATGTTTTGCCTGTTTAGAAGGAAAGAGGCAACTAAGAAGGAATTAATGATGGTAATTGTTTAATACTCTTCACTATATTTTGAGATACGTAATTCTGTAAAGAATGTCAGTGGTAGTTTAATGGGAATAGCATTGAATCCATAAATTACTTTAGACAGTATGACCATTTTCATGATATTACGATACTGATTCTTCCTATCCATGAGCATGGAGTGTTTTTCCATTTGTTTCCTCCCTGATTGCCTTAAGCAGTGGTTTGTGGTTTTCCTTGAAGAGGTCCTTCATTTCCCTTGTTAGCTGTATTCCTAGGTATTTTATTCTTTTTGTAGCATTGTGAATGGGAAACCATTCATGATTTGGCTCCCTGCTTGCCTGTTGTTGGTGTATAGGAATGCTAGCGATTTTTGCACATTGATTTTGTATCTTGGGACTTGGCCGAAGTTGCTTATCAGCTTAAGAAGCTATTGAGCTGAAATGATGGAGTTTTCTGGATATAGAATAATGTCGTCTGCAAACAGAGACACTTTGACTTCCTCTCTTCCTATTTGAATACCCTTTATTTCTTTCTCTTCCCTGATTGCCCTGACCAGACCTTCCAATACTATGTTGAATAGGAGTGGTAGGAGAGAGCATCATGGTCTTGTGCCGCTTTTCAAAGGGAATGCTTCAGACTTTTGCCCATTGAGTATGATATTGGCTGTGGGTTTGTCACATGTGTCCCTTTTTATTTTAAGGTATGTTCCTTCAGTACATAGTGTATTGAGAGTTTTTAACATGAGGGGATGTTGAATTGTATTGAAGACCTTTTCTGCATCTATTCAGATAATCATGTGGTTTTTGTCTTTCGTTCTGTTTATGTGATGAATTACATTTATTGATTTGCATATGTTGAACCAACCTTGCTTCCTGAGGATAAAGCTAACTTGATCTTGTTGGATAAGCTTTTTGATGTGCTGCTGGGTTCAGTTTGCCACTATTATATTGAGGATTTTTGCATCAACGTTCATCAGGGATATTGGCCTGATGTTTTCTCTTTTTTTGTTGGGTCTCTGCTGGGTTTTGGTATCAGGTTGTCGCTGGCCTCATAAAATGAGTTAGAGAGGAGTCTCTCTTTTTCAATTGTTTGGAATAGTTTCAGTAGAAATTGTACCAGCCGTTCTTTGTACCTCTGGTAGAATTCAGCTGTGAATCTGTCTGGTATTGGGCTTTCATTGATTGGCAGGCTATATATTACCTCTTCAATTTCAGAACTAATTATTGTTTTATTCAGGGATTCATTTTCTTCCTGGTTCAGTCTTGGGAGGGTGTATGTGTCCAGGAATTTTATCTGTTTCTTCTAGATTTTCTAGTTTATGTACCTAGAGGTGTTTACAGTATTATCTGATGGTTGTTTGTATTTCTCTGGTCACTGGTGGTATTCTCCTGATAATTTCTGGTTGTGTCTATTTGATTCTTTTTTTTTTTTTTTTTTTGAGACAGAGTCTTGCTCTGTCGCCCAGGCTGTAGTACAGTGGCACAATCTTGGCTTACTGCAAGCTCCTCTGCTTCCAGGGTTCAAACAGTTCTCATGCTTTAGCCACCCAAATAGCTGGGATTACAGGTATATGCCACCATGCCTAGCTAATTTGTTTGTATTTTTAGTAGAGATGGGGTTTCCCTATGTTGGCCACACTTGTCTTGAACTCCTGTCCTCAAGTGATCACCCACCTTGGCCTCACAAAATGTTGGGATTACAGACGTGAGCCACTGTGCCTGGTCCCTTTTCTTCTTTATTATTCTAGGTAGCAGTCTATTTTATTAACTTAAAAAAAAAAAAAAAAAGGCTTCTGAGTTCTTTTTTGTTGTTGTTTGTGTTGTTTTAAGAGTTTTTCTTGTCTCTGTCTCCTTCAGTTCTTCTGCTAGCTTTGGAGTTTGTTTCCTCTTGGTTCTCTAGTTCTTTTAGTTGTCATGTTAGGTTGTTAATACGAGATCTTTCTAGCTTTGTGATGTCAGCATTTAGTGCTGTAAATTTCCCTCTTAACATTGCGTTAGCTGCATCCTGGAGATTCTGATGTGTTGTCTCTTTGTTCTCATTAGTTTCAAAGAAAGTCTTGATTTTTGCCTTAATTTCGTTGTTTACCCAAGAGTCATTCAGGAACAGGTTGTTCACTTTCCATGTAGTTGTGTGGTTTTGAGTAGATTTCTTAATCTTGAGTTCTAATTTGATTGTGCTGTGGTCTGAGAGACTGTTATGATTTCAGTTCTTTTGCATTTGCTGAGGACTATTACGTGATCACTTTTAGAGTAAGTGTTGTGTGGTGATCAGAAGAATGTATATTCTGTTGTTTTTTGTGTGGAGAGTTTTGTAGACCTCTAGCAGGTCCACTTAATCCAGAGCTGAAACTGAGTTCAGGTCCTGAATATCTTTGTTAATTTTCTATCTCAATCTTCTGTCTAATATTGTCAGAAGGGTGTTAAAATCTCTATTACTGTGTGGGAGTCTAAGTCTCTTTGTCGGTCTCTTAAGAACTTGCTTTATGAATCTGGGTGCTCCTGTATTGGGTTACATATATATTTAGGATAGTTGGCTCTTCTTGTTGAATTAAAAACCCTTTACCATATGTAATGCCCTTCTTTATCTTTTTCAATCTTTGTTGGTTTAAAGTCTGTTTTGTCAGAAAGTAGGATTGCGACCCCTGCTTTTTTCTGTTTTCCATTTGCATGGCAAATTTTCCTTCATCCCTTTATTTTCAGCCTATATGTGTCTTTGCATGTGAGATGGGTCTCTTGAAGACAGCATGGGTCTTGACCCTTTATCCAGCTTGCCACTCTATGTCTTTTAATTGAGGCATTTAGCCCATTTACATTTAAAGTTAATATTGTTATGTGTGAATTTGATCCTGTCATCATGATGTTAGCTAGTTATTTTGCAGACTTGTTTATGTGGTTGCTTCACAGGGTCACTGGTCTGTGTACTTCACTGTGTTTTTGTAGTGGCTGGTAGTGGTTTTTCCTTTCCATATGTAGTGCTTTCTTCAAGAGCTCTTGCAAGGCAGAACTGGAGGTGGTGAATTCCTTCAGCTTTGCTTGTCTGAAAAGGATCTTATTTCTCCTTCCCTTATGCAGCTTGGTTTGGCCAGATACGAAATTCTGGGTTAGAAATTATTTTCTTTAAGAATGTTTTCTGTTGACTCCCAATCTCTTCTGGCTTGTAGGGTTTCTGCTGAGAGGTCCTCTGGTAGTCTGATGGGCTTCCCTTTGTAGGTGACCTGGCCTTTCTCTCTGGCTGCCCTTAATTTTTTTTTTTTCCTTCATTTTGACCTTGGAGAATTTGATGATTAGGTGTCTTGGGGTTGATCTTCTCGTGGAGTATCTTACTAGGGTTCTCTGGATTTCCTGAATTTGAATATTGGCCTTGTCTTGCTAGATTGGGAAGTTTTCCTGGATGATATCCTGAAGTATGTATTCCAGCTTGGTTCTGTTTTCCCCATCTCTTTCAGGTACCCCAATCATTCATTGGTTTGGTCTTTTTACATAATCCCATATTTCTCTGACTTTTTGTTCATTCCTTTTTATTCTTTTTTCTCTATTCTTTTCTGCCCATCTTATTTCGGAAAAAAGTCTTCAAACTCTGAGATTCTTTCCTCCGCTTGGTCTGTTCTGCTGTTGATACTTGTTACTGCATTGTGAAGTTCTCATGTTGTTGTTTTTCAGCTCCATCAGGTCAGATATGTTCCTCTCTAAACTAGCTCTTCTGGTTGTCAGCTCTAGTATTGTTTTATCATGATTCTTAGCTTCTTTGCATTGGGTTGGAACATGTTCCTTTAGCTCAGCAAAGATCAGAACCCTACATCTGTCAATTCAGCTGTCTCAGCCTCAGCCCAGTTCTGTGCCCTTGCCGGAGAGATGTGGTCATTTGGAGGAGAAGACACATTCTGGCTTTTTGAGTTTTCAGTGTTTTTGCGTTGATTCTTTCTCATCTTTGTGGACTTACCTACCTTTGATCTTTGAGGTTGTTGACCTTTGAATGGGGTTTTTGTGGGGTCCTTTTTGTTGATGTTGTTGCTTTGTGTTTTTAACAGTCAGGCCCTTCTTCCGTAGGGCTGCTGTGGTTTTCTGGGGGTCCATTCCAGACCGTAGTCACCTCAGTCCCTCCTGCATCTAGAGGTATCACCAGTGAAGGCTGCAGAACAGCAAAGATGGCAGCCTGCCCCTTCCTCTGGGAGCTCCGTCCCAGGGGGACACTGACCTGATACTGGCCTGACCACTCCTTTATGAGGTATCTGGAGACCCCTGTTGGGAGGTCTCACCTAGTTGGGAGGAATGGGATCAGGGTCCCACTTACAGAAGATGTCTGACTACCCTTTGGCGGAGCAGGTGTGGTGCTCTTGGGGGAGCCCCCTTTGTCCAGACTGTCCGGACTCTCCAGAGCTAGCAGGCTGGAAAAACTGTTGGCTGAACCACAGAGACAGCGGTTGTCCATCCTCCACAGGCTCCGTCATCAGAATTTCGTTCATATAACCCTGGCTGGAGTTGCTGAAATTCTCACAGGGAGGCCTTGCCCAGTGAGGAGGGATGGATCACGGTCCCACTTAAAGAAGCAGTCTGGCCACGATCTGGCACAGCAGCTGTGCTGCATTTTGGGGAACTCCTGGTCTGGACCACCTGGACTTCCCAGAGCCGCTAGGCTAGCACAGCTGACTCCAACCACAGCGATGGTGGTCACCCTTCCTCCTAGAAATTCGGTCTGTGTCAGGCAGTCTCCAGCCTGCTACCACTGGCTAGCTGGAATTCCAAGCCAGTGGGTCTTGTGAGGTGCTGTGGGAATGGAGCCCACAGAACACTGCTGCCTGGTTCCTTGGATTCAGCCCCCTTCCTAGGGTAATGCATGGAGGGATCTCCTGCCTTGCATGAATTCCTGAAACTGGAGTATGCAAAACTACTGGGTCTCCATGAGTGCCTGAGTGACCATTCTGCCGAGACTCCACACAGCTTTGTGCTTTGGATCCTAGGCCATGGTGGCGTGGGCTTGTGAGGGAATCTCTTGATCTGTGGGTTGCAAGAATCTGTGGGAGAAGCGTGGTTTCCCGAGTCAGGGCAGGGTTGCACAATCACTCACCACCTTTCTTGGCCGGTGGTGGGGGCTCTGCTGGCTCCATGCTGCATCCAAGTGGGCCATTGCCTCATCCTGCTGTTTTTCCTCGCTCTCCATTGGTCAAGCTCTTCGCCTAGTCAGTCCCAGTGCAAGAACCTGGATACCTCAGTTGAAGGTGCAGAATACACTCACTCTTTTCTTTCCTCTTTTCATTCCTCTCTGTGAGAGCTGCAGACCACTGCTACTTCCAATTGACCTTGGCCCACCCTCCGACTTTTGCATTTCTAATTATTAGATTTTAAAATGCCTTTTGATATTAGACTACCTGAAGATGGAGAATGAAAGAATTTTGTGATTACCTAGAAATCAAAATTAAAAATGTCTTTTCTGTCAGCTGACAAGTATTTATTGAATCTGTATCATAAACAAGATACACTCATTATATCTTTTCCTCTTTTCTTCTCTGTTCTAGCCCCTTTGCTTCTCCTCTTACAGTTGTGTTCAAAAACTAGCTTCTGACACATACACAGACTTCTTTTTTTTTTTTTTTTTTTTTTTTTTTTTTTTTTTAGGCGGAGTCTTGCTCTGTCGCCCGGGCTGGAGTGCAGTGGTCGGATCTCAGCTCACTGCAAGCTCCGCCTCCCGGGTTTACGCCATTCTCCTGCCTCAACCTCCCAGTAGCTGGGACTACAGGCGCCCGCCACCTCACCCGGCTAGTTTTTTGTGTTTTTAGTAGAGACGGGTTTCACCGTGTTAGCCAGATGGTCTCGATCTCCTGACCTCGTGATCCGCCCGTCTTGGCCTCCCAAAGTGCTGGGATTACAGGCTTGAGCCACCACGCCCGGCCCATACACAGACTTCTTAGAAACAATTAAAATGATAGTTGTTGTTTCCCCTCCTATGATTTTGATATGTAAAATTTGAAGAATGAGAAGAAAGAGTGTGGAGGCTGTTGTTGAGGTTCCCTCCAAACACACATTCCTGTTAGACCATTTCATGCTATTTTTGGAATGATAACTGAACATTATAGGTTTTATTTTACATTTAGACTTAATGTTTTTATGGTTTTCTAAGGCCTTTGTCTTTCTCTGTAGTTAAATCTTGATTACAGCCGTCAATTTCCCTTGCTGAGAAAGTCCTAGGTCAAAATTTTCTACTCTCTGAAATTTGTACCTTAATTTTTCCAGTTAAGTGCTGACTGCCTTTTAGAATATGAAAGTTACAGCTCTTGCCGGGCGCGGTGGCTCAAGCCTGTAATCCCAGCACTTTGGGAGGCCGATACGGGCGGATCACGAGGTCAGGAGATCGAGACCATCCTGGCTAACACGGTGAAACCCCGTCTTTACTAAAAAATACAAAAAACTAGCCGGGCGAGGTGGCGGGCGCCTGTAGTCCCAGCTACTCTGGAGGCTGAGGCAGGAGAATGGCATAAACCCGGGAGGCGGCACTTGCAGTGAGCTGAGATCCGGCCACTGCACTCCAGCCCGGGCGACAGAGCGAGACTCCGTCTCAAAAAAAAAAAAAAAGAAAGTTACAGCTCTTTAAAGTTCACCTGTATCCAATCAACCTCATTATATTTTTATTGTTCCCTGACCCACTTGTTTATAGATAAGTCAAAATGCTGCTACCATGAAACATTTTTTCCAGTAGTATCACTACAGCTTAGTATACCTCTTCAGATCCTCTCTAATTTCCCCTCCAGTTATACATTAACTTTGTTAACATATTTCTCTCCATACCTTGATGTTCTAGGACTTGACTTATTCTTTCATAGACTGTATTGCGTTTATCTAATAATTTAGGGATTAATAAATTTCCAATGATTGCTGATTTATAAATCTGTTTTTAAACTTTATTATTTTTAAATAAAACATGAAATCAGAAAACCAATACACAGTTTAATTAATTCTTATAAGGCAAACACCCTTGTAACTACCATCCATATCAGGAGACTAGAACTTGGCACCTCAGACATCCTCCACCTATCTGCTTCCAAACACAACCCTCTCTTGACCCCTCCCCAGAAAGTATCTACTCTTCTGAACTTTTATAGCAGTCACTTCCTTTTTTGTATAGTTTTATCATCCAAGTTTTGAAACTAGTTTTGCCTTTTTGATACATCTTTTTAAGTTTCTCTTACTTTATAGTTTTCTTCCATTTCTTTTCTCTGTCTCATTGTTTCTTTGAAGAAACCACCAGATCATTTGTTCTGCAGAGATTCTTACAGGCTGGATTTTGCTGATTACTTTTTCATGGCTTTGTTTAGCAAGTTCCCTTGTATTTTCTATAAAGTGATAGTTAGATATAGGCAGTTAACTAAATTATTTTGCTATTTTTGCAAAACTGTTTTTTTTTTTTTGCATAGGTAGTGGTGCTTCTTTATCCAAAGGTGCATAAAGTGGGGTTTCCTCTTTTCATGATGTTAGCAGTCATTGATGTGTAATGCCTAGATTCATAATTCATTTGGTCTTTTTATCTAGATGTACAATGGATATTTTCTTTTTCTTTACAATAATTTACTAGAATATGTCTTAGTATTGATCATTCTGAGCTGCTTTTCCCAGATTCGGGGTGTGTTCTTTCATTATAGAGTAGCAAACTTTTTTTGTTTTTCAGAAAAGTTTCATTGAATTGTAGTTTTTTATATTCTGTTCTCTTGGTTTGGTTTTCCTTTTTGTGGGGACCCCTGTTGTACACATGTTCAAGGTTCGTTTCTTGTTTCTATATTTGTTGCCTTCTCTTGAATTATTTTTTTCTTTCTTCACTTCTATAAAAGTTTGTTTTCATTGTCTGTTTCTCTTACAACATTATCTATTGTGTATATTGACTCTTATGTTTCTCCTTAGACTTCATCTTAAAATGATTCATTTTATAGCTGATTCCTTCCTGAGTTCCATCAGCTCATTTCTGAGTGTTTCTCTCTCTGATTTATGCTATTCTTTCGTATCTTGTAGCAATATTAAAATATTTTTAAAATTTGAAATATTAGATAATTTCATCTTTGTGTGTGTGATTTCTTACCATGATTTCTGGTAAGGTTTCACTTCTTGTAGAAGTGTTACTTTACTCCTTATTTATTCTTTTTTTCTTGTAATAACTTTATGTGTGATTTGACTTCAGTCCTTTTCTATTGCTCATTTTTCCATGAAATTGATTTTTCTAAGCACTTAGCTTGATTTAAGACTTACTAATTTTATGGTTCTATAGCTCTGTCTTGTATTTGGAAGTGTTCAAAAACATGGCTGCTTCTTTTCTGAGATTTCTTTCTTTTATTCCCTCCCTCCACTTTCAAAGTTTATCCTTTCTTAAAGTGTACTATTTGGTGTTTTTTAGTATATTCACAGAGAGAGAAACCATTACCACTATCTTATTTTAGAAGATATTTATCACCCCCATAAGAAACACCATACTTATTAATAGAACTCCTCATTCCTCACTTCTTCTAGCCCCTGGCACCTGCTCATCTACCTTCTCTGTCTCTACATTTGCCTGTGTTGGACATTTAATATAAATGGAATTAAACCATATATGATCTTTTGTGACTGGCTTCTTTTACTTAGCATAATGTTTTCTAAGTGCATCATTTTGTAGCATGTATCAGTATAGTCATTTGCTGCATAACAGCGTTTCAGGGCCAGGCACAGTAGCTCATGCCTGTAATGCCAGCACTTTGGGAGGCTGACGTGGGAGGATCATTTGAGCCCAGGAGTTTTTGAGACCAGCCTGGGCAACATAGTGAGACTGCATCAGAAAAAATAAAATAGCCAGGTATGGTGGCACGCACCTGTGGTCCCAGCCACTCAGGAGGCTGAGGATTGGAGGATTGCTTGAGCTTAAGAGGTTGAGTCTGCAGTGAGGTGTGATTGCACCACTTCCAGCCTGGGCAACAGAGCAAGAGCCTATCTCAAAAAATCTAAAACCAAAAAACCGACATTTCAGTCAACAATGGATCACATGTACAATGGTGGCAATTTCTGTCACCTAGTACCATCATAGACCTTCCAGTGGGACAAGATGTGAAGGTGGAAGATAGTGATATTGATGATCCTAACCCTGTATAGGCTTAGGCTCATGTGTGTGTTTCTGTCAGTTTTTAGCCAAAAAAAAAAAAAAAAAAAATTCAAGTAAAATAAATAAAGATTTAAAATTAAAAAACACCTGTGGAATAAGGATATAAAGAAAGAAAATTTTTGGACAGCTGTACAACATGTTTGTGTTACAAGCTATGTGTTATTACAAAAGAGCCAATAAATTTTTAAGTTAAAGCTTATAAAGTAAAGTAGTTACAGTGAGCTAAGATTAATTTATTATTGAAGAAAAATAATTTAGTGTAGCCTAAGTGTGCAGTGTTTATAAAGTTTGCAGTAGGGTACACCCTACTCACTTACCACTCACTCAACTTCAGTTCTATAATCTCCATTCATGGCAAGTGCCCTATACAGATCTACTGTATTTTGTCTTTTATAACATTTTTACTGTACTTCTTCTATGTTTAGATATGTTTGGATATGCAAATGCCCTTCTGTTACAGTTGCCTACAGTGTTCAGTACAGTAACATGCTGTATTGGTTTCTAGCCTAGGAGCCTTATACTATTTTTAAAAATTTTTTGTGGGTACATAGTAGGTGTGTAAATTTATGGAGCTCATGAGATATTTTGATACAGGCAAGCAATGTGAAGTAATAACATCACAGAGAATCAGGTCCCCATCCCCTCAAGCATTCATCCTTTGTGTTACAGACAATCCAATTACACTCTAAGGTATTTTAGAATATATAATTAAGGTATTGTTGACTATAGTCACCTGGTTGTGCTATCAAATAGTAGATCTTTCTCTATTTTTTTTTTTGTACCCATTAACCATCTCCACCTCCCCCGGCCCTGCCATCAACTGTTCCTTATAGCCTAGGTGTATAGTAGCCTAAATAACTTAGGTTTGCGAAAGTACACTCTGATGTTCCTACATGGACAAACTTGCCTAACGAGTCATTTCTCAGATCATATCCTCATCGTTAAGTGACACATAACTGTACTTTGTTTCTTTTTATTGCCAAATATTCCATTGTGTGGATGCACCACATTTCGTTTAGCCATTCATCACTTGGTGGATACTTGAGTTGTTTCCACTCTTTGTGGAAACAAATTCCTATTGTGAATAATCCTTTGGTCAGGCCCAGTGGCTCACGCCTGTAATCCCAGCACTTTGGGAGACCGAGGTGGGCAGATCACCTGAGGTCAGGAGTTTGAGACTAGCCTGGCCAACATGGTGAATTGAAATCTCGTCTCTACTAAAAGTACAAAAATTAGCTGGGTGTGGTGGTGGGCGCCTGTGATCTCAGCTACCTGGAAAGCTGAGGTAGGAGAATTGCTTGAACCCAGGAGGCAGAGGTTGCAGTGAGCTGAGATCATGCCATTGCACTCCAACCTGGACGACAGAGCAAGACTCCATCTCAAAATAATAATAATAATAATGCTGTGAACATTCATGCACAGGTGTTTACATGGACAGACATGTTTTCAGTTCTCTTGATTATATACTTAGTGGAATTACTGGATCATATGGTAGCTTTATGTTTAACATATTAAGGATCTGCTAAACTGTTTTCCAGAATGACTACAACATTTTAGAATGTCACCAGCACTGTGTGAGGGTTCCAATTTCTCCATCTCCTCAGTAACACTTATTGTCTTTTATTTTAGCGATCCTGGTGAAGTGTTATAAAGTGGAATCTCATTGTAGTTTTTACTTTGCATGACTAACGTTGAGCATCTTTTCATGTGCTTATTGGCCATTTGTATGTCTTCTTTGGAGAAATGTCTATTCAAATTCTTTGTCTCTGTTTTGTTTTTTTTTTTAATTGAGTAGTAGCATTCCTTTATATATTCTGGATTCAAGTCCCATATCAGATCCATGATTTGTAAATATTTTCTCCTACTCAGTGGATTTATTCTTCACTTTCTTTATGGTATCCTTTGAAGCACAGAAGTTTTTAATTTTGATGAAGTATGATTTATCAATTTTTGATCTTATGGATCACACTTGTGGTGTCATAAGAAATCAGTGCCTAACCCTAGTCATTACTCCTGTCCCTTCTGCTCTACCCAGCCTGCTCTTCCCAGACGTGAATCCGCTGTGTTTTCCCCTTTGGTACTTAGAGCTTTCTGTGGCCCTTCCCTTCCCCAAGTCTGGCTCTGCTTGTGGTATCCTGCCCTCCTCCCCATCTGGCCTGCAGCACCAGCACCAAGACTATGCTCTTCTATTCCTTTTTCAGTCCCTGTGGGCAAGGATGTGGACCTGGAACTCAAGAATGACCCGCATATCTGTGGATCCTTCCATTCTGCGGATCAGTATCTCAACATCAAATTAACTAACATCAGCGTTACAGACCCTGAGAAATAGCCTCACATCTTCATTAGGGGCATAGTGGTCCAATATGTGCAGTTGCCAGCAGACAAGGTAGACAGAGTTGCTGCAGAATGCAGCAAGGAAGGAAGCCCTATAGCAGAAACAGTGATGGCTCCTCCTCTTCCTCTTCCCTCTTCCATTGCTGACCCATAACCCCAGGTCCCAGCCTAGGACCCCTGACCATGAATACTTGAAGCAATTTTGTTTCGTTGGTGTTTTTTTTTTTTGTCGTTGTTTTAACTAGTGAGTGAGTGTGTGTATGTGTGTGTTTAAGGGATGACTGGATGAGAGGGTTAATAGGGAACAGCTCTCCTTGTTGAGAAGGGGAGGATAAGTAGGCTGGGAAACTTCAAAGCCTTCCTAGTCCTCAGCATCTGCCTTTCTCACTACTTCCCTAGAGATGGGGCGAGAGTTTCCTAAGAACTTTGTAGGGTTAGCTCTTATATTTAGGTCTGTGATCCATTTTGAGTTAATTTTTTAATAGTGTGAAGTGTAGGGGTCCAACTTCATTCTTTTGTACGTGGATATCCAGTTGTCCTCACAGCATTTTGAACTCTTTCCTGCTTTTATCTGGACTTCATTTTCCTTTATCTGGAATGTCCCTGTTCTGCTCTATTTGGATTATCTTCTGAGTTTTTTTTTAGCTTGAAGTTTTACCTGGAAGAGGGATTTGACTGGTTAATTTTAAGAATTCATAGCCACTCATGTTCCTCCTAGACCTTACAGTAGACCTCTTGTACTCATTCACTACTGGAGTGTGCAAATCCCTCCCAGTTCACCTTCTGTTCAGCATTTTTTTTATATGAGTACTTGTTTGTTATTTTGGAATTTTCAGGACATTGAGATATTCCTCTACTTCCTTCTGCGCAGATGCTGATAATTCATGTGGTCTTGTAGTTGTCAGTGGCTTCTTCCTACCCACTTGTATTTTGGGGATCATGGAGATACTCCATCACCTGATTTTACTATAGCTGTTGTAAATGGGTTTTGGTTTGACCTTCCTAGTTAGTTGCTCTGTATGTTTTTATGGAGAGAGTTGAGAAAATTCGTAAATTACACCAATGCTGATACCACCTTTCAAGAATCCTCATAATTATGTTTCTTAATCTTGACATTGACATTTTTTCCCTTTTCCTCACTAGATACTCTAAGGTTAGTTATATGTTAGATAATTTATTAAACTAAAATACAATAAGTTATATAGGTATAGATGTACAGCTGTTTATATATACTGTGTACTAAAACTAATGTGTCTCTCAATAAATCTTGATATATATTTTGATACATAATCAATTCCCTAATTTTGGAAATGTGGCTATTTTGTTAAAAACTTCCCCTGTCAGGATGAAGATATCTAATGAATGTTAATAGTTCCTGTATTGTATGTTTGTATATACACACACACATTCTCTCTCTCTCTCTATCTCTCAGCTTTTGTACCCAAAGGGTAGTTACAGTTTTCAGTTGTATAAAAATATTTCTTTTTAAAAAGTTTATTTATAAAAGTCATTATTGAGGTTGGGGCAGTTATCTTGAAGAGGATCAGTTCCAAAGTTATTTTCTATTTAATAGAGTAAATTCGAAGATTAAGCTGTAAATGTTTGCTGGTAGCTTATGCATTCATATATATCTTTTTGTATTTATGGAAGAAAAGGTATTGAAGCCCTGTTCTCGGGGCATTTTCTGCCTCTTATGTTTAATACATTTTTCTAATAACTAACAAAATTTTTGTATGCTTACAAAAATAGTAGTGAGTCATGTACATTAATGGAAGAAGAAATCAAAGGCTTCTATGTCGGTTTTTTTTATGGTTACTTGTCAGCAATTGCCATTTTAATATGCTTTGGAGTCATACCTTATAAAACCTGCCTAGGATGGTAACCCCACAAATAAACTTTCTGAGTCTGGTTGAAAATTAGTGTTGATAATGACACTTTGGCCAGGTACGGTGGCTCACTTATAATCGCAGCACTTTGGAAAACTGAGATGGGCAGATCACTTTAGAGGCCAGGAGGTTAAGAACAGCCTGACCATCATGGCAAAACTCCATCTCTACCAAAAAATACAAACATTATCCAGACCCGGTGACGTGCACCTGTAGTCCCAGCTACTTGGGAGGCTGAGGCACAAGAGTCGTTTGAACCTGTGAGGCAGAAGTTGCAGTGAACCAAGATTGTGCCACTGCACTCCATCTTGGGCAATAGAGTGAGTCTCTGTCTCAAAAAATAAATTTAAAAAATGTTGATAATGACACTTTAGTTTCTACCCCCAGAGATGTTTCTCTTTTGGTTCCTGGTAAAGAATGCTGATCTGGGAATCAGCAGACCTGGGTTCAGTTCATTTATAACACGACATCCTGACTTTCCTGTTTATTTGCTCAGTTGGCTTCTGTGGTTGTGGTAATTTCCCTTGTCCATGAAGTGAGAGGGTTAGAGTACATGGTCAGTAATAATTTTTTTTACAAGGATTCTTTAACTCTGTAGTGAGATAATCATATTTAATTCATCTTCTTCTTTAGCAGCCAGAACTTATTTTTAAATACTTATTGTATCAATAAATTGTGATTATTATTGATAGTGTAGAGACCATTGAATAATTGAAATGATATAACAATATAGTAAGGCATAGGTGACAAGGAGATATTTTTGTCCTTCCTTTGTTAATAATGGAATTCATATGTGTTTTAATAAATGATGTTTCCCATTGGTCATGATGACCAGTGTTTGGCAGTGTGTTTATTTTTATTACTATATACTTACTGGGCATTTATAGGTTTTATAAATTATGCAGCTAATGGAAGTTGTAGTTTGAAGGAAGACTGCTCTGTGAAGACAACTTGGAATATCTAACTTTTGTATTGCTAGGTACATGTTGGATATATTTTTGTAAAGCATTTTGTATTCGGTGATTATCAAGCTAAAAAGATATGTATAATTTATTCAGTTTTTTTCATTTTAGGGTTAAGTGCATGCCTGAATTATAGAAACCTTAATTAGAAAGCAAACTTAGCACAATTATTAAATACTTATTGAAAGAAAAAATATTTTAAGATATGAATTCTCTATTACACTTCGTCCTAATTTGGAGATAACTTAGACACCAAGGTTAGGATTCTTAGTCATGTCATTTTTATAGAGTTCTCATTTTTGCTCAGAGCAGATAGCTCTCCTTCACAGTATGCCTGACTCGAGTGTAATTCTTGGTATTCAAAAAGAGTAAAGAGAAATTGTAACTTGTCAATATCAATTTGGGTAATATATTTTGGGTAATAACACGTTTGAGTTAATTTATAAGGAAAGCCTAGAAGACTGTTCTGTGTGGCATTGTTGAATATCTTTCTAGGAAACTCATCTGTAGCAGGCTAAAGCAGCCCTATTCTTTAGATAAGAAAGCCACAGATAAGAATGCCTTACAATTTGTTTAATATTTTACATTTTACTAACAGTTTACACACTTATTACTTGTTTGCTCTTCACAGCAAACTTACATTGACTGAGATTTATTAGATTCATACGTAAGTGGTTTTCTTTTTGAGCAATGCAATTGGTATGGTATTTTTAATCTTGATTTCTAATGTTCGTTGCTGGTGTATAGAAACATAATCAGAGTTTGTATTTTTATCCAGTCCCGTGACCTTACTGAATTCACTTATTATTTCTAGAAGCGTGTGTGTGTGTGTGTGTGTGTGTGTAGATTCATTGGGATTTTCTGTGTAGACATCATGGGGACAGTTTCTAACCTCTGTGCCTTTTATTTTCCTTCCTTCCTTCCTCCCTCCCTCCCTCCCTTCCTTCCTTCCCTCCCTCCCTCCTTCCTCTCTCTTTCTTTCTTTTCTTCTCCTGCTCCTCTTCCTCCTCCTCCTTCCTCCTCCTCCTTCCTCCTCCTTTCTCCTTCCTCCTCCCTTCTCCTTCCTTCTCCCTCCATCCATCGTCTTTTTTTTTTTTTCTTGCTTATTGCACTGGCTAGAATTTCTAGTGGTAAGAGCATATGTTCTTGTCTTGTTCCTGGTCTTAGGGGAGGTGCATTCAATCTTTCTTCATTAAGTGTAATATTAACTGTAGGGTTTTTGTAGACGTTCTTTATGAGGTTGAGGAAATTTTTCCTATTTCCATTTTTTGGAGAACTTTTTTCATTACTGTTGAATTTTGTCAGATGCTTTTTTTGAGTCCACTGTTAGGATTCTGTGATTTTTCTTCTTTATCCTGTTACTGTGGATTACACTGATTGTTTTTCAAATATTGAACCAAACTTTGCATCTTGGAATAAATCCTACTTAGTCATGGCATACAAATCTATTTATATATTGCTGGATTCTATTTTCTAATATTTTCTTAGGGATTTTTACATCTATATTTGTAAGCAATATTGATCTGAAGTTTTCTTTTTTGGTACTGTCCTTTTCTAGTTTTGGTATCTCGGTAATACTGGCTTCATAAAAATCAATTGGGGCATGTTCTCTCCTATTTTGTGATGGAGATTATGTTGAATTTGTGTTCATTCTTAAACAGTTGGTAGAATTTCCCAAGGTTGCTTCCAACCTCCAACAAACATTTGATCTGCTTCTTGTTACCATAAATTAGATTTGACTTTCCTCAAATTTCTTTGTAACACAACATTCTACAGTGTGTGTGTGTGTGTATACACATGGACTGTTTTGTGTCTGGCACTCATTTCATTCAGCAAAATTTTTGAATTCATCTTTGTTGTATGCATCAGTAGTTTACTCCTTTTTATTGCTGAGTGGTATTCTGTTGTGTGGTTATGCTACAAATTGTTTATCCATTCACCTGTTGATGGACATTTGAGCTTTGTTCAGTCTTTGGCTGTTACAAAGTTGTAGTCAAGTCTTTGTGTGGACATAAGCTTTTTTTCTGTTTTCCCTTTTTTTTTCTCTTTGAGATAGAGTCTCGCTCTGTCACCCAGGCTGGAATGCAATAGTGCAGTCCCCGCTCACTGCAACCTCCTCCTCCTGGGTTCAAGCAGTTCTCCTGCCTCAGCCTCCCGAGTAGCTGAGACTACAAGCATGCACCGCCACGCCCGACTAATTTTTGTGTTTATAGTGGAGACGGGTTTTCATCATGTTGGCCAGGCAGTTCTCGAACTCCTGACCTCAGGTGATCCGCCCACCTCGAGCTCCCAGAGTGCTGGCATTACAGGTGTGAGCCACCGCGCCTGATCTTCTTTTTTTTTTTGAAACAGAGTCTTGCTCTGTCACCCAGGCCGGAGTGCAGTGGCTTCATCTTGGCTCACTGCAGCCTCTGCCCCTCAGGTTCAGGCAGTTCTCCTGCCTCAGCTTTGAGTAGCTGGGATTATGGGTGCATGTCACCATGCCCGGCTGGCTTTTTGTTTTTTCATCACTTTGTGCTTTGTGAAGCACAGCAATGGTAGCACTTTTTAAAAATGATTTTTAGTTTCTAAATTTTTAGTTACAGTGTCAATAATGTGGGATTTGGACATAGAGCCTCCAGGTACTTGATACATGTTTACATGAATGTTTCTTTTTGAGGGAAATATGTTTCAAATTCTAGACAACAATTGGATAGGCAGTCTGTTTTTCACCTCTAGAATGGTCATTCACATGTGGCCCAGATTAGTTGCTACAGTGAGACAGAATCCTGCAGTGCCTTTTCTCTTCTGGTATTATGCGTTCCAAGCTGGCCTATTTAAAATACTGTTGTCAAAGACAGTTGTAATCCTCTCAGTACTTGGTTATTTAGAATTCAGTTACCTTTTTTTCTTTTAGTAGCCCAGGAATAGCTTTTATTTTTTGCATTGCTATGAAGTTTCCTGAATACACACGTACTAGTGACCAATCATCAGCTGTAAGTTAAAGCAATGGTTTCATATATATATATAGATTTCCACTCAAAAATTGGCTTTTCTTTGCTATTCCACAGTACCTTCTCCAGGCAAATTCCGTTCCCCTGCAGCACCATCTCCTTTGGCTCTTCGGCAACCAGTGAAAGCATTTAGTAACCATGGCTCTGGTTCTCCTGGTAGCCAAGAAATAACACAGCTCACACAAACCACCTCCTCACCTGGGCCTCCTGTGGTTCAGAACACAGTCTCAGCAAATCCTCCCAGCAATATCAACAGCGCTACTCTAACCAGACCCGCAGGGACAACTGCAATGAGAAGTGGCTTGCCCAGACCCAGTGCCCCTTCTGCTGGGGGCATACCAGTGCCTCGCAGCAAACTTGCACAGCCTGTTCGCAGGTAAGTGGCAAATGTTCTGTTTCAGCGTTCTTGAGTACCTGAAAGTGGATGGACTGGAATTAATTAGCTTCATCTCTATGTTTGATAGTAAACAGAAAGTCATGGTGGATTCCCACCAGAGTTTTAATACAATTTGAATGAAACATTACTACATTGTTTTTAAGAAATCCTCATTTGGGAATCCCACTTTTACCATTTTGGTTCAGATTAAATGTGTCCAGTTGCCTAACATGATTAAGCATCTCAGAGGACCCCTAGAAAAAAATTGGTTAGAACCACTCAATTTGATTGTGATATTCATTCATTTTGAATCGAATTATATTCAGTGAAGATGATAAAGGTATATTGGAATATAGAGTGATATTTAAGATAAAACTTAGAGCTACTAAGTCTGAGTATAATCTATAAGCATGGTTTTCAAACCCTTATTCTACAATTCAGAATTATCTGTGAGATTTATATAAATGTAGGGTCTAAGTTTTACCCTCAGAGAGTCTAACCTATTTAATGAAATTAAGTAATTTGCCTAAGGCCACATAGCTAATAAAACTATGAGTTCCAAGTATGTCTGACTTTGGAGCTCTTTTAATCACTGTCCCATACTGCCTTTCTAGTGATGCTGACACTGAGCTTCTCATATCACCTTCATCATTCTGCCTCTCAAAATAATAAGTAAATGATAAGGTTGGTTGTCTATGTGCTTGAGAAAAGGTGAGACCATCTTTTCCCTTCTTTGATCTAGTAGCTATGTTAACAAAACGTGAAGTCATCTGTTGTCCAGTAAAACTTGGAAGTTGTGAAAATGCAGAGTGTTGAGAGGTTGTACTAGTACCTGTTTAGAGCTTTTGCCTTGGTACAGCCTTCATGGGATCATGATGCCACCTGAGGAGTAATTAATATATGTATGAGATAGTATGTAATACTTCATAAAGACATTTATCAAATTTTAGTTGCAAAATTGCTTTATTTCAGATCCTTGCCAGCTCCTAAAACCTATGGTAGCATGAAAGATGACAGTTGGAAAGATGGCTGTTATTGACCAGCAAAGACAAGAATGCAGAAGTCCACGGCTTCATGGATACCCTTCACCAGGCTAAAAAACAACTTTTATATGCAGACTGTTCAGATAAGACTCTTGGGATTTATAAAATCCCAGCCCTCTCTGTCTTAATTAGCACAAACTGACAGAGATCATCAAACAGCACTTTAATGACATTTAACATCAGATGTGTTTGGTAATCATACAATCACTCTCCATAGAATCACTTTTAGTTTTGTTTAATAGAAACTAGGTTGATTTTTTAAAAATATTTGACAGAGGCCAATATCTGGGCAAATACTTAATGGATGCCAAAGAGAAATGCCCATTTGTAAATGAGAAAAATGCCCATTTGTGCACAAGAAAATGGTGAATTCAAGCTATCCAAAACTTCACATTCAACCTAATTTACTGTATAAATAGTATCAATAAATATTTGTGTTAATGAGAACTAATATTCTGACTAATTATCTAAAGTGTTTCACTAGTACACCAGGAAACTACAGATTGAGATTAGGGGGTGGGAGGAAAGAAACCTGGGCTAGAGATTTAAAACATTCCTAAATTTGGGAGAATTTCAGAAATCATTTTTGCAGATTCATTAGAAAAATTATCATTTAATCTTAAGTTTTGGATGTAGCTCACGTATCACCACCACCAGATAGCGTTACAGCACGCATCCATCATGTTGCATTGACACATCAAACTTCTGTTTGTTTGTTTTGATTGCCAAAAGGGCTTAATATCAGTTGTACAATCTTTCTAAACTTTATAGTTCCTGGCTCAGGAAAGATGGCCTTTGCTTCAGCCAGCTTCTTCGCATGCTGTTATCTTTACAGAACTAAGAGATCTTGTTTCTATTAGCAGGTTTTCATGATAGGAAAGAACAAGTAGTGTGTGTCTTTATTCTTGATACAACACCACCTCAGTGCTTACAACCTGGAACAAAACCATACAATAAGAGAGAGGGGGAAAAAAATCTATGCACTTAACCTACAAAATCTCTGGTGATGACAGTTGTATTGTTGCTATTACATGGCATAACGATCTATTACGTGGTAGGAAAATATAGCCTGCTAAATCCTACTTATGTTGATCCACTTTAAACTGAGTAACTGTATAAAACATCTCTTGAAAATTCTTTCCCTTTTGACTTAGATTCTGCCTTACATTAATTTTTGCATTTTTGGTAACAAACCTACTACATATGACTCTAACCTGATAAATACTTGCTCTCTAATGGCTCTTAATAAATCCTTGAAATCGCCTATTTCAATTTTATCAGACTATTACCAGAGTAAAACTTTCTTCTGTAGCAGGCCTCTCATTTTTTATTATGAGGTCTGTTTTTAAATCCTTAATTTGAACAGCTCTAAGATACTGTCACTTAGGTCATCTAAAAGCTTTTAGAGATTTGAACATAAGTTCATTTCCTGTTCATCAAAGACATTCCGTAAGTTGGCAAAAGAAGTTGGAAGAGAGAAAATGGAAGACTTGATATTCATGATGGCATTAAGGTTGATAGGTTGAAAGAATGATAAAAACTTAAAACCAGGACCTCCATTCTGTCATGACTGACACCATGGTAGTCTGTCAACTTGACCAGTGGAAAGTCATTCATTTAGCACAAGCAGCTGGAGATTGAAACTGTCAGTACTATGTATTTGGTGTATAATGCAAAGAAGAAACTTTATCCTTGAATTTGAGGGTGATGGGGTGGGTCAGGAAAGGATGGCGCCAGAATTCTACATGATAATGAACTAAAAAATGTTGCTTTTCAGAGGAAGATAAAGCATCTTCTTTTGGGAGGGGGGTATCTCATGTCTAAGTAAGTAAAAAAAAGGAACTAGCTACTGTCTCTTTTAAAAACCACGTACAAAAGCAAAACAAGTCTCAGTTTTCAGTGCAACATTTCAAAAAATATATATGCTGCAATCTAATAATTGAAAGGAATTTTACCTATTATGAAACACATTACATTTTTTAAGTTAGATAATCAGTTTCAAAAGGAGTATTCAGGTTAGTTAACTTTGTTTTTAAATGGCTGCATCAGAAAAAAATGTCTATTTTTTTTTATTAAAATATTTCATCACTTGTTAAAACGTATTTTGGATCTGAGTTTGGTAAAGTATTATTTTACATGCTTTTGTACTACCACAGACTGTTGACTTTTAGTTTCCTAAAGAGAAAAATTGCCTTTTTACCAGAAAGCCTTTGTATATCGCAATTTTTCTGTTTGGGAAAATCTAAGGATTTACTGTGGTTAGTCTTACAGAAGAAATGTGGATTTGATAAACTAGTGCCTATGATTTTAACTTATGTTTGATATATAGTAGTAAGGGTTTTATGAATGTTGATTATTTTGTGCCAACAGCCCAGAATTGTCACTTATATGTAAGCAGAAAACAATGAGCTCTGCTTCCAAAGTTATTTAATTTTCTCAGTGTTTGAATGTTATTTTTTGTAAGTGTGTTAATAAAAGTGTAAAGAATTGGAAAAAAATATAAATATTCTTAACTCAAGCATTTGCTGGATCATTTTTCTACAAAACTTGTTTGTATAATATAAAACACTCTCTGAAGAGTTGACTTTTTTTCAGTTTCGTATCCTGGAAATCACATTTTGTAAAACTGGGGACCATTCATAATTGTCAGATACTTTTTAAAATTATCTCAATACATCACTTTTATAAGAAAAAAAGTTTTTTTGAAAGAAAATTAGATACATATGTGGCCCCAGATGTTTGTATAACTCTAGAATGATCTAGACTATGTATGTTTAAATTAACTTTTTGTTGAATGTACAGGTGTCCATTTTTGACGTTACGCATGGTCCTTTTAGATCACATGACGTTTGATTTGCAAACATTTCTATAGCCGAACTTGTATATGTGATTGCCTCCTTAATAAACAGCCTGACCATAATGTTTATTATTAAATTTATATTCTTTTTTTAAGTGTTTAGTTAATCTCTGGATATGGTAAGATTCCTTTTTTTCTCTCATTTGCCTACACTTGGTTTTAATAAATTGTTCAGTTGAGTTTTTCTTTAAACACGGAAACCCAAATCGTATTACCCTTTCAGGCTTAGCCTTCATGGGGTTGGATTATGTCTTATATTTTCTCTGTCAGAGTTATTTCATTTGTGGATTTTACTTGGAGGAAATTTATGGTTTACTGTAAATTGATTTGTTCTTGGAACTTTTTCACCTGCTGTGAATTGATATCTAGTTAGAAAAAGCTAGCATTTGCCTACATCATAACTATATATGATATCTAGTTAGAAAAAACAAGCAAAAAGCTATTACGAGTTTCCAAGAGGAACAATTAATGTATTTTCATGCCAAATGCAAATATTTAGGTGATCACGTATATTTTTTCTTGTATGAATGGAAAAATCAAGAATTGTACACTGTTTAATGAATTCTCCATATTCCTTTAGGAGATATTTGCTTTGCAATTACATGTTACAATTAGAATAATTACCATTAAAATAATATTACATGTTACAATTAGATTAATACTGATGAGAGAGTGGAAAAAAGACACCCTTCTGTTTTTTTTCTCTCAAGCCAGTCTAAAAACTTGAAGAGCCATTTAAAATTAAATGTCACTATACTTGAAATCAATACATGAGAAGTTTAAATCTGTTACATACTCAGTGCAACAGAAGAACCCATATGGAGGTTCAACCACTAATGTATTTTGAATGATCCTAAATATAAGTCTTGGGTGGCTAAATGGCCCTCTGCTTACCAGTCTGAAAATGAAACCAATTATACTCATCGGCCTTATTTGCTGTAATACAAATTGGTTAAAACTATGTTAACTGAATGCCAGTTTCAAACAAATTATCTATATTAAGTCATCTTAATGTTTTCTCTTTAAAAGTAAGAAAAAAATCTTTTTCTTCTGATTTCAAAAGTAATAGAAACTCATTGCTGTAGAACATAAACTAAAAATATTAAAAAGTATAAAGGTGAAAAATGATAGTTGCCTGCAATCCCATCATCCGGAAATATTGAAGTACTGTCCTTCACATGGTTGTAACATGTTAAGTGGAAGGGTAGGTCTTTTTTTTATTTTTTTTATGAGAAAATGTTTCTTTTAAATAAATGTTTCTTATATAAAAATGTTGACATGTGTTTGCTTTTGCACAGAAGTATACATTAACTGCTATTGAAAGCTTGGCATATATCTTAATTCCTGATTTTAGATATTTCTTGATAATAGTATATGTATTGTTTGTGTTGTTTATAACATAATTGGTTTTTTACAATTTATACTTTTTTTTTTTTTTTTTTTTAAACAGAGTCTTGCTCTGTTGCTCAGGCTGGTGGAGTGCAGTGACATGATCTTGGCTCGCTGCAACCTCTGCCTCCCGGGTTCAAGCAGTTCGCCTGTCTTAGCCTCCCAGGTTGCTGGGACTACAGGTGCATACCACCATGCCCAGCTAATTTTTGTATTTTTAGTAGAAACCGGGTTTCACCATGTTTGTCAGGCTGGTCTCAAACTCCTGACTTCAATTGATCCACCCACTGTTGTACCTGCTGTTGTATTTTTACCTGCTGTGGTACTACCACAGACTATTGACTTTTAGTTTCCTAAAGAGAAAAACTTTTTTTTTTTTCTTTTTTTAAGAGATCAGGTCTTACCATTTTGCCCAGGATGGTCTCAAACTCCTGGGCTCACGCGATTCTCCCGCCTCAGCCTCCCAAAGTGCTGGGATTGTAGACATGAGCCACCATGCCCAGCCTCTACATACTGAAATTTGAGACATATATAGTAAATTATAAAGAAGAAAAAGTACTTAATAGGTAGTCAGCCACTTAAATTTGAAGATAATGTATTTGTTTCTTTTTCCTTCTAAAATTGTAATCATTTATGCTTGACAGTTAACTTTTCTTAAGTCTGAATTCATAACTACCATGATTTAGATGGATTCTGCTGCTACAAAAAGCCATTTAGTTCTGGAAAGAGTATATAAATATTCTAAACCTTTTCCAAACTGTATTATTGTAATCCTTCATATCGTATCCTTTATTGATATTTGAATGTTCCCCACCACCGCCCCTGCCTCCCATCCATCATGAATTGACAGTATTGATTGAGTACAATGCCAGTTTTAAAATACCTTTAAAGAAATAGCAGGCACAACCAAATGAAGAGTTAAACTAGTCTCTAGTAGAGTTCTTAAACTTGGTCACCTGAAGGGCTATTAAAACAGATTTCTGCACTGTACTCCCGAGAGTTTCCAAGTCCAAAAATTCTAGGGATAGAGTTCCCAGGGCAGATCAGGTGCACATTACTGGACTAATTGACTGGGGCTAGAGGATTGGGGTTAAGGTAGAACACTAGCTATGGTTTTCTACTGTGAAAATCATATGGATGGAATGGGGAAAGACCATTATCCCTGAGGGTGGTACTGTCCCCAGAAAGTAGGCAAGGTCTTAAGCAAGCAATATAGTAGGTGCACATCACAAATGTCTCAGTGCGTATTACATAAAATGATTACACCATGTCAGTGGTCACTGACCTGGAGGAAACATTTGTAGTAAGAAGAGAAGTTTCTGGTAGTATTTGAGCTTCTGGCTCAATTGTTCATGAGGTTCTGTATTATTCCTGTCCGTGGATTCCACTAGGCATCTTGGTATGCTCTTTAAAGATTCCCCTTAGTACATTGACCAGTTTAAGGTAGGGTTCTGTCATTTGCAAACAGAAGGAAGAGGTAATTTTTCAAACGTTTTTAAAATTGATACATAAAGTATGTACAGAAGAGTTCGTGCAACTCAAATGGTCAGCTCAAGGAATTAAATTACTACATGTGTGATCACCATGTAGACAAGAAATAGAATGTTCACAGCACCCCAAAAACTCTCCTAGTGTCATCTGACAATCACTACTTACTTCCCCCTCTACAAAGATAACAGTTCCTGACTGGGTGGGGTCACTCACACCTGTAATTCCAGCACTTTGGGAGGCTGAGGTGGGAGGATCACATGATCCCAGGAGTTCAAGACCATCCTGGACAACATAGTGAGACCCCTATATCTCAGAAAAAAGATAACAGCTATTCTGACTTTTAACGTTGTACAGCATCAATGCATTATACAACATCTCAAATCAACATGGTCTGCCTATAGGTCAATACTCCAGTAAAATTATAATGGAACTGAAATATTTCTATCACCTAGTGACATAGCCCAATGCATTACTCACATGTTTGTGCTGATGCTGGTATAAACAAGCCTGCTGTGCTGCTAGTCATAGAAGTATAGCACATAATACTTGATAATAAACAACTTTGATACTGGTTTACATATTTACCATACTTTATTGTTATTTTAGAATGTACTCCTTATTTTTAAGTGAACAGCCTCAGGCAGATCCTTCATGAGATACTCTAGAAAACATTGTTATGATAGGAGATGACTGCTCCATGCATTTTGTTACCCCGAAGACCTTCCAGTGGGACAAATGTGGAGGTGGAAGACAGTAATATTGATGATTTTGACCCTGTGCAGGCCTAAGCTAATGTGTGTGTTCATGTCTTAGTTTTCGACAAAAATTTTTTTTAAGGAAAAATGTTTATAGAATGAGATATAAAGAGAATAATGTTGAACAACCATACAATATATTTTAAGCTAAGTATTATGAAAGAGTCAAAAAGTGAAAACTATAAGTGATAAGGTAAAAACCTTGCAATAACCTAAGATTAATTATTAAAGAAAAAAATTATAAATCTAGTGTAGCCTAAGTACAGTGTTTTATAAGTATAGTAATGTTCTAGGCCTTCACATTCACTCACCGACCCACCTCAAGCAACTTGCAGTTCTGCAAGCTCTGTTCATGTTAAGTGCCCTTTACAGGTATCTCATCTTTTATCTTTTATATGGTATTTTCACTGTACTTTTTTTATGTTTAGATATGCAAATACTTACCATTGTGCTACAGTCGCCTACAATATTTAGTGTAGTTAAATGTTGTACAGGTTTGTAGCCTAGGGCTATATCATATTGCCTGGGTGTGTAGTGGGCAGGCATCTAGGTTTGTGTAAGTACACTCTGATGTTCCCACAAGGGTGAACTCAGACCTACCAATGCATTTCTCGGAATGTATCTGTGTCAAGCAACACATGACTGTAATTTAGTTTTGCCTACTTTTGAACTTTATATAAGTAGAACCATACAATTTGTATTTTTTCTTCTTTGAAGGCTAATTTTTTCTTTGAAAGCTAAAAATGATTTTCTCTTAGCCACTAAACAAACATAATGTGAGATTCACCAATGTCGCTGATGTCATTGTAATTTGTTCATTCTCATTGCTGCTGTTATATGCCATTGTATTAATATATCACAGTTTGTCCATTCTCATGTCAAGGACAGTTGTGGTGTTTCCAGTTTGGAGCTCTTAAAGTAATGCAGTTTTGGATTTCAGTATAGTCAAAATGACATAAGTCCACTGAAGCCTCTCCCACTGACTAAAAATTCTGTACAAAATGTAAAAGACAACTGAGAACACTGGGGGTGGGGGGGGGGGGGTGGGGGGGAGGAGTAGGATAGAAGACAGAGTCAAACCTGCAGAAAAGAGCCATACAGGGGTGAACTTCTCTTTCTCCCCTCTTCTTTCTTGACCCTGAGCCAAGGGAGGGCACCCGGAAGAACTGTCACAGAGGCACCTCTGGCAGATTAAACTTTGAGGAAAAACCCAAAAGATCAGCAAAAGGAGTTCCTGGAAGCTAGAGAACGTCAGGGGAAATCCCCAGGTTTTTATGTTTTCTCTCATGGCTTGTCGTGGGTAAGCCCTCAGGTAAGCTGTTCTAGCAAGTGGTGCCAACAGTTAAAATGGATGGAAGCACTCTCTCTCGGCAAAGGAAATGGGAAAAGAGCCTTTGCAATCTTGAAGACTGTGGAGGTCATCTGCATTTTTCTCTATTTACTCTCTGTTCTGTGTGTGGGAACTGCATAGTAATAGTGATGGAACTAAAATTCCAAGCAAAACCCTTGTTTCTGGTCAGAGGACAGCGTAATGAATGGGCTGTCTTAGGGCATGATGGGGAAAACCAGAGAGAACAAAGCAGAAGGAATCCCTTTTTTGTATGTGTTAATTAGTACAAGCTCTAAGCTTACATACTTAGGACAGACCCAAAGCAGCACAGCAGAGGCTTTAGGAACTAAAGTACAATTTAAACCACTGGCCAAGACAGATTACTGAGCAGTACATGTTAAGACTGATCCAATATAATATCACCCTTTGAAAACAACTGGGAACCACAGCCACAGAAGATGGCAGAAAACTTTCAGTATGAACCTATATGGGTTTATTGTCAAACAAAAATCAACATTCTCCAGAATATTTTGACAAGACCTAGAGTCTAAATTATAATATTCAGAATGTGCAGCATTTAATCTAAAATTACCTGGCATACAAAGAACCAGGAAAATGTGATACATTCTCAAGAAAAAAAAACATGTCAACACCAATATGATCCAGATGTTGGACTTACCAGTTTTAAGGCAGCTATGGAATAAGCACTCTTAGGAAAGATAGAAGTCCTCAGGAGAGTAGAAAAAATAAGAACCAAATAGGAATTTTAGAACTGAAAAAAATATGTAAAAGTATTTAAATGTGATGGATTCAACAGCTGACTGAAGATGGCAGAAGAGTCAAGAAGTGGAAGACAGCAATACCATTTATTCAATCTGGAGAACAGAGAGACAAAAAATTCAAAAAATGAGCAGAGCCTCAGGAACCTGAGGGCAACATTGAAGGTCTAACAGTTGCGTTATTGGAATCCAGTGGTAAATTGGCTCTCAAAAGGTTCTTTCTTGTATTGTTTTCCAGTGCCCAAGTGCATCCATTTGGGTATTCTCTGTTGTGAAGTCTCTTTCAAATCATTTGTCTGATTTTACAAGAGTTCTGTAGGTATTGTGGAGATAGATAGATAGATAGATAGATAGATAGATAGATAGTTTTTAGTAAAGTTGTTTGTAACCCTTTTTAATGAATGCAGGATCTGAAGTGACGACCCCTTCATTCCATGTGTTAGTATTTGGATCTCTGTCACCTTCCCTCCCTCACTCTTTCCCCCCCATCCCCTCTTATCAGTTCCACCAGGGGTTTCTTAAGTTTAGTCTTGTAGTTATTAATTTGTTGTGTCCCAGGACCCAGTCCTTGGTCCACCTCTCTGTCTACTCTGTCTACGCTCTTGCAGTGTTTCATGGCTTAGAAACCATTTGTTGTATGTCTGGAGACCCCAGACTCACATACCAAACTGCCTTCTCAGTGTCTTCATTTGGATATTAAACAGACAGCTCAGAGTGTACCTGTGCAAAGCTGCAATTCTGATCTTGCAAACCTGCTTCATTCATCTCAGCTAATAGCAATTTTGGAGTCATTCTTTGTATCTCTTATCCCTCACTCGCTCTCTTGCTCTCTCTCCATATACACCTAACCAATCTGTAAATAAATCTCATTGATTCTACCTTCAAAATAAATACAGACTCTAACCACTTCCTTGCCTCAACCCTCACTCCCACACAGCCACAAGTGATCCTTTTAAAATGTAATTCAGTCATGTCAAACCTCATCTCAAATCCTCCAGGGGCTCACCAAGTATTTATTGTAAAAGCCAAAATGTCTATTGCTCCCCCTACTTGTTTCTCTGGTATTATCTCCCTCACTCCACTCCATTTCAGCTTCCCTGGCTCCTGGCTCCTGGCTCCTGGCCTCAGGCACATTCCCACCAGAGACCCAAGAAAACACTTGCCTGTTTCCTCTGCTGAGACACTATTTGCCCCAGCTGCCATTATGTCGAGTCCCTTACCTGCTTCAAGTCTGCTCATGTGTCACCTCCTCAGTGAAAATTGTGACAGCCCCTCCCCCAGCTTCTAATCTTTTTTTTTTTTTTTAACCAAACTCTCTTTTCCATAGCACTTATCACCTAGCATCCCACATAATTAGCTCATTATCATGCCAACTTTCTCTTCTCCCTCCACGCGGCACATACACGCGCATGCATGTATACTGTATATGGTTCTTGGAGGCAGAGATCATTTTTGTTTATCAATTCTTGGCAAATACTGAGACCAGTGCCTGGCACATGGTAGGCACACAAATATTTATTGAATGAAAGCATTGCTGTTGGGAGTCTCTAGAGAGCAACTTGAAACACTTAACAAAATTTAAAACATACCTTTGGCCTGGCTACGGTGGCTCACACCTATAATCCCAAGTTTGAGAGGTCAATGCTGGAGGATTGCTTGAGGCCAGAAGTTTGAGACCAACTTAGGCAACATAGTGGACCCCATCTCTACAAAAAAAAAAAAAAGAATGTACTTTGGACCCAGTGATTCTAATAATCTATCTTATGAATATACCTGCATATGTGCTTGTATAGATAAGAATACAAGAATATGTATTATAGTATTATTTGTGGACAAACAAGGCTGGACTTAAATGTCCCTCAATAGGAAACTGGTTAAATTATGAAACATTCACTGAAATATTAGGCACCCATTACCAAGATCAAGATATAATAGCTCTATGTAATGATGTGGAAAGACACCCATGATACATCATGAAAAGTAAAAACAAGGTGCCAAAGATGCCATTTTGAATAAAAAGGTTTGTGTGTCATGTTTGCTCTGTTAGCAATGACTGCCTCTGAAGGGATACAAAAGAAACAGATAACTGGTTACCTGTGAAGAGGGGAGTGGGAGACAGCTAACAGTGATAAGGAGATAAGGAACCAGCATTTTACCTGAGTATTTTAATTCTTTTTTTTCTTTTCTTTTTTTAGAGACAGGGTCTGTTGCCCAGGCTGGAGTGGAGCGTGATCTTAGCTCACTACAGCCTTGAACTCCTGGGCTCAAGCGATCCTCCCACATCAGCCTCCTGAGTAGTGGGGACTAGGGGCGCACACCACCCCACCTAGCCCTGTTTGAATTCTTCATCATATCCATATGTATACGCACTGCTTTTTCAAACAGTAAAAGAGAAATATAACCACTGTCTTCCTTGCTCTCCTCAAAAAACCTGTTTTACTTAATGAAATGAGTTCAATCTGGTCTGTGAATGCACTCTTCATTGTTTCAGCCTTCTCCATTATGGCATCATAAGTTTTATATTTGCACCACAAGAAACATTTTCATGAATTTTACTCTAATATTATGCATTTGGCTTTATCAAGGGTTTGTGAAGAACAAAAGCTGCTTCTGCCTCTGGTGTAAAATTATCAAGAGCATTGTTCATTATGTGACTCAATATCCCCTATATAAAGGCCCATGTGAGAATTTTTTTCTAGAATGCAGTATCTGGAAAAATCATTGTCTCTTTTGAGGAACTGGGGCTCTCTTTAAATACAAGACCTATGTGATTTGTTATGTTTGCATTTTTGTCCCTGTTGCCAGAAAGTTTAGATCCATATATGACGCTCAATTGCAGCAACTGAATTTTTTTTAAGCCAGTTTTGTCCCCAAAAGGATTTAAGGTGGTTTATAGAAATATGAGATGAAAGTGTGGTTTTTTTGAGTCTCATTCTGTCACCCAGGCTGGTGTGCAGTGGCACAATCACAACTCCCTGTAACCTTGGACTTCTGGACTCAAACAATTCTCCCACTTCAATCTTCCCAGTTGCAGGATTATAGGCATGAGCCACTGCACCTGGCAAAGGTGTCTTGTTTGTTTATATATTTATTTATATAATTTCAACTTTTATTTTAGATTCGGGGGGTACATGTGTAGATTTGTTATGTGAGTGTCCTGCATAATGCTGGAATTTGGGGTTCTATTTAACCCATCACCCAAATAGCAAACATAGTATCCAGTAGGTGGTTTTTCCACCTCTCCCCTTTTGGAATCCCCAATGTCTACTTTTCCCATCTTTTTATCCATATATACCCATTGTTTAGCTCCCACTTATATATGAGAACATGCAGTATTTTCTGTTTCTGTGTTGAAGATGATGGCCTCCAGCTGCATCCATGTGACTGCAAAGGACATGATTTTTTCTTTTTTATGACTGTGTAGTGTTCTGTGGTGTATGTGTATCACATTTTCTTTATCCAGTCATTTGTTGATGGACACTTAAGTTGATTTCATTTATATATATAATTTTTATATATTAATAATATAAATGTATTAAATATATAAATGCTATTGTGAATAGTGCTGTGATGAACATACAAGTGCATGTATCTTTTTGATAGAATGATTTCTTTTGAGTAGACACCCAGTAGTGGGATTGCCAGATTGAATGGTAGTTCCATTTTTAATTCTTTGACAAATCTCCATACTGTTTTCCAAAGAAGTTGAACTAACTTGTATTCCCACCAACAGTGTATAAGCATTCTCTTTTTCGGCAACTTCACCAGCATCTGTTATTTTTTGACTTTTTAATAATAGCCGTTCTGACTGGTGTAAGATGGTATCACATTGTGGTTTTGATTTGCATTTCCCTAATGATTAGTAATGTTGAGTATTTTTTCATGCTCATTGGCCACTTGTTTGTATTCTTTTGAGAAGTGTCTGTTCATGTCTTTTGCCCACTTTTTAATGGGTTTTTTTTCTTCTTGTTGATTTGTTTAAGTTCCTTATAGAGTCTGGATACTTGTCCTTTGTCAGATGCATAGTTTGCAGATATTTTCTCCCATTCTGTAGATTATCTGCTTACTCTTTTGATAGTTTTTGTTGCTGTGCAGAAGCTCTTTAAGTCATATTTGTCAATTTTTGTTTTTGTTGCATTTGCTTTTGAGGTCTCAGTCAGAAATTCCTTGCCCAAGCCAATGTCCAGAAGAGTTTTTCCTAGGTTTTCTAGGATTTTTATAGTTTGAGGTCTTACACGTACGTCTTTAATCCATCTTGAGTTAATTTTTGTATATGGTTAGAAGTAGGGGTACAGTTTCATTCTTCTGCATGTGGGTAGCCAGGTTTCCCTTTCCCCACTCCTTATTTTTGTCAATTTTGTCAAATATCAATTGGTTGTATGCGTGCAACTTTATGTCTGGGTTCTTTGTTCTGTTACATTGATCTGTGTGTCTATTTTTGTATCAGTACCATACTGTTGTAGTTACTATAGCCTTGTAATATAGGAGAGCTCTTGTGTGGCATCATTGCTTACTCTTTGTTTTTAGAGACCTGATTGTGTTTTCATTTTATTATATAAATATTCTCTTAGAATTAAAGTGAACAGAAGTGAAAAATTTATATTTACATTTTTAATATACATAATCACATTTTTCCACCTATTTTCATTCTCAGCAAGCTAGCAAGGCTTCTGTAGGTTTAACTTATTTTGCACAGCCCTAGGCTATGGACTGAGAACAAAACCACTCCTAATAATGTAATTTTATAATCAAGTTAAAATATTAGCTTCATAGGAAATAAAGGAGATTATGACTACTAAGTAAATGTAAGCAAAACCTGTTAGTCTTTTACAGAAAGTGTTTCTATAAGAGTTTCTTTATCTTCATTACTTGTAAATAACATGAAAAACAGTTTTAATTACAAAACTCAAGTTTCTGTGGTAGACACTCTTTTTTTCCCCCATACTTTTAGAAAGTTGAAGGGGAAAAAAGCTACATTTGAGAACTGGAAATCTGGCCAACAGCTGCTTAAGATATGTCCATTTCAAACATCTTTTAGGCAAAAGTTAGTATCTACTTTTTTTTTTTTTTGTAAGATGCCAACAAACCAGACATAAATATCTAGAGCTATTTTAATACTAACTTTTTCTTTTAAATCCAACATGTTTCCACCATAATCTGAAGCACAACAACCAATTTTCATTGAGGCTTAGGTTTTCTTCTCACAAAACCTCAAAAGGAGATCTGTGAATCTCCAGAAGATGGATGTTACTAATATTTGAGAAAGAGAAGAACATGATTTTGAAATGTCTAAATCTCAGAATCAGGAAAGAATGATAAAAGAAATATGTATTCATCTGACAATTATCATTTAGCATCTTCTATGTGTCAGTACTTGTGTTATGTGCAGTTTTCATAAAATAAGGAACTTATTAAATTCACATCCTAATTTATCTTTCCCAAACATTCTCACATGTTTCACTAAGAAATTGATAGTGATTAAGCCTACCACGTTATCAAGAAGCAACACTAGATACACTCTCCTTGACCTGGAAGAAATAAACCAGTCTTCAGACATGTTTTATACAAAGGGATCACTTCTTAGGGTAACAGCACCAAAACCGAAATTGGCATTCATATCCATGAGCCTTTACAATAGAGCTTCTCTGGAAATTGACTGAGATGTCATCCTTGTTCATAGACATGTGATGTAATAATTTTTGACTAATTTATCCTATTGTCAATTTCATAGACTTCCTAATTAACAGGGTAAATTAATCAAAAATCAATAGTATGAGTGGAAAAGCTTGATAAAGTTAATAATATAGCATTTTAAAAAAATTATTTTAAATGTTTAGAACATTCCAAGTGGACTCAGTATTAAGTCATACAAACAGATTTTTGAATTCCTTATAAAGGAGCAATGATTATGTTGCAGGGCTGATGAACCCACCTGATAACAGAGTAAACAAGAACAAGTCACCAGGATTGGTAGGGAAAGAAATAATGCCTGTTTTTAATAGCTATTTTTACTTGTTGAAGCATTTTGCTCTTGTAGACTTCAGTTATTTTGGTTTCTTTGTCCAAAAGAGAGCAGAACAAAGGTCTTCAAAGGATGTGGTCAGCTGAGATGAAAATGCTAACAACAGCAACAATTTGTGAAGTGCTTACAATGTGTTTGCTGGGCATGTACGTGCATCACTTCAAAACTATGAGGTAGATACTAATTTTTTCCCGATTTTAATACAGGGAAATTTTGGCTTCTGTAGGGCAAACAACTTGCCCTAGCAACACATAGCTAGCAAGTAGCAAACTCAGGATCTGACCCATAGCCAAGTTACAAAGCCTTCATTCACGCTTTCCACTACACCCACCTGCACAGTTGAAAGTTCCAAGCAGAGAACTGGTAAAATATGATAATGGTAGTTTTATTTTATTGTGGTCAGAGAAGATTCTTGATATAATTTCGATTTTCTTGAAAATTTTAAGATGTGTTTTGTGGCCTAACACGTTTTCTATCTTTGAGATTGACCCATGTGCTGAGAAGAAGAATGTGCATTCTGCCACCACTGGAAGAAATGTTCTGTAAATATCTATTAGATACATTTGATCTATAGTGCAGATTAAATCTGATGTTCCTTTGTCTGGATGATTTTGGTCCAATACCAAAAGTGGAGTGGTGAATTCTCCAACTATTATTACATCAGAGTCTCTCTCTCTCTCTCTCTCTCTCTCTCTCTCTCTCTCTCTCTCTCTCTCTCTAGCTCTAATAATATTTGCTTTCTGTATCTCGGTGCTCTAGTGTTGGGTATATATATATATATACATATATTTACAATTGTTATATCCTCTTGCTGAATCGAGTCCTTTATCATTATATAATGACCTTCTTTGTCTCACTTTATAGTTTTTGTCTTGAAATCTATTTTGTCTAAGTATAGCTACTCCTGCTCTTTTCTGGGTTCCATTGGCATGGGATATCTTTTCTGATCCCTTTATTTTCTGTCTGTGTGTCTTTATAGGCAAAGTGTATCTTGTAGCAACAGATTGTTAGGGTCTTTTTGTTTTGTTTTATTTTGTTTGTTTGTTCATTTGTTTTTAAATCCATTCAGCCAGTCTACATCTTTTGGTTGGGGAGTTTAGTTCATTTACATTCAATGTTATTACTGAGAAGTAAGGACTTATCCCTGCCATTTTGTTATTTGTTTTCTGGTCTTCTCTTTCTTCTTTCCTTCCTATTTGTCTTCCTTTTCGTGAAGATGATTTTCTTGGTGGTATGTTTTAATTTCTTGCTTTTTATTTTTTGTGTCTTTACACTTTTAAATTTGAGGTTACCATGAGGCTTGCAAATAATATAACCCATTATTTTAACCTGATGGCAACTTAACACTGATTGCAAAAACAAACAAAAAAAACAAGCAAAGAGAAAATGAATATAAACTACACTTTAATTTCATCCTCCTGCTTTTAACTTTTTGTTTTTTCTATTTGTATTTTTTTTTTGTTTTTTTTTTTTCTTAGACAGAGTCTCGCTCTGTCACCCAGGCTGGAGTGCAGTGGCATGATTTCAGCTCACTGCAACCTCTACCTCCCAGGTTCAAATGATTCTCCTGCCTCAGCCTCCCGAGTAGCTGGGATTACAGGTGCATGCCACCACACTTAGCTAATTTTCGTATTTTTAGTAGAGACAGGGTTTCACAATGTTGCTCAGGCTGGTCTCAGACTCCTGACCTCAAGTGATTTGCCCACCTTGGCCTCCCAAAATGCTGGGATTATAAGCGTGAGCCACCGCGCCTGGCCAGCTTTTTTCTATTTATATCATAGTCTATGTCTTGAAAAGTTATTGTAGTTATTATTTTTGATAGGTTCATCTTTTAGTCTTTCTACTCAAGATTGGAGTAGTTTACACACCACAATTACAGTGTTATAATATTCTGTATACCTACTATTACCAGTGAGTTTTGTACCTTCAGATGATTTATTATTGTTCACTCGCGTCCTTTTCTTTCTGATTAAAGAACTCTCATTGACATTTCTTGTAGGATAGGTTTGATTTTGATGAAATATCCCTTAGCTTTTGTTTACCTGGGAAAGTCTTTTTTTCTTCCTCATGTTCGAAGGACTGCTGGATATACTATTCTAGAATAAAAGGTTTTTTTCCTTCAGTACTTTAAATATGTCATGCCACTCTCTCCTGCCCTGTAAGGTTTCTGCTGAGAAGACTGACGCCGGACATAATAGAGCTCCTTTGTGTGTTATTTCTTTTATCTTGCTGCTTTTAGAATCTTTTCTTTATCCTTGTGGGAGTTTGGTTATTGAATATCTTGAGAGAGTCTTATTTTGGTTAAATCTGGTTGGTGTGATACTGTGATCACTCACCTGATTTTTGGTTCTTATAAAGGTGCTATTTTTTGTGCACCATTGTTCAATTTGGTGTTCCTTGGGGGAGTGGGTGGGAGATGATCACTGGAGTGTTCTATTTCACTTTGGCCATCTTTGAAATTCATTAACATTTAATGGTAGTTATTATAAGTTTCTAGAACTTAAAAGTCTATCATCATTGAGATATCAGTTACCAATACAAATTTACTGACTTGAGCATAAAAATGTATGCCAGCAAGATCTATGAAATATAATAAACTGAAACAGAAAAGTGGTAAGTACAGCGATGAAAAAAAATATTTATAATGCAGAAAATCACTGGAAAAACCCAAGAGCTATCAGACCAGCCTGCTCTACAAAAATCTATGGTATGGTTTGGCTGTGTCCCACACAAATCTCATCTCTAATTGTAATCCCCATAATCCCCAGGTGTCAAGGGAGGGACCTAGTAGGAGGTGATTGGATCATGCGAGCAGTTTCCCCCGTGCTGTTCTCATGATAGTGAGTGAGTTCTCACGAGATCTGATGGTTTTATAAGTGGTTGACAGTTCCTCCTTCCCACACACTTCTCCCTCTCCTGCTGCCTTTTGAAGAAGTTGTCTGCTTCCCCTTTGCCTTTTGCCATGATTGTAAGTTTCCCGAGGCCTCCCCAGCCATGCAGAACTATGAGTCAATTCAACCTCTGTTTATAAATTACCCAGTCTCAGGTAGTATCTTTATAGCAGTGTGAAAGTGGACTAATACAATCTAATACTGTAATTCTCATTTTTGAGTGAAGGTTTGAGAGATATATAAGACAAAAGACATAGAAAACGAGATCCTGAAGACATAATGTATGTGCAAAAATTCTAGATGGAAGTCTTTCAGCAATGTTGTGGAAATGATACTATAACTGCATGGCAGAGTGAATAAGAAAACATCTGGGGTCAGACCTGAATTGAACGCTTGTTCCACCACTTACTGACTGTGTGATCCTTAGCAGCTAACTTCATTAAATTTTAGAATCCCTCCTTCACCCCTGAAAAAAAGAGCTTGATGGTAAAATCTACATAATGAACTTGCTGTATGGATTAAAAGAGCTTTACATGGTGCCTTCAATAAACATTACTTATTTTTATTAATACTAAAGATAATATTTAGGAATAATTAATTGGTCGGTATATAATATATTGGGTTGAAAGTAACAGAAAACTTGATTTTCAGGGGACATAAACAAGTGTGGAAGAAGTCCATATTAGGTTATTGGTGATGCTGATTTAGTGCTCAACAAGAATTTTGAGGATACAGGCTCTTCCTAACTTTCTGCCCCACCGTTCTTAGAGTTTCCTTGTAGTTCATTATTGCTGCTGCAGATCCAGCCAGCACATCTTTACTCAAGGCAGGAATATGGGGCAGTGCCAAGGGTATGTGTTCCCTTGTGTCTGGAAAGCAAAAGCTTCCCAAGGGGCCCAGCAGATTTCTGCTTGTATCTTATTGATCAGAACTGTCACAAAGCAACTTCTAGGTTAAAGGAAGCTGGAGAAATATTTAGCTGAGTTCATTATCTTCCCAAATAAATGAATTCTGTTAGCGGTAGAAGAGGGGGAATGGATGTTAGATTAACAGTCAACAGGGTCTGCCCAAATAATGAATTTAGTAAATCACAGAAACTTAGCTAACTTTCAAAAACTTCTAAATTTTTGAGTCATTTTTAATAAACATCTTTTTCTGACACTTTCATAAAAAGAAAATGCTGATTATGATATAAATGTTGTTAATATAGGCTCATCAATAAAATAAAGGCTATACTCTGCTTTCAGTAGATTTATTTCTTCCCTGGCTACCAGTTGTCAATCATGCTGCCAGAAATCCAGTGTTGAAGCTATCCTTACAAATGTGCTCTTTTCTTTCTGCCAACGCAAATCAACCCAAATTATTAGAATTTCATATTAAGTAATAGTAGCCGGTAAATTCATAACTGTGTTTATTTCTACATGGATACCTAGTTTCTTTTTGCCTGTCTTTGTGATAGTTATTTCACAGGACTATTTTCGCATACTTCCTGATTTTTCACTACATTCATTGGTTTGAGTAGTCAGAAATCTGATGCCCAGTTAACTCAGAAGTGAGAGAAGTGGGAGGGGATAAGTGTCACCAACTATACTGCTCATCGAAACTAACAGACAGCCATTTAGAATATTAATATCTATGGAGATTGAATACCTTATCTTTTAGACTCCTTAATCCTGATTAATGCACTCCAGCTCCACAGGTTTTTTACATAAACACCTCCCAGGTCTGAGACTCCATCTCTCTCTTCAAGGGCATTTCGCTATTGAATTTATTTGCCACTTTTGTTAGTAACTGACTGTCTACCCTTTCTGTTGGTGATATTGAAACCGAGATGTTTATTTCCAAAATTTTTTTTTTTTAATCGAAGATTTGTTCTTCTGTGTTAGCACTACGTTGGAAAGTCGAAGTGCTATTATTTATCTAAACACTAGGGGGAGATCTTGATTTCTCTTGGAGTGTTTTATTTATTATTTTATTTTTAGCTTTTTTTATTTTAATTTTTAATTTTTTAATTTTTGTGGGCATGTAGTAGGTGTATATATTTCTGGGGTATATTAAATACTTTGATACAGGAATGCAATGTGTAATAATCATAATAAATGGGATATCCCCTCAAGCATTTATCCTTTGTGTTACAATCCAATTATACTCTTTTAATTATTTTAAAATGTAAAATTAAATTATTATTGATTATAGTCACCCTGTTGTGCTATCAAATTCTAGGTCTTATTCACTTTTTTTTTTTTTAACTTTTGAGACAGTCTCTTTCTGTTGCCCAGGCCATAGTGCAGTAGAGCAATCTCACCTCACTGCAACCTCCACCTCCCAGGTTCAAGTGATTCTCCTGCCTCAGCCCCCTGGTAGCTGGGACTACAGGTGCACACCACCATGCCCAACTAATTTTTGTGTTTTTAGTAAAGACAGGGTTTCACTATGTTGGCCAGGCTGGTCTCAAACTCCTGACCTCAAGTGATCTGCCCGCTTCAGCCTCCCAAAGTGCTAGGATTACAGGCATGAGCCACTGCACCTGGCCCTTATTCACTATTTCTAACTACTTTTTGTACCCACTAACCACCCCTACATCCCCGTCTCCCACCCCCACTACCCTTCCCAGCACCAGCTTTTTCAGCCCTTCCAGGTGAGTTCTTTGAAGTTTATTTTTTAACCCTAAGGTCTTGAAAAGCTCAACCAGCCAGTATGCTGATTTCATGTCTTCCTAAGGAATCCTTGGGTGCCGCTTCGTTTTCTGAGCACAGCATTTTGCTCATGCCTCTCCTTCGGCACTTGTTCTGCACCATCATTACCTGCTCATCTTTTGCATTAGACTATGAGCACTAAAAGAATTCATGTATTCTCATCTTTTTGTTTCTTATGCCCAGCATAGAGCATGACCTGTAATAGATGATCATAAATGTTGATAGAATGATTCACCGTTCCAACGTCTTCTACAGAAGTCTTTTGCATTAGTCTATTGCTTAAAGCATATTCACACTAGCATAGTTTAACCAAATATTCTTAAGAGCAATAACAAACAAGTAAAAAACCATGTAAAGGCCTGCTCCACCCACACTGAGTTATCAGTTTCTTTTATGAAGTCAGAAATACCATAATCATGAGCTTAAAATTAACTTTAATTGGGATATAATTCATATACCATAAAATTTATCTTTTGAAAGTATCCAACTCAGATTTGTAGTGTATTCACAAGGTTGTGCAACCATCATACTATCTGATTCTAGAACATTTTTATCACCCCCAAAAGAAACCCATACTCATTAGTAGTTACTCCCCAGTTTCCCCTCCCCCCATCTCTAGCAATCACTAATCTACTTTCTGTCTCTATGAATTTGCCAATTCTAGACATTTCATATAAGTTGAACCATACAATATGTGACCTTCTGTGTCTGGCTTCTTTCACCTAACAATCTATTCCATGTTCATCCATGTTGTAGCCTTTATCAGTGCTTCATTCATTTTTATGGCTGAATAATATTCCATGGTATGGATATACCACATTTTGTTTATCCATTCATCAAGTGAATTGATTCCATTTGTTTGTTCGTTTGTTTTAAACTTTTATTTTAAGTTCAGGGGTACATGTGAAGGTTTGTTGTATTTGTAAACTTGTGTCATGGGGGTTTGTTGTACAGATTATTTCATCACTTATGTACTAGGCCTAGTACCCAGTAGATATTTTTACTGATCCACTTCCTCCTCTCATTCTTCACCCTCAAGTAGGCCCCAGTGTCTGTTGTTCCCCTCTTTGTGTCCATGTGTTCTCATCATTTAGCTCCCACTTATACGTGAGAACATATGGTATTTGGTTTTCTGTTCCTGCATTCTTTTGCAAAGGATAATGGCCTCTAGCTCCATCCATGTTCCCACAAAAGACATGGTTTAATTCATTTTTATAGCTTCACAGTATTCCATGGTATATAGGTACCACATTTTCTTTATCCAGTCTGTCATTGATGGACATTTAGGTTGATTCCATGTCTTTGCTATTGTCAATAGTGCTACAGCAAACATTCATGTGGTTGTGTCTTTATGGTAGAATGATTTCTATTCCTTTGGGTATATTACCCAGTAATGGGATTGCTGGGTGGAATGGTGGTTCTGTTTTCAGCTCTTGGAGGAATTGCCAACACTGCTTTCCACAGTGGTTGAACTAATTTACACTTGGAGTATTTTAAATCCTTCCCTCAGCTTGCTCTGAATTAAATTTGTTCTATTTTCAGCATAAGTGAATCAGTGTGAGATTTGCATATTTATCAAAATGAAAGGATAATATGACAAGTAAATGTAATGTGGTGTCTTGGGCAAGATCCTGGAACAGAAAAGGAACATTAGGTAAAAATTAAGGAAATCTGAATCAACTGTGAAATTTAGTTGATAAAAGTATGTCAACATTGGTTCATTAGTTGTGACAAACATAGAATACTAATTCATGTAAGATGTTAACATTAGGGGAAAATTAATATAGGGTATATGGGAACTCACTGAACTATGGGAACTATCTTTGCAATTATTCTGTAAGTCTAAATTATTCCAAAATGAAAAGTTTATTTAAAAATTTTTTTTCAAAAAATGAGGCCAGAACCGAATTCCCATTTTATTTCTTTTTGAAACCATAAAAATACTTTGAAAAGAATATATTTGAAGAATAAGTTGACTATTAGGAGTTTGCTAAATGAGCTATAAGTATCTGAAGATATAATTAAATAGGATTAGATAAACTAAAAATACTTAAATATAAAAACACGTGTTATTGAACTTCTCCACTTCCTACCAAAGAATCCCTGTCAGCAGAGGAGGTGAAGGGGGAAGAGGCTCTGGGGACTGAGTCCAGGGAAGCCTGCTTTAAGTGCCAAGTGTTTGGTAAGTTTCTTGGGTCCTCATGGTAACTCACGTGTATAGGCTACCTTGAGGCTTGTCTTAGCCTGGCGTTCCATCTGGAGAAAACATAAAACTGATTCTAAAAAGCATTGAAGAGTGAGAAAAGTCTGTTAATGTTTCTTAAGGAGCTATCACAGAGGTTTATTGACCACAATACCTAACAAGAGTTCCCACAAATCCACTCAGACCTCTCTCACACTCTCACGTTCCCACTCCTCACAGGAACTCTCTCATTTCTCTCTTCTCTCTCAAATCCAAAACTCGCTGTCCCCATGTCCCCAGACTCATTGCTCTCTTCCCCTCTCCTGTCCTTTTCCTTACTCCCGCCTCTAGAATCCATTTGTTCCTCCCTCCAGGTGGCTCCACTCCACTTCTTTAGAGCCATGGTCCTTTCTTTGTGGTGGGAGGGATTAGGGGTCTGTGGTTAGGGTGTCCATCCACCAAGACTCCGGTTCTCTTCCGCCTGAACATGAGGTAGGATTTAACATTCCTGGCCATTCTCTTGCCTCAGCCAATGGAACATGAGCAGAAATGACATGTCATTTCTAGGCAGAAGTCTTCAGGGGCTGGTATGTGACTCCTGACCTTCCCTTCCCTCCACAAACACTGTTACTCCAGGTGGTGGAGCCTCCCTCAGCGTGCTTGCTTGAGTGAAAAAACGTGAAGCCCTCTATCCAACCACAGGGACATACAGAAGGAGAAAGGAAAATATCTTCGTGGTTTTAAGCCCCTCAGTTTTGGGGGTGGTTACTGCATATAACATAACATAGTTCATCCTATCATGGAGCCACCATACCTCCAAGCAAAACGTAGTCTAACTTCCCTCATTCTACACGTGAAGAAACTGAAGCACGGGGAGGTTGAGTCACTTGCCCAGTATCACCTAGCTATAAAATCATGAAGCCACAATTGAAATCCAGGAAGTCCGGGTCCAGAGCCTATGCATTGACACCATCCCCTAAAGACTCCCAAAGAAACCCAAGAAAGCATAGGACCATCCTCTCTGCCTTTCCTCCCCATTCTAGGGCCAACTGCTACTCCCATCTGCCTGGGTGGCTTCCTAGGCCTGCTAGGTAGATGTTGTCCTGAAACTTACCTGTGTTAGAACCTTTCCCTGGATCTGTGTTTTTTCTTTCTTGGTTTACTCCCTTGTTTTGCTGAAGCTTCCTAAGTGGCTCATAGGAAAGGATACATGAGAGGTAAACTTTTGAAGCCTTCCTTGAAAGTTTAAGATTATATTTCTAAATTATATATAAATATATATTTATTATAAATATAATATATAATATATACAAATTTGTTATAATGTATTATATAATATAACATATTAATATATTATATAATATATTTATATATGATATAATTAATATACAATTATAATTAATATATTAAATATATAATATATAACTATTAAAATATTAAATATACAATTATGTATGAGAGTATTAGTCAGGTAGTATTTTCTTTTATATTTATAATAAATACATTATAATATAAATATTATATTACCTGACTAATACACTTCATAATTGATAGTTCAAAGGATATATTTATATATAATATAAATATATAAATAAAATATATATTCATATGTAATATATATACAATATTTTATTTATAGAATATAAATATATAAAATATATAAGTTACTATAAATTTATAAGTGTATATTATAATATAAATTATATATAATATAACATTTATAATATAAATATATAATATAACATAGATTTATAATATAACAAATTTATTATAACTACAATATAAATTTATAAATATGATATAAAATTATATATAGATATTATATTTTAAATTTCCTTGAAACTTTAAAAATGTTAACCATTGTGATTTTTAATTTTATGTGGCAACCTGGCTGGACCACAGAGCCCAGATATGGGTCAAAAATTGTTCTGAATATTTCTGCAAGGGTGTTGGGATGAGATTAACATTTACATAGGAGAATTCTGAGTAAAGCAGGTTGCCCTTCATAGTGTGGGTGGGCCTCATCCAATCATTTCAAGGCCTGGATAGAACAAGACTGACCTGTCCTGAGCAAAAGGGAATTCTGCCGGTGGATGCCTTTCACACCTGAACTGCAGCATTAGCTCTTCCCTCGGTCTCCAGCCTGTAGGCCCACCCTGCAGATTTTGGACATGCTGACCTCTATAATTGTGTGAAACAGTTCCTTAAATCTCATAAATATTTATATATGCATCCTGTTGGTTCTGTTTCTGTGGAGGACCTGACTCATATATAATTCATGTAAGTGACTGTTCTGAGGATATAGTATTCTCTCCCGAAAATAGTAGCTCCTCAGAATGTTGAGGGTATTCCTCCATGGTCTTCAAATATTTAAGGTTGGTACTGAAAGTCTTATTGTCATTCTATTACTGTTGCTTTGAATGCGGCTTTTTGCCCACTCTTTCTGGCAAAATGAAAGGGATTTTTTTGTGTGTGTCTCAAGTGTTTTGATATTTCATCATTGCACACACACACACACACACACACATTTGTTGTTGTTGTTGTTAAGGTCTTTTTTTAAATGTGCTGTTCTGGAAATATCATTCTGGATATGAGCCCTGGCAAAGATTTCATGACAAAGACTCTAAAAGTAATTGCAACAAAAACAAAAATTGACAAGTGAGACCTAGTTAAACTAAAGAGTTTCTGCCCAGCAAAAGAAACTATCAGCAGAGTAAAGAGACAACATACAGAATGGGAGAAAATATTTTCAAACTGTGCATCTGAAAATGGTCTAATACCCAGAATCTATAAGGAACTTAAACAAACTATTAAACAAAAATAATCCCATTTAATAAAGGGCAAAGGACATGAAGAGACACTTCTCAAAAGAAGACATACACACAGCCGGCAAACATATGAAAAAAATGCTTAACGTCACTAATCATTAGGGAATTGCAAATCAAAACCACAATGAGATACCACCTCACATCAGTCAGAATGGCTATTATAAAAAGTCAAAAATTAACAGACGCTGGTAAGGTTGTGGAGAAAAGGGAACATTGCTGGTGGGAATGGAAACTAGTTCAGTCACTGTGGAAAGCGTTTTAGAGATTTCTCAAAGAATGTAAAACAGAACTTCAACCCAGCAATCCCATTATGAGGTATGTACCCAAAGGAATACAAAGCATTCTACCAGAAAGATACATGCAGATCTATGTTAATCATGGGACTATTCACAATAGAAAAGACATGGAATCAATCTAAGTGTCCATGAACAGATGACTAGATAAAGAAAATGTGGTATATATACACAGTGGAATATTACACAGCCATAAAGGAGAATGAAATCATGTCCTTTGCAGCAACATAAATGCAGCTGGAGGCCATTAATTATCCTAAGCAAATTAACACAGAAACAGAACACCAAATGCAACATGTTCTCTTGTGTAAGTGGGAGCTAAACAGTGAGTACATATGGACACAAAGAAGGGAAAACAGATACTAGTTCTACTTGAGAGTGGAGGGTGGGAAGAGGGTAGTCTGTACACCAAACTTCCTGACCTGTAATTTAACCATGTAACAACCCTGCACATGTACCCTCTGTAAAATAAAAGGTGGGAAAACAACAACAACAACAACAATGATAATAATGATAGGGAAATAACCCAATTAAAAAATGGGACATAGACCTTAACAGATACCTCACAAAAGAAGATACGCAGGTGTCAAATAAGTATATGAATGTACATTCCACACCATATGTCATCAGGGAAGTGCAAATTAGAACAATGAGATACCACTACACACAAGAAAATGGCCAAGATGCAGAATACTGACAACATCAAATGCTGACAAGGGTGTGGAGCAACAGGAATTTTCATTCATTGCTGTTGGGAATGAAAAATGCTACAGCCATTTTGGAGGACAGTTTGGTAGCTTCTTACAAAGCTAAACGTACTCTTACCATATGATCCAGCAATTGGGCTTCTTGATATTTACTGAAATGGGTTGAAGACGTATCTACACACGAAAACCTGCACGTGGATGCTTATAGCAGCTTTATTCATAATTGCCAAAACCTGGAAGCAACCAAGATGTCCTTCTGTAGGTGAATGAACAAATATACCCAGGCAATGAAATATTATTCAGTGCTAAAAAGAAATGGACTCTCAAGCGTGAAAAGATAAACAGAAAAATTAAAGGCATATTATGAAAGAATTAATCTGAAACAGCTACATACTGTGTGAGTTCAACTATATGATATTCTGGGGAAAAAAATATGGAGACAGCAAAAAACTCAGTTGCTCCCAGGGGTTAAGGGGTTGGGAAGGATGAATAGGCAGAAGAGGATTATTAGGACAGTAAAAATACTCTGTATGATACTATGATGGTGTACACATGTCATTATACATTTGTCCAAACTATTATACATTTGCCCCCACTCTAGTGGGGATGTTGATAATGGGGGAGGCTATTCCTGTGTGGGGCAGAGGATGTATGGGAAATCTCTGTACCTTCCACTCAGTTTTGCTGTGAACCTAAAACTATTCTAAAAACTAAAAACTATTACAAATAAATAGAAATATGCTGCTCCAGGCCCTCAACAGGCCTTTTCAGCCTGGAAACTCGTGAACTCCTATTCTTCTATTCTGGAAATGTTCTTCTTTCCTCATGCATGTACTTCATTCGACCATAATACACTTTGTTAAGGCAGGAGCCATGTGAATCTTGCTCATGTTTATTTTATGGTGCCTAGAGAAGTACTTGGAGTCCAATATCTATTTGAATGAGTGAATTAATGAATGAATGAAGGCAAGAAAGAACATGAGAGCTTTGGGAAGAAGATATTCAGCTGAGCTTTGGGGATGCCAAACTTAAGGTGTACATTGTATGTAAGAGCCTAGACCCAAGAAATATATCAAGGCTGCAAATGTAGGCTAGGGAAGTAACTGCATATATTTGGTACTTGAAGCCCTAGTGGTGATATAGTCTCCTTGGAAAGGTATATGGAGTGAAAAGAAGAGAAAGTGGGTAGTAAAGGGCAGTAAAGTTCATGGTTTCTTTGAATGAAGAAAAAATGTTGTCTTCCAAAATTTCCAAACAAAGGCAAAACTCATGGAGAATGTTCCATTATCCTATGGCTTTCTCTATCTCTCAGCAGAATTTTTTGTATTCTATAAGAAGCATGATACTAGAGTACACTAATTATTAAGGTTCATCACCAAAACTCACCCCTTCTATATCCACAGAGAAAGAGGCTTATGTGTGTAGATAACAGAAATGACAGGAAAAGTTATTGAGAGATGAGAAAAGTGGCCAGAAGAGAAATATAGGTGAAGTGTTCTGGCCTACCCAAACCCTCAGTCTCTAGCTCAGATCCTCTGCTCCCGAAAATACTACAAAATACTCCCCCAGTACTCCACCCCTGACACTAGCAAATGTAACATGCAGGCCCATGCTTTGCTCTCCTAACCATACCCACACGCCCTTTTCCACCGAGTCTTATTCCTCCTCTCTAAGAAGGCTTATTCTCTGTGTAAGAAAGCTTAAGTCCTCTGCTTGTCCAGCCTAGCTTGAACTGAAACCAATATCCCCAATACCAACTAAAGTTAGCTAACATGATCTAATTCCTGGATATTTGGGGTTTTTTCTAACTGCCTCTATCACCAGCAAAATCACCTGCTGGGAATTGACTCTCAGCCCAGGTTCTATTTCTGTCCCCCATCCCACTCCCTTTATCTACCTCTGCAAGTTCTGAACCATCTCAGAATGAAACTCCCAGAGAAACCCTGCCCTGCATGGTATCTTCCTGCCAGTACATGCTTGCAGATGCGCTCATAATTGAATTTGTTCATTTTAATGGTGGAAGTTTGGGCACCTGGGAGCCAATTTTAGAAAATGCATTGGCTATTGGACAAAATGATGAAGTCCAGATCTAGCATGTGGGTCTGAGATTCTCCACTACTGGGCTAGCTAACTAGATTGCTAAAAGGAAGTAGAAAGAGAGTTTGTGTGTTGTGACGTTCTATACAAACAAGAATTCAGTTCACATTAGTGGAAAGTATTAAGAATCAATCTTTTCTCTACAATGAAAAACACTGAATAAAATATATTTAAAACACTGAATAAAATATATTTAAAGTCACGTTAAAAGCAAGGCAGGTCTGGGCATGGTGGCTCATGCCTGTAATGCCAGCACTTTGGGAGGCCATGGCAGGAGGATCACTTGAGCCCAGGAGTTGAGCCTGGGAAACATAGCAAGATTCTTGCCTCCACAAAACATCCACAAATTAGCTGACCATGGTGGTGGGCACCTGGAGTCTCAGCTACTTGGGATACTGAGGTGGGAGGATCATTTGAGCCTTGGAGGTCAAAGCTGTAGTGAGCTGCACTCCAGCCTGGGCAACAGAGCGAGACGCTGTCTCCAAAAAATAAAAAAATAAAAAAGAGAGAGAGAAAAGAAAAAGAAAAGGCATGGAAGGATTACCACATGTCATGCCACATTTTGGTGGGAAAAGTCTGAACCTAGAAGCCAAGGGATAAAAGTATCTGAGCAACAAAACCCCTAAGGGGCCTTACTGACACTGAAAACTTAGTCTTGAGTTCCCCAGCCTCATGTGGCAAAAAGGACAGAGTCAAGGCCCAGGGCCACTCAAGAAGAGGAAACTTGGGGATAACATTCTCTACATCAAGAAACCCCAAAACACTGCATAATAAAATAAATTATTAACAGAACTAAACTCCTCCTACTTCCCAGTAGTAATGGAACAGGGAAAAACAAACAAAAGAGAAAAAAGAGAGAGAAAGAAAGAAAGAGAAGGAAGGAAGGAGGGAAGGAAGGAAGGAGGGAAGGAAGGAAGAAAGGAAGGAAGGAAGAAAGGAATGAAGGAAGGAAGGAAGGAAGGAAGGAAGGAAGGAAAGAAAGAAGGAAAGAAGGAAAGAGGGAAAGAAGGAAAGAAAAGAAAGAATCAAATCCCTAAGAGGTTATGGTCATAGATTGGTCCTCATCAGTATTTGTACTCTAGACAAACATAGCCTGGGTGAACAGAGAATCTCAAGTTGAGACCATTCACAACCAGTGTGCCCTTGCACTTGGCAGAAACAAATGCAAAACCTCTATGAAATAGGAATAATTTATCCTAGGCACCAGGTAATCCACCAAATTTTTCTTAAGGGCAATGACCAGCAAGCAAAAATACTAGACACACAAGAAAGCAAGGCAACATGAATGAAAACTGGTAGAACAAGAGACTACCTAAATTTCAGCTATTCGAATTAGCAGGCACAAACTATATAAATGATAAGTTTGAAAATATCTGTAAGAAACCATTAAACACAGAAAATCCCTGTAAGAAATCATTAAATAAGATTTCTGTAAGAAATCTTAAATATAGCAGATTTAAGAAAAAGCAACATAGAAATTTTAGAAATAAGCCAAGCATGGTGGTTCATGTCTGTAATCACAGCACTTTGGGAGGCTGAGGCAGGAGGATTGTTTGAGGTCAGAAGTTCAAGACCAGCATGGACAACATAGCAAGACCCATCTTCACACAAAAAAAAAAAAAAAATGCTGGCATGGTGGTATGTGCCTATAGTCCCAGCTACTTGGGAGCCTGAGATGAGAAGTTTGCTTGAGACCAGAGAGTTCAATGCTGCAGTGAGCTATGATCGCACTGCTATACTCCAGCCTGAATGACAGAGAAAGACCCTGTCTCTTAAAACACACACACACAGACACATACACACACCAACAATCAAAATAAAAACTCAAAAGACATGTTTGGTAGTAGAAAATTAGTGAGCTAGAAGATAGAGCAAAAGAAATCACTCAGAGTGTGTAACAGAGGAGAACATAGAAAACACAGCACAGGGAGCGATGGCTCATGCCTGTAATCCCAACACTTTGGGAGGCCAAGGTGGGCAGATCACCTGAGGTAAAGAGATTGAGACCAGCCTGGTCAACCCTGGTGAAACCCCGTCTCTACTAAAAATACAAAAATTAGCAGGGCGTGGTGGTGCACATCTATAATCCCAGCTACCCAGGAGGCTGAGGCACAGGAATCGCTTGAACCTGGGAGGCCGCCATTGCATTCCAGCCTGGGCGATGGAGTGAGACTCTGTCTCAAAGAAAAAAAGAAAAAAGAAAAAAGAAAGTACAGCAGAGAAGTACAAGATAAAGTCTTAACTATTTGTAATTGGAATTCCAGAAGGAGATGAGAGAGAGAATGGGGCAGAGAGAATATCTGAAGCGACAATGGCAGAACATTTCTCAGAAAAAAATTAGATACCTAATCCACAGATTCCAAAGGCTCAGAATATATTTTTATTTATGTTGCTTGGGATTTTCACAGCTGAATACATCATAGAGGAAACTCAGAGAAACAAAAACAAAGACAGTCTTAAAAGCAGCCAGAGGGCAAGTAAAAGATAGAATGTCTTCAAAGTGGAAGCATTTAGACAGACAACTGAGTTCTCAACAGAAATAATGGAAGGCAGACCAGGCACAGTGACTTATGTCTGTAATCCCAGCTACTCAGGAGGCTGAGGTGGGAGAATTGCTTGAACCCAGGAGGTGGAGGTTGCAGTGAGCCAAGATCACGCCACTGCACTCCAGCCTCGGCAACAGAGCAAGACCCTGTCTCAAAAAAAGAAAAAATAGTAATGGAAGGCAGATGACGATACCATAATGTGTTAAATAAGCTGAAAGAAAATAACTGCTGTATCAGTCAGCATTCAACCAGAGAAGCAGAATCAGCAGGAGATATATATTAAGAGACTTGTTGCAGGAGTTAGCTTACACAATTGTGAGAAGGACAGGCTGGAACTCTCAGGCACAGGTTGAAGAGACAATCCACAGGCAGAATTTCCACTTTATTCTGGGAAGCCTCGACTCTGCTCTTGATGTCTTTTAACTTATTAATCATGCCCATGCAGATTATCTAGAATAATCTTCCCTACTTAAAGTCAACTGATTATGGACTTTAATCATATCTACAAAACCCCTTCACAGCAACCCCTAGTGTTTGATTGAATAACTGGAGTCTGTAGACTAGCCAGTTTGACATAGCAAAAGATCATGACAACTGCTAACCTAGAATTCCATACTCAATGAAAATATCTTCCATGAATGAGAGCTGGCCAGGCACAGCGGCTCACACTTATAATCCCAGCACTTTGGGAGGCTGAAGCAGGAGGATCGCTTGGGCCAGGAGTTCGAGACCAGAATTGGCAACAGAGTGAGCTCATCTCTACAAAAAATTTGTTAAAAAATTGGCTGGGCATGGTGGCGTATGCCTGTAGTCCCAGCTACTGGGGAGGCAGAGGCAGGAGGATCACTTAAGCCTAGGATTTAGGGGCTGCAGTGAGCTATGATCATGCCACTGCATGTCAGCCTGGGTGAAAGAGTGAGATCTTGCCTCTAAAAAAATAAAAAATGAATGGAAGCCAAGAAAAGACATTAAAACAAAAAATAGAGCTCATCACCAGCATTTTATCATGAAAAGAAATTCTAAAGGATATACTTCAGATAGAAGGAAAAAGGTCTCAGATAGAAGGTCTGAGTTTCACTAAAGAATCTGAGAAGCAAAATAAATAAACAAAATAACAAAAGAAAAGAGATACAGTATATAACTTTAAACTATTGCTAGAGGGCCAAGATGAATTTTAAACTATTGCTAGAGGGCCAATACGAATTCAAAGGAAGTCAAGAAAACAAAATAACAGGTTGGGCAAAAAATAAGATGAAAAGTTTAAATCCAGGTATATCAATAATCATATATTTACAGATAGACAAAATACTCCAATTAAAAGACAAAGAAGAATTGAGTGGTTAAAAAATCAATTATTTGCAAGAGACACATCTAAAATATAAAAATATTAAAAAATTAAAGGTAAAAGGATGAAAAAATATTAATCAAAATAATTCTTTAGTAGCTATATTATTATCAGAAAAAAATTAGAGTCATTTCAAAATGGCATTAAGTCAAGTCTTCGTGAAGAGATGAAGACCCTCAAAATAAATAAAACAAACACAGGCACATTACAAAGAGAAACAGACAAAAAGTCTACCATGGTGTGAGGTTTTGGTCACAGATTCAAAGTTTGTCAGAAGTTTCAAAGAGGTCAATGAACGCTCATGTTTGTGTGATTTAGAAAATGATGAAGACATCTTTGTAATAATCCCAAAGTCAGAGAATAATGTGTATATTTCCTGAGATAATTAAATTATTATGAAGAAAATACATCACAATAAAAATAAAGGGAAACCTTAGAATTACTAACACAACTTCTGATACAGATAATTTCCATTACATTATTAGAACTGAAAACAGTCACAAAAAATAACAAATCACCAAGAATGCATGGAGACCGTGAAGTAATGCCTCTCAAATGTGTTTTGCCTGGATGTGTTTTGGAGAATGATAGGAACTAAATGTAGGCCAGGCATGGTGGCTCACACCTGTAATCTCAATGCTTTGGGAGGCTGAGACGGGCAGATCATGAGGTCAAGAGTTCAAGACCAACCTGGCCAACATGGTGAAACCCCGTCTGTACTGAAAATACAAAAATTAGCCGAGTGTGGTGGTGGGCGCCTATAATCCCAGCTATTTGGGAGGCTGAGGCAGAAGAATTGCTTGAAACCGGAAAGCGGAGGTTGCAGTGAGCTGAGATCACACCACTGCACTCCAGTCTGGGCAATAAGAGTGAAACTCCATCTCAAAAAAGATAAAAAACAAAAACAAAAACACGAAGTGTAGCATCAAACAGTGGCTAATAGAAATTAACACTCTACCTAAATGTCTACACTGGAAGATGCAAAGTCAGGTCAGGGAAAGCATGCTAGACTTGCAGTTAGAAGCCCTTGAACCTGGGTTCAAGTTATTCCCCTGTCCTCAGCCAGGAGTCATCAGTTATAATTAGCTGTGTGGCCTTGAAAAAGTCCTGTACTTTCTGACTACCCACTTTAGCAAACTTTAAAAGGGTTGCCTGTTGGGGTCCGTGTGTTTCCTAAACAAATGAATGAACACACAAGACAACACAGGACAAGACATGCATGGCGGCCGCGCCAAACGGCACACTCTGCTTTATTGTATACAGCCGTTTGTGGAATGTTACCAAGTCATGGGGCATGTGTTGCTTCTCTGACCTTTGCTTGACTCCCAAGGTCAGTAAACATTGACCAGTTCCCAGAGCCCACTGTTTACAGCCGGCTCCTTTGTCCTTTCTGTTTGCAGAGAAGGACCGTCCTGCTTTGTCTGCAAGAGCAGGGCTTAGCGGGAACGTCTCGTTTGGGAGCACACAGTCCTCTACATCTCCCCCTTCTTTATTTATAGGTTTGAATTTCTTTCAAAACCATCATCACATGTTGGGCTCACTGGGATTCGGTGTTTGCCCTTTGGCACCGTTTCCAGCAGACTGTGAAAATGACAAAGGCAAAAACAACAATCAATACATTACTAGAAACAGAAGTCAGTAAAGTTTTTATAGGACTCACAGGGTTTAAAGATTTCAAGCTTTGTGCAATACCAGTCATTAAATCTGCGCCAGTCAGCAATGGTAACTGATTATGAAACATTTTAGAAATATTGTGGGTTAGTTTTTGTATTTTTAGGGAAAGATTATTATGGCCAATTAAAAGCCTTTTTATCTTTGTCCAATTATGTACAGTGTTTTTAAAAGGAACAGGGGTAATACAAAATTGAGTAGTATTTCAGTCACATTTTATTTTATTTTATTTTATTTTTTTTGAAAACTAAATATTACTTGACTTTATTTTAAAAGCCCTCTTTTTTTTTTTTTTTTTTCTTTTTTTTTCTTTTTTTATTTTTTATTATACTTTAAGTTCTAGGGTACATGTGCATAGCGTTTATATCATGTATAACTCCCCAATGCAATCCCTCCCTCCTCCCCCCTCCCCATGATAGGCCCCAGTGTGTGATGTTCCCCTTCCCGAGTCCAAGTGATCTCATTGTTCAGTTCCCACCTATGAGTGAGAACATGCGGTGTTTGGTTTCTCTTCTTGTGATAGTTTGCTAAGAATGATGGTTTCCAGCTGCATCCATGTCCCTACAAAGGACGCAAACTCATCCTTTTTGATGGCTGCATAGTATTCCATGGTGTATATGTGCCACATTTTCTAATCCAGTCTGTCACAGATGGACATTTGGGTTGATTCCAAGTCTTTGCTATTGTGAATAGTGCCGCAATAAACATACGTGTGCATGTGTCTTTGTAGTAGAGTAATTTATAATCCTTTGGGTATATACCCAGTAGTGGGATGGCTGGGTCATATGGTACATCTAGTTCTAGATCCTTGAGGAATCGCCATACTGTTTTCCATAATGGTTGAACTAGTTTACAATCCCACCAACAGTGTAAAAGTGTTCCTATTTCTCCACATCCTCTCCAACATCTATTGTTTCCTGACTTCTTAATGATTGCCATTCTAACTGGTGTGAGATGGTATCTCATTGTGGCTTTGATTTGCATTTCTCTGATGGCGAGTGATGACGAGCATTTTTTCATGTGTCTGTTGGCTGTATGGATGTCTTCTTTTGAGAAATGTCTGTTCATATCCTTTCCCCACTTTTTGATGGGGTTGTTGTTTTTTTCTTGTATATTTGTTTGAGTTCTTTGTAGATTCTGGATATTAGCCCTTTGTCAGATGAGTAGGTTGCAAAAATTTTCTCCCATTCTGTAGGTTGCCTGTTCACTCTGATGGTAGTTTCTTTTGCTGTGCAAAAGCTCTTTAGTTTAATGAGATCCCATTTGTCAATTTTGGCTTTTGCTGCCGTTGCTTTTGGTGTTTTAGACATGAAGTCCTTGCCCATGCCTATGTCCTGAATGGTACTACCTAGATTTTCTTCTAGGGTTTTTATGGTATTAGGTCTAACATTTAAGTCTCTAATCCATCTTGAATTAATTTTCGTATAAGGGGTAAGGAAAGGATCCAGTTTCAGCTTTCTACTTGTGGCTAGCCAATTTTCCCAGCACCATTTATTAAATAGGGAATCCTTTCCCCATTTCTTGTTTTTGTCAGGTTTGTCAAAGATCAGATGGCTGTAGATGTGTGGTATTATTTCTGAGGACTCTGTTCTGTTCCATTGGTCTATTTCTCTGTTGTGGTACCAGTACCATGCTGTTTTGGTTACAGTAGCCTTGTAGTATAGTTTGAAGTCAGGTAGCGTGACGCCTCCAGCTTTGTCCTTTTGACCTAGGATTTCTTGGCAATGCGGGCTCTTTTTTGGTTCCATATGAACTTTAAAGCCGTTTTTTCCAATTCTGTGAAGAAACTCATTGGTAGCTTGATGGGGATGGCATTGAATCTATAAATAACCTTGGGCAGTATGGCCATTTTCACGATATTGATTCTTCCTATCCATGAGCATGGTATGTTCTTCCATTTTTTTGTGTCCTCTTTGATTTCACTGAGCAGTGGTTTGTAGTTCTCCTTGAAGAGGTCCTTTACATCCCTTGTAAGCTGGATTCCTAGGTATTTTATTCTCTTTGAAGCAATTGTGAATGGAAGTTCATTCCTGACTTGGCTCTCTGCTTGTCTGTTACTGGTGTATAAGAATGCTTGTGATTTTTGCACATTAATTTTGTATCTGAGACTTTGCTGAAGTTGCTTATCAGCTTAAGGAGATTTTGGGCTGAGACGATGGGGTTTTCTAAATATACAATCATGTCATCTGCAAACAGGGACAATTTGACTTCTTCTTTTCCTAACTGGATACCCTTGATTTCTTTCTCTTGCCTGATTGCCCTAGCCAGAACTTCCAACACTATGTGAATAGGAGTGGTGAGAGAGGGCATCCCTCTTGTGCCAGTTTTCAAAGGGAATTTTTCCAGTTTTTGCCCATTCAGTATGATATTAGCTGTGGGTTTGTCATAAATAGCTCTTATTATTTTGAGGTACGTTCCATCAATACCGAATTTATTGAGCGTTTTTAGCATAAAGGGCTGTTGAATTTTGTCAAAAGCCTTTTCTGCATCTATTGAGATAATCATGTGGTTCTTGTCTTTGGTTCTGTTTATATGCTGGATTACGTTTATTGATTTGCGAATGTTGAACCAGCCTTGCATCCCAGGATGAAGCCCACTTGATCATGGTGGATAAGCTTTTTGATGTGCTGCTGAATCCGGTTTGCCAGTATTTTATTGAGAATTTTTGCATCGATGTTCATCAGGGATATTGGTCTAAAATTCTCTTTTTGTGTGTCTCTGCCAGGCTTTGGTATCAGGATGATGTTGGCCTCATAAAAAGAGTTAGGGAGGTTTCCCTCTTTTTCTATTGATTGGAATCGTTTCAGAAGGAATGGTACCAGCTCCTCCTTGTACCTCTGGTAGAATTCAGCTGTGAATCCATCTGGTCCTGGACTTTTTTTGGTGGGTAGGCTATTAATTGTTGCCTCAATTTCAGAGCCTGTTATTGGTCTATTCAGGGATTCAACTTTCCTGGTTCAGTCTTGGGAGAGTGTAAGTGTCCAGGAAATTATCCATTTCTTCTAGATTTTCTAGTTGATTTGCGTAGAGGCATTTATAGTATTCTCTGATGGTTGTTTGTATTTCTGTGGGGTCGGTGGTGATATCCCCTTTATCATTTTTTATTGCATCTATTTGATTCCTCTCTCTTTTCTTCTTTATTAGTCTTGCTAGCGGTCTGTCAATTTTGTTGATCTTTTCAAAAAACCAACTCCTGGATTCATTGATTTTTTGGAGGGTTTTTTGTGACTCTATCTCCTTCAGTTCTGTTCTGATCTTAGTTATTTCTTGCCTTCTGCTTGCTTTTGAATGTGTTTGCTCTTGCCTCTCTAGTTCTTTTAATTGTGATGTTAAAGTGTCAATTTTAGATCTTTCCTGCTTTCTCTTGTGGGCATTTAGTGCTATAAATTTCCCTCTACACACTGCTTTAAATGTGTCCCAGAGATTCTGGTGTGTTGTATCTTTGTTCTCATTGGTTTCAAAGAATATCTTTATTTCTGCTTTCATTTCGTTATGTACCCAGTAGTCATTCAGGAGCAGGTTATTCAGTTTCCATGTAGTTGAGGTTTTGATTGAGTTTCTTAGTCCTGAGTTCTAGTTTGATTGCACTGTGGTCTGAGAGACAGTTTGTTATAATTTCTGTTCGTGTACATTTGCTGAGGAGTGCTTTACTTCCAATTATGTGGTCAATTTTGGAATAAGTGCGATGTGGTGCTGAGAAGAATGTATATTCTGTTGATTTGGGGTGGAGAGTTCTATAGATGTCTATTAGGTCCGCTTGGTGCAGAGATGAGTTCAATTCCTGGATATCCTTGTTAACTTTCTGTCTCGTTGATCTGTCTAATGTTGACAGTGGAGTGTTGAAATCTCCCATTATTATTGTATGGGAGTCTAAGTCTCTTTGTAGGTCTCTAAGGACTTGCTTTATGAATCTGGGTGCTCCTGTATTGGGTGCATATATATTAGGAGAGTTAGCTCTTCCTGTTGAATTGATCCCTTTACCATTATGTAATGGCCTTCTTTGTCTCTTTTGATCTTTGATGGTTTAAAGTCTGTTTTATCAGAGACTAGGATTGCAACCCCTGCTTTTTTTTGTTCTCCATTTGCTTGGTAGATCTTCTCCATCCCTTTATTTGGAGCCTATGTATGTCTCTGCATGTGAGATGGGTCTCCTGAATACAGCAGACTGATGGGTCTTGACTCTTTATCCAGTTTGCCAGTCTGTGTCTTTTAATTGGAGCATTTAGTCCATTGACATTTAAGGTTAATATTGTTATGTGTGAACTTGATCCTGCCATTATGATATTAACTGGTTATTTTGCTCATTAGTTGATGCAGTTTCTTCCTAGCCTCGATGGTCTTTACATTTTGGCATGTTTTTGCAATGGCTGGTACCGGTTGTTCCTTTCCATGTTTAGGGCTTCCTTCAGGGTCTCTTGTAAGGCAGGCCTGGTGGTGACAAAATCTAAGCATTTGCTTATCTGTAAAGGATTTTATTTCTCCTTCACTGATGAAACTTAGTTTGGCTGGATATGAAATTCTGGGTTGAAAATTCTTTTCTTTAAGAACGTTGAATATTGGCCCCCACTCTCATCTGGCTTGTAGAGTTTCTGCCGAGAGATCTGCTGTTAGTCTGATGGGCTTCCCTTTGTGGGTAACCCGACCTTTCTCTCTGGCTGCCCTTAAGATTTTTTCCTTCATTTCAACTTTGGTGAATCTGGCAATTATGTGTCTTGGAGTTGCTCTTCTGGAGGAGTATCTTTGTGGCGTTCTCTGTATTTCCTGAATTTGAATGTTGGCCTGCCCTACTAGGTTGGGGAAGTTCTCCTGGATGATATCCTGAAGAGTGTTTTCCAACTTGGTTCCATTTTCCCCCTCATTTTCAGGCACCCCAATCAGACGTAAATTTGGTCTTTTTACATAATCCCATACTTCTTGCAGGCTTTGTTCATTTCTTTTTCTTCTTTTTTCTTTTGGTTTCTCTTCTCGCTTCATTTCATTCATTTGATCCTCAATCGCTGATACTCTTTCTTCCAGTTGATCGATCGGTCGGTTACCGAAGCTTGTGCATTTGTCACGTATTTCTCGTGTCATGGTTTTCATCTCTGTCATTTCGTTTATGATCTTCTCTGCATTAATTAGTCTAGCTGTCAATTCTTCCACTTTTTTTTCAAGATTTTTAGTTTCTTTGCGCTGGGTACGTAATTCCTCCTTTAGCTCTGAGAAGTTTGATGGACTGAAGCTTCTTCTCTCATCTCGTCAAAGTCATTCTCTGACCAGCTTTGATCCGTTGCTGGCGATGGGCTGCGCTCCTTTGCAGGGGGAGATGCGCTCTTATTTTTTGAATTTCCAGCTTTTCTGCCCTGCTTCTTCCCCATCTTTGTGGTTTTATCTGTCTCTGGTCTTTGATGATGGTGACGTACTGATGGGGTTTTGGTATAGGTGTCCTTCCTGTTTGATAGTTTTCCGTCTGACAGTCAGAAGGACTGTCTGTTGGTCTGTTGGAGATTGCTTGAGGTCCACTCCAGACCCTGTTTGCCTGGGTATCAGCAGCAGAGGTTGCCAAAGATAGAATATTGCTGAGCAGCGAGTGTACCTGTCTGATTCTTCCTTTGGAAGTTTCCTCTCAGGGATGACTCCACCCTGTGAGGTGTGGGGTGTCAGACTGCCCCTAGTGGGGGATGTCTCCCAGCTAGGCTACTCAGGGGTCAGGGACCCACCTGAGCAGGCAGTCTGTCCGTTCTCGGATCTCAACCTCCGCGTTGGGAGATCCACGGTTCTCCCCAAAGCTGTCAGACAGAGTCGTTCGCCTCTGCACCGCCCCCGCTGCTTTCCCTATTGGACCTCAGCTGTGGGCTGTCCCCAGAGGTGGAGTCTACAGAGACAGGCAGGTTTCCTTGAGCTGCTGTGAGCTCCACCCAGTTCGAGCTTCCCAGCGGCTTTGTTTACCTACTTAGGCTTCAGCAATGGCGGGCGCCCCTCCCCCAGCCTCGCTGCTGCCTTGCGGATAGATCGCCGCAGACGGCTGTGTTAGCAGTGAGGGAGGCTCCATGGGCGTGGGACCCTCCCGGCCAGGTGTGGGATATATTCTCCTGGTGTGCCTGTTTCCTTAAAGCGCAGTATTGGGGTGGGAGTTACCCGATTTTCCAGGTGTTATGTGTCTCAGTTCCCCTGGCTAGGAAAAGGGATTTCCTTCCCCCTTGGGCTTCCAGGTGAGGCGATGCCTCACCCTGCTTCAGCTCACGCTGGTCAGGCTGCAGCAGCTGACCAGCACCGATTGTCCGGCACTCCCTAGAGAGATGACCCCAGTACCTCAGTTGAAAATGCAGAAATCACCGGTCTTCTGTGTTACTCGCGCTGGGAGTTGGAGACTGGAGCTGTTCCTATTCGGCCATCTTGCTCCGCCCCCCCAAGGTCTACTTCAGTCACATTTTAACAAGGCTCGAGTATTTAACACTGTTAGCTGATCCCCTATCCAAGAAACCACTTGTTTTAAGTTATCTACTCATTTAGTCAAATGAGCATCGATGTCTCGTTGTTGTTGTCACAACAAGTGAGATTGTTTATGCCATTGTTGTACGAACTTTGCATTTTGGATCCTCTGATGTAACGCCAGTCTAGCAACAGTGGCGGTGGAAGCAATGGCCACAAGTCCCATTACTGCTGTTACGACGATCCCAACCGCTCTTCGGCTGAGGTGGACAAGATCTTGCATTACTTTGTAAATTTGAGTAACCCCAGTAGATTTACTCCAGGTGCGTGTCAAGTTCACAGGTAACCAGGTTTTTTTTCTAGCTCTTAAAATATATATATTGGAGTAAGTCTCATTCCAATTATTATGCCACCAAGCAGTATTTATACAGCTTAAAAATGTGCAATTGCCCGTACAGTTAACTACTCCTGTATTATCGTCCCATTTAAAGATTCTCGCTAACAACAAGTAAGCTTTTTTAACACAAGCAATGACATATCTAGATCTGTTTTGATGTAAAGATATATGGAAAGGATTAGAAAGATTAGTGGTATTTAAAGACATGTTTCCCGTAAAAGTAGACATTGGTTTGCCAGTAGCTAGTAACTTTCATATATGACTTTGTATTTGTGAGGTGTTGGCCAAATGTGGCATAGGGGGCGACAAGCCACCATCATGCCAAATAATAGTTTCGTTACCATTAGTATAAATGCTGTGATTATTTCTATGTCATCATAGGCTAATGTGGCTAAACTTAGTCTGAAAATCTCCATGCACACTTCAGTCAGTGACAAGGTATCTGTAATTCCTACCTTTTACTAAGAATAATCTAAGAATAATCGTGGTCTACTTCTTTTACATCTAGTCCACTCTAATTGGGAAACACCTCTGGACATGTCAGGAATAGGACATAAGGATAATGTAGTAGGCAAGGTTTTGTTAAGCAGAGCAGTGTGATTATTTAAAACTCTGAGTAACAACAATTATAGTAAAGGCAGCAATGTGACTATGATTATAGCGTACAGCCCAAGCCTCATGAGAAGTATGTAAACAATGTGGACTGTTCCCAAGACATATAGGTAACCCTTTCACCCCAGATTGATATGAACTGTTTGTTATACCTGTGTCTAACTCAGGATCCTGATTTTAAAAAGGTGATGGCATCCAAGCAGTATCATTAGTAAATACTAAAACTTCTTTGTCTCCCCAGGCCACACCATATAAGGGTGGAAAGGGAATATAAGCCAATATGTGAATTCTCCAGCTGTTATCTGGCAATTTACTACAGCTAGCATAGCCAGAAATAAGGTCAGTGAGGTTTTGAGCTGTCTAGCTTGTTGAACAACCCCTTCAGCTTCTTGAGTAAGGTTTTTTAGCTGACCTCATGTTGGGGGTTCTGCTTGTCGAGTTTCGAAGGTGAAGGTTTTCTGAGTACTCAGATTTAATTTTTGAAATGCCACCAGGAAGTCCTCCGGCCAGCTTCTCTTCGCCATGGCACTGCTTCAACCGTCGGGATGGGAACCACTCGTCTCTGGCACCTGTACGAACAAGAGCATAACCTCGACCCCATTGAAAAACTTTTCTTTTTAAATATTGGCCTTGTAATGAAGGATAGTACACCCACAAATTGTTAGCTTGTGGCTTTTTTAATGGTTGTTGAAAATGTTTTACTGCTGTAGATTGCTGTAATTGGCGCCAATAGTTAAGAAAATTTAAAGTAAAAAGAGCTTTCAGAATTTGATGTTTTGGGGAATCTTGTCCATTTCCCCCTGTTTGTTTTAAAAGTTGTAATTTTAAGGTAGTATTAGCTTTTTAAATAATTGACCTTGACTGTTAAATGGAATACCAGTGGAATGACAAAGGTGGTATGAAGAGAGGAAGGCAGCCAATTTGTGAGTAACAAGTAGCAGTGTTGTCAGTTTTTAATTTAGTAGGAACTTCTATAACTGTAAAGTAGGTAAGTAAATGAGTAATAATAGAATTAGTTTTTTTAGAGGGTGATGGTGTAGCCCATTGGAAGTGTGACCAAGTATTAATTATATGATGAACATATTTTGAACAACCAAAAGAGGAAATATAAGTTATATTTATTTGTCAAATATGATTTTGTTGAGTGTCTTGGGGATTTATACCTGGACTTAAAAACGGTGTAATAATAGGAACACAAGATGGACAGGCTCTGACAATAGTTTGGGCTTGACGGTGTGTTATAGAAAATTGCCGTTGTAATCCTAAACTGTTAGTATGATGTAATTGATGTTTATCTTGAGCCTGTTGGACATTGCCAACAAGTAAAGAATCAATTTGGCTATTACCAAAAGTTAAAGGTCCCAGTAAAGCTGAATGTGAATGAATATGAGTGATAAAAAGGGGGCTTGTATGGGAAGGAAGAGTCAAAAACAATAAGGAAAATAATTTTTGTTAAGGGGTTTTTGGGAGTAATGGTAAAGAAGTTTGAGAAATATACTTAGTTACATATACAGTATATTGGGAATCACTAACTATATTACAAGGGGTTTGAGGCCAATCTTGTAGTACCATAAGAATGGTAAAAAGTTTTTCCTGTTGTACAGATTTAAATGGATAGTGAGAATTTTTGAATGATTTGATGTCCAGTATTTAGCTTTTTTATTGTTAGAAGTATTAGTAAAAAAGGTGGGACCTTTAACCGAAGTATAAGAAATAGGATTATAGGGCAGGAAAGAATATTGTTGTAGAAAAGCAAATAATCTATGACTGGGATAGTGTTGAGAAAAGGAACCAGTATACTTAGCGCAAGTCACTTGTTATTTTTTATGAGTTTTTAGTAGAGATTTAATGTATTGATTAGATAATTGGGTAATAATTTTTACAGGGTTAATTCTAAGCAATTGATGAGTTTTATGTTGCCCTTTAATAATTAATTTAGCCAATTTATTAATATAAGGGTGAATTTTTTTAATGGCTTTATTAGCCAAAAATAGCCACTTTAGAATGTTATTATTTTGATGTAAGATGGCTGTTGGTGAATGAGGAGTATGAAAAAGACATAAAGAGAGTGGAAGATCAGGTATAATATAATCAAGGTGAGCTTTACTAATTTTATTTTTTACAAAAGACAATTTCTCTTTTGTAGTAGGGGATAATTGTCGAGAACTGTTTAAATCCGAATCCCCTTTCAAGGTAGCAAACAAATGTTGTAATTTATAAATAGGGATACCTAAGATGGGACGAAGCCAATTAATATCCCCCAACAATTTTTGAAAGTCATTAAGGGTCATAAGTTGATCTCTCCTAATTTGAACCTTTTGTGGGCGGATTTGTTTTTTAGCCAATAGATACCCCAAATATTGAATGAGGAACTGAGTTTGTATTTTTTTTAGGACATATTTGTAAATTATAATGAATTAACTGTTATTGTAAAACCTTAAAAACTTGATTTTGGAGGGTTACATTAGGGGTAGCCAATAAAATATCATCCATATAATGATAAATTAACACAGTTGGAAACTGATTTTTTCCAGGATTTAAAGTCCTATGTATGAATTTTTGACATAAAGTAGGGCTATTAAGCATACCCTGGCAAAGAACCTTCCACTGATATTTTTGAGTGGGCTGCCCATTATTATATTTAGGAATAAAAGCAAACATTTTATAATTTTGAGGTTGTAATGGAATAGAGAAAAAACAATCTTTGAGATCTATGACCATTAATTTTTAACTTTGTGGGATAAGGGTGGGATTAGGAAGACCAGGCTGTAAACTCCTCATAGGTTGAATGTAAACATTTATAGTTTTAAGGTCAGTTAATAAATGCCATTTTTTACTTTTTAAAAAATTTTTTTACATGACAAAGACAGGGGAATTCCATGCAGAAGTACTTGGCTCTATATGCCCCTCGGCCAATTGTTTTTTTGACTAACTCTTTTAAAGCCCCAAGTTTTTCTTTAGATAACGGCCACTGTTCCACCCAAACAGGAGTGGTAGTTTTCCACTTTAATTGTAAAGGTTGAGGCTGGTGAACAGTGGCTATGAGTTTAAAGGATTATAGCCCATTTTGAACATCATATTTTTGGCAGCTGAAGAAATATGAGGAATGTTTTAAAAAGCACCAAATTGTTGTAAAAGATTTTGTCCCCAAAGATTAATATTGATAGGAACAATATAAAAAAAATTTGACCTTGTTGACCTTTAGGACCGACACAGGTTAAAGGTTTTATGCTTTGATAAACCATAGAAGCAGCACCCAAGTCAGTGAGTGTAACTGAAACTTGTTTTTTTTTTTTTTTATTGCATAGGCCACTGATTTAAACAAATGATAGACACATCTGTCCCCGTGTCAATTAACCCTTCAAAAACTATTCCATTAATGTGCAATGAATATAAGGGCTTTTGATCAGAAACTAAAGTTTCCTAAAAAACAGTTTTTCCTGTGCTACCGAACCTTCCCTGTCGAGATACCTCTCTAGATAGGAACGGGAAAAAAGGCAATAAAAGTAATTGTGCAATACGTTCCCCTGCCTCTAGGTGCATAAATTGTGAGACTTGTACCATAATAAGAATTTCATTAGTAAAATCAGGATCAATAACTTTTTGGAATTACCATTAACCCCCGTATAGTACTGCTGTTTTGACCTAACAAAAGTCCTACATGTCATTTTGGCAAAGGGCCACACACTCCAGTAGTTAATTTATATACTCCTCCATTAGGAGACAAGGTATAAGGCTGAGTAATAGCTAAGTCAGTAGTGGCATTCTGTTTAGTTTCTGCATAAAGCTGGGAAACTGGGGTAAGGGGTGGTATCCTTAAGGAGGACTTGAATTTATTTCTTGATGTTGTAGGCCATTGCCCACTGGGTATTGTGGTAGGCTTGCATTATAATTGTTGGGGCCCCAAGTCTGTGGGCCCCGGCTCCTGTTTTCCGGGAGAGGAGACAGTAAATTTTCACTTTTATCAGTTTTGGAATGACATTTATTTGTCCAATGTTGACCTTTATCACAATGTTTGCACACCTCTGAAGGCAGCTTTCTGCCTTGAGGGATAAAAGTGTTCAATTTTTTATGACATTCTTTCTTGAAATGTCCAGGTTTACCACATTGAAAGCAAATACCTTGTTTGTTATTTTCTTTTAAGGCTTTAGATAGGGCTCCAGCAAATAACTGAGCATTATAAATAGCCCCTCTAACACCAGCACAAGCTCTAATATATTTATCTAAATTGGCCCCACTGGCCTTTAATGGTCTCAACAATTTTTGACAGTCAGCATTAGGATTTTCAAAAGACAATGTTTGTAACAAAATTTTTGAAGTAGGGCCAACACCCACAGTTTTTAAGACAGCATCTTGAAGATGGGCTACAAAATTTGGATATGGTTCATTTGTGTCCTGTAAAATCTTCACAAAGGAGAGGGAAGATTTTCCTGCTATTTCTACCTAATTCCAGGCCCTTAAAAACAAAGTCTTGATTTGAGTAAGGGCGACATCATCTAGGCCAGACTGAGCATTAAGAGTAGCATATTGGCCCGTGCCTGTGGTGTTCCTCAGTGGGTACTGGGGAATCACACGTAGTATTTTTTCTAGCCTGCACATGTGCCTTGTCCATCCACCAGCTGTGCAATTGTAACCACTTAGAACGATCAAGAACAGCCTTCCCCAAAGTCTCCCAGTCTATAGGGATCATCAAATTTTCTGATGAAAAAGCATCAAGAAGACCAAGGATGAAAGGAGATTGAGGTCCATAGTTAGAAATGGCAGTTTTCATTTCTTTCAAAAATTTAAATTGTAAGGCAGTAAATTGGACATCATTGCCACCATTTGGAAACTGAGCATTAGGAACAAAAGGAGCATGAATAATTGGAAACAAATCCAGCTCCTTAAATTTTCTCATCTTTTCCTTTTCTCCCTTCCCCCAATGGCAGGAAAGGCACTGAGAAAACTTTGCCAGACAAAGGTAAGGAAGCTGGGGGGCTGGAGGCACTGGAAAATCCCCTTCTAACAGGGCAGAAGGAAAAGAAACAGGGAAAGCTCGCAAAGGTGAACTAGAAGAATGTATCTGTAATATCTGTTGAAGCATTCCCATAATACGCTGCATGTCAGAATTCCCCTTAGAAGAAGGAAGAGTTGGCTCTTCCTCTTCTCCCCCTTTTTCTACCCCCCATCCTCTGTTATCCTGGCATAAATGGGCTCTATTTCAGATTCAATTTTTTTTTCCAAATCCTTAGATGCCTTTCCTCCTGTGGCTACATCACCACACTCTGAATCAGTCTCAAGTAACTCTAGTGCCTGAGTGATAGAGTTACACAAGGTCCACAAATTTAGAGGCATAGTATCCCCTAACTGGTGAGCTCTACACAGAGCTTTTACTACCTGTAACCATTCTCTCTGATTCAGCTGCACTTTAGTCTGATACTGAAACCAGTAACAATGTTGTTCAACATGGGCAAACAATCACTTCAAAGTCTTTTCTTTCACTTCTACTCCTATAGACAGCAACAGTCCTTGAAACAGCTGTAAATATTCTGAGGCCAGAGAGGTGGAATTCCCCAAAATTATCCCGTGGGTCCCCCTTCTGTACTTACACACCCGGGGTGCTCCCCCTCCAGTTCCTTGCTCTCTTGGAGCCACGGACCCTGCTTGCTGAGCCAGTTGTTGGGGTCCATGTGTTTCCTAAACAAAGGAATGAACACACAAGACAACACAGGACAAGACATACATGGCGGCCGCGCCAAACGGCACACTCTGCTTTATTGTATACAGCCGTTTGTGGAATGTTACCAAGTCATGGGGCATGTGTTGCTTCTCTGACCTTTGCTTGACTCCCAAGGTCAGTAAACATTGACCAGTTCCCAGAGCCCACTGTTTACAGCTGGCTCCTTTGTCCTTTCTGTTTGCAGAGAAGGACCGTCCTGCTTTGTCTGCAAGAGCAGGGCTTATCGGGAACGTCTCGTTTGCGAGCACACAGTCCTCTACAGTTGCCCCTTCTAAAAGAGTTGACACCGTCCAAGGGTAACCCACCTAACCTCCATTCTGACCCCAGGGCTATCATCCTGGGGAAGCAAATAGAAGGATTTTGCCATTTTCTCATGCTATGTCTCTGGAAGGGGTAGGTAGGATAAGCATAATACTCCCCATCATCTTGGGGACAGGATTACCACATGTCACAAAACCCTAGAGAACATGGCCTGAAAACAGAGGGAGCACAGAGAGGAGGAGAAGCATCGAATGGGAGAGACAGCAGCACAGGCTCTTTTGGACTGCCCAGAAGGGTTCTGTGCCCCTTTGGTACACTTGACTCATAACTCACACCTTGCAGACAGTGAATACTGCTTTTTACATATCACTTACTGCTTTGCAAAAAGTCCCAATACACTTCCCAAAAATTCTCCAAGTTCCCTTTGTCACGGTGGCAAAGGTAGGGAGGGCCACAGAAAAGCAGCCTCATGGACTCAAGGAGAAAACAGTTTTTCACATGGCCAGAAGCCTTCGCAGCAAAAACATGGTCTCTCTCTTAAAAAGATCAATTTCATCATTACAGGGATTTTTGTGAGACTGTGAAGATAATCCATTTGGAAGTTTCAAAAAGTTAGAAAGGCTTGAACTGTGAGAGAATGAGAACAAATCTTAAACTTCTGATCATGTATATTGCTAATAAGTGGCCCCATGAAGTGACCCAATAAACTTTACTGAATAAGACAAAACATGAAAGTAATTCCCTAATGGGACTTTAAAAAAAATATGGTTGAGCCATATGAAGTTACTGATATTTGAACATTTATTACCTACAAAAACTGTGATTTCATATGTTTCAACTTATTTAAAAGATCAGAAGGAAATGTCCATAAATATTTTAAGGGAGTGCCTTAGGGATGTAATATTTTGAGTGAGGAAGAGAAGACCAGAAACTGCAAATAAAAGAGAGTAGAACTCCCCTTGAAGAAAAGCGCATGGACAAGATGGCATCTTACTGATCGAACAGCAATATAATTTTAGTTAGCCAATTCATCAACAATTTACCCAACTTTAAATGATATAAATGGCATAGAGACATGATAACCAAAACTATGCAGTGTTCCTTTGCAAAGAACCACATAAGGAGATCATTTCTAAAGTCAAATGGAATGATTTATCCTCATTCGTTTTCCTCATCTGTTTCCCATATTTGCTTCATGAGATAGAGAGAGACTCAATACTCACCAAATCCATTCCTTCCTCTTAGACATACATCTAAATCCCTTTCCCAGGCCTCTTGCATCTAGGTGGTACTCTGTGATTCTGGCGTGTTGGTAAATGCTTAACACCTGGCTCTCTAGATGAACAAAGGCCCCATCTGTAGCATTTGCCTACTATTTCATGGTGTGAATATTCACACAAAGGCCAATTTCAAGCCACCAAAATGACATCACTAAAGTAGAATTGGGAAGAAATGCATAAAAGTGACTCTATGAAGCTGGGACCAGCAGGTTCCAGCACACCACTGAGATGGTGACTCATTCTTAGCAAAGGAATTTGAGCAAAAGTGACGTGTGACTTAGGCAGGGAATTATGAGGCCTTCTCCTCCCTAACTCGTTCACCCCTTCAGAGCTCAGCAGCCCCGCATGGAAGATGATGGAGCTGCAAGTGGTAGAACACTAAATTTTTGAGTCCCTTCCTGGAGATGAACTATTCAATGAACTGCCCGGAAATATCCACAGTGGACTTCACATGAGTGAGAAATAAACTTCCACTATCTCAAACTATCAAGAGTTCAGGGCTATTTGTTAAAGCAATTAGCCTGTTCTGACTAATATATTGCCTTTTGGAGAAACTGCAACTACATTCTAACATATCTGATTTTTATCAATTGTCTAAGTCTTGCTTCAACTCAGATTCTGACCAGCTGTATCAGTCCATTCTTGCATTGCTATAAATATCTGAGACTGGGTACTTTACAAAGAAAAGAGGTTTAGGCCGGGTGTGGTGGCTCACACCTTTAATCCTAGCACTTTGGGAGGCCAAGGCGGGTGGATCACCTGAGGCCAGGAGTTCGAGACGAGCCTGGCCAACATGGTGAAACCCTGTCTCTACAAAAAATTCAAAAATTAGCTGGGCCTGATAGCAGGTACCTGTAGTTTCAGCTACTCAGGAGGCTGAGGCACGAGATTCACTTGAACTGGGGGGGTGGAGGTTAAAGTGAGGAAGATCCGGCTGGAGACACAAATCCAAACCATATCCCCAGCATATAATCATTTAAGTTATATATCTAACAATTTTTAATCCTGCTATTAAAAAAGTCTTCATTTTTCAATAAATCATGATCATCATCAGGCATTTATTAAATTGCAAAGTTAATGTTTCATAATTTTAAAGGGAGACTTTAAGGAAAACATCAATAAGAGACATTTTATTTAGTCTCAAATTTTAAAAGTCCTTAAAAATAACTATTTAAGTCCTTTGAAATAGCTAAGTATCAGTTAGCAAATCATGAGTCCATTCAGTTATATAATCACTTCCACCCTTGGAAGAATGGATATAGAGAGATGCACATCGGACTTTATTTTCTTGGCAAACTTCCAATCTGAAGATAACAGTGGTTAATACATTACATGTGACAGGGTTATATTAATTCACTTAAAACTGCAGTCGAATTTCTTGGCAGAATTTCTCCTAATGGTGCAGGCTCTAAAATAGGACACATCTAGTGAAATTTATGCTATAATTGACCCCAGCTGGCTTTGTTATGCTGCTAAATGCAGCTGTCAAGATAGAACCCGGTAGCTGAGACAAAGGACAGTACTGACTGGAGTCATGGATCTGATTTTCTGGAACCACTTGAATCATCAAATTCTAACTCACCAATCAGACAAGAAGGAGAAAAACATCTTTTCAGCATCTGTTTTTAACAACTAATAAATGTCTCACTAAGTCTCCCCTCTCCTCCATGGAGGTAGCCTTTATTTTGGATGGTGGAAATTCCCAGGAACAAGCTTGGCTGTAAGCCTCCCCTCTTGCTGAGGCTCGCCCAGCACTCAGCTCTAGGACGGTGTAATTGAAGGAAGGATTTCCAGGGCATGAGGCGACTGGCAGAGCATTCCTCTGGTGATATTTTCCTGCTAGAAGACCTCTTGGCTTTCAATACTCTCAACTTCACAGAGTGCAGCCTCTCAATGTATTTTTCAGCTGAAGTTTATAGAGAAAAACTGTTTACTTATGACCCCAAATCCAATATCTTAAAAATGATGCATAGGTAAAGTCTCAAATTATATCTGAAAATAACTAGGGGACATCTGAATGGTGTGAAGATGGTTTGAAAGGCATCAAGGGTGGTCTGGCTGGGCCATTTTATTAGGGGGTCTTCAGTGTCATTATCTTTTGATCACAGCTTGTAGGTTCTGAAAACCAAGTGGAAGGAAAGAAGCTATGGAAAGCACAGTATCTTGCTTGCATATGTTCACCTATTCTTCTGCTTACTGTATTTGTGCCCTCAACTCTGCCTGATATCCCCCAGTACAGAGACTCTTTTACCTTCTCCAGAGAAGAAACCTCCCACCAAGAGGAGCATCTTAGTCAGTTCTGGCTGCTGCTACAAAGTACTATAGACTGGGTGGTTTATGAACAACTGAAATGTATTTCTCATAGTTCTGGGTGCCAGTATAAACTGGCTGTGGTGAGGGCTTTCTTCTGGGTTGCAGAATATTGTCTTTCCATTGCATCTGCACATGGAAGAAAGAGTGAGAGAGCTCTCTGGGATCCCTTTTAAGGGCACTACTCCTATTCATGAGGGCTCCACCCTCTTGACCTACTCACCCCCTCAAAAACCCTGCCTTGTAATACTATCACATTGGGGTTAAGATTTTAACATACAAATTTTGGGGGAACATAAACATTCAGTCCATAACAGGGAGGCTGTACAGACACATAAACTGGAGTGTAGAACTGAACATTGAACACCCTCTATTTCTTTTTCTCCTCTCCCCCTACTCCCACACTTGAACCTCTTCTCCTCCTTTGAAAACAAGTTTTATTGAGATGTAACTTACATACTGAGAAATGCACAAACCTTAAGGGTGGACCTAACGAGCTGCATCATTAACAAACCTCCTGATGTTGGCCTATCCTTTGCCCCATCTTCCTGAAGTATATGGTGCTGCCATTCTTGAGCCATTGGGAATTTGGGATGTAAACGGAGTTACTGGTATAGTCAGACCTCAGTCTGGGTGACAGGTGTGCTGGCTGTCATTACTAATACTCTCAGAAGACATTTCTCTTTTCTCTTTTTCTTTCCTAGCACCTAGGCTGAGATGAACAAGTTACATTTTTATGTGCTTTGCCTTTGCTAAGGCACAGATACTTTTTCCTCTCCTACCTTTGTGAGGAGGCTGTGGCCCTTCAAGGGTCTGGCTTCATATGGGGAGTCCCACTTCCTACTCCCCACCTGTGTATGCCCTGGGTTCTGTCTCTTGTGCCCTGTCTTCTGCGTACTCCCATCCCAACCTCTCTCCAGGGCTCTGGGTTCCTAGTATTGGCAGATAGTGCATTCCTGGTTTTCAAAGACTATTTATTGTATTTAATTCAGCAGTTTTGGTTTTGTAGCTGGAGAATTTTTCAGAATATCTAGTCTGAGGTATTGCCAGGAACAATTAATCTTGTTAAATCCTATTCATCTTAAAAGGCTCAACTCAAAGGTCACCTCTTATGTAAAAGCTCTCTGCCCTTCTCCTAGAGGAGTTAGCCTTTCTTCCTCTAATGAATGAAAGCTTCCACAGGCCCTCATGACATCCCAACTCCAGGGCCATCACTCACTTGAAAGTTTGCTTTAACTGTGTCCTTAGGGATCTGTCTCCACCACCAGTTAGGAGCTGCTCAAGGCAGGCACTTTGGGATGCATCTCTTATCTCCGACATTTAGTCCAGTGCCTACCACTGGGGTGCGGTGGGTCGGGGGAGGGAGAAGGGATGAGACAATTCTTTTACTTATTTATTTTTTCAGGTAACTTTATTTTTTTTTCCTTTTTCTTTAATTATACTTATATATATAATATATAATGTTCTAGGGTACATGTGCACAATGTGCAGGTTTGGTACATATGTATACATGTGCCATGTTGGGGTGCTGCACCCATTAACTCGTCATTTGTATTAGGTATATCTCCTAGTGCTATCCCTCCACCACCTCCCCACAATAGGACCCGGTGTGTGATGTTCCCCTTCCTGTGTCCAAGTGATCTCATTGTTCAATTCCCACCTATGAGTGAGAACATGCAGTGTTTGGTTTTCTGTTCTTGTGATAGTTTACTGAGAATGATGGTTTCCAGCTACATCCATGTCCATACAAAGGACACGAACTCATCCTTTTTTATGGCTGCATAGTATTCCATGGTGTATATGTGCCACATTTTCTTTTTTTTTTTTTTTTAGCTTATACATTTTTAATAAGAAAAAAATTAAATAATTTTTAAGGAAAATAACAATTGAGTGAATGATTGATAGTATTTGGAATAAATATTTCAAATACAATTTGATTATAGATGTTAAATATTTCATTGAATGAAGCACGAAAACATGGAAGGAGAACATACAATGTTTTACCTGTTAATTTTACCAAATATATCCAATTTAATGCCCCCGCCCCCAAAATTTGGCAGTCTCATAAAACACTTCTCTTATATGTACGAATTGAGTGCTGCTAATCTAGCTTGCCTTGTTTGTTCTAAATTCAGCTGATATCCCCATAGACCAAAATATTCCCATTTCTAATAATGTTAAATTTCATACTTTTTTTTATCAAACAACCAAAACCTTCTCTCCCTGCCTCACTTCTGCTTCATCATTTAAATAAGTGGCACTTCCTTCTTTGTAGCTTCTCTCTTTTTTTTTTTTTGAATAATAAATGCCAACTTTTTATTCTATTTTAACAAAGATGTCAGACATTTAAAAATGATGTCCTTTTTGCTATGCATTGCTTTATCTTTAAAGAACTGTGAGTTACCATTACAACCTCACTAATGCCATGAATGGTTTTGTAGTTTTCTTTTTTTATTATTATTATTATACTTTAAGTTCTAGGGTACATGTGCATAACGTGCAGGTTTGTTACATATGTATACTTGTGCCATGTTGGTGTGCTGCACCCATCAACTCATCACCACCCATCAACTCGTCATTTACATCAGGTATAACTCCCAATGCAATCCCTCCCCCCTTCCCCCTCCCCATGATAGGCCCCGGTGTGTGATGTTCCCCTTCCCGAGTCCAGGTGATCTCATTGTTCCGTTCCCACCTATGAGTGAGAACATGCGGTGTTTGGTTTTCTGTTCTTGTGATAGTTTGCTAAGAATGACGGTTTCCAGCTGCATCCATGTTCCTACAAAGGACACAAACTCATCCTTTTTTATGGCTGCATAGTATTCCATGGTGTATATGTGCCACATTTTCTTAATCCAGTCTGTCACAGATGGACATTTGGGTTGATTCCAAGTCTTTGCTATTGTGAATAGTGCAGCAATAAACATACATGTGCATGTGACTTTATAGCAGCATGATTTATGATCCTTTGGGTAGATACCCAGTAGTGGGATGGCTGGGTCATATGGTACATCTAGTTCTAGATCCTTGAGGAATCGTCGCACTGTTTTCCATAATGGTGGAACTAGTTTACAATCCCACCAACAGTGTAAAAGTGTTCCTATTTCTCCACATCCTCTCCAGCACCTGTTGTTTCCTGACGTTTTAATGATTGCCATTCTCACTGGTGTAAGATGGTATCTCATTGTAGTTTTGATTTGCATTTCTCTGATGGCCAGTGATGAGGAGCATTTTTTCATGTGTCTGTTGGCTGTATGAATGTCTTCTTTTGAGAACTGTCTGTTTATATCTTTTGCCCACTTTTTGATGGTTTTTTTTTCTTGTAAATTTGTTTTCTTGTAAGTTTGTTTTTTTCTTGTAAATTTGTTTGAGTTTTTTGTAGGTTCTGGATATTAGCCCTTTGTCAGATGAGTAGATTGCAAAACTTTTCTCCCATTCTGTAGGTTGCCTGTTCACTCTGATGGTAGTTTCTTTTGCTGTGCAGAAGCTCTTTAGTTTAATTAGATCCCATTTGTCAATTTTGGCTTTTGTTGCCATTGCTTTTGGTGTTTTAGACATGAAGTCCTTGCCCATGCCTATGTCCTGAATGGTACTACCTAGGTTTTCTTCTAGGGTTTTTATGGTATTAGGTCTAACATTTATGTCTCTAATCCATCTTGAATTAATTTTTGTATAAGGAGTAAGGAAAGGATCCAGTTTCAGCTTTCTACTTATGGCTAGCCAATTTTCCCAGCACCATTTATTAAATAGGGAATCCTTTCCCCATTCTTGTTTCTCTCAGGTTGTCAAAGATCAGATGGCTGTAGATGTGTGGTATTATTTCTGAGGACTCTGTTCTGTTCCATTGGTCTATATCTCTGTTTTGGTACCAGTACCATGCTGTTTTGGTTACTGTAGCCTTGTAGTATAGTTTGAAGTCAGGTAACGTGATGCCTCCAGCTTTGTTCTTTTGACTTAGGATTGTCTTGGCAATGCGGGCTCTTTTTTGGTTCCATATGAACTTTAAAGCCGTTTTTTCCAATTCTGTGAAGAAACTCATTGGTAGCTTGATGGGGATGACATTGAATCTATAAATCACCTTGGCCAGTATGGCCATTTTCATGATATTGATTCTTCCTATCCATGAGCATGGTATGTTCTTCCATTTGTTTGTGTCCTCTTTGATTTCACTGAGCAGTGGTTTGTAGTTCTCCTTGAAGAGGTCCTTTACATCCCTTGTAAGCTGGATTCCTAGGTATTTTATTCTCTTTGAAGCAATTGTGAATGGAAGTTGATTCCTGATTTGGCTCTCTGCTTGTCTGTTACTGGTGTGTAAGAATGCTTGTGATTTTTGCACATTAATTTTGTATCCTGAGACTTTGCTGAAGTTGCTTATCAGCTTAAGGAGATTTTGGGCTGAGACGATGGGGTTTTCTAAATATACAATCACGTCATCTGCAAACAGGGACAATTTGACTTCTTCTTTTCCTAACTGAATACCCTTGATTTCTTTCTCTTGCCTGATTGCCCTAGCCAGAACTTCCAACACTATGTTGAATAGGAGTGGTGAGAGAGGGCATCCCTGTCTCGTGCCAGTTTTCAAAGGGAATTTTTCCAGTTTTTGCCCATTCAGTATGATGTTGCTGTGGGTTTGTCATAAATAGCTCTTATTATTTTGAGGTACATTCCATCAATACCAAATTTATTGAGCATTTTTAGCACGAAGGGCTGTTGAATTTTGTCAAAGGCCTTTTCTGCATTCTATTGAGATAATCATGTGGTTCTTGTCTTTGGTTCTGTTTATATGCTGGATTACATTTATTGATTTTCGAATGTTGAACCAGCCTTGCATCCCAGGGATGAAGCCCACTTGATCATGGTGGATAAGCTTTTTGATGTGCTGCTGAATCCGGTTTGCCAATATTTTATTGAGGATTTTTGCATCAATGTTCATCAGGGATATTGGTCTAAAATTCTCTTTTTTTGTTGTGTCTCTGCCAGGCTTTGGTATCAGGATGATGCTGGCCTGATATAATGAGTTAGGGATGATTCCCTCTTTTTCTATTGATTGGAATCGTTTCAGAAGGAATGGTACCAGCTCCTCCTTGTACCTCTGGTAGAATTCAGCTGTGAATCCATCTGGTCCTGGACTTTTTTTGGTTGGTAGGCTATTAATTATTGCCTCAATTTCAGAGCCTGCTATTGGTCTATTCAGGGATTCAACTTCTTCCTGGTTTAGTCTTGGAAGAGTGTAAGCGTACAGGAAATTATCCATTTCTTCTAGATTTTCTAGTTGATTTGCATAGAGGTGTTTATAGTATTCTCTGATGGTAGTTTGTATTTCTGTGGGGTCGGTGGTGATATCCCCTTTATCATTTTTTATTGCATCTATTTGATTCCTCTCTCTTTTCTTCTTTATTAGTCTTGCTAGCGGTCTGTCAATTTTGTTGATCTTTTCGAAAAACCAACTCCTGGATTCATTGATTTTTTGGAGGGTTTTTTGTGTCTCTATCTCCTTCAGTTCTGCTCTGATCTTAGTTATTTCTTGCCTTCTGCTAGCTTTTGAATGTGTTTGCTCTTGCTTCTCTAGTTCTTTTAATTGTGATGTTAGATTGTCCATTTTAGATCTTTCCAGCTTTCTCTTGTGGGCATTTAGTGCTATAAATTTCCCTCTACACACTGCTTTAAATGTGTCCCAGAGATTCTGGTATGTTGTATCTTTGTTCTCTTTGGTTTCAAAGAACATCTTTATTTCTGCCTTCATTTCGTTATGTACTCAGTAGTCATTCAGGAGCAGGTTGTTCAGTTTCCATGTAGTTGAGCAGTTTTGATTGAGTTTCTTAGTCCTGAGTTCTAGTTTGATTGCACTGTGGTCTGAGAGACAGTTTTTTATAATTTGTGTTCTTTTACATTTGCTAAGGAGTGCTTTACTTCCAATTATGTGGTCAATTTTGGAATAAGTGTGATGTGGTGCTGAGAAGAATGTATATTCTGTTGATTTGGGGTGGAGAGTTCTACAGATGTCTATTAGGTCTGCTTGGTGCAGAGATGAGTTCAATTCCTGGATATCCTTGTTAACTTTCTGTCTCATTGATCTGTCTAATGTTGACAGTGGGGTGTTAAAGTCTCCCATTATTACTGTATGGGAGTCTAAGTCTCTTTGTAAGTCTCTATGGACTTGCTTTATGAATCTTGGTGTTCGTGTATTGGGTGCATATATATTTAGGAGAGTTAGCTCTTCCTGATGAATTGATCCCTTTATGTAATGGCCTTCTTTGTCTCTTTTGATCTTTGATGGTTTAAAGTCTGTTTTATCAGAGACTAGGATTGCAACCCCTGCTTCTTTTTGTTTTCCATTTGCTTGGGAGATCTTGCTCCATCCCTTTCTTTTGAGCCTATGTGTGTCTCTGCATGTGAGATGGGTCTCCTGAATACAGCAAACTGATGGGTCTTGACTCTTTATCCAATTTGCCAGTCTGTGTCTTTTAATTGGACCATTTAGTCCATTTACATTTAGGTTAATATTGTTATGTGTGAACTTGATCCTGTCATTATGATATTAGCTGGTTGTTTTGCTCACTAGTTGATGCAGTTTCTTCCTGTCCTCGATGGACTTTACATTTTGACATGTTTTTACAATGGCTGGTACCTGTTGTTCCTTTCCACGTTTAGTGCTTCCTTCAGGATCTCTTGTAAGGCAGGCCTGGTGGTGACAAAATCTCTAAGCATTTGCTTGTCTGTAAAGGATTTTATTTCTCCTTCACTTATGAAACTTAGTTTGGCTGGATATGAAATTCTGGGTTTAAAATTCTTTTCTTTAAGAACGTTGAATATTGGCCCCCACTCTCTTCTGGCTTGTAGAGTTTCTGCCGAGAGGTCTGCTCTTAGTCTGATGGGCTTCCCTTTGTGGGTAACCCGACTTTTCTCTCTGGCTGCCCTTAAGATTTTTTCCTTCATTTCAACTTTGGTGAATCTGGCAATTATGTGTCTTGGAGTTGCTCTTCTGGAGGAGTATCTTTGTGGCGTTCTCTGTATTTCCTGAATTTGAATGTTGGCCTGCCCTACTAGGTTGGGGAAGTTCTCCTGGATGATATCCTGAAGAGTGTTTTCCAACTTGGTTCCATTTTCCCCCTCACTTTCAGGCACACCAATCAGTCGTAGATTTGGTCTTTTCACATAATCCCATATTTCTTGAAGGCTCTGCTCATTTCTTTTTACTCTTTTTTCTCTACACTTCTCTTCTCACTTCATTTCATTCATTTGATCTTCAATTGCTGATACTCTTTCTTCCAGTTGATCATGCCGGTTACTGAAGCTTGTGCATTTGTCACATAGTTCTTGTGTTATGGTTTTCATTTCTATCAGTTCTTTTAAGGTCTTCTCTGTATTGATTATTCTAGTTATCCATTCATCCATTCTTTTTTCAAGGTTTTTAGTTTCTTCGTGGTGGTTATGTAGTACCTCCTTTAGCTCTGAGAAGTTTGATCGACTGAAGCCTTCTTCTCTCAACTCGTCAAAGTCATTCTCCGTCCAGCTTTGTTCTGTTGCTGGTGATGAGCTGCATTCCTTTGGAGGGGGAGATGCGCTCTGATTTTTTGAATTTTCAGCCTTTCTGCACTGCTTTTCCCCCATCTTTGTGGTTTTATCTGACTTTGGTCTTTGATGATGGTGACATGCTGATGGGGTTTTAGTGTAGATGTCCTTCCTGTTTGTTAGTTTTCCTTCTAACAGTCAGTACTCTCAGCTGTAGGTCTGTTGGAATTTGCTTGAGGCCCACTCCAGACCCTGTTTGCCTGGGTATCAGCAGCAGAGGCTGCAGAAGATAGAATATTGCTGAACAGCAAGTGTTGCTGTCTGATTCTTGCTCTGGAAGCTTTGTCTCAGGGGTATACCCTGCCGTGTGAGGTGTGAGGTGTTGGTCTGCACCTAGTGGGGTATGTCTCCCAGTTAGGCTAGTCAGGCATCAGGGACCCACTTGAGCAGGCAGTCTTTCTGTTCTCAGATCTCAACCTCCATGCTGGGAGATCCACTGCTCTCTTCAAAGCTGTCAAACAGGGGCATTTACCTCTGCTGAGGTTTCTGCTGCTTTTTGTTTAGCTATGCCCTGTCCCCAGAGGAGGAGTCTACAGAGGCAGGCAGTCCTTTTTGAGCTGTGGTGGGCTCCACCCAATTCGAGCTTCCCAGGGGCTTTGTTTACCTACTTAAGCCTCAGCAATGGTGGGAGCCCCTACCCTAGCCTCGCTGCCACCTTGCAGTTAGATCTCAGACTGCTATGCTAGCAATAAGGGAGGCTCCGTGGGTGTTGGACCCTCTGTGCCCAGGTGTGGGATATAATCTCCTGGTGTGCCGTTTGCTAAGACCCTAGGTAAAGCACAGTATTAGGGTGGGAGTTACCCAATTTTCCAGGTGTTGTGTGTCTCAATTTCCTTTGGCTAGGAAAAGAAATTCCGTACCCCATTGCACTTCCCAGGTGAGGCTATGCCTTGCCCTGCTTCAGCTCTCGCTGGTCAGGCTGCACCCAAGGACCAGCACCAAGTGTCCGACATGCCCCAGTGAGATGAACCCGCTACCTCAGTTGAAAATGCAGAAATCACCCATCTTCTGTGTCACTCATGCTGGGAGCTGGAGGCTGGAGCTGTTCCTATTTGGCCATCTTGGGTGCACCCCCCCTCCCCGAGACAATTCTTTTTTTTTTTTTTTTTTTTGAGGTGGAGTCTCGCTCTGTCGCCTGGACTGGAGTGCAGTGGCCAGATCTCAGCTCACTGCAAGCTCCGCCTCCCGGGTTTACGCCATTCTCCTGCCTCAGGACAATTCTTAATATTCATTGAATTAAGAGAAAGTAATTGATAATGCACTAATGCCATGGTTCAAATTCTACCAAGGCTTGCTCCCAGTCTTGCGTGTTATGAGATACTCAATATACACACATTCAATACAAACATGTATTGCTTGCCTTCATTCTGTCCCTGAAACTTGCTAAGCTTCTTCCCGTTTCAAGGTCTTTGCAATTGTTTTCTTTCTGCTTGGAATGTTCTTCCCCTGGAAGTTCACATGGCTACCACCTTCCTCTTAGGTAGGTCCCAACTCAAATGCTGCCTTCAGATACAGGACTCTCCTAACCACCCCCACCCATGCCCAGCCAGGTTATCCAAATATTCTCTTCTTCATAGCATATGATTATAGAATCACCTAAAGTTAGTTTATTTTCAAAAACGTAATGCAATCCACATGCTAGCATTCCCAGGATCTAGGATGATGCCACATGACAAAATTCTGTAAATAATTTGTGAACTGCCTAATATGCATAGATGCGAGGGATTTTTAAAAAATGAATATGGGGCCGTGGTAGGTTCATAAAGTTCAACTGCTGAAGACAGATCTTCTTTCAGACCACTTTTGAGATTTTTCTATGGCTGTGGTAGACAACTTGTAACATCTGCCTTTGTCTAGGCCAAAGTTTTCTAAGTTATCCTCTGGATCTTAGGGGGTCTCACTCATCATGGAACCATGAGTTGGAGTGGGTTCAGCCTGTTTTCTAGGTAAAGTCCTGGCTTCGTCTGTAGGTAGTGCTGGCTTTGGTTCTCCTAGACAGAGTTACAGAGTGGGGTGGAATTCCTTCCAGATGGGACTTTGGCTCTGTTTCCCTTTAATGTCCACCCCATCCCCCACACCTGCTTCTGCCTATCCTTCCCTCCTGTACTAGGTAGGAGGGAGGCATGAGATGTAGATAAGGGAGAATATACTTAGTTGGGATTTAGAAAAATGATGTGGTACAAGGTTCCAGGGAATTAGAAGAGAGAGTGGGGCTAAGAAGTGGGATAAAGGCAGGAAAAAAAACAAAGTGCAAAGGCCTCAGAAATAACTTGGGCCTACTTGTATAAGTAAGGTCAATTTTGCCTACAGTTAGCCTGAAAAAAAAATGCGGTTTCTCTTGACTTATCTTGGCAGGAAAGCTTGTGTGAAAGTGGGGTGAAGGGGCCAGGTAGGGTCACTGACACTTGTAATCTCAACATTTTGGGAGACTGAGATGGGCAGATCCCTTAGCCCAGGAGTTAGAGACCAGCCTAGGCAACATGGTGAAACGCTGTCTCTACAAAAGTTAGCCAGGTATGGTGGCATGCAGCTGTAGTCCTAGCTAATCTGGAGGCTGAGGTGGGAGGATTGATTTGAGCTCCAGAGGCGGAGGTTGCAGTGAGTTGAGATTGCATCACTGCACTCCAGTCTGGGTGGCAGAGTGAGACCCCATCTCAAAAATAAATAAATAAATAAATAAACAAATAAAAAAAGAGAGAGAGAGAGAAAGTTGGGCAAGGAAGGGAGTGCAAGATTTTTTTTTTTTTTTTTGGTCCTGGGACATGAGCTTCTTAGCTGACAAGGAATGTGGTGAAGCAGAGCATAGATTTCTCCTTCAATTCTAACACTTCAGTCATTCTAGATCTCTATAGCCCAGTGGAAATGTGCACCCTTCCTGTCTGAACCCCAGCCTTCCAACCACACTCCCACTTAACTCTACATGCTAAGTGTGTCTCTTTGGAAGTGGTTCTGAGCACATCCAGCCATGTGTGCACATGGCTTCCAGCAGGGTCCCTTCCTTCAGGTTGAGAGTACCAAGGGTTTGTTAAAAATGCCAGTCCTCCTTCAGAGATTCTGATTCAGTAGACTTGATGTTGGGTCCAGGTATCTGCATTTTAAATTAGCGCCACGGGGATTCTGATACAGGCAATTTGTAAATGACTCTTTTATAAAATTGGTAGTTACGTTTACTAAATATTTCTATGAGCTAACAGTGGTGCCAATCCCTTTAGGTGCATTATCTTAACCCACACAAGAGCTCATCCAGTTATAGCTGAGGACACAGGCTGAGACGTCAGCTAGAACTTGTAAATGATGAATCCTGGCCTTAAAAACAAAGGCCTCTGACTTGCAAAGTCCACTTTCTTTCATGGGCTAGGGATAGCTTTTAAATCTTTAAATTATTTTAGGAGTTTCTAATATCTTGCTACTCAAAGTGTGGTCCATGGACCTGTAACATCGGAGTCTTCTGGGAGCGTGTTAGAAAAGTAGACTCTCAGCCCTCCAGGCCCCATGAATCAGAATCTGCTTTTTGACAGGATACCTGTGTGATGTCTATGCACATGAAAGTTTGAGTAGCACTGTGATAATATATTTTATTTATTCATTTGTACCCTCATCTCATGCCAACATAAATTACTGATGTCATTTCCTATTATGTTATGGAAATACCTTATACTGTAGCTTGCATGTGATTCCTATTGGTTTATGAGCTTTAATTCATCCATTCAACTAGGTTTAGTGGAACTAATTTTGTTATTTCTCACCCGGACTCTTAAAATTATCTCGTATTTGGTTTGTCTGTCTTCAGTTTCTCCTGTCTTTTAATCTATTGATAGAAAAGATTTAAAAAAAAAAAAAAAAAAAAACAGTGGAACACATTATTGAAATAAAATATTGGTGAAAAACCTACAATAATTAAAGTGCTACTGCTCCAGTTGAAGTGTGTGTACAGTGGAGGGTGGGGTCAGAGCTTGGTCTTTTTAACTCCCCCAGAATCCCCAAGACACTTTCTGTGAATTCCCAGGGGTCTGTGAGCACAGATGACCATGCTTACTCTCCCAGTTCTCTGCCACAGCACTGTGACCCTTTCAAAATCAATTATGTGATGCATTGCGTATGATTTGGTAATAATGAAAGTACAAAAGTTTGTGATGAATTTAGTTTAAAATAACTTGGAGGGAGTGGATTGAAGTCATGCTCTCACTTGCATTCCAATATGCTTTCTTTAGGATGAAAGCGCTAATATTAGATACACACAGGAAAATGGGAAGATGTCACCATGGATGTCATGGTGGGAAAAGGTCAAGAGTCATGGATCTAGGCTGGCTTCCAGGTTGCTGCCAGAGAGAGCTTCCTTAAAGCTATAACTCCTTTTGCCTATAAACTCATCCACCGTGGCCTACAGAATTATTAATACGACCAATCTGTTTAACTCTCTCCCACTGCTTATCTCTCTCCCACTCCTCCCAACCTCTCCAGGACTCCAGGACTCCAGTCCCCTCATGCCAAAACAGAGCAGACCTTGCACGAGTCTATGTCTTCCCAGGTGCTGTTCCTCTGCCTGGAAACATCTTTTTTTTTTTGACAGAATTTTGTTCTGTTGCCCAGGTTGGAATGCAGTGGTGCAATCTCAGCTCACTGCAACCTTCATCTCCCAGGTTCAAGTGATTCTCCTGCCTCAGCCTCCCGGGTAGCTGGGATTACGGGGGTGCGTCACCATGTCCAACTAATTTTTGTATTTTTAGTAGAGACAGGGTTTCACCATATTGGCTAGGCTGGTGTCAAGCTCCTAGTCTCAAGTGATCCACCTGTCTCAGCCTCCCAAAGTGCTAGGATTTTAGGCATGAGTCACTGGGCCAGCTTGCCTGGAAATATCTCTTTAAAAAAAAAAAAAAATTACTTTAAGTTCTGGGATACGTGTGCAGAACGTGCAGGTTTGTTACATAGGTATACATGGTGGTTTGTCGCATCTATCAATTCATCATCTAGGTTTTAAGCCCTGCATGCATTAGGAATTTGTCCTAATGCTCTCCCTCTCCTTGACCCCCACCCCCCAACAGGCCCCAGTATATGATGTTCCCCTCCCTGTGTCCATGTGTTCTCACTGTTCAACTCCCATTTATGAGTGAGAACATGAGGTGTTTGATTTTCTGTTCCTGTGTTAGTTTGCTGAGAATGATGGTTTCCAGCTTCATCCATGTCCCTGAAAAGGACATGAACTCATTCTTTTTTATGGCTGCATAGTATTCCATGGTGTATATGTGCCACATTTTCTTTTTCCAGTCTGTCATTGATGGACATTTGGATTGGTTCCAAGTCTTAGCTATTGTGAACAGTGCTACAATAAACATACATGTGCATGTGTCTTCATAGTAGAACGATTTATAATCCTTTGGGTATATACCCAGTAATGGGATTACTGGGTCAAACAGTATTTCTGGTTCTAGATCCTTGAGGAATTGCCACACTGTCTTCCACAATTGTTGAACTAACTGGCATGAGATGGTATTTCATTGTGTTTTTTATTTGCATTTCTCTAATGACCAGTGATGATGAGCTTTTTTTCATATATTTGTTGGCTGCATAAACGTCTTTTGTTGAGAAGTGTCTGTTCATATCCTTTGCTCACTTTTTGATGGGGTTTTTATTTTCCTGTAAATTTGTTTAAGTCCCTTGTAGATTCTGGATATTAGCCCTTTGTCAGATGGATAGATTGCAAAAATTTTCTCCCATTCTGTAGGTTGCCTGTTCACTCTGATGATAGTTTCTTTTGCTGTGCAGAAGCTCTTTAGTTTAATTAGATCCCATTTGTCAATTTTGGCTTTTATAGCAATTGCTTTTGGTGTTTTAGTCATGAAGTCTTTGCCCATGCCTATGTCCTGAATGGTATTCCCCTCACTTCCCCTATTGCTTTGCATGGTGCCTATCCCGATACTTCGGGATACTTCGGGAAACAAACCAACTGATTTGTTTTTCTAAGACCACCAGAGCGAGCACAAAAGAACCAGCGAGTAGGCAAGGCTAAAAGCAAAACTGCAAATTTATTCTTTGGTCATCTAGCTCCAGAGAAAAAGGTATGGGGGTGAAGTCTGTTGGCCTCCGGCAAAGGAGGCCGAGAGAGTCACCCAGTAGAGCTCTCGGTTAAGTGAATGAATGGATGAATAAGTGAATGGAGTAGAGGAGAGGGGGAGAGAGAAGGAGATGGGCAAAGAGAGAGAGAAGCTTAGGTATGTAAAGAATTAGAAAAATAGAACCAGAGAGATATGATGAATCCTGACCTTCAGTGCCTGGCTCTAATCCCTCCTGGAGCCTGGCTGTTCTACTTGCCTTTGGGATCTCTGATACTGGTTGTTGCCCTCACGTTGAGGTCTATTGCATCCTTTTATGTTTGTCTGTGAGTTGCTGAAGGGCAGAGGTCTAACCTCACTCATCTTTGTAACCCCAGGGCCTGGAACACAGTAGGACAACAAGCTATTTCTCCCTTTCCACATGGAGCAAACTAAAGAAACAACATCTTGTTTTAGGGTGTTTAGAGCCCTCTTTCTAACCTTTGCTGAGGGCAACATATGAAAACACTCCTTTGAGTGAAAATAAAATACAGTGTGTTCCTCAGGGTTCTAATTTATCAGAAAGATTTTTCAAGTTCTAGTTTTTCTATTGTAACAAGAATGATTTGTGTTGATTCCCTCAAGAAGCACCAGTACTTTATCATTCCAGTCATTTTCCATTTGCGTGAGATACACATCAGAAATTTCCTTCTTCATGTCAAACTCAGTACTGCACAGAGCCAGGCTTTTAAAACATAATTCATTAGCTTGGAAATAGGAAGTGACAAGAAGTAATAGATCTATTTCAATTTGCTCTCACAAGAGCTAGCTTTTATTTCTTTGCCCTATGGCCTCTTTTTATTTAGTGTATGTATTTTCCCAAGAATTTTTATCTCTTTTTTTTATTCAAAGGAGAGCAAATTTTAGACTATTTAGGCTATTTTAAATCACAAATACAAACCTCTCGGTCTGAAATACCTACTTGCTTATTGCAATTAAATCTAGAAACAGGCAGTACCAGTGTCTCCTGTTTTGCTGCTGCTCTCATCTCAGCATTCGAGCCAACCTTCTTTATTCTCTGCTTTCCCCTGCCCCCACGGAGATTTTCATTTCGTTAAAACGTTTTTACTGCAGCTGTGACTCAGGCAGCTCAGTTAGCTGCGGAAACACAATGTCATTTAATATTCCAACCCACAGCCCAGACAGTTTCACATTGGGTCATTTGGAGCAGAGCTGTTGAGACTGCTTTATATGACAATGATTGGCAACACCCTGCTGTTGAAAAACAGGCAGCATGAAAAACAGCTAGTGTGCTCCTAGCAATATCTCTGTTCTCAATACCAGACCATGAATTGGAGCCAACTGAACAGAACCGAATGTGATCATCAAGCCACACTCTTGATTCCCTCTGTTGGTTGAATAAGGTGCTTTCATTCATTAATCCATTCATTCATTTAATTATATTCAAAGTGGACCTATTTCAGGATAGGCACCAGGCAAAGGCAATGCTAAGACATAAAACACTAGGGGCACAGCTCCTGCTACTAACATACCTGTAGTCTGTTGGAAAATGTAGATTTCAAAAAAATATTTGCAGGTTGTCTGGAAAACCAAAGAACATAGCACTGAACACTAACAGAAAAACCAAAGGGGAGTTGCAGGGGCTCGCAGAGGAAGTGAGATTTGAAGTATATTTTGAGGGATGAACTGGATATTTCCAGATGAAGAAAAGGAGTGCATATATCCCCCAGCAAGGAGATACATATGCAACGGCAAGAGACTGATGTTGGCAACTAAGGTAGAAAGGAGATAGGGTGGGATGGAGACCATGAATTCTACTTTATGTCATGTTTGCAGTATCTAGTTGATTTAGTGCTCAATGAGATTTGGGACTAGAAATAGAGATTTGGAAGTTAACGAGATCATTTTTGAGGTTGAACATGGTGGCTCACACCTGTAATCCCAGCACTTTGGGAGGCCAAGGTGGGCAGATTGCTTGAGCCCGGGACCAGCCTGGGCAACGTGGCAAAACCCCATCTCTACAAAAAATATGAAAATTAGATCCATGCCTGTGGTTACAGCTACTTAGGAGGCTGAAATGGGAGGATAACTTGAGCCCAGGAGGTTGAGGCTGCAGTGAGCTGAGATTGCACCATTGTACTTCAGCTGGGGTGACAAAGCGAGGCCCTATCTCAAAAAAAGAAAAAAAAAAAGGAAAAATCACCTAAGAGTGTGCAGAGTGAGAAGAAAAATGAGTCCATGACTGAGTCTTTGGACCATTTAAGGATCTGACTAAAGAAAAAGGACACAAAAGGAGGTGTGAGAGTGTAGAAGGAGCACAAAAGAGAAGTGTGCGGCAGATACACAAGGCCCTGCTTTTCCAGAAACTGTCTTCCTCATTGTAGCATACTTTGTACCTGATAATCATTCAGATATCTATTAAATAAGTAACTTTAGATATGATCCCATTTAATTTTATCTTGGGAATGAGAAAAGTAAAGCCCAAAATTATGTAATTAGTATAATTAAGATATTTTCTTTATCTTTTAAAAAATTTTCACTATGATATAGCTAGGTATAAATTAATTCCTTCCTTCCTTCCTTCCTTCCTTCCTTCCTTCTTCTCTTTCTCTCTCTCTGTTTTTTTTTTTTTTTCTTCTTCAGAGTCTTGCTCTATCATCCAGGCTGGAGTGCAGTGGCCTGGCCTGATCTTGGCTCAATGCAACCTCCACCTTTGGAGTTCAAGCAATTCTTCTGCCTCAGCCTCCCGAGTAGCTGGAATTATGGGCACTCGCCATCACATCCAGTTAATTTTTCGGTTTTTAGTAGAGACAGGGTTTGACTATGTTGGTCCAGGCTAGTCTCAAACTCCTGACCTCAAGTAATCCACCCACCTTGACCTCCCAAAGTGCTGGGATTACAGACGTGAGCCATCGCACCCGGCTTGAATTTATTTCTACTTACGCTTCTCAGGACTCACTATGCTTCCTGAATCTGGATACATGTCTTTCTTTGAGTCAAGAAAATTCTCAACAATTATATTTTAAACGATTACACTTTGTACTTTCTTTCCTCTTGGAATGCCTATTAGATGTGTGTAGCGGTTTTTCATTCTATCTCCATCCCTCATAATTTATCATATTTTTATTACCTCATCTCCATACTGCCTTCTGGTTAATGCCTCAAATCTATTTTTCAGTTTGCAAATTCTCTCCTTAGCCATGTTTAGCCTGCTATTTAACCTGTGACTGAGATTTTCATTTCAATGTTAAACTTTTCATTTCTGGAAGTGTTCTATCTTTTAAAAAATTATTTTTCAAATCGGCCTGGTCTTCTGGGAGCAATTTTTTTTTACCTTTTAATGTTTTATTTTCTGTCTTTAATTATGTATTTCCTTTCTACATTTTGGTCTCTAGCCAAAACATCTATTTTCTGTAGCTCTTGGAATCTGATCCAGCTGTTTGGATGTTTCCTCATGGGTAGTTACCTTCTCATGTTTGTGACTGTTGATGAGAACTCTGAGGCCTGAGTTTAGGGTATGTCCCTCCAGACAGGCTCTGCTTTACTTCTGCTGGGTACCCTAGGATTTTACCATCCTGAGATCACATGTTGTATCCATTTCTCAGGCTGGGTACACGTAGGTCATGCTACTATTATAAATTCTAACTTCAAACCTGTGTGAAGGCAGGCCTATAGAGTGGGAGACAGAGAAATATTTAACAACCAGCTAGCTCTCTTGAGAAAAAGCCCTGATTTGGAGCATTTGTCAATTGTTTTGCAAATATTTACATGCTTGCTGATTTTAAGCAGCCAACTTATGGTACTGAAGGAGTTAGGAAGAAATGTGCACTTTCAGCTCTTGCAAACTACTACAAGCCAGCTCCAGCACTGTACTGGACTTACACTGAACACTTCTCAGGGAAAGCATTTTTTTCCCCTGACCCAGCCATCTGGGCCAAAACAGAAATGAAAAACAAGGCCATCCCTCTTGGTTAATGGGTAGATGTTCTTTTCTAGTTCAGATTTTTACAAAGAGTGTAGTTTTTTCAGAGTCCCAGATTTACACAGATCAGTCTCAACTCTCTACCTGCCATAAGCCCAGGGCTCCATGTCCTGTGCCCATACGGCCATTTAAAGGTGAGCCCCTTGAATATGGAGCCCAAAACCATCTGCTTACCTTTTAAGTTTTCAGTTTCCTCTGGTTTTGGTTCCTGGGGATTTCTATTACCCTATTGTAGACTTATCTGCACCTTTAAAAGGATGTTTCCACAAGGCCAAGTGGCTCACACCTGTAATCTCAGCACTTTGAGAGGCTGAGGTGGGCAAGTCACTTGAGGTCAGCAGTTTGAGACCAGTCTGGCCAACATGGTGAAACCCCATCTCTACTGAAAATACAAAAATTAGCTGGCACATGCCTGTAATCCCAGTTACTTGGAAGGCTGAGGCAGGAGAATCGCTTAAGCCTGGGACGCCGAGGTTGCACTGAGCTGAGATGGCACCACTTCACTCCAGCCTGGGCGACAGAGCAAGACTCTGTCTCAAAAAAGAAATAAAATAAAATAAATAAATAAATATAAAAGTATGTTTGTTACATTTAATGCAACATGTCTGGGTATTGTTTGAAAAACAAGGGTTTTCAGGTTACTGAGTCAGCCATATTGCCAGAAAGTAGAAGTCCACAACGGCTATGAGCTTGGCTGCTAATTTCCCTCTGTTCCTAGTTCTTTCTACCAGGACTCAGAATTGCAGTTCATTTGCATATTAGACTCCAAGAGGGCATCACAAACACCTTACACTCAACACATCTAAAACCCAAGTCTCAAGCATGGCACTTTGCCTATGTGTTCTCTATCTCAGTTAACGTCAGGCCCATTCACCCAGTTTTCCAAATTAAAGTCTAATTTTGTCTTGAATTATCTCTCTCCTTCTCCACAAATGTATCTTCTCTCAACTTCTATTTCTTCTCTCATATAAACTGCCACTATTTTCCACTGGCATTATCATCATAGCCTCCTAGTTTGACTACTGGCTGGTCTTTCTTTATCTCTATCCATTTGTCCAGGACTTCTGGACCTGCTTTTCTGAGTCTTAAATCTGGAGATGTCACTTCCCTGCATAGAAAGCTTAGCTAACTTTCTGCTGTCAGCAAAATTAAGGTCCAAGTGCTTTACGTGCAATAGAAGCCCTAAATAATTTGCCCTACTACCCACTTTTCCATAGCTTGTTTCCTGTCCCTGCCACTTTGCTTTTTGTTTGTTTTTTGTTTTTTGAGACAGAGTCTCGCTCTGTCACCCAGGTTGGAGTGCAGTGGTGGGATCTTGATCTTGGCTCACTTCAACGTCCACCTCCCGGGTTCAGGCCATTCTCCTGCCTCAGCCTCCTGAGTAGCTGGGATTACAGGTGCCTGCCACCACACCTGGCTAATATTTGTATTTTTAGTAGAGATGGGGTTTCACCATGTTGCTCGGGCTGGTCTGGAACTCCTGACCTCAACCTCCCAAAGTGCTGGGACTACAGGTGTGAGCCACTGTGCCCGGCCTGTCCCTGCCACTTTGTCTCCACTCTCTGTTTCCAACATGGAAGTGAGGTACTTCCATGACTTTGCTCAAGGTGTTCTCCTGCCCTGGAATGGCCTTTGCCTTTCTTCACAGGTTGAAGTCTAGTGCTTCCTAGTTAATGATGTTTAGACTCTACATCTAGGATTCATCATTCCCATCTCTATTTGAACCTAAATATATAAAGTTCATCATAGAGTGCCTCACATTGCAGTTGACATACTTAGAGCTTCAAGGTCTTTGAGAACACAAAACAGATCTTAGACATGGTTAATATTCTCTATCATTCCTACTGCCTAGAAAAACTTTGGGAGATTAATATACAGTTGTTAAATTGAGTGGTTATAATACAGTGTTACAAAAAGAACTCTGAAAGTTTAGAAGTCGATGTCTACTAATTACAGATAACTATAAAATAATAGAAGAAAAAATACATAATATATATTCCAAAATATCAGTTTTTCTTTTAAGTTGTTTATATTTGGTCAGCTGTTAAGAGAGAGCCTAAGCAAGTATGATAAAAATGCTCAGGACCAATTCTTAATCCCCTATATCCAGCCCCCATTAAGTCAGGCACTGTTTTGCAGAAGTAGTGGGGGAAAGCAGTGACCTTCTCCACTGTCCCCCAGTCAATATTCTAGACAAGGCAGGGCAATGGATAGCAATGACAGGTGCTGGTGAACAGCAGCATTGGGTAATAATTCCCAGATCTCTTGAATGGCAAGACCAATTCAATGTTTGGAGTTAGAAAAGATGTACAAAACATAAAATTATTAACAGATCATGGTTTATCAGCGTTCTCTACAATTCTGCCAACACCAGTGAGTGAGCAAGAGGTTGTTTCTGTGATTTGATTCCTGTATAATGGACGAGATATTTATAATTATTTCAAGAAAAATCTACCTTTAAGGAAGGTTTCAAAATAACACTTTCTAAAATAAAGAATGTTAATGCTTATCAACTTTGTGTGGTGTGACAGAAAATTAAATAGTCCAAACCCAAACCAATTAGTAGAGTCCAATTTTAATAAAATTTCTTTCATCTCATTTTTGCTATTCACTGTGTAGTCTGGTTACTCAACAAGAGGTAATTTTTCAGTAGTGAGCCTTGAAACATATCACTGGAGTTTTTTTATGTTTAGATCAAATAAATTCTCAGTTTAATATCCTGCTAGAGCTTTGTAGATATTGTTTATTCCTTTTCAGTTTATCAGATGACAAATGCCTCCTGATACAAGACTTTGTGCCATACAAAGATAGTCATGTGAAATCCCCAGGAAAGGCTTAAAAAACATGCACTGAAAACAAGTTGAAATGTTAGGTTAAAGAATAGATAAAAACAAGGATGCGATTGATCAAAGAATAGAAGATTAGCAGAGAAAAGAGAGAGTGAAAACAATCTTCCCATTAAAGCAAATCTTTCTTAAGCCTTGAAGAAATCTGTAGAAAGCTGAACCCCTGTGGTACAGACTTGGAGATAACAGGAAAGGAGGGCCTGGAATAAACGAAACCTCAGTTGATGCCTTTTTGGTAAGGACTAGGCAATTGAATCATATGATTTGAGAGCCGATGAACTGGTACCTTTACAAAGCTGATTGCTGTATGAGATCTGACGTGTTATCAGAACAAACAGGATAGGATGGGGACAGTCATGCAAGGACATGAGGAATCACAGCTTCAAAAATGCGGCAGGAGGTTTGGAAGCAACAGCTACACACAGATCAACTTTGAGATGCCAAGATGATCTCAACACAGGAGCTAGATTAGTTACAAGGCACAGAAAATTACATTATACATAGCTACCTGTTAGCTCTAGGTGTATTTGATAGTGGTTAAGATTGTCTCTAGGTATGGAAAGCTGGTTGTCCTTGATGATAGATTATGCTGTTAGCAATTGCTTGTTTTGTGGAAAAACTGAATGTAGCCCATACTTCCCCTTGGCCACATGAGTTTGAGGCTGCAATCCAGGAATATGGGTCAACCTGAAGGTAACAGTAAAACCTTGGACTCGGAAATACCACCTAGAAAGTTATCGGATACCTAATGCTCCTTTTTTTTTGGTAACCATTTCATGGAAATGGCCTTATTACTTAGGGACTCCTTCAGTTGCAACTTGAACTAGCTTGGCTAAAAAAAGAAGATTTAACAGCTCATATAACCAGCTAGGTGAGGAGTGTTGCTGGAAAGGACCAGAACAGGGTCTTGGTGATGCCTGCACTTTCTATTTTCTCCTCTCATCTCCCTTAATTCAGCTTTTATTTTTGGCCTTGTTCTCCCAGGCTGGGTGATATCATAAAATGAACCATAGTTAGTAGCAGTTTCTGAGCTCACAATTTCCCAAATTCTTTTTTTTTTTTTTTTTTGCGTTCGCGTTACACACACCAACCATTTAATCTTCTCCTTCTTTATTCAAATTAATTATTGTTAACTCTGTTTAAGGAAAACAAAAAACAAAACAAAGCAAAAAACCCCTAAAAACCATAGTATGTCACCCAATCTACCACACTTGTTTTACTGACCAGCTACTCTCAAACTTAAATTCTAGTTAAATTCAAGTTCCACTGGGTTACTCTGCTTTTTTTTTTTTTTTATTATACTTTAAGTTCTAGGGTACACATGCATAACGTGCAGGTTTGTTACATATGTATACTTATGCCATGTTGGTGTGCTGCACCCATCAACTCGTCAGCACCCATCAATTCATCATTTATATCATGTATACCTCCCCAATGCAATCCCTCCCTCCTCCCCCCTCCCCATGATAGGCCCCAGTGTGTGATGTTCCCCTTCCCGAGTCCGAGTGATCTCATTGTTCAGTTCCCACCTATGAGTGAGAACATGCGGTGTTTGGTTTTCTCTTCTTGTGATAGACTCCCATACAATAATAATGGGAGACTTCAACACTCCACTGTCAACATTAGACAGATCAACAAGACAGAAAGTTAACAAGGATATCCAGGAATTGAACTCATCTCTGCACCAAGCGGACCTAATAGACATCTATAGAACTCTCCACCCCAAATCAACAGAATATACATTCTTCTCAGCGCCACATCGCACTTATTCCAAAATTGACCACATCATTGGAAGTAAAGCACTCCTCAGCAAATGTAAAAGAACACAAATTATAAAAAACTGTCTCTCAGACCACAGTGCAATCAAACGAGAACTCAGGACTAAGAAACTCAATCAAAACCGCTCAACTACATGGAAACTGAACAACCTGCTCCTGAATGACTACTGGGTACATAACGAAATGAAAGCAGAAATAAAGATGTTCTTTGAAACCAATGAGAACAAAGATACAACATACCAGAATCTCTGGGACACATTTAAAGCAGTGTGTAGAGGGAATTTATAGCACTAAATGCCCATAAGAGAAAGCAGGAAAGATCTAAAATTGACACTCTAACATCACAATTAAAAGAACTAGAGAGGCAAGAGCAAACACATTCAAAAGCTAGCAGAAGGCAAGAAATAACTAAGATCAGAGCAGAACTGAAGGAGATAGAGACACAAAAAACCCTCCAAAAAATCAATGAATCCAGGAGTTGGTTTTTTGAAAAGATCAACAAAATTGACAGACCGCTAGCAAGACTAATAAAGAAGAAAAGAGAGAGGAATCAAATAGATGCAATAAAAAATGATAAAGGGGATATCACCACTGACCTCACAGAAATACAAACAACCATCAGAGAATACTATAAACGCCTCTACGCAAATCAACTAGAAAATCTAGAAGAAATGGATAATTTCCTGGACACTTACACTCTCCCAAGACTAAACCAGGAAGAAGTTGAATCCCTGAATAGACCAATAGCAGGCTCTGAAATGAGGCAACAATTAATAGCCTACCCACCAAAAAAAGTCCAGGACCAGATGGATTCACAGCTGAATTCTACCAGAGGTACAAGGAGGAGCTGGTACCATTCCTTCTGAAACGATTCCAATCAATAGAAAAAGAGGGAATCCTCCCTAACTCATTTTATGAGGCCAACATCATCCTGATACCAAAGCCTGGCAGAGACACGACAAAAAAAGAGAATTTTAGACCAATATCCCTGATGAACATCGATGCAAAAATTCTCAATAAAATACTGGCAAACCGGATTCAGCAGCACATCAAAAAGCTTATCCACCATGATCAAGTGGGCTTCATCCCTGGGATGCAAGGCTGGTTCAACATTCGCAAATCAATAAACGTAATCCAGCATATAAACAGAACCAAAGACAAGAACCACATGATTATCTCAATAGATGCAGAAAAGGCTTTTGACAAAATTCAACAGCCCTTCATGCTAAAAACGCTAAATCAATTCGGTATTGATGGAACGTACCTCAAAATAATAAGAGCTATTTATGACAAACCCACAGCTAATATCATACTGAATGGGCAAAAACTGGAAAAATTCCCTTTGAAAACTGGCACAAGACAGGGATGCCCTCTCTCACCACTCCTATTCAACATAGTGTTGGAAGTTCTGGCCAGGGCAATCAGGCAGGAGAAAGAAATCAAGGGTATTCAGTTAGGAAAAGAAGAAGTCAAATTGTCTCTGTTTGCAGATGACATGATTGTATATTTAGAAAACCCCATCGTCTCAGCCCAAAATCTCCTTAAGCTGATAAGCAACTTCAGCAAAGTCTCAGGACACAAAATTAATGTGCAAAAATCACAAGCATTCTTATACACCAGTAACAGACAAGCAGAGAGCCAAATCAGGAATGAACTTCCATTCACAATTGCTTCAAAGAGAATAAAATACCTAGGAATCCAGCTTACAAGGGATGTAAAGGACCTCTTCAAGGAGAACTACAAACCAACTTCTTAACTAGAGAGGAAAGGCCTCTTCCCTGTGGCTCTTATTTAAAAAAAAAAAAAAAAAAAATCACAGGCCAGGGTGGATGACTCTCCACCTCCAAATCAGTCACTGAGGGTAGAATGTTGATTCCTGGCATCACATCAAATGCAAAATTTAACTTTCACAAATTCAACTATGAGAATTAAGTGAGGGATAAAACAAGAGAGAGATTGCATGAATGATATGTGAGCCAGGAAATATGGATCTGCAGCTACTAAGGTCAGCCTCAACTCCCTATGCTTATCATGGCCTGAGCATCTGGAGGAAAGATCAGAGGGTTCTTTCTTATACTATGACCCCAAAGCTGGCCACTCCACCTGGTAATCAGCTATTCCCATATTGGGGAAAGAATGTCATTGTGGCTTTGATGGATAAAGATTATTTTATTGTTATAGGTATTTAAAAGATTTTCAAGGGCAAATTTACTTACTTATAAATGAATTTCTCCCCACAAACTAATATTAAAATCTGAGCCCTGCTTAGGGCTACCTTGAACTCTTATTAAGTTGGATTCAGAGTGGATATGGGAGGCCCATCCCTAAGCTATCACTGACAGCTCAGAAGTGGGGTCCTGTAGGAAGGGAGCAGCTTCCATTTGGACTTTATGGTAGGAGCCATTGGAGGTGTGATTCCTCCCAAAAGGGAGAGCCTATTTCCCAGAAGAATAGGGGAACAGTGCTGGGAGCAAAATAATTGAGATAAACAACACTGGACTCACTACAGTGAGCTCACTACAGGCGTTCACTGAGAGTGTAAGTGTCTCTAAGCGCCCTCCTCCATTTTGACAGTCATCGGTCCACTTCCCCTCAGCTCCTCCCTGTGGCTCACCTCATGGCTTCCTGGTCCCATTGAGAGACCAGGACCACTTTTGTCATTGTCCAATTTACATTCACTTTCTTCCCAAAGTACTGCCTGCTCTAAGGTTCTTGTGTCCCAATGTCTTCCTCCCACTCATATTAAACTGTTATTCAGGTACAAAACATATTTATCTCCGATACTGTAGCTGCCCTCTCCACACAGAACTAGGCCAAAATTCCCTAGGGGACAAGAGAGAGCCTCAACCCACACTGCCTCCTCTTCACCAATTCCCAGACAGCATCCCTAGCCCATGCTTGTGCACCTCCTCTTTGCCCACCTAGTATATTTCTTGGAATTTAGGGTTTATTTCCTAAATGCATGGAGAGCTTAGCCCCGGAGGCCACCATGCCATCTCAGTTTTCTAACAATCATCTGTCTCCAGGTAAGGTTGCCAGGTGAAATCGTTGAAACATCTTTATACTAAAAACATATTTGTTGTTCATCTGAAATGCAAATGTAACTGGATGTCTTGTATTTTTATTCGGTATCTACCAGTGAGGCTTCCATAAATATGACCTCTGCCTGGCTGGTCCACCAGGCCACCCAGACATTCCTGAGCAGGTTTTAATATGCTTGAGTTCACCACGAGCAGACAAGCCAGGCCCTCACTGATTTAGAGTATCCAGACTTTCGTGCCACGTGTATAAATGTAATATTGGGGATTAGTAAGTGTTTTAAGAGTGATATACATTTTGGGCACAGAAAATAATACTTGGTTATATCCATCATTAGTTAGTTATTAAAGAGTAATTAATGTTGTTAGAAATGGACATTTATTCTGTAAAATAGACTTAATTATATAAAGCAAATATAATCAACAGGCCATGTTGCTTTTAGATACAAATCAGCTAGGAACAACATTCCATCAGCTCTCCTGTTTGACGGATCTCTATTAAGAGCAAACCTTCAAGCTTCCTTTCAACAAAAGTGACCAAAACAAACATGTCTGTACAATAGTCCCCCTTTATCCTCAGGGAATATGTCCTAAGACCCCAGTGGATGTCTGAATCTGTGGATAGTACTGAACCCTATATTTATCTACTATGTTTTTTTCTATAAATACATACCTCTTACGAAGTTTAGTTTATAAATTAGTTGCAGTAAAATATTAACAACAATAACTGGTAATAAAATAGGACAATTATGACAATATGCCGGCATCACTACTGTTGCACTTTGGGGCCATTATTAAATGAAATAAGGATTCCTTGAACACAAGCACTGAGATACTGAGACAGTTGATCTGATTACTGAGCCTGGCTACTCAGTGACTGATGGCTGCCTGTCTACACTACCTACCGGTTAGTCACTAATGCCAGGTGCCTGTAATCCCAGATACTTGGAAGGCTGAGACAGGACAATCGCTTGAACCTGGGAGGCGGAGGTTGCCGTGAGCCAAGATCATGACACTGTACTCCAGCCTGGGCAACAGAGTGAGACTCTGTCTCAAGAAGAAAGAAAAGAAAACAAAAAGGAGTGCAAAAATCCTCCATAATCCAGTATATTTTGGCCCAGTCTTTTTGAATGTAACTATAAAAGTACTTTTAAAGAAACTGGGGCCAAGAGCCAGGCTGCAGTCTGCTATGGCCATGCCTATGAATAGCTACTGCACTCCAGCCTGGACAATGTAACATCTCTACATTTTTTTTTTTTAAAACAAAATATAAAAGAAAGAAATCAGTGCAAAAGTGTACATAACTTGCTTTTTTCACATAAAAATATATAATGGAAATTTAAAATAGTTGCCTAGTATTTATTCTATTATATAAATAAAAAACAGTCTACTCAACCCGTTGCCTATTGCTGGATACTTAGGTTATTTCTGATTTTTCTTCTACCAGTCTTATCGTTGTACGTAAATTTTCCACAAGTCAGATGATTTCTGTAAATAGGCAAAATACATAATTTATACTAAAGTATTTTTATTATTAAACTGAAAAAGTTTTATTTCACTAGTAGTTAAATGAGCACAAAATACGAAGCTTTTAAAACAGCATATTGACAAAGATTCTTAAGGTAGTAGTACTTGCTTCTGGAAATACAATGGAAGAAGCCCTCAAACACCTTCGAGGGTCCTGAGGTACTGAATATAACTTCTGTGAACCGTTTTTGCTTTTCTACTTACTCAACATCCATTTTTTCTCTTTCTGTTAACAGCACCCACTATTCCCCTGGGGAATCCCTTCCCCAAATTTTAGTTGATGTGTCTTGAGTGGGGATGAGACCACTCCCTTGCTTGAGTGAAAGCACTCCATCCTGTGGCCACAATGATTGGTTGAAGGATGGGTACACTTCTCTTGCCTATTTTCTATTTAACTTTGTATTTAATTACTTCTATTTTTAAAAAGCCTTCTAGCTTGCTTTCAAGAAAAGTTGCCAAACGTTATTGTACGATAGTTCTCCCTTATTAATCCCAAGTTAATCCCAGGACTTTGATGAGAACTCCTGGAAGTAGGTGCTCTCTTTCCATGATTGTTTCTATGGTAGGATATATGCAAGTTGATTGTATCCTTGCCACTAGAGCATAATAGCATGTACCTGAGTATTCCCAGGACTGAGATATGCCATCGAATGACTTCAATGTAATTGCTGTGGTTACTAGTGAATGTGAATATTTTCATAACCATGTTGGCCGCCTGCATCTCTTTTGTGATCTTGTGTCATGCCATTTGCCTCTTTTCCTATAAAATCACACAATAAAACTTTTATAAATTACTCATACATTTTCTCTTAATTTCTTAAATGATGTTTTTACTATAACAAAGTTGAAAGTTTTTATGTATCCGTATCTACTGAGCTCCCCACTATGATTTCCTCTGTTACTTTTTTGATTAGAAAAATGTCCCCTATCCAAAGATGAGATAAACACTTGCCAATCTTTTTCTCTAGTATTTTGTTGCATTATTATTATTATAATAGTTAACCCTTTAATCTACTTGGAATTAGCTTTGGTATACACTGTGCTGTAAAGCTCTAAATGTATTTTTCCCCAAATAGCTAGCTTAATTTCTCTCTCCTTCCTTCCTTCCTTCCTTCCTTCCTTCCTTCCTTCCTTCCTTCCTTCCTTCTTCCTTCCTTCCCTCCCTCCCTCCCTCCCTTCCTTCCTTCCTTCCTTCTTTCCCTCCCTCTCTCCCTCCTTCTTTCCTTCTTTTCCTTTTTTTTTTGACAGGGTTTGCTGTCATCCATGCCTGAGTACAGTGGCACGATCATGGCTCACTGCAGCCTTGCCCTCCTGTGCTCAAGCGATCCTTCCACCTCAGCCTCCCAAGTAGCTGGTACCACAGGCATATGCCACCACAGGCATGTGACACCATGTCTGGCCAATTTTTGTAGTTTTTGTAGAGACAGGGTTTCACCATGCTGTCCAGGGTGGTATCAGATTCCTGGGCTCAAGCGATTTGCCCACCTTGGCCTCCCATGGGCATGAGCTCCGTGCCTGGCTGTATTTTCTAAGTACTATGTTATCTCTCCCTTTTACATATTCTTTCCCCCGTGGGAAAAGAACACTTCACCAGTGTCACCACACCAGTGTCATCACACTGTGTCATCACACCTGGAGATTGGGCTTAATCCTAATCCTAGCATGTTCTCATACATAGTGAGGAAGATGAGAAAGACGGGGAGGCCAGAACACCTGTTTTCTTCACACTGACAATCACCCCATCAGCAGGAGTGACATCAGGTCTGTAGGTCCCAAGAAACCCCCAAGATTGCAGGTGCAGCATGCATCATGATTTACAATCCCAGCCCATCATCCCCTTCTATTTTTTCAGATGGAGTCTCAGTCTGTCACCCAGGCTGGGCTGCAGAGTCACCGTCTTGGTTCTCTGCAACCTCCACCTCCCAGGTTCAAGCAATTCTGCCTCAACCTCCTGAGTAGCTGGGACTACAGGTGCGCACCACCACACACAGCTAATTTTTGTCTTTTTAGTTCAGATGCAGTTTCACCATGTTGGCCAGGCTGGTCTCAAATTTCTGTCCTCAAGTGATCCGTCTGCCTCGGCCTCCCAAATTGCTGGGATTGCAGACAAGAGCCACGTGCCAGGCCCCTTTCTCTTTTCAGTCTTCGCCCATTGCACAAATTGCCTCCCAGGTCCCTCCCTAAACCCTGAGAGGAGGTAGTTGGATGAGTTGAGTTGGTCTGCCTCTAATTACTGCTTATTTAATGTGATTGTGAATTTTAATATCATTAACACGACAAGGGGTTCTGAGGCAAATAGGAGTGGTGCCTGCACTGTTGGCTTCAGCTGTATCCCTTGCCATTTGTATTCTTGGCTTATCTCATCCTGTGGTTTCAAGACTGTGATGGCTCAGCAGTGCCTTCCCTCCTTATCTTGTCTGTTTCTCCACACACCTTCCCTGGGGTCTACTAGTGTAAAGTTGGGTAGCATGGATCGTTGTATATCTGAATATCTTTCTTTTTACCTGCATAAGCTGACATGTAAGCTTAAAATATTTTTGGTCCTTTAAAGCTCTACAGAGCTCACTGAAGTTTTTTTTTCTGAGTTTAGTGTTTTGGAAAAGTGCAAGGGTACGTTATCCTCCTAAATGCTTGTAAAAGCTCTGCCCTCATGGAATTTACAGTCCAATGAAGAAAAATAAATTATTTGTGATGAAGAGTGCAATATGCTTTGCATTTAGTCTTACTTTTCATAGTCTCTGTCATCTTCATGAGATTTGGGGAGGAGGAAAGGCTCAGTCCATCCTTGGGTAATAGAAGTCACTCTGTGCCAGGACAGGAGTTAGGGAAAAGTTCCTGGATAGAAGAATTCACTATGTCTTGGCTCCTTGTGAAAGCAACCCTGGGCTAAGACTGAGCCTTGATTTCACTCTAGAAATTCCTGTTGGTTTTCACAACTAAGTGACTATCACTTTATGGTCACCCCCAGGGAGCTAGATGCCTCCTCAAGAGACCCCACCTGGTTGGTAAGCAGAGAAATTATTTTCCTTTCTACATGCCATCTAGTGACTAACTTAAACGTTGTTGCATCTCCATTCATAAGAGCTCTGCTTTTGATTTGTTTTGGGATAAACCTGTCTCAAGCAGGGAATCTCAGCACTTGATTTCTTTTCAGTCCTTTAATCCTAATGCCAGGGCTTTACTCACAAAGCTTCGTAAATCTGTGACCACTGAAATACCCTCTCTCTACCTGCCAATATATTCTTAAACACACATTTTTCATGGAGACTATTATTAACCAAGCTCTTCTCTGCCCTCTTTAAGGACACATCACAGTGCAGATTCAGCCAGGTACTTGTGGGTTCGGTTGACAAGACTGACACTTCCCCGTGCCTCAGTTTCTTCGTTTGTAAAAATCGAGCTTGTAAAAATTGTATCTATCTCACGGCTTTGCTGTAAGAATCGAACGAAATAATGCACACGCACTTGCACAAAACTCGCTATATTATTATTACATTCTACTTTAAGACTGAACATGAAAATCATGCAAAAAATTGTTTGCAAATTCAAGCCAGACATCGTGTCATGCTTACCAGAGAAACGATGGTATTAAGTCAAGCACCCCTTTTAGGGCTGCAGGCTACAGGAACAGTTTCTATGGTCTATGCGCGTGCATCGATGAGGTTATCCACCCACCTCCTCCACTTTGTGTGTCTGGGTCTCCAGATTTCATTATAAAGAGGCAGAGCCCATCAGAGAACTTGATCCGCAGCCAGGAACGGTTTTTTCTTGCTCTGGTCCTTTGTCAGGTCTTTGTTCCGCCCCTGGCTACACTCTAACAGAACCACTTACTGGCGATTCACAGGAGGGGACCGGGCGGCGGGGCGGGGCGGGGCCTGCGGGGCGCGGGGCCGGGACGCGGACCCGGCGCAGCGATTGGGTTCACCCTGGGGGCCGTGCTGCGCGGAGTGCCAGGCTGCGGGCGGCGGCAGACCCGGGAGCGGAGACAGGCCCGCCGTCCCCGACGCCGCCGAGCAAGTCAGCTGCGCGCAGCCGCGGCTGGGAGACCGACGGGCAGAACGACCGGCGGCGGCTGCGGCGACCGCGGGACGGGACTGGAATCCGCAGCTCGGACCGCGCCATGGACGGCACCGACAACGCGACCCTGCTCTTCGCCCCTCTGCTGCGGGACAACTTCACCCTGGCGCCCAACGCCAGCAGCCCGGGCCCTGGCACGGACCTCGCCCTCGTCCCTGCCTCCAGCGCCGGCCCCGGCCCCGGGCTCAGCCTCGGGCCGGGTTCGAGCCTCGGCTTCACCCCGGGTCCCACTCCGACCCCGGAGCCCACGACCAGCGGCCTCGCGGGCGGCGCGGCGAGCCACGGCCCTTCCCCGTTCCCTCGGCCCTGGGCGCCCCACGCGCCCCCGTTCTGGGACACGCCGCTGAACCACGGGCTGAACGTGTTCGTGGGCGCCGCCCTGTGTATCACCATGCTGGGCCTGGGCTGCACGGTGGACGTAAACCACTTCGGAGCGCACGTCCGCCGGCCCGTGGGCGCGCTGCTGGCCGCGCTCTGTCAGTTCGGCCTCCTGCCGCTGCTGGCCTTCCTGCTGGCCCTCGCCTTCAAGCTGGACGAGGTGGCCGCCGTGGCGGTGCTCCTGTGTGGCTGCTGTCCCGGCGGCAATCTCTCAAATCTTATGTCCCTGCTAGTTGACGGCGACATGAACCTCAGGTACGGATCTGTCTATTCCTTGGGCATCTGTCTCATCCCAGCCGCGCGTTTACGGCCGTGGGCTCAGGACGAAGGACAGAGGCAGTGTGGGGGTTGGAATCAGACGTGGAGGAAGGAGGAGGAAAGGAGAGGAAGATGATGACTCCCAGGCTTTAGAAGTCAAGGCCGACCTGCAGGTTGTGCTGCTGGGGGAGCGAGCTAGACGGCGAGGGGCTGCTCCAAGGCCGGGATTCCATGCGCAGCGCGGCCCTTCAGCAGGGTCCCTCGCCGTCCTCTCCTAGCATCGGGCTGGCACCGCAGGTCGTTGTCCAGTGGGAGACAAAGAGAAGGGGAAGGCTGAACTAGAACTCGCCGGCAACGTAAAAGTAAAATAGGGCTACTGGCCCGTCAGAGAAACTAATCTCACATAGAGGGCAGGATTGTTGAATTCACCCAACAAGTAGCAGTCAGCAGTTTTACCATGGCTTACCTTGCAGCAGGCTTGCAAGGAAGAACGCTCCTTCCCCTCAGAATCATCCAGGCTCAATAGACTTTATAAAGCCGAGGGCAGCAGTACTGAGACAGGGGGCTTGTTTTTTCCCCCCTGCCTTGGGTTCATAATTCCACTGGTCTTAGACGTGCTGCTCTCTTGGCACTCTCCTTGGATGATGTAGGTTCTGCCCAGACTTCAACCCTAGGACTCGCAGTCTCCCCTTTCACCTTCTCAACAAACAATAAAAAGGTTGGCTGGCTGTTTGACTCAAAGCTCGTTCTGATTTCTGCTCATTCCCTTTTCTGCAGCATCATCATGACCATCTCTTCCACGCTTCTGGCCCTTGTCTTGATGCCCCTGTGCCTGTGGATCTACAGCTGGGCTTGGATCAACACCCCTATCGTGCAGTTACTACCCCTAGGGACCGTGACCCTGACTCTCTGCAGCACTCTCATCCCTATCGGGTTGGGCGTCTTCATTCGCTACAAATACAGCCGGGTGGCTGACTACATTGTGAAGGTAAGGCCCCTCTTCCCTTTCCATACTGGCTTGGAGAGCCCTTGATCTCTGACCCACAGCAGAAATGTGAGGAAGTTTGGAGAAGGGAGAAAGGAAGAAAAGGACTTGGAAGTAGTTTCATGGATAAAATTTTTTAAAAAAGGTTTATGCTACGAAGATAACTTCCACTTTTGGGATTCCTAGAATAATAGCTTTAATTAAGACACAGCTTAATCAAAACCAGCATAAAAGAACTATCAGTACTCATCTGGAGGAAACAGATCATAGAGGGGTGGGGAAGATGACAGTGTAATTAAATGGCAACATATTTTCCACTAATTGTATATAATTAAAAATCAAAGCAGATTAAATAAAATTACTTTAATAGAATTGGTGCAGTATTTTAGAAATGCATGGCTATCTTTTCAAAAATGGAACTGGAATTCTGAGAAACTCTGTAGTAGGTTCCTTTAACATTTTATTAAATTTTTAAAAGTAAGTTGATACTAATAGGACAAAAAGTAATAGAAAAGTTACATTGTAGTAATAGAACACACAAAATATTGGCTTTAAAGCACAAAATAAAATCGGGTCCTGGATAAATAATGGAGGTTATATTGCCCTCACTAAACGTGTTTCTTTTTCTTTCTCCATTGCAATATTTATGGCTTCTAAAGCTAGTGAAAAGATGGGGGATTTCTATAATTTGTGCAATATTTCTCCTAAGGCTTTGATTTTTTTAAAAATTAATGCTTTCTGTAGCAGTAGAGATTTTAGTAGTTTAGTAGTAGTTTAGTAGATTCTAGTAGTGGACTGGAGGAAAAAAAACTTTGTAAAATTAAGCTGTCTTTGAAAATTCAAAAATAGTAGTGAAAAAGAATAAACCATGACCAGGATGCTGACTTCAGGTAATTAATCAAATAAAATACGAAACTAGTACTGCAAAATGCACAGGCAAATTCCTTTAGACAAATGAAGAGAAAAAGAGCCACCTTAATGTTTCAATTATGTAGATTGAAGAAGACATAATCTTTTGTTTTACTTAATTTATTTTCTAAAGTAATCTGATCATATAGTCAGCTTTTATTAATATGAAAAGTAGAGAGTTCTTTTCTGTGCATATATCCAGCCCTGAGTAAAAGAAATCCTGCTCCATAATAAACATGTATATGTGAATGTAAAAATATATGTGTACATGTAAATACACATATATTAATACCTGTTGTGTATATTCATACTTTTGCGATGCATTAAGAACTTGTTAATCTTAATCATTAAGCTAATGCTATTAACGTGATGGCATTTACTATAAAACCTTAGGAAGTCTAAGAGAAAGTCAGTCAAATGACCTACACACCAAAAACAGAAGTATATTTAATAATAATATATTAATAAATTAATGTATTTAATATTCAAATATAATAGATCAATAAGATTAGCTACCTTTGAATTTAAGGTTAACCTAGCCCTATTCTTTAACACACTATTAAGAAACGGTTTATATAATTGTTACACCTTTGCAAACACTTCAAAATGAGCATTCAATGTCAATGCTTGCCCAAATGATTTAAAATAGTTCTAAGGGACTTTGGAGCCAATATTTCAAAATGAAGAAATCAGATTGTCAATGCTTTTAATGTGACATACTTTGAAGTGGTATGCTTTTACATGTAATAGCTTGGTTTCTGCCAATTGTACATCTGTAGTATCTATACCTTATATAATAATTATTGCGGCATCCTCTAGGGTAGAATTTGTGACCAGCTGATAAATTTTAAATAATTTTTTGAGTGTAGAGTCATGCCAGTCCCAAAGACTGCAAAAGGGGTATCACAGCTATCCAGGGAACCAGAAGCAACATTTTAGCTGTTCTCTCTGGATCTAGTTTCCTTCCCCTGCCCACTCCTCATTAAAAATAATAAGTTAACTACCAGTAAGAAGGAGGAGTAGGAGAGGAATTTTTAGGTTTCCACCTTACTATTCATACAGCCTGTTTTATTTGAATGAGTGAAATGTACCAGTCAGAACATCAAGATGACATGTTTTATACAGAAGTCAGTTGTACTGTATCTAAAATCCATCTATTGTAATAATACCTGAGCATCATTAGAGACTTACAGATGGGAAGTTTCTCATGAACAAATGAAAAAGGAGAAAGTTGCCAAATTGCAAAGAATTATTCACATCTTTACTTACATTTTTTTCTCTTACATAGGTAATTGTTTCAATATTGCAAGCAATCCTCTGCAATATCTTTTCAGGGTTAAAAAGATCACACACTGAGCTTCAGACATTTTAATCAAGTTTCACAAGTTTTAACTCATGTAAAGTGAGAACCAATTTCTTATGGAAAACATGGGGTTCAGTTCAGGGAAAGTAAATATCCACTTGTCTGCTCTAATGATCAGACCATACCTGGGGTATGTGCTCAGTGCTAAATGCCCTGTTTTTAAGAGGCACATTCACAAACGAAACACATGTTCAGAACAGTCAGGATACCAAAACAAAGTTACATGATGGAGGCTTTAAGTCTGGGGACTATCTGCCTGGAGAAGAGTAGCCTTCCCTGATAACCGGTTTTTAAGCTTTTGAAGAGCTGTTTTTCAGAAAAGCTTTTTTTTTTTTTTTTTAAGAGCTGGTCTTTGTTGCTCCTGACAGCCTATATCCAAGTCAATGGCTAGAGGCTATAGAAGGCAAATTGTCCCTCAACATAAGGACAGGCCTCCAAACAATCAGAGCTGCCCAAAGTGGCTCTGGATGCTTCCTGAAGAGGTGGCCTGCCCGTCTTCAGAAATATTCTGTCAAAGGTCCTCCATTTTGTGTTGGAGATCATACTAGATGGGTGTTTTCTTCCCTGAGCTTAGGATTCTCTCGCCTGAATTCATCTTCAACCATCTCATTGTAATTTTCTATTACTAGGTTTCCCTGTGGTCTCTGCTGGTGACTCTGGTGGTACTTTTCATAATGACCGGCACTATGTTAGGACCTCAACTGTTGGCAAGTATTCCTGCAGCTGTTTATGTGATAGCAATTTTTATGCCTTTGGCAGGCTACGCTTCAGGTTATGGTTTAGCTACTCTCTTCCATCTTGCACCCAACTGCAAGAGGACTGTATGTCTGGAAACAGGTAGTCAGAATGTGCAGCTCTGTACAGCCATTCTAAAACTGGCCTTTCCGCCGCAATTCATAGGAAGCATGTACATGTTTCCTTTGCTCTATGCGCTTTTCCAGTCTGCAGAAGCAGGGATTTTTGTTTTAATCTATAAAATGTATGGAAGTGAAATGTTGCACAAGCGAGATCCTCTAGATGAAGATGAAGATACAGATATTTCTTATAAAAAACTAAAAGAAGAGGAAATGGCAGACACTTCCTATGGCACAGTGAAAGCAGAAAATATAATAATGATGGAAACCACTCAGACTTCTCTCTAAATGTGGAGATACACAGGAGCTTCTGTCTTGCTGAAATATTGCTTCATATTTATGGCGTGTGGTAGTGCACATGGTTAACATAAAAGATGAAACTGGTTCACATCATACATGTAACAATTCTGATCTTTTCACTTTAAGGTTTGCTGGTGTATTAACCAAACGTTGTCACAAATTACAAATCAATGCTGTAATATAATTTGCACCTGGGATGGCTAACCTGAAGTCTGAATTAAATGTGCTTTTTAGTTTTTACCATCACCAATTTCTATGACTGTTGCAAATACTGACGCTTTTAGAAAACAGGGTCTTGGAAATGTAGAATTTTGGCGCACTATCTTATGAGTAAAACCAAGCTATCTTTATTAAGCATAATTGAGTTTAGTGTAATTGTTGTAAAAAAAAAAAAGTGTGCTTGCTCTACTTAAAATTCCTGACAATGTTGAATTTTGATCTGTATTCAGAAAAATTCCAAAACGGGTCAGTTAAATAAGGAAATATACTATTTGTCAAACCAGTATCAGAGAAAAGTTACATTAATGTATTTGATTATTTGATCTGGTATCTACTTACTAATGAATAATCAACATTTTTTCTAGTGGACAGGCCATGTTCTTTTCGATTGGTCTTCTGCATTTATGTAAACACACCCCAAAACAATTTATCTTTTGGAGGAATGATTTGGTTGGGAAATTTTGCAGAACCACTCTGGAGCAGAACAAAACGGCACCTCCCGGTCATCACTGGGACTGGGGGAAGGGACATGCTCCAGGGGAGAAAACAGTTCGCCTAGACGAAGATCCCTAGGTGGTTCTCCATGAACTCGCGGAGGGGGCTTAGTGGGTAGTCTCTCAGAGCAGCTCTTAGATTAAACTAGCATCTGAGTTAATGAGTAATAACAGACCCAGAACAGTTCCCAAACCTTGGCACTTTCGCTCGCTTAGCCAGAGGCACCTGGTCTAGCCTTGGCTTCCTGGTGCGGGGAATGCGGGGGAGCGGGGGGGGGGGGGGGGGGGGGGGGGGTGCGCAGGCACCTGGAACAATTAGGGCACCGGGAGTAGCCGACTCAGCTGATGCCGGTGATGAGTTTCTCTCATTGAAATCCTCCCCATCTCGGGCGCCTTGGTTCCCTTACGAATCAGCCCTTTCATCACAAAGAAAGCCCTCTTTCCAGATAATCTAAGGGTCACTGTGCCAACATCCGGGCGTGGGGAGTTTCCGTAGGGAGAAGGACGGAGAGGGGCCCCCTCGGCGGGGACGCGGGCCGATGGCTGGAAGGGCGTAGAGGGCGGTGCAGCGTGAGAGCCTCAGCCGAGGGCCGTCCCCGCCTCCGCTCGGGCGAGTCGCCTATTTAGGATGCGGCGGCGGGCGGCAGCTGTGCGCCCATGGCGGCCCTGGGGGACGAGGTGCTGGACGGTTACGTGTTCCCGGCGTGCTCCCCCTGCTCGTACCCGTACCCGGCGGCCACCAAGGGCAAAGGCGCGGCGGGCGGTAACTGGCAGCACCGCGGCGGGGGCTGCCTTCCCGCCGCCTCGTCCTTCCCGGGCTGCTGGAGGCTGACAGCCGCCGAGTACTTCGACAGCTACCAGCGGGCGCAGTTCATGGCTCTCCTGGCGCAGGCGGGGCCGGGCCTCGGGCCGCGCGCCCGGAGGGCCGGCAGCTGCGACGTGGCTGTGCAGGTGAGCCCGCGCATCGACGCCGCGGTACAGTGCTCGCTGGGGAGGCGCACGCTGCAGCGCCGGGCCCGCGACCCCGAGTCCCCGGCCGGCCCCGTGGCCGAGGGCACCACGGGCGGCGGCTCTAACTCCCAGCAGCCAGCCCGTCGAGGCCTGGAGCAGGGCAGCCCCCAGAACGGCGCCCCGCGGCCCTTGCGCTTCCCGCGCACAGTCGCCGTGTACTCGCCCGTGGCCTCGCGCCGTCTCACCGCCTTCCTGGAGGGACCCGGGGCCGCGGCGGGCGAGCAGAGGTCCGGGGCATCGAATGGAGAGCGGGGGCCACCGCCCGCGAGGGTTCAAGACCCAGAGGAGGGGGAGGTGTGGACGAGGAAGGCGCCCCGGCGGCCGCAGTCCGACGACGACGACGGCGAGGCCCAGGCCGCTGTCCGAGCGAGCTGGGAGCAGCCGACCGACGGTCCCGAGCTGCCGCGGCGAGAAGCCCAGGATGGGGAGGCGGCTCCGCGGTCGGCGCTAAGGAGCCCGGGGCAACCTCCGCCGGCAGGGAGGGCCCGAGACGGCGGCGACGGACGGGAGGCGGCCGCTGCGGGAGAGAGGCCGTCGCCACGGAGCCCGGAGCCGGGCAAGGAGCGGCTGCGCTTCCAGGTAAGGCCTGGGGCGGTCAGGGCACAGGAGAGCCCGGGGATGCCGGTGTCTTCCTGGGGCCGGGCCCTGTGACTGCTTCGGGTACGCGTGAAGGTGCGGCGCTTCCTTAAGCGTGGCCACTTCCGTGTTTCTGAAACAGCCAATGACCGCGACAGGTGTCTTCCCCCACAGCAGTCTCATGTCCCCGACAGCCTGACTTACTCGCCGCGGCTGCTCCACAGGCTGGCCAGGGCAACGCCCTTGGGACATTCACAACCCTCATATTTGCACTGTAAACCCTGGGCAGTGGGCGTGTAGGCCAGTCCTGACCGGGCGGTTGGATGACCTATGAGTACGCACAACTGAACTTCGGGAGCACTTGCAGGCAGGAGAGTAGATTCCGAAGAATCCCTCTCCCATTTCTGCACTAGATGTGGCAAAAACCCTTCAACTGCTGAGATTCTGGTCAGCAATTCTGACTTCTCCTTTACAAGCTTCCAGGCTATTGGAAAGCTGGAGCTCCTAAAATGCCCCTTCCTAGGAATTTGCTTTGCTTTTAAAAAGCATCCCCCCCCTCAGAAATCCAATACTGCGAAAGCATTTGGACTGCTCAGTATTGCCACCCGAGAGCAGCAGGCTGAACCTTTAAAGGGCTGGGGGCACGCAGAGGGCAGTTGTGACCTAGCAGAAGTGGAAAGGCACAAGAGGTAAGAAGCCCGAGGGAGTCCTTCGCGGTCTCTTCCACGGCCATCACAGGCTGGTATTCCTTTTGAGGGGCGGTGTTGGTGGCGGTAGGCTGATTGTGTGAGGAGTGAATCGAGAGGCCAGGGCTTTCCAGCGTGGCCATGCACGAGCTGTGTGTGATCTTAGGCCAGTCATAACCTTCCTGGACTTAGCAGTCAGTCTCACAGGTGAGCAGACTGAATTAAGTGCTCCCCAGAGTTCCTTCCAATTCTAAAAGCCTAACTCTAAAAACGTGTGTATAACTGGTTACTCACGGGGAGGGAAGAAGGGAAGTTTAGATAGCACTACTTTTGTTCATATTGAATATGAATTATGGCTTACGTACAATTTCGGTTCCTGGCACTACTGTTTGGGAATTAACTAGCAGCATGAAGAATGTGATCTTGGTGAACCCCTTAAAGTTCCTTGGATGTGGAGTCTTATTTTTCTTCAGCTTAATACCTTTCATGTGTGCATAGTCTAAGATCAGGCTTCATCTTAAAAGGACTCCCTGAAGAATCCCAAACTTCAGAGAACTGTTTAACTATTATGTCCCTACTTATTCATTTATCAGCCAGCCTTATGAACTGAGTTAATCTGGTAAATGAACTTTAAGGCCCATGCTTGCTTAATTGTTTGACTAGGCTATTAGCTCACTTAATTACTGTATTGAAGAGGCATACCCAAACCTGACCCTGCTTTCTTTCATGATCTGGAGTGAAGTTGACAGTTTCAGATATCAAGTAGATCCTTCCCAACGTCTGGAAATGAAGGATAATTCAGGTCTTATGTTGGTTAAACTGACATATCCTGTTGTTCAGTTCTTAGAGCAGAAATATGGCTATTACCACTGCAAGGACTGCAACATCCGCTGGGAGAGTGCTTATGTGTGGTGTGTACAGGGAACTAACAAGGTAAGAAATACCAAGTGACTGGCATCTTCTTGCTGAAAGTGTCAAGGCGATTTTGTTTTATTTTCTTTCTCATCACAGGTTTACTTCAAACAGTTTTGCAGAACTTGTCAGAAGTCTTATAACCCTTACCGAGTGGAGGATATCACCTGTCAAGTAAGTCAGATGTTTTGCATTTTGTCTGACCTGAGCTGTCGTAGAGGGTTTTTAGTATAGTTTGAGTATACTTCCAAAAAGAGGCCAGGTCCCCAGACCTTAGGTTTCAACTGGCTTTTGTTAGGAGTGGTAGAAACAATACTCACCTGGGAAACGGGGCCTTGGTGTTAGCTTCTTTCTGCCCTTGCAAATCCTCGTTAACCTCTTCTAAAATTGTTAACCTCACTTGCGATACGAAAGAATACTTGCCTTACTGGCTACTTAGTCAGATGTATAAGAAAATTAACAAAAACATGCTTGTCAGCTAACATGTAGTAGTCAAGGTTGACTTTTACCGAAATGCTTCTTAGGAATCACAACCTCAAAGTATTTAGTCTAAGCACATGGGGTTAGTTTGTCTTGCCTGAAAGCTCACAAAGGGGGACAGTTTAAGATAAATCTAAGTTGTCTAGCTTTATGGGGAGTTGACTCTAACGGTAAGCAAGCAATATGTTAATTAAGCATTGCTTAAGCACTTGCTTGCTATTAACTGTGCTAAGGGGCTTAGCTAATCTTTAAGAGGAAAGAAGTGTCTAAACTCGCCTCTTATCACACAACTAATGGAGTCTGAATTGCCAATTGAGACAGCCTAATCTGTCCCACGTTGGATATTGACCCACGTTGGATATTTAGGAAGCATTAACATCCTGGGGTGGTGGAGAGAAACTAAGTATGGCAAGCCACTTAGAATCACTTAGATCAGGGCCGGGCATGTTTGTAAAGGAGGATGCCTTAACCACTCTGCTCTTGGTGTTCGTTGTCAAATTCATCCCTGACTTGTTCGCTACCCTTCCTCTTAAAGAGTTGTTGCAAAAGAAACTTCACAACTCATAATTGGATCTGATGCAATATTAGCAGCACTACAGCATGGTTAAACACCCACTATTCCTAGCCCTGTTATTGCTAGGTAGGTAGGGATGTAGAGGGAAAACAAGATTACTACGGGACCTTGCTTAGAGTGCATTCAATAAGTACTTGAATGGACTAGAGAAATGTTGAAGTCCTAGGAAATCACCAAGGGTTTATCTTCTGTATGCCCTTCTGTATTTTTTTTCCCCCAGAGTTGTAAACAAACTAGATGTTCCTGCCCAGTAAAACTGCGCCACGTGGACCCTAAACGGCCCCACCGTCAAGATTTGTGTGGTAGATGCAAAGGCAAACGCCTGTCCTGTGACAGCACTTTCAGTTTCAAATACATCATTTAGGTGAAAGTCAGTGTTGCTGTGCATGCACTGATGGAGTAGACGAGTGAGCTTTTCCGTGCCTCTCCTCTCCACCTCTCCCTTCTCAGAATACTTCATGAAAGGCAGTGTATTCTGAAAAAGCCTTCAAATAAAGGTATTGCAACACAATTTATACATTGCATAAACTCTGTCTTTGAAAATAAAGTTTCAAGAGCACTTGTCTTGTGCTAACAGTCTGGGCCTGTCACTTCACCTTTATGAATGCTTGCTGATGGCAGAGAGTGGGCCAGGCTGAGTTAGGCTGTGGCTACTTGGAAAACAATTTAGTAGGGGCTCGTAGACGAGGTATACTATTTAGGCAGCTCTGGAGGACTGAAGCTTAGAAGGGAGTTAACTGAATAAAAAGCCATCTAGCGATTGTGCCACTGCATTCCAGCCTCCGTCTCAAAAAAGAAAAAGCTGCCTAGCTGTAACATTAAGGGCACTCTTTTGGGAGAGGTGGAGGCAGAGCCATTTCTTGGTTACGTGAGACCGCTGGGAGGTTAACGGTAGAGTAAGAATGCTGAATGGCGGTGATGGGGTAGGTAAAGGCTTTAGTGTCCGGGTGACTTTAGGAGGTAAGCTACTAGGTAGAGGAAGGCTGGGAAAACTAACCTGACTGACTAGTCAGTTTCACAAATGTGGCAAAAGTGGGGCTTGGAACAGGGTGGCTGTGGGCAAATGGCTGCTTTAAGACACTGAATAACCCATCAAATAGACTTTGTGTTTCTTCAAAGCTTTTTTTTTTTCTTAAAGTAGGCCTCCTAAATGTACTTAAAGATGTCAAGTTAGAGGCGTAGGCCTTAGCCTTTGTCTTCACTGACTTGGTGCTAGTTGGGATGCCAGACTCTTAACTGCATCTGGTAGCTTCTCATGACAACACGGAGGCCCCACTGCCAGAATGCTCCTAGTTGAGGATGGGACTGAGTTTAGAGCCTCAAGTGCATCTGATGAAATTAAAGTTGTAGTATTGGTTTAATTAGAGAAACCATATAATTGGAACCATGTGCTAATTATGCCTCCAATTGTCTAACATCCCACTTAAGTGAACTCCTTACTACCTTAGGCCATAGCACTAAGTCTTAACATTCTTGGACACTTGTTAAAAGGGGCCAAAGTGGGTTTGAGGTCTCCATAGAATCCGTATCTCGAGGGGAAAGGCCCACCTGCATCGATGTGGACGGAGATGGTGCGTCTAAAATGCAGATTACTGGGCACCTGTCCTACCTACATTTAACAGGCACCCTCAGCTGTTACTAATGGAATTGAAGCATGAGAACCTGTGCTTAGCAGAGAAGAGGTGTGGCATCTCATGGAGCTTCTAGTAGAGTGGGCAGATGGCCACTAATTTTTACATCAGTGTAAAACTGAGGTTCTGACCTGTGATAAGGACAATCTGCTAAAGTGCCTCTGCAGTAAGGGACCTGACTTAGGTCAGGGAAACCCTGCCTAAAACAATGATACCTCAGCTGAACTCCAGTTCAAATGAGTCGAATGAGGCAAAAATGGCGAGAGGAAAATTTCCAGATTAGGGCAACAATCTGCAAAAGCCCTGTAGTAGAAAACAACCAGGAGGAGGCCACAGTGGGAGAATACTCTGGAGGACATGCCAAGTGAATCTAGCAGTGCCAGACTGGAGGGGTGTTTTAGGCCTTCATTAGGATGGTCTCTACTGGAGTGCAGGGGCTACTTACAGGCATTATCAGGGTACACCACAGCCTCAAGCTCCTGGGCTCAAGTGATCCATCCTCCTGGCTCAGCCTCTCAAGTGGCTGGGACTACAGGCACTTTGTCAGGCTGCACTGAAAAGTTTTAAAGGTATGCTGGAGATAGCAGGGCATGGTGACATGTAGATTCACTTTTAAAAAATCACTCTAGCTATGCAGTGGATACCTATAGATAAGGAGACTTGCAGGGACCAGAGAAAGTGGTGGCAAGGCTGAAGAGAAATGACAAGAACTGGTGTGGGTAAAGGCGATGTGTTTTTACTGGTTCTAATATGTTCCTGTTATTTGGTTGGGGGTAGATACAGGGGTAGGAAACCCATTTGTACTGTGGCATGCAAGTGATACATAATGTGATCAATAGCATTTGCTCAATGAATAAATTACATAAAAGATACCTGCATTGAGTCCTAAGAAATTCCCACTGGCTATTAATATGGCTACATTGTTCTTTAATATTGCTTGCCATTAATTTTCCTAACATAGCAGCTAACCCTATTTTTCAGCTGAGGAAAGTGAGGATCAGATTGTTTTACTTAGGGTGGGTGGGCATGCAGATATTCAACAAAGTGGCACAAAAACATGCCATTCAGATTATGGTGATTACATTCGAGCAATGAAAAGGCACTGCCAAACTCTTTATGTGTACAATCCAAAAACTTGTAAGATGTGAATAGATTTTAAGACAGGTTGAGAGAGGTTAGAAGGAAATACTCCAAGATGTCTCTGGGTATCAAGAGAAGTAACTGTAGTTTTCTTCAAATTTCCTTTATTTTCTAAAGGAACCAAGGATTACTTTGAAAAATTAGGGAAGAAAATGCTATACAATACCAATAAATGGATTTTAATACTGTCTCTCTCCTTTTGTTTAGGTTATCCTGGTGTTTTATGTCAGCAGTATTCACTCATAGGCCTGGATGAGGATCCTTACTCTGTTCTTGAGTCTTTTTCCAAGAAAGCATGTAATGATTTCCTAAATTTAAGGGAGGTTATGTGTTTTGCTACACCCTCTATTTTACATCACTAAAAGTAGAAAATATATTTTAAAATAAGAAATTCTGTGGTTTTGTTTTGGAAGCAGCATGAAGAAACTGCCAGATTGCTCTTTTACTGTTGTCTTGTAAGTGTACTATTTAAAAATGATAACTGTAGTGGGCAAAAGAAAAAGGTTGTATGTAGCAAAAACTGGGCTCCAAATAGAACTAAATCAGGTAATAAATTAAGCATTGGATATATTTGTTAATAAATACTAACTTGGGATTCAGAGGCTGAGAAGCAGAGAAGTGTAGGTTGGAGGAAAATGCTGTTGCAGAAGGCCATCCTCATGAATTTGTTTGCATCTTGATTGCAGGAGGTATATTCATTTTTATTAATAGACTTAGTTATATACAAATAAACGCAAAAAGCAAGTATCAACTGAAAGGTTTGGTTGGGTAGTCAACTGATTTTGTTCTTTTTTAAGGCAATTCAAGGGGGTAACATTTGAAAGGTTTCTAAATGATGCACACTCTAATCATTCATTCTTTGTTAAAATACAACACAAACCAACAGCTACAATGCTTTTTATTTTTAACAAAAAGGATGTAAGGAGGGTGAGAAAAGCAGGGGAGAGTAAGATAGGATGTAAAGTGTAATGTATCTCTGGACACCATCCCTCTCTGCCTGCCGCACACCCAAAAGTTTTGAATAATTTAAAGGATACCACTTACAGTACCAGAACACCATCAAAATAATTGTCTTTATCAGGGTCCAAAAATACAATGATTATGAATGAGCCGTGACCAGATATGGAATTTTACTGGAAATGTAACTGTGGTCAGCAGTCCAATGGTGTGCACAGTGCCTTCAGTTAATGCACTTGAGCATACGTAATTACATTTCTGGCAGGGTCCACACCCCCAAGAAAAGGTAAAGCTAAGCATTTCATTTCTACATTCTAAACTCTGGAATCACAGAGCCCAGTTTAAAAGAAAAGTCACAGTGGATCACAGTGGATAAGAGATGTATATAAAAAATACAAGGTGTTTCTTTCAAATCAGGAGTTGTGGGACTACATTCTTTTTTTTTTTTTTTTTTTCTTTTCTTACAAAATGCGATTTAAAAAAGGATAGAGACTCCAGTTCATGTTATACTACAGACTTAGACAGTGAATAAGTATACTGCATGTTTTGGTAGTCAGTCTTCAGGCTTGCTTTCATTTCCCCTAGCCCCAGGTTTCTTTAGGGTAAAACATGTGAGTCCTGAATAAACATATAAAAATGCATTTGCAGCTCTTTTCTTGAATTCTGCAGACTTCAAAGCCTGCAAGTCATATATTCCATCATCAGTGACCACAATTTTTTCTTTAGCTTTGTACACCTATTGTATAACAGTGCATGGCACAAATGTACAAGAAAATACTGGTTTAATCTCTACAGTTTCTATATGGAGTAAAATAAGTTAACTTTTCTAATGAGAATAGCTGACAGGCAGCATATATCTTTATTTTACATTTTAAAGTCTCTGCAGGCATCTACTTTGGTTAGTTATCAACAATCGTAACATAAGCACTGATCAGAGAACTGAGCAGCATTCCAATAACGTTAACAGATATATTATTTCTTTCTTTTTGAAATACTGGGAAAGCCCAGTTTTAAAATACTATTAAAATGTTCTAACATTTACATACTATGAAGAGTTAGATCTAATAAAATAACATTTCTTCAAAAATAATCTTGCAGTGTTCTTTTAGGCATGCTCTGAGACGTTATCACCAAACATCCATACCTTGAAAATATCACATATCCACACATCCCAACTCACACACACATAATTCCTTATACAGACCAAAAAACAAACCAAAAAAAACCCAAACCCTTATCCCACATACTGAAAAATCAATGGTTTTTGTAAATGAGTCTTGATGTGTATAGCTGACTGCATGTTCATCTGGATGATTAAGCATCAATTGCAGGTTAGGTTTTCGACTGCTAGAAATTCAAGCAGCTTTGCAGGTCTTCAGCTAAAATGAAACGGCCTTGATTTCAGCCTCATTTCACCCGCTTTTGGATGTTTCAGTATTGGAGGCCATTATTGCAAACATTCTTGGAATTATTTTCTTTCCCCAGAAAGTAATGTATTTGTAGGCATCACTTTTAGCCCTTTTCTTTTCACGTAGGTTAAGTAATTAAAAAATACCTTCTTCATACAGTTATTGTGGGAGATGTTGGCAGCTGTTAAAATACCAGATTTTTTTTCTTTCAGATCTTTGTTTTTGATCCAGTTTGACATTAGTTAAGCTAAAAAGTAGATGCTGCCAGAAAGTTATCAGTGAATGCAAGGGTCCATAAAAGGTGCTTGGTTTAATATTCTTCATCATCTTCAGTTTAGTTTCTTTCCTAAAGGCCTGAAGTATCTCAGAATCCAGTGCTCACCATATTTCCCATTGGTTTGGGCTGTGCTAGAAGTTGGTATGATTGCACCATGCGTAGAGATTCTCTTATTTCCAGATTAAGTTCCATCAGTTTGTAGTTGGCTTCTGACATGTCCAGGTTAGAGCCTATAACTGCAAAGCTTCCTGTCTGGCCTAGTGTCTGATGATGGAAATATATATGTAACAGTGTCTGCACAGGGTCATCTTCACAACTGCCAAAGATATCACTGGGCCAGAGAGATCTGAAAATACACAATAGTTTTTCAGTTCTGAGACTTAGGCAATTATTAGTTAAGACTAACTCAATTTAAGTTAAATACCTATAACAACATTTCCTTGTGAATAACATGATCTGTTTTAATATTTGAGCAAATATTACTCAAAGTACCACCTGAAAGTGAAAAGAAATCTAAAATTGGTATCATTTCAATGGCAACTGTTAAAGATACTCATGTTTTCCTTTCATAAAGACATGATATGGAAACAGCAAATTGAAAATGAAAACCTAGTATTACTAAACTTCCTGTCTAATTTACAGGCATCACCTTTAAATCCTGTCACATTTTACCTGAAAGCTTTGACTTGTACTACAGCTGATATAAATTCCTTATTTTTCAAAGTTTCAATTAAAGAATGAATGGCAGTTTCTATAGTAGTTTGTGCAGCTTTGGAAATGTCAATTTCTTCATTTTCGGAAACGGACTCAGCTTCTTTGAGGATACTTTCCAGTTGGGCAAGTTCCTCTGACATGTTGATGACCTAAAACAAATACATCTTTAAGGATCTATTTGTATGTTTGGTAACAAAAACATTTAGTTGGCTACAAGAATATACCTGATGGTAGTACCATTGTTGCTCTTATTTTAAAGAGTATTTAAAAATGTTTGCCTTGGAAGAAAGGGCAGTTAATATTTCGAGTACTCCAACTCCATTCTGTAGGAGCAAATAAATTCCACCAAATAGTAGTCTTGAAATTAAATGTTCTTGATAAAGCAACAAGTTGTAATAAACAGATGTCTATATTGATTTTAATATTACTACATTTTGGATAGTAAAAGTACATTTACTGTTATGGGGGATCATGAAAACTATGTGACAGTAAGATTATTTACCCCAGGGTATTTATATAAATATAAATATATATATTTATTTATTTACAGATTTAATGACTGAGAAATCATTTCCCCAATGATAGTTTTATTACTAGCAGATGACAAGGGGAGAAAAAGACTAAAGTTAGCATCTTTGAGGCTATGTATTGATTTTCAACATTCAAAGTGTTTTTTAACATGTTTATTCTTGTGTGCATTAATAGAACTATAACAATATGGGCTGGGTGTGGTGGCTTATGCCTGTAATCCCAGCACTTTGGGACGCTAGGGCAGTGGATCACCTGAGGTCATGAGATTGAGACCAGCCTGGCCCACATGGTGAAACCCTGTCTCTACTAAAAATACAAAAAAGTTAGCTGGACGTGGTGGTGCACACCGGTAGTCCGAGCTGCTTGGGAGGCTGAGGCAGGAGAATTGCTTGAACCCAGGAGGTGGAAGTTGCAGTGAGTTGAGATCATGCCATTGCACTGCAGCCTGGGCAAAAGAGGGAGACTCTGCCTCAAAAAACAATCAAACAAAAACTATAGAAATATGAACAACATGTTGGGGGAGGGGTGGTTGATGATACAGTTTTATGTCTGTATTGAACTGACGTGCTTTATTTGACTTTTGATTTTCTGAGACAGGGTCTTGCTCTGTCACCTATGCTGGAGTGCAGTGCTATAGTCATAGCTCACTGCAGCTTCTAACTCCTGGGCTCAAGTCATTGTCCCAGCTCAGCCTCCCAAGTAACTAGGACTATAGGTATGTGCCACCATCCCTGGCTTTTACTTGACTTTCGATTATAGATGATCTGTTTCTGCTATGGAAGCCTTTAAGGTCTGGAACCTTTTACAACTGCTGGATATCTGCTGTCTTATTTACTCATAGGTCCTGACATAGCACATCATTAAAAAACAAAGTATTCCTTAACTGAAAAAAAAAAAAAAGACCACTCTAAGTGACTTTTGACTTAAGCTGTTCTAACAACTAATAAATGTATATTTTAAAAATGTTCTAGAATCAGTTACTGATGCCTAATACAACTGAATATTTACCTCTGCTTCATTTTTTATCGTATTTACTTGGTTGATAAGTTTACAGTAGGCCTGGAACAGAAGCAGCAATTGAAAATGCAATTTGTATAATCTTCGGCAGAGCTCCAATTCCTAGAAATAAATAACATTACATTAAATTTAGGTGTTGTTTTCTAGACAGCATATTTCCAATGAAAATTTATAGTTAAAATTGTCTTGTCGTTTATTTTTCTGCAGTAAGCAAGTTAATATGGTGTGAAGCTGATGAAAGGCAGGTGAAATATGCTTTAAAGACTAAGATTAAAAACAAATATCACTGCTGGTTACATAATTCAGTTTTAATGTTAAGCACATTTTCACATTCTACAAATAGACTGTTTCAGCAGGCAATTAATAGGATACTTTAAAAAGGATTCATTAGAATTTAAAACTTTAAATTCATAATTAAAATAATCTACAAATGCAAAGACTTTTGCCCTCATTGAGATGTAGATCTCACTGCATTTATCAACAAATGCTTGATAAAGCAAAGTGAAACCGGATAACCGCTTACCTAAAAAGTAAGAAAAGCTGTCTTTTAAAGTGAGATCAGCTTTCTAAAGAAAACCACTTGGTAATCTCATTGAAATGAAACTATGAAATTAACACATGGGCTGAGCATGGTGGCTCACGCCTGTAATCCTAGCACTTTGGGAGGCCGAAGCAGGCAGATCACTTGAGCTCAGGAGTTTGAAACCAGCCTGGCCAATGTGGTGAAACCCTGTCTCGACTAAAAATACAAAAAAAATTAGCGGGGCATGGTGGCGGGTGTATGTAATCTCAGCTACTGGGGAGGCTGAGGCAGGAGAATCGCTTGAACCCAGGAGGCAGAGGTTGCAGTGGGTCAAGATCATGTCACTGCCCTCCAGCCTGGGCAACAGAGCAAGACTCCATCTCAAAAAAAAAAAAAAAAAAAAAAAAAAGCACTCTTTTTAAATTAAGAAATTTAAAAGGAGATATATTTAAGAAAAAGGTGACTGCTAATTTTATGTATTTTAACATCTATTTTAATAGAACCAATATTTCATGGATTAGGGCTTTGCAAAACTGAAGCACATACTACTTGTAAAGTAGTCCATGACAAAACATTGCTAGGTCACAAATGGACAAATGGCAGATGAAAACCAGTTTGTCTGGCAAGGGTGAGTGGTCTATAAATCAAGACAGGTCACTTACTGCTAGTATTTCCATTTGCTAAGCAAGAAGGTGATCAGGTCACAAAAAATACAAAGGAAGAAAAAGACCAAGAATTAGTGTAAGAAATCATTTTAACTAGGGTCACAGATGTTCCAGGTAAACTGAAGAACATATATTTATACCCCAAAGAAAACTATATGAAATTATATCCAGAATAAAACTTTTTAGACATTTACTGCAACAATTCAGGGTGTTTTTAAACACTGCCAAATAATAAATTACATTTAGACTATGACTTATTTCTGTGTAAAAGCTACAGTGAATAAAACTGAACTATTGTGATCTTGGCAAATTTGGCTATCCAGGTTTAAAAAAAAAAACAAAACCCAACTGTAACAATAAAACTTATATTTGTAAACTGGAAAACTTATGATTAGAAAATAAGAAACAAATTAATTACTATTACTTCTCAGAAAAGAATTGGCTTATAATCGTACATAATAAATACTTATCCATCACCATCAAAAGATTATCTCTGGGGTGGCTCATTCCAGGCTTCCTATCCTTTATGGTCTAATTAATTAGGTCCTACTTTGCCATAATTGGTGCTGAGCCACAGGGTGAAATATCAAAAGCAGATGCGTGTTCTAAATTGCATTCCAAAGGTACTTCAGTAGGTTTCAGAAACTTAACCCGACTAGGTTTGAATCAACATAATGTATGTAAAACACAGTAAAAATTTATGAACCATCTTAAAAACTATATGAAAACATGTACAGCAACTGATCTGGTCTCATTACGAGGATAATGATTTCTAATTAAAACAGCAATTGTTATACTGTAAATGTACCTTCTAAAAGTCATTCTTAAGCCTGCTTTTCTAAATACTTTCCTGTGAAGGACTGTTTTTCATAAAGTTTATTCCTATCAAGTTAGAAGGGATTTGCTAAATAAGCAAAGGTGAACTTTAGCTCCACGCTGCTTACCATAAATTACGTGGATGCTCATTCAGTAGACATCGGTTGAGCACAATCCAAGGTCAAGCATATTCCATATCTAAATTTCTCAGGGTTTACAGTTTATTTCATATGGAAATTAACAATTTGAATTGTAAATACCTTTCCTCACTTCTGTTAGCACAAATAAAGTAGAACTGATTCTACAAGCATATATGCATAGCCTCTACTTTGGGATGTAATGGAACATAAACTGATAAAGTTTATGATCATAATTATAGGAAATAACACAAATGTAATGAATTTTACAGCTCTGAATTACCAGCAATTACTCTAAATATGCTAACAGGGCAGTTTTTGTGGATGAGTGTGTGTGTATATATATGCACATTTTAAAGTATATTAAAATTTGCACATTCTCTTTTATTCATCTAACAAATATTTGACTGCTTATTATGCAAAAGACAAGACTGGTACACAAGGACAGATCAAGTTGCATAAAAAGGGTCTTCCACCGTCAAAAAAGTTGAATATGAAAGGTGAGCTGAAATATAAATGAAAGTGTTAAATGTTCAGTTTCCACTTAGTAGAAAACCTCAAGCTATGTTAACTGACTTGGTCTTAAGATGGATATAATTTTCTTCAAGGTAGAGGGGATATTAAAAAAAAAAATCACTTAATATAAACACCTAGTTTTTGTAGGAAAAAAGGTTGCATTACTTGCTGCAGTGATGCAGTTAAACAGTGGCAAAGACAGAATTCGAACCAAAGGATCTAATTCTGGTCTAGGGTTAATTCCTTATCTTCATTTCTTTACATAGATGACTTCGCGGTTTCTTTTTAACATTAGTGCAGGATTTGGAGTCAGCTTGCCTAGGTTTCAATCTTGGTTTCACTATTTGCTGATTTTAGATAAATTAGCTTCTCTGAGCCTCAGTTTCCTCATCTTCAAAACCAGGATAATTAAAGCAACTACTTGACTGAGTTGTAAGGATAAAGATAATGATAGAGGCTGGTAAATAGTTAACACTTAGCGAGTATACTATTATTTTCTCAACACTGCAGTTTTTGCAAAACTTCAACTTTTTACTATAATAGTATAACCTAATAATAGTATAACCTTTACAGAGACTAGAAATCTGTAATAATATAACCAAAGGTAGAGTATAAAAGACTGGAATTCTGATGTCAAATGGAAATAATTTTCAGTTGATGAATGTATTTTCCCCTATGAAGCTGCACTCCCATTAGAATAATTTGTAGGCCCTAACTTATCCTCACTTCAATGTATGTGTTTATGTATGTGCACCTTTCTAAGAAAATATAATGCTTTATTTTCACTCAGCCTTATATTAGAGAAAAACATTATAATTTATTCAATTCTAATTTTACCTTTAGTATGGAAGTATTATATCACGTTATTCTTAGGTTTGCTTTCTTGACCAATTTATCTAACAGAACAGCAGAATACTAACATGGGACACATTTTTCTTTAAGAGGCACATGCAACTGAAAGCTGACCTGGGCTTTCCAGATATCCATCAAGCTTATCTATTGAATGTTATTAAGCTTCAGTCACAACCTGGTCGTTCATTTTTATTAAAGTGAATTTTTCATTACAAAACCAGTATTTCACTGAGCTTTTACAAAGATTGTTTGATAACCAGAATGAAAAGTTTTACAAATATTCTTTATTTTTAGAAATAATCAAATAAGGATATTTGAACATATGCATTGTTTTACCTGATACAGAAATACAGCAAAAACAAGAACAAGAAACTTACTTGTGCATCTGTGTTTATCCTATACATGTCTTCTTTGGCACCAAATGTCCTCTTACAATCATCTAGCCACTAAAAATAAGTAACAGTAACATTTAATATGCACAATGAAATGGGTAATGTAACAGCCTGTCCATATACAACACCAAACTTAAAGCTAACTTGAAGTTCTAGGATTGGTTGCAGACCTAGAATTTTATCCCTATTCAAGCCAAATCATTTACATGGAACTAACAAAAGCAGGGATAGCATTAATATAACAAGAGGCACACACTTGTGACAGCTATACTAACAAAACCCATTCCATTCTAGGGACCTGTGATGTTCCATTTCAGTAAAGGATATTCTTCATTTTGCAGGTTTTATGAAAATCTTCATAACCTATGCCTGACCTTTGTGTAACATAAGACGGGGAAATGAAAGATGTGCTTCCCTCTAGTCAATATAATAAAGGCAACTTAGAATTAAGCAGGTCTGTTGCTTATGATCAAGATCCATTTTAAATCTTGTTTTTCTTTTCTTTCTTTTTGGACAGTAATGAATGACAAACATGTTATTTCCAAACAATACTGGATGTAGAAGCCAAATGTGGTTTTTCCTTCTCTGGGGGTAAACCTAATGTTGATATAAAAGTACAGGCTGGGTGTGGTGGCTCCTGCCTGTAATCCCAGAGCTTTGGGAGGCTGAGCGGGGAGGACTGCTTGAGGGCAGGAGTTCAAGACCATCCTGGGCAACATAGGGAGACCCTGTCTCTAAAAAAATAAAGTTAAAAAAAGGAATACTTCAAAAATAAAGTACATTTTCTTCAGCAAAATATAAATAAAACAATAGCACTGTGGTATAGTAGAAAAGAATGCTGGACTCACAGAATTTCCAGGCTGAAGTAAAAGTTAAGTACATTCAAGGTAAGCTCCTAGCTTTGGACAGTTTGATATTATCAGTTGTTTTGACTTCTAAGTTCTTTTTTTTAAATTATACTATTAAACAATACAACTAATATATATATATATGAAATCATTAGGACTTTGAGAAACTCAAACTAGCTGCATTAAGCAGCTACTCTGAAAGTATTTTAGTATTCGACATTTAACATTCTCTATTGTAGCTTATATTGTACCCACAAAGAATTAAAATTGGACATTTCAGTTATTTCAAAAATGATCTCTTTGACCTTATTTTCCTTTTATTTCAGTCTCTCAGGTTTCACCGGCCCTTAGGCTATTTGCTTGACAGCATCTCTGAAGGAAAACATGTTAAGCTTTTCTAGTGAGATACAGCTGATGGCAGCCGTTGTCAAAAGCTATCAGTGGATTTCTTTGTATCAGTAAAATGCAGTTGATATCTAACATGGAACCTGTGCATTAATCTTTATTCATACAAAATGTTAAAATCTTAATTATCCCTTATCTTGTCCAGTTTGTCCAAGTATACTAATAAATTTGAAAATAATTTCAGTTGACTAATGACTTATTTTTGTACTGTGTACCTAATGATACAGCCTTTTGGGGGGTACTATTCAACATAATTATTGCTGATTTTTATTCTGTTAAAAGACAAAAGCCAACCATATAGTCCTGTGGCTGCACAATGGCTTGAGAGATACAGGTCCACACCTTTCCAGCCAGAGCATACAAAACACGGTAGTTTGTGCACAGAGCACCCTCCAGTTCACATCTAATCAGTTTTCCTGTCACGGCATTTTCTTTATTCAAGGTTCAAATGAAGGTTAAAATTTAACTGTCGAGGTTCTACTTCTGGGTGTGATGGAGTAGCCTATATAAGAACAATCCTGCAAGGACAACTATGGAAGCTGAATCCTATCAGCGAAAACTCAAACAGAGAAAATTACTGAAGTGAGCCCAATACCTGCCCCAGTGCTTACTCTAGGTGTATTCATATTCACGACCCTGCGCATAGAGGCTGAACAGAAAGCAGTGGCCTAGAGTTTATGTCCTACAGTTTCACTGGGCTGGGAAAACAGTTTTCAAAGATAGATAGTGAGATATTGAGGGCCAATATCCTGGAGAAAAGAGAACTGCAGAGAAGTGACCCCAATAGTCTCTGTGCAGTTTCCCCCCTTGGGACACTTGCTGTTCCTGTTTATTATCTGCAGGGGGAGAGGCTACGAAATCACACACTAGCCCCTGGGAGACTGAGAAGGTCGGCAGAGACTGCCGGTCCTCAGTGCTGGCGAGAGAAAAATCATTCAATTCACTTGTGAGCCTTAGAAGTCTTGAAGAATAATAAAAAGAACGTATAACTCAAAAACTAACAGGAAAATTAAATAGGGCAGACTAAATATTTTAGGCTTTGCAAACCATATAGTGTTTGTTGTAACTATTGAACTATTACAGTGCAAACATAGCCATGGACACTATGTAAGTAAACCAGATAGCTGTTTTCTACTAATTGTATTTACAAAACCAGGCAGTGGGCCAGATATGACTTGATGGCTATAGTTTGCTAACCTGTGTTGAAGAAGTTTGTAGGCACTATTAGTTGTTTGAATTTCCTAAAAATTTTAGAATCAGCCTGTCAATTTCTGTTAATATGCCATCTGAGATTTTGAATGAGACTGCATTAAACCTATAGACCATTTTGGGGGAAAATGACATCTTTACCATATTGAGTCTTCTAATTGATGAACATGGTATATAGTCCTCCATTTAGGTGGTCTTTCATTTTTTTCAATATTTGCAGTTTTCTGTATAGAGGTACAGCTATCTTTAGATAGATTTATTTGTAGGTGTTTGATATTTTCCTATTATAAATTGTATCTATTGCTTTAAAACCAACCATCCTGAAACTTAATGGCTTCAAACAACCAAAATGAATCTATGTGCTGGCTGGGAGTTTTCTTCTGGTCTTGCCTAGGGTCACTCATGAGTCTATAGTCATTTGATGGCTTGACTGGGGAAGTGGCAGGGTTGAAGTTCCAAGTTGGCTTCACTCATATGTCTTGCACACTGGCTGTCAACTGGAATGCCTCTGTTCTCCCTTACATGGCCTCATCTTCCAGCAGGCTAGAGGTCAAATAGTTTCCCAGAGTTTATCCCAGTTTGCACTCTGACCAGTATGATGGCAAAAACAGAAGCCACAAAAGACCACTTCAGGACTAGTCTTGGAAGTTACACAGCATTGCTTCTGAACTTGATTGGTTAGAGCAAATCACAAGGCCATCCCAAATTTAAGAGATGGTGAAATGGACTCTGTCTCTTCATGGGAAGAATAGGAAAGTCACATTGCAAAGGGGTGTGGCCACAGAGAAGCATGATTCATTGGGACCAGTATTTTAACAATCTACCTTTGCTTCTAGTAGGCAATGATTTCTGAAGATACAAAAACCATAACCATGATGGAAAAGGCCGATAACCTGGACTTATTAAAATTAAAAACTTCTGTTCATCAAAAAATGCTACTAAGATAGCAAAACTGCTAGCCACAGAGAAGAAATAATCTTTGCAATACATATATCCAAAAGAGGCTATATCCATTTAGGATAAAAAGACCCTACAAATCAATAAGAAAAACCCAACCCATTTACAAAAATGAACAACGTACTTGAAGCCACAATTCACAAAATATCTTAAATGAGATCCATTTGAAAAGGAGCTCAAACATTAGTCATCAGGGAAATGCAGAATAGTACATGAGATACCACCACACACTTCATTTTTCATAGGCCTATACATGTCATAGATGTTTACTACTTATTAATGAAAGACCCATCTCCTAGAAAAATAATTGTCTACTGTATGCAGTTTGTGTGAAAGAGAGAAACTATTTTTTGTTCTTCTGCCCCTCCCAATTGAAAACGTGCTGGATTTACTCTTAGGGAAGGAACTCTGTTTTCAATGCCAGATTGGACTTGAAGAGGCCTTTCTTAGGAGGTGATTATCTAATGCTTTTTTCTCCCATTGCTTGCCTATGTACATGTACACATCATGGGAAAAAGATCATAGCTTTGTCAGAGGTTGTGGATTTCCTAGACCACAATTCTCTAATGCACTGAGAAATACTGCTTCAGTTTCCCCACTTGGAATGTTGACAGCAGCGATATAGTCTCCACAGAGCTTTTTACAAAGCTATGGTTTTCCACTGTGCTGTTAGAGAGCTGATTTTTAAAAGCCAAAGGTAGGAATTCACTAGATAGAGAGCTCAAAGAATCTGCTGCTCTCAGGAAAACCCTGAGGCGGGTCCTAAGAAGTCTTCTTTTCTGTCTGGGCTATTCTGCTGCCAGGATTACCCTTCCAGTGTCAAGAGCAAACCACTTTTCGCATATGGTAAAAAGAGACTGACCTGCTCAGTGGCTTCTCTTTTGGCATTGTATGTATCCAGGTGTTCTTGCAACTCCAAAACACCAAACTTGAGGGTTTCCAGCAAACCACATGACATCAGCTGTGAAATCGGAAATATTGACCCAGGTTACCATTTCTGATTGAAATCACGAGACTCACAAAATCATGAGACTTTTCAGTTATGGAATACCTGTTAGTTGGTTTTTGGGTATTCTCTTACTCTACTCTGTCCCCTACTAAGAGCTGAGCTCTCACTGGAACAGAGTAGGAGTGCAGTGGGACTTCAGAAGTCTCAGGAAGGATATCCTCAAGTGTTTTCAAAGACGTCAGGCAGGACCAGTACATACCTCAACCTTGAAGATTTTTAAACCTTAGTTCTTTAAATACCTTAATATATAATCTAGAAGTGTGCTTGGAAATAAATCAGGAAATGAACCAGGAGGCCTGGGTATTTCACGGGGGGAGGTTTAGGCATCTCCTACGCATTTTTATTTAAGAATAAAAAAATTACCCATCTCTAGAGCATGACTTTTTAGCTTTCCCATCTAGGACTCTGTGGAGGGTAAGGGCAGGAAGGAGTCAGAATCAGAAATAGTCACAAGTTGCTGCATCTAATATACCAGAATTGTAGTTTGCCAAATATTTATAATCGTGTTGAAAATCTGAACCTTTATACCATAAAATTCAGAATTACTTAGAAAAAAAGAAGACTTACTGAATGATGCCATTCAAATGTAGTCTTTATAATAAATCTGCATGTAAAAACTTACTGTTTCAGCATCCACAAAGACTGTTGGGCATTCTGAACACATCATCATCACTTCCAAGGAGCTTTTAAATTTGGTACCAATGCGTTGCAGACTCTCACCAAGAAAGCTGACTGCCTCATTAGTTATCTCTCCAAACTTTCTTTGAATTGTCTATGGGGAAAAGCAAAAGAGTTTAGTGTTTCATAAGAAAGCCTTTTTTTACCTTTAAGTAAAGAAGCATAATAGGGTAGACTTTTATTTTAAAATTATAATGATATATAGAATTTTAACCATTGATCTGTAAATCCGTATTTTTAGGTATTTCCTTAGGAAACATATTAATTTCTAAAAAGAAACAAAAATTTACAAAATAGTATTACTGAAAAAATTAATGATATATGCCAGTCATCTCCCTATTCCTGAGATTTTTTCATCAGAGGCAGAGAGATGGATGCATGCTGTACATTCTTAGCAATCCAAGTCCTCACTTGTCTTGAGGAAGTTGTTCATCAAAAGTTATTACCTGAAAGAAACTTTCAGTAAATGTAGTTTACTATTCTTGACTATGGGCTGCCATCTGGCTTAACTTTAGGTAAAGTCATAAAAAATGTATTAAGAGTAATATTTTCTCTGAGTCCAAGAATATTCATTTTCATAAAACAGACAATCCCTGACTCACAGTAAGTCAATCAATTAGACTACATTATCAGTAGTATCAATGGTTAAAGTATACCTACTTATATATGTGTTGCACTGTTAGGTGGCATTATGATTAAAATAAAAAGCATAAATCCACACTTTGAGCCATCAAGAAACTTATAACATCAGTAAGAATATAAGTAGAAAAACCAAGTAGTGATGCAGTAAGTACAGAATTAAATAAGCGCTCCCGTTAACGAGCGCTAAAGAACTTCCAGGAGAGAGAGACTGGAGGTTGGAGTGGTTGGGAAAGCTTCGGTAAGAAAATGTATTTAGCTGAGTCTTCCAAGATGGGCAAAATTTGGGAGGAGAAAAGGGAGGAAAGGTAGTAGATAGTTCAGAGGATATAACTTAAATGGTGGCATTTTTCTGTACCTTAGTTTCCCTCTCCACTGAATGCTAAAAATCAAATCTACATTCCATAGTTGTGGTGTGAGAACACTTACTATAAAGCCATTTAGCACAGTGCCTAGCATGCAGTGGGTAGTCAGTAAATTTTAGCTTATATTATCGTTATTGTTGGGGAGGAAGCAACCTTAATAGCTAAAAATTTTAAGGTCCTCACAGAGTCATAAAAGTGTCCATTACTTTAACCCTTGATTATAAACTGATTTATGATATATTAACTGTAAGCTCCCTGAAGGCAGAGCTTAGGCCTTTATTTCTTTGGTATCCTGATAAGTGCCTAAGCATACTGCAGAAAACATATCAGATGTTGTTTTGAAGTTTTATTCTAATTGCCTTAAGGGAGAAATCTGTACCAGTCATTTGTAATGTACCAGCAGTACCACAATGTCACAGTGTCAATGTAAGTAATACCACTAGCTTAGAAAAAAAAAATTATTAAAGAAAACTGGTAGGAATATTAAAATTGGAGATGCTGATTTTAGAAGAAAAACTGTAACTTGAATAGGTAACTATAATATAAATTCAGATACCCTGAACCTCACTGACCTGAAAAAGCCTAGAAAACACATGAAAAGTAAACACTGCAGAGGACCCGTCGGTGTCAGACAGCATCTGATTGACGTGGCAGCGCCAGGCTTCCTCTTCATCATCATATGCCACGGGCTGAAAGGCGGCTATGATGGCAGAAAGAAATGGTGATGGCAGAGGCGATGTCTGTACTTCTGGAAAACCATCTTGCTCTTCTTCGTCTTGACTGTTAACACAGATATCACAAATATCGTAACACTATCTCAGAAAAAAAGAATAGGCTCAATCACGTAAGACAGCTTAAGTCATTTGACAGGTTATTTTTATTCATATATACACACTGATTTAGAAAATGTACAACCACCTAAATCTTGTAAGAAAGTGTGAATAAGTGAATTCCTGTTCTTTCTAGTTAGCATTTTTAGAATTAGAACTCTAATTTCAAGCAACTACCTTAAAATAACCCAAGTCCTATAACGTGCCACCACTATAATTTTAGTAACTTCTATGAATAATACCAATGAGAATGTTTTCATTTTCAATGGTCAATTTTGGACGCTTTTATTTGAACAGCCTCACATTGGGGATAATAATATTTTTAGAGTTTTGATCATGGTCTTTTGTGTTAAGGGCTATGTTAGGTGCCTTATATGGATAATTTCATTCAGTCTTCGCAACTATATGAGGATTAGGTTCTATTATTATCTTGATTTTAAAGATGAAACAAAAAGTTCAGTAAGGTTAAATAATATGTCTAGTTACTGGGTAAGAAATGACAGGGCCAGAATTTGAACCCAGGACTACGAGTCCAAATGCTATTAGCCAGGAAACACATAGCTAGCTCAGTTATTTCATAAGCACATACTATGTTCCTAGCAATATGGCCAATAATAGATTAGAATCCAAAGAAACGTAAGACCTGGCCATTTCCTTCAAATAATTTATAATCCCAAAAGTCAGATTATACAAACCAAAATGGAACAACGGAAAAAGATGAAGACGTATTTGGGTTGGACATTCTACAACTCTCGGCCATAAAAATGAAGAAATATTTGAGTCTAACATTCCATAAAAAAGACATGTGTTATTCAAGGTCTTAAGATTGAATGTTTCGCATTACAAGCTAGTTCTATAAGGCTTTATCAAAATTTTGGAGCAATGCATATGGAAGAGAGGGACCCAAGTAAAGACTGGAGAAAACCATCAAAATAAAGCAGACATCTGAAGTGAAAATAAATGAGACCTCAAAAAGGTTAACTTTAAAACTGTCACTGTGGTGACTGATTTTAACATGTATACTATAAGCTAGAGTAGATAACCTGTATGCTTAGTAGGAATGCTCCATTCTATTTCAGCTGCAGTAGTTGGACAAAGTCGACTGTTTGGCTTCATTCAGCCTTTTAGAAAGCCAACTAGCTGAATAGCATCGTTTCTGGCATTCCTGAACTTGTGCATGATTAATGATTGAATGGTTGCATGGGCTACTGCCATATTCAAATCAGTAATATGAAAAAGGTGTATCACTAAGATTTATTGTTAATATCTGATTATATATTTTCAAATATGGGTAAGTATTCTTGATATGTTGACGGTAAAAAAAAATCTCCAATGTGTTGTATATGTTAAAATTCTATTATCACATGAAGTATAAAGGTGTAATTTTTATTGTAAAAGTAAAATTCTGAAATACTTGCTAATTATTAAATATTAATTTTATATAAAAACAGTTATCCAGGAGCTCCAAATTGTTGAATGGGGAAATAGATACACTCACAGAGTGCATGAAGTTAGATACCTTTATAAAAAACATAATATTGAACCACAAATATTTATGAAATTTAAATAGTGGATATTCTAATTCTATGTGTTACAGAATTATTTGGTATATGAGTTTCATAACAGCCACCAAAATTTCCCTTAAAAACTATAAATAATAATTGATTATTCAAGTTAGTCTATGAGTAAAGAAAAAGTTCCATTTGAGAATTCTTCATACTTTTTGGTAATACATTTTTAATGTATGGAGCATAAACATTTAAAAGGAGCAATCTAGCATCTAAGAAATAATCACTTCTGCCTTTAATAGAAATAAAACTTAAAAAATATGACCACTGATCATGAAACTGTAAAAACAATTTTGTGGGTATATTTTAGATTTAAATTCTGGTATCATGGAAGTTCATTCCAATATTGATTTTAACATTTGGCCATTTGGCATGCCAAAATAGATATTTGGTGTGCTTCTAAATGTGGAATACCACTTACTACGCTTTGAAAATGGCCTAATTGTTTTTCTTTATGAGAATGTCCATAATCGAAGAAATATCCCGTTAGAGTAAGGCATTCTATCTTTAAAAATGAAGATAGTATGATTCTAGACTAAAACACACAAAGTATGATTACAGACTGAAACGCACAAAGAAATGAAAGTAAGTAAACTGGAATACAGGGGCACTCTTTGGAAGGAATAGGGGAGAGATTATCACTTCACTACAGTGTTTATGATACTGTATTCTCACCTGGACAGTCCGGAGAAATCTGCTTCTTCTTCTTCACATCTTTCATCTAGCTCTTTCAGAGCTAAGGTAACATCCTCTTCGCAGATTGACTCAGGGTAGCTTTCAGGAGCTAGAGGCTCCGGCATTTCAGTCTCTTCTAAATCAAGAATTCCTTGACACACAAGAGAATCCTGCTGTTCTTGAATTATATAGGACCCTTCATCTTCAAAGGTTGTAACATGTTCCTCCTTTAATACTGAACTTGTATCCTACAAAACAATCATATTTTTAGTGAACTATAAAAACATAAAAAAAGAATTTTACAACACAATAAATAAGTATTGCCATCCAAGTCTGTTTTATTAAGTGTTGTTCATTTATACAGTCTAACTATATGTATAAATACATATATGTATATGTATTTTTTTGAAACAGAGTCTCGCTCTGTCACCCAGGCTGGAGTGCAATGGCGTGATCTCAGCTCACTGCAATCTCTGCCTCTCAGGTTCAAGCGAGTCTCCTGCCTCAGCCACCTAAGTAGTAAGGACTACAGGCACATGACACCACACCCCTCTAATTTTATTTTTGTATCTTTTAGTAGAGATGGGGTTTCACCATGTTAGCCAGGATGGTCTCAATCTCTTGACCTCGTGATTTGCCCGCCTTGGCCTCCCAAAGTGCTGGGATTACAGGTGTGACCCACTGTACCCCGCCACTTTTACAGTTTTTGAACCAGTTATAAACTTTTTTTAATGGTCATAAGTTTAAAATATTTTGAAATTAAAATATATCACCTATTACTGTATAGAAACATTGAAGACTTTTTCTTTTCTCTTCAGTAATAGGATTTAGGTGTTTACTTAGAAATATGCGCTTTGGTCCAAGATGGCCAAATAGGAACAGCTCCAGGCTACAGCTCCCAACGTGATCGACACAGAAGACGGGTGCTTTCTGCATTTCCAACTGAGGTACCGGGTTCATCTCACTGGGGTGTGTTGGACAGTGGGTGCAGGACAGTGGGTGCAGCCCGCCAAGTGAGAGCCGAAGCAGGGCGAGGCATTGCCTCACCCAGGAAGCACAAGGGGTAAGGGAATTCCCTTTCCCAGCCAAGGGAAACCGTGATACACAGCACCTGGAAAACTGGGTCACTCCCACCCTAATACTGCACTTTTCCAAAGGTCTTAGCAAACGGCACATCAGGAGATTATATCCCGTGCCTGGCTCAGAGGGTCCCATGCCCACGGGACCTCCCTCATTGCTAGCACAGCAGTCTGAGATCTAACTGCAAGGTGGCAGCGGGGCTGGGGGAGGGGCGCCCGCCATTGCTGAGGCTTGAGTAGGTAAACAAAGCAGCCTCCAAGCTCAAATGTGTGGAGCCCACTGCAGCTCAAGGAGGCCTGCCTGCCTCTGTAGACTCCACCTCTGTGGAAAGGGCATACCCAAACAAAAGGCAGCAGAAACCTCTGCAGATTTAAATGTACCTGTCTGACAGCTTTGAACAGAGTAGTGGTTCTCCCAACATGGAGTTTGAGATCTGAGAACGGACAGACTGCCTCCTCAAGTGGGTCCCTGACCCCCAAGTAGCCTAAACAGGAGGCACCCCCAGTAGGCGCAGACTGACACCTCACACGGCCGGGTACCCCTCTGAGACAAAGCTTTCAGAGGAACGATCAGGCAGCAACATTTGCTGTTCAGTAATATTCACTATTCTGCAGTCTCCCCTGCTGGATACCCAGGCAAACAGGGTCTGGAGTGGACCTCCAGCAAACTCCAACAGACCTGCAGCTGAGGGTCCTGACTGTTAGAAGGAAAACTAACAAACAGAAAGGACATCCACACCAAAACCCCATCTGTATGTCACCATCATCAAAGACCAAAGGTAGATAAAACCACAAAGATGGGAAAAAAACAGAGCAGAAAAGCTGAAAATTCTAAAAATCAGAGCGCCTCTCTCCCTCCGAAGGAACACAGCTCCTCCCCGGCAACGGAACAAAGCTGGACGGAGAATGACTTTGACAAGTTGAGAGAAGAAGGCTTCAGATGATCAAACTTCTCCGAGGTAAAGAAGGAAGTTCGAACCCATCGCAAAGAAGCTAAAAACCTTGAAAAAAGATTAGACGAATGGCTAACTAGAATAACCAATGTAGAGAAGTCCTTAAATGACCTGATAGAGCTGAAAACCATGGCACGAGAACTATGTGACAAATGCACAAGCTTCAGTAACCGACTCGATCAACTGGAAGAAAGGGTATCAGTGATTGAAGATCAAATGAATGAAATGAAGCGAGAAGAGAAGTGTAGAGAAAAAAAGGATAAAAAGAAATGAACAAAGCCTTCAAGAAATATGGGACTATGTGAAAAGACCAAATCTACGTCTGATTGGGGTGCCTGAAAGTGACAGGGAAAATGGAACCAAGTTGGAAAACACTCTGCAGGATATCATCCAGGAGAATTTCCCCAACCTAGTAAGGCAGGCCAAATTCAAATTCAGGAAATACAGAGAACGCCACAAAGATACTCCTCGAGAAGAGCAACTCCAAGACACATAATTGTCCGATTCACCAAAGTTGAAATGAAGGAAAAAATGTTAAGGGCAGCCAGAGAGAAAGGTCGGGTTACCCACAAAGGGAAGCCCATCAGACTAACAGCAGATCTCTCGGCAGAAACTCTACAAGCCAGAAGAGAGTGGGGGGCCAATATTCAACATTCTTAAAGAAAAGATTTTTAAACCCAGAATTTCATATCCAGCCAAACTAAGTTTCATAAGTGAAGGAGAAATAAAATCCTTTACAGACAAGCAAATGCTTAGAGATTTTGTCACCACCAGGGCTGCCTTACAAGAGCTCCTGAAGGAAGCACTAAACATGAAAGGAACAACAGGTACCAGCCATTGCAAAAACACGTCAAAATGTAAAGTCCATCGAGGCTAGGAAGAAACTGCATCAACTAGCAAGCAAAATAACCAGCTAACATCATAATGACAGGATCAACTTCACACATAACAATATTAACCTTAAATGTAAATGGACTAAATGCTCCAATTAAAAGATACAGACTGGCAAATTGGATAAAGAGTCAAGACCCATCAGTTTGCTGTATTCAGGAGACCCATCTCACATGCAGAGACACACATAGGCTCAAAAGAAAGGGATGGAGGAAGATCTCCCAAGCAAATGGAAAACAAAAAAAAGCAGGGGTTGCAATCCTAGTCTCTGATAAAACAGACTTTAAACCATCAAAGATCAAAAGAGACAAAGAAGGCCATTACATAATGGTAAAGGGATCAATTTATCAGGAAGAGCTAACTATCCTAAATATATATGCACCCAATACAGGAGCACCCAGATTCATAAAGCAAGTCCTTAGAGACCGACAAAGAGACTTAGACTCCCATACAATAATAATGGGAGATTTCAACACCCCACTGTCAACATTAGACAGATCAACGAGACAGAAAGTTAACAAGGATATCCAGGAATTGAACTCAGCTCTGCACCACATGGACCTAATGGACATCTACAGAACTCTCCACCCCAAATCAACAGAATATACATTCTTCTCAGCACAACATCACACTTATTCCAAAACTGACCACATAGTTGGAAGTAAAGCACTCCTCAGCAAATGTAAAAGAACAGAAATTATAACAAACTGTGTCTCAGACTACAGTGCAATCAAACTAGAACTCAGGACTAAGAAACTCAATCAAAACTGCTCAACTACATGGAAACTGAACAACCTGCTCCTGAATGACAACTGGGGTACATAACGAAATGAAGACAGAAATAAAGATGTTATTTGAAACCAATGAGAACAAAGATACAATATACCAGAATCTCTGGGACACATTTAAAGCAGTGTGTAGAGGGAAATTTATAGCACTAAATGCCCACAAGAGAAAGCAGGAAAGATCTAAAATTGACACTCTAACATCACAATTAAAAGAACTGGAGAAGCAAGAGCAAACACATTCAAAAGCTAGCAGAAGGCAAGAAATAACTAAGATCAGAGCAGAACTGAAGGAGATAGAGACACAAAAAACCCTCCAAAAAATCAATGAATCCAGGAGCTGGTTTTTTGAAAAGATCAACAAAATTGACAGACCACTAGCAAGACTAATAAAGAAGAAAAGAGAGAAGAATCAAATAGATGCAATAAAAAATGATAAAGGGGATATCTCCACCAACCCCACAGAAATACAAACTACCATCAGAGAATACTATAAACACCTCTATGCCAATAAACTAGAAAAGCTAGAAGAAATGGATAATTTCCTGGGCACTTACACTCTCCCAAGACTAAACCTGGAAGAAGTTGAATCCCTGAATAGACCAATAGGAGGCTCTGAAATTGAGGCAATAATTAATAGCCTACCAACCAAAAAAAGTTCAGGACCAGATGGACTCACAGCTGAATTCTACCAGAGGTCCAAGGAGGAGCTGGTACCATTCCTTCTGAAACTATTCCAATCAATAGAAAAAGAGGGAATCCTCCCTAACTCATTATATCAGGCCAGCATCATCCTGATACCAAAGCCTGGCAGAGACACAACAAAAAAAGAGAATTTTAGACCAATATCCTTGATGAACATTAATGCAAAAATCCTCAATAAAATACTGGCAAACCGAATCCAGCAGCACATCAAAGAGCTTATCCACCATGATCAAGTGGGCTTCATCCCTGGGATGCAAGGCTGGTTCAACATACACAAATCAATAAATGTAATCCAGCATATAAACAGAACCAAAGACAAAAACCACATGATTATCTCAATAGATGCAGAAAAGGCCTTTGACAAAATTCAACAGCCCTTCATGCTAAAAACTCTCAATAAATTTGGTATTGATGGAATGTATGTCAAAATAATAAGAGCTATTTATGACAAACCCACAGCCAATATCATACTGAATGGGCATAAATTGGAAGCATTCCCTTTGAAAACTGGCACAAGACAGGGATGCCCTCTCTCACCACTCCTATTCAACATAGTGTTGGAAGTTCTGGCCAGGGCAATCAGGCAGGAGAAAGAAATCAAGGGTATTCAATTAGGAAAAGAAGAAGTCAAACTGTCCCTGTTTGCAATGACAGGATTGTATATTTAGAAAACCCCATCGTCTCAGCCCAAAATCTCCTTAAGCCAATAAGCAACTTCAGTAAAAGTCTCAGCATAGAAAATTAATGTGCAAAAATCACAAGCATTCTTATACACCAGTAACAGAGACCAAATCATGAGTGAACTTCCATTCACAACTGCTTCAAAGAGAATAAAATACCTAGGAATCCAACTTACAAGGGATGTGAAGGACCTCTTCAAGGAGAACTACAAGCCACTGCTCAATGAAATAAAAGAGGACACAAACAAATGGAAGAACATTCCATGCTCATGGATAGGAAGAATCAGTATCATGAAAATGGCCATACTGCCCAAGGTAATTTATAGATTCAATGCCATCCCCATTAAGCTACCAATTACTTTCTTTACAGAATTGGAAAAAAATACTTTAACGTTCATATGGAACCAAAAAAGAGCCCGCAGTGCCAAGACAATCCTAAGCCAAAAGAACAAAGCTGGAGGCATCACGCTAACTGACTTCAAACTATACCACAAGGCTACAGTAACCAAAACAGCATGGTACTGGTACCAAAACAGAGATACAGACCAATGGAACAGAACAGAGCTCTCAGAAATAATACCACACATCTACAACCATCTGATCTTTGACAAATCTGACAAAACAAGCAATGGGGAAAGGATTCCCTATTTAATAAATGGTGCTGGGAAAACCGGCTAGCCATATGTAGAAAGCTGAAACTGGATCCCTTCCTTACACCTTATACAAAAATTAATTCAAGATGGATTAGAGACTTAAATGTTAGACCTAAAGCCATAAAAACCCTAGAAGAAAACCTAGGCAATACCATTCAGGACATAGGTATGGGCAAGGACTTCATGTCTAAGACACCAAAAGCAATGACAACAGAAGCCAAAATTGACAAATGGGATCTAATTAAACTAAAGAGCTTTGGCACAGCAAAAGAAACTACCATCAGAGTGAACAGGCAACCTACAGAATAGGACAAAATTTTTGCAATCTACTCATCTGACAAAGGGCTAATATCCAGAATCTACGAAGAACTCAAACAAATTTAAAAGAAAAAAAATCAAACAACCCCATCAAAAAGTGGGCAAAGGATATGAACAGACACTTCTCAAAAGAAGACATTTATGCAGCCCACAGACACATGAAAAAATGCTCATCTTCACTTGCCATCAGAGAAATGTAAATCAAAACCACAATGAGATACCATCTCACACCAGTTAGAATGGCAATCATTAAAAAATCAGGAAACAACAGGTGTTAGAGAGGATATGGAGAAATAGGAACACCTTTACACTGTTGGTAGGATTGTAAACTAGTTCAACCATTGTGGAAGACAGTGTGGCAATTCCTCAAGGATCTAGAACTAGAAATACCATATGACCCAGCCATCCCATTACTGGGTATATACCCAAAGGGGTATAAATCATGCTGTCATAAAGATGCATGCACAGGTATGTTTATTGTGGCACTATTCACAATAGCAAAGACTTGGAACCCACCCAAATGTCCATCAATGACAGACTGGATTAAGAAAATGTGGCACATATACACCACGGAATACTATGCAGCCATAAAAAAGGATGAGTTAATGTCCTTTGTAGGGACATGGATGCAGCTGGAAACCATCATTCTCAGCAAACTATTGCAAGAACAGAAAACTAAACACCGCATATTCTCACTCATAGGTGAGAAGTGAACAATGAGAACACTTGGACACAGGAAGGGGAACATCACACACTGGGGCCTTTTGCGGGGTGGGGTGGGGGGAGGGATTGCATTAGGAGATATACCTAATGTAAATGACAAGTTAATGGATGTAGCATGCCAACATGGCACATGTATACATACGTAACAAACCTGCATGTTGTGCACATGTACCCTAGAACTTAAAGTAAAATAAAAAATAAATTAATTAAAAAAAAGAAATATGTGCTTTGGTACAATATCTTCTCTCATATATGTTCTAACTCTACACAAGTAAAACGTTGTATTGTTAGTATAAATTGTCTCCTGTTTGAAATGTCATTTCTTTCATTACACTGGAAAACATTATATTCTGGATATAAGTAGGAGAGATGACTTAAAGTAATTAACCCACTGGTCCTGTGGGGCTGCCATACAGCAGGAATAGGTACTGACCAGTCAGAAGGATGCTGAACCTAGACAACTAGGGCGGCTTTACTACAAGACCTCATTTTGGCTTTGAGTATTGATAAAGTCTCATCACTGAGATACAGTTCAGAAGACATTAGGACATTTTAGATAATTATACTTTTGAAAATTAACCTATCACAAGCTCATTATCAAAAAAGAGTATATTCTCCTAATTTGAAGTAAACAATAACGAAAATATGTTATAAAGCATACTAGTGGTGTGCCCTTTCTATTCACTGTAATATTACTGAAACAATGTTGCTATGTGATACAGAAGTGGTAGAGACTCAATGAGCTGCTACTATTAAAAAATGAAAACACTTTCAAAGCATATATGATGATAGTATCAACACTAGTTTTTAGTTTATTAATCAATTTGAAAATAAGTACTAATGGTCATAGTTTTAGGAATAAAGATCAGCTTCTTTTGAGTATTTGGACCTAAGTTACTTCTCCGCTGTAGAGTAGCTTCTTATCTCTTTTTCACGGATAAAAATAGAATTTTCCTTCCAAAATAAGAAAAGTAAGAGAAAGTCAGAGCCTATGACCCTACACTAGCCTGGGCCTTATTCATATGTAAAACTCATCTATAAATGAAGGAATTTGACTAGATTCTGGGCTGAGTGCTCTGGTATAAATAATTCCTAACCGCAATTAGTTTATAATCTGATAACAGGGTTAGGCTAGTAAGTGAATGACAATAACATATACGAGTAATGGTAAATGTACGGCAAATACTATCAGCAACATACAAATGGGTGCTGGTACTCAATGATGGGAAAGCTCACATCTGGTTGAGGCAACTGAGGTGAGTCTCCTTGGAGGAAACAGCATGTTTTGACAAATATAAGGTAGGGATGGTATTGCAGGGAAAGTGATTAGAAGATATCAAAGGCACAGAAATACGCCATAAAAACACAAAGTGGTCTGGATTTAGTTAAGCATGGAAAGCAGTAAACTCTGAGTCTTTCTTTACTTTAGCATTGAATATAATATAGTACAATTATTTCTTAATTCTTCCCCCAGTTTATATTCAATATACTCTAAGGTTTCCAGATGAATTTTCTAAAAAAATATTGTCATTATTTGGGAAGATAATTTATGTGACAGTACTAGAGACATTTCTATACCTAGAATATTTATTGGCATGAATTTTTCCTTCTACATCAACATGAACATACTGTTATCTCAACCTAAACTTAGTTCAATGCCCTCACTTTTCATTAGTTCACACCTGCAGTGGATTGTCATTTTTTCTTGAATAATAATTTCAAGATGATATTTTATCTGTAGTTAGTATCATATACAATGAAATTTTCTAGTAATGCCTACATGTAACGAAGAAAGTGTTTTTGGGGTTGATAAAATGGATTCCATTGTTTATATGTAGATTATGAGAAATCAAATTTTCTTGTACTTCACCTTATTAGACAATGACACATGCACACATGCTTTGTTACAGAGATTTCTTTCCTATAAGGAATAATTTGTCATCCATGAGTTGGAATCAAAGCTATCACAAATAATAAAAGAAACCCTCTGTGAGTAAATACAAGTGAAGAACTTAATCCCCTCTTGAGATCAGAGTGTAACATGTGTATATTACAGAGAAGAAAGGGACACCCAGCTCTAAAGTTTGTCATGACAAGAGATGCTTTAGCCTACTCCATTTTATCTTTCCAATATTAACATGATTTAAGGGAAGAAATTCAAATAAACATTTTTAGGAGTGGATTTATTCCTTTAATTCACAAAACATTTCACCCATTAAAATTAATTATATTCTTTGTCTTAAGAATTTGCTATAAAAATAATTATGGTTTTACTTAAATATCTTGATGCTTTTCTACTTTTTTTTTTTGGTACAAGAGGCAATTTTGGGTCATTTGACGCTATTTGGCAAAACAGAGAAAAACAAATTAGGCCAATATATCCAACAGATATAAAGCTGTCATATTCCCTGTGGATAGCCATTCTTTTGGTGATAATTTTAGTATCAGTAGAACTGTTTCCAAATGAAATACCATGCTTTCAAAATATCCCTTTCATTCTCATCTACTGGTGTTACGGTGTATGGTGTGATCCAAACTAGGCACTGTAGTTTGGCTTAATAACTAATAAACCTCCCAACAACGGAAAGAAATATAGTCTATTTAAAATACATCTCTAAATTCTGTCAGTTCCTCCCGTAAACATTTCTCATGTTTGTGTCCTTAGTCAGGCCCTGCTAAATTCTTGCTAATATTCTTCCAGCTTAGCTCCTTCATCTCCTCCAATCCACCCTCAATGCCTCTGCCTTAGAGACTTCAATAACAACGAGGCTGCAACCCTTCTGTGATTATCCCTAACTGTAAGCTTTATTTGTCAGGGACTAGAACCTACTTTCCATTTTCGACAAAAAAGGCCAAAGTTTTAAGAAATAATCAGATCATGTTCTTCTTCGATGGTTACCTGCTGTGTGGCCTGTGACACATGTCATGACAGTGCCTTGGCCCACCCCTCTCCTTCTTGTTCACTGCATTCCAGTCTCATTGGCCAGTTTTCTGTACTTCAGATGTATCAGGGCCTTTTAAACTGCAGCTTCCCCTGCCTGGAAACTTCTCCCTCCAAAGCTTCAAGGGGTGGGCTAGTTCTTGTCATTTAGGTTTCACCTTAAATGCTACCCCTAACTTTCTCCTTCACTCAAGTCCACATTACTGTTAGACTTTTTTAGTATGATGAATAAGATAAGCACTTTCTGACATATTATTTATATATTTTTTTACTTGCTTATTATCTGTCTCTCCTACTAGAATGAAGCTCCATAAAACCAAAAGCCTTTGTTTGTGTCACAATTGCCATGGGCCCCATACCTAGCCTAGTGCCTAGGTACCGCACGAGGTAGCGGCTCAGTAGATATTGGTCACATAAATGAATGCTCACATGCCATGTGGGTCCATCTTGGTATCTGGTACAGTGCTTGTTACTTCATAGGTATCTCTTGAAAGAATAAAAATTTGAATGTCTTTCTGTTATCTCCAGATAAAGTCTTAAGTCTTTAGTGTGGCATATAGGACTTCTCCTGTCTATTACCTCAAGATAAAGTCTAAGTCTGTTGTGTGGCATATAGGACTTCTCCTGTCTTGGATCCCATTCATTGCTCCTATTGCTCTTCCTCTTCCTCCTCCCATTTTATTCTCTGGAAATACTCAATTTCCTGCTTTTAGCTAGACATACCATGCTATTTCACACTGCCATCCCTTTCTACATTGTGTTCCTCTGCCTGGAATGTCCCAGTTGCCATGAAACCTGTCCTTTCTTACCATCACCCCCGGTGCACAGCTGATCAGTTTCCTCTCAGTTTTCATAAAGCCTTGAACCTACTATTGAATTTTCCATACTGAAATGTAATTTCTTTTTTTCTTTTTTTTAATTTTTGAGACGGAGTCTTACTCTGTCGCCAGGCTGGAGTGCAGTGGTGTGATCTCAGCTCACTGCAACCTCTGCCTCCCATGTTCAAGCGATGGAGGTGCACGCCACCATGCCCAGCTAATTTTTTGTATTTTTAGTAAAGACGGGGTTTCACCATGTTTGCCACGATGGTCTTGATCTCTCTATTTTTTTTTTGGGACACAGTCTCGCACTGTTGCCAGGCTGGAGTGCAATGGTGACATCCCAGCTCACTGCAACCTCCGCCTTCTGGGTTCAAGCGATTTTCCTGTCTCAGTCTTCCGAGTAGCTGGGACAACAGGTACGCATCACCACACCCAGCTAATTTTTGTATTTTTAGTAGAGATGGGGTTTCACCATGCTGGCCAGACGGTCTCAATCTCCTGACCTCGTGATCCGCCCGCCTCGGACTCCCAAAGTGCTAGGATTACAGGAGTGAGCCACAGTGCCTGACCTGAAATGTAATTTTTTAAAAAAAGCCTTCTCTGTCTTCCTTAATAGAAAGCAAGAGAATGTTCTCTGACAACAGGGCCATCCATGCCCTATTCTTTCTGGCACCTAGTTGAATGCCTGGCATCTACTGAAACCACAATAAATATCTGTTGAATTGAGTTATCTAAACCTTAGCCATATGAGTATGAGCATTTTAAAGATGGCTTGCTAATAAGGAAGCCAAAATGCCTTCATTTCAAAATATGTCTGGTTACAGTTAAAAGTTGAAATATGTACAAGAGTCAGCCTAACAAGAACATGAGAGTGTTTTATCACCTTACAAAAATAGTGAGATCTGTTACCTAGATTAGATTTAATAACTACATTAATTTGATGGACAGTGACAAAATATAGCATTTCCTAATATTTACCAAGGGATAAAAAAAGCACATATGACAGAGCTATAGCAATTACATTTTTTAAAAGTATAATAATCTTAAAAAAAAAATACTAATACTTACTTATTTTTGGTCAGTCATTAGCTTCAAATCTGGCTTACTTCTCACAGGCCTTTCCAAAAAACATAATACTAGTGGTTCCAAAGTCTTTTTAAAGGATTTCATTTAACAACTGCTAACACAGCTGGCCTGAGGTTTTAATCCCAATCAGAGCACCAATCACATAAACCCAACACAAAGCAAAAAGAGAAAAAAAAACCAAAGCGGTCCTTCTAAGAAAATACAGAGCAATAGATGATGCTCGCCAACCCCAGAGAAGCGTCTGTACATTAACCTCATCACGTTTTGCAATGCAAACTGCTCATTAAAAACACTCAAGATCATTTTTAACCTGTAGGTCATTTCCTTAATCTATCAACTTAAGAAAAAATCAGATTTGACTATTTCATTTAAAATAACTCAACAGGTTAGAAATACTGGAAACAAATCAATTTCAAAACTCTTTTGAAAGAAAAGTGGGAGCTATAAAAGAGTGCTAAAAAGAGCCTAGATTGGCCATGCACCAGCCCGCATTTCTCCCCACCTCAGGCAGCTGGCTGTTAGCATTATCTAGAGAAGCCTCCAAAGTTGGGGTCTCATCCCTGATTTGAAGCATGTCTTCTGTTGTGATGCTGCCAATGGAATCTTGAGACTGGAGAAGTAAGTCAGGATGGTCTGGCATTGTTTCATCAGTGGCAGAATCACTGTTTAACTAAAAAGAGAAACAGTAAAATGAGGAATTCATTTATGAGTCAGTGATGGTCACAGAAGCCACAAGAAACATTCTCTATCATAAAATATTTTAGGGGCTTCATTATAAAGTTTCTGAGATTCCTAAAATCATCTTTCTTTCCTTCCAGTCTATACCAGAATGGGTGTTATTAAGGTAAGCAGCTAACCTCTCGGTAGAACTAAGTACGTATTAATACGGGCTAAATTTTGCTACACAAAAACTATCAAAGTGGAAGAACTCTATGTAACTATGATAACCTTGAGCTGAAATTCATATTGGAGCTGAATTCATATTGGAGCTGAATTCAAATTCATTCATGGAGGACCAAGCTTTATGTGGAACAGTTAAGTGAATGGGCACTAGAGATAGACTGCTTGATTCAAATCTACTTACTAGCTATGTGTCCTGAGACATGTAATCTTCAGATGTGCAATAAACATACTTGCCTTGTGCTGGGAGGAGAGTTATGGTGACTGAACACGTACAATACCTTGAACAGGGCCGGGTGCATCGTAGACAGTAAGTGGTAACGTATTATTGCTGCTGTTAGCAGCAGCAGTTGGTCATTGGACACTTAAATGGGAGAGGGGCAGTTAGTGGAAAGACAAACGGGACACCAATGAGATGTAAAAAAACGAGAGATGACTGGACGCCAACCACAAACCAACAACTTGACATTGTGCCTAAAGCAGCTCAGGCCCTGCCATTCAACATCACTGTCAGCACTTTGCCAGCAGGTCGAGTGGAGCAAATGGATCTAAACTAAAGGTAGGTGGCTGAGTGCGGTGGCTCATGCCTGTGATCCCGCCACTTTGGGAGGCCGAGGCGGGAGGACCCATCTCTAAAAAAATTTTTTAAAAATTGGCTGTGCATATGTGGCGTGCACCTGTAGTCCTAGCTACTTGAGAAGCTGAGGCAGGAGGATCACTTGAGACCAGGAGTTTAAGAATGCAGTGAGCTATGGTTGCGCCACTGCACTCCAGCCTGGGTGATGGTGCGAGACCCCGTCCCTAAAGAATAAAGAAAGGAGGCATTCATGTAAGAGCTGTGTAACCGTAGCTGGTGCCTCGTCTCCACTGGTTGCTTCCTTATTACCTGTACCAGGGTAGCTCTTCCATGTGCCTTCTCCTTCTTTACAGTGCCATCTTCAAGTTCCAACCCTACCACTGGCTTTCTTGCACCCTGACTCTTCTGAAATAACAGGCTACTCTTGCAGCTTTCATTTTCCACTCACTGTTTACTTGATCTTGAAAGGGACCAAACTTGTGCTCTGTCTTTCCACACTACACTAACTAGGAAAGAAAAGCAGGCAGTGAATTAAACGGTGTTGGTGCTCACACTGATACGAAAAATATGTTATCACTGAAGGCCTCTAATAGGGCCTAAAACAACTCACTGTGATTAGGAAAGAAGCAAGATAAATTATGTTTTAGCAGCTAACAGGTGTGCAGTATCAACCTAGTAAGTTTAGTGCTGTCACGAATAACAACACGGTACTCCATTACTGCTGCAATCTTGTAGATTCATTTCAGTGTGTGCATTTCACCCATACTGAAATGAAAACTGGAAAATCAAGAAATAATCATTATGAAGTTGGAAGTTAAGAGGAAAATGAGACCAACTGTCTCTGTAAGAAAAGTGAATTGTATACCATCTGTGTGCGTGAGAGTATCTGGCTTGCTGTAAGTGCCGCTTCTTCTTCTGAGGACTCATCGGTATCCTCCTGATTGGTGAGGTTCAGGCTGGGGGTGCTACTAGAGCACTGGTACTCTTGGAGGGATGGAGTGTCCCCTTTGTCAATACTGTCTAGTGAGCGCCTGCGAACTCCCCAGTTGAAATTGTCCATACTTTCACCCTGGAAAAGCAAGACACGATTTCTAAAACCTTAAATACATACTTCTAAATGTACTAAATGTAATACACCAGAAAAACATATACCAAGATGAAAAATACTTAATGCATCATTAAAAGCAGAGATTCAATCAGCCCTTCAATTTCTTTAAACTGTTAACATACCATCAAATATTTATATTGAAAAAGATCAAAATTATTTGGTTGACAACCTGTTTTAACTAAATAATTTTCTTGACTTTCTATCTTGTATTACTGGGGACCAATTAAATCTACTATCTAAGTCATTTCTATTCTAATATACAAACATGAATGAGACCACAAAGAAGACAAGTACCTCACAGATGACAACAAACAATACACAACACCAGGCTGCAACTTACCTGCAGCTCCTGGTTAGCAAAAAGAAAAACATACAGAATTAGAAAAAAACGAAGACAAACATTTAAATATACACTACACTTTTGGGGCAAACTCTTTGTGATTTCTCAAACCCAAAGACTGATTCAAGCTCTGGATTAAGCTTTGTGTAGAAAGTCAACATGTGATTCAAACCTTTTCTTATGCAAAATATGCTATGAAAAAGTCAGAGACAGACACTTAAAACAACATTTCTATGATACACTTTGGCAACACAAACTTTAATAAAATCTTCAAGATTTATAAAGGTTTAATACTTAGTACAATGCAAAAACTGACTTCAAATACCCACATGCAGTTGACAACATACAAGGTCACAAATTATTTTAGTTGGTAGTATGGCTCTGGCTAAATTCAATGGTCATTTTTTGCTATAAAATATAATTTAAAATCAAGATCACAGCCAACAAAACATAACTGTTGCCAAGAGGAAATATGACAAATTTCAATTTCTCCCACTTAAGGATTTATATAAGTTATGTTTCTGTTATTCTAAGCTGCTCCTCCTTTTGTAAGGATATAATCCTTACAATTTTTCGTAGGTCCTGATATAACAAACCACATTGAGCTGGTTAGCAAAATATGTTTTTTTTTCTGTATGCCTTTACACAGGAATTGTCCAGATTAGAAGTTTTCAAAATTTTTTTTTTTTTAAGCAGAAGAATACTTATTTCAAATGAAATTTTAGATGGAATTCAATTGTGCAAAACTAAGAAAACCAGAGCTGCTCTGGTCGAAGGTGTACAGGAGGTTGGTCCATTGGGTCTTTGAATCTGTCCCTGCTGTTTCTGAAGATATCTTGGAAGCCCTAGGGCTCTGCATGTCAGAGTTTGAAAACCACCTTCCTAGAACGTATCATTTCAAATATTATTATGTATCAAAACACATAATGGCAATGGCCCTCAATATATATTTGGTGAGTGAACGAATACGCACTGTAGGCTTTCAAAGTGAGCAGATATTTTACTATAATTTTCATTAGTGGTTAAGTTTGTTTTGTAGCAATCAAAGTATTTCCTGTTACCATGTTTTAAACAAGACTACATCCCGGTTTTAGAAAATCTGTATCGCTGATTTGGCCTAATTATGGGGATAAATTAGCATGCTCCACCCCAGCCCTGATTACTATGACTTGAATTAAAGACAGAACTACAATAAACACCCTTAGTTCATCTGACTAAGGTTCTATTAAAAGCCGTATTTATTACCACTGACATTTTAGAGCACTGAATGAACTTGAAAGCATTTACGGTTCTCTTTAAACAAAAAAGAGGCAAACAAAAAGAAAAATAACCTTACCATTACAAAAATGTCAAGAGCCTGCCTTTAGAAATCTAAATTCTGGACTGAAAAAAGCAAAGAACTACAGAAGAGTTTAGAAGCTGCTCCTGGTCTTGGGTAGGGCAGCAGGTCTCTTTAACCTATTCCACTCTGTTACTTGGTTGTGCAAGTCTGTTCTATTTCCTACAATATATTTTTTTAAATGATGAGTGTGAAACTAATTTTAGGGTGGTAACATACACTTTTTGGAAAAAAAAAATAATAGAAAGGAAGAGAATAGAAAATATCAGTATGCATAGCATAGAGTTTGGATGCATATTCTTGAAACTTTTATTTTTAAAGATATATATACTTGGATGTGATATAAAATATATTAACTGTGGATTAATGTCAAAAAAAGTTTAAAGGCTACTGCTCTGAAAGGTGCTGAATAATACTTGTTCTTGAGTTCCTGTGAACCTATACAATTGTGTCTTTGGGAAAATGTAAATGGTGGAGTATTCCATAGGAGCCTACACAGCTCCTAAGCTGACATGAAGGCATTTGCATTACTTGGAGGCACCATGGTCACATCCTCACATCTGCAGGGGGTACTGAGGCATGTTGAGGAGGGGGATCTTTACTTCCTTAAACTGATCTTCCATGGAGAATGAACAGTGTGATATGGGAGAGTGCATTACATTTCATTCCTCCACCTCACCTATTACAGCCAAAGGAAACACCCCTACAAGAAGAGCTGATGAATGTGTATGAGTTGTATACGTATATGTACATGAGAGTTGATAAATGTGTATGAGCTGTATGAGTTGTATACGTACATGTACATGAGAGTTGATAAATGTGTATGAGCTGTATATGAGTTGTATATGTGTATGTATATGAGAGTTGAATGTGTACGAGCTGTATGAGTTGTATATGTGTATGTATATGAGAGCTGAATGTGTACAAGCTGTATATGTGTATGTATATGAGTTGATGAATGTGTACAAGCTGTATATGAGTTGTATATGTGTATGTATATGAGAGTTGATGAATATGTACAAGCTGTATATGAGTTGCATATGTATATGTATATGAGAGTTGATGAATGTGTATGAGTTGTATATGAGTTGTATATGTGTATGTATATGAGAGTTGATGAATGTGTATGAACTAGTTTTGTGGGCTAATAAATCTACTTTTTGAGTTATGAATTCCATTTAGAAAGCATCTAAATTGACATAACTACCAGTGTAATATAATCGACCAATCAATTTAGAAGAGAAACGCTTTGAGTATTAAATGAAATCAGGCATTTGAGAGAGTTACCTACATCATAAAGAAGAAAGTGATTCAGAATGTCAAAGAAGGAATCTCAGTCATTTGCCAAAGGGAAGAGTTCTAGAAAGCCAAACCCTTTGTGATAGTCAATTTAGTGGTAAGTGCAACTTTCTTTAAAGTTGTCCTTAATCAATTTTCATATAAATTTTTACCATTTGGCTGCATATTAGTTTATAAGACAAATTATGCAAAACATTTAAGTCTAAGCATACCCTGAAAATAATTTTGAAGAAATCCATTTTTTAATTTTATATTTTTAAAGATAAAGGTGAAAAATGGAATGTTTCTCTTTTATCTCAGACTTATTCTGCTATTGACTAATTGTGGTAATCAAATTTAGTTCCTAATTTAGATTTTTACCTTTTTGACCTTACACTGACCTCAATAAGATCCTCTGATCAAATCCTTAATTCTCATACAACTGTTCTATAAATATTAACAGAGAAAGCCCACATCCTTACCTCTGCATCTTCCAGTTCAACATCTAAAAAGTCAAAATCCTTAAAAACACCAAACTGTTGTTCACTGCTATTATCTTCCACAGCTACTTCTTCCTCTTGAATTATGTCTTCTGTTGTAGAAATTAGGCTAGTCTGTTGGTCACCGACTTCCAAATCCTCATTAGAAGAAAATACAACCTGATGACCGATAAAAAAAGTCCATCCATCAGCTTTGTCACTCTGCATATGAGATATCTGTACCCCAAAGCCACTGCAGACCTCATTCTTCAATGCATTCAGAGCTTAAATTTGGTCTTCATGTTTAACTAGTTGAACACCCAGTTAGCAACACTAGTTGCTACACTAGTTGGCTGCCAGATGTCACAAGAGACAAGAAATCTTTTTTTCATTCTGAGTTAATACCGTAAGTAAGGTAAATTAGAAAAGGCAAGAAAGGAGACAGATCAGTTCTTCATGGAATAACATGATCTTTAAGACCTTGACACAAGCCTTCAGGATTACTCACTGATGGGTTCTTTGGGAGGCCAGATTCTGGACCACAGAGAGAAAGCACATTCATTAGCTTTTCTCTTGTTCTTCGCTAAAGAAAAAAAAAATTAAAATGTTAGGACTACTGATAAAATAAGACAAATTCTCAAGTTTTCATATATATAACAAAACTGATTTTTCTATGAATGTTCCATTTTGATATTCTTTATGTACCTGTGATAACTGTGGCCTTTTCCAACTAACAGGAACCAAGGCGTTAGAATTAGAACCAGAAGAAGTTGAGGAAGTACTTCTAGTGACAGCAATAACTTTTGGTTTCCCATTTCTTCCAGCTGCACTGTGCTGATCACCATATTTGTTTCCAATAATTGGTGTCTACACAGAAACAAAATGTCAGTGTTTGGCTCAAATATTTCAACATAAAAGAAACTTAAAAGGGTTAACAGTGCACCTATAATATTTTTTACAAACAAAAAAACAATATGAGGAGAGAAATAACTTTGCATGAGGTAGATGTTAACAAAGATCAAAGGTAATGATATATACATTTTTAATCAAGAGGCTTTATTAGAAATAATAATTTTATATCTGAGGTTATCAGAAAGCTTATTCCTATTTTAAATATAATCTGCATTCTTTAAAAACCACCACCTCCACCTTCCCCCATCACAATTATAAAATATACCCAAAACTCGGAAAATATAAAAAAGATTTATATTTTAAATATAAAATCACCTGTTTTCTTACCACTCAGACTTAATATTTGTTAAATTTTGGCACTTTTTCAATGCATATTGTTAAGTATGCCTCAGCAATGTGGTTTAGCAAACACTGAAGATAAGTAACAAAAGAGGAACATTTCTATGTCGATTCTTACTACAAATCTGATGTGTAATACTTCCAAAATTTATTTCAGTAAAAATTCTATGATAATCAAAAACTCATTTATATTTGACTTTGTAAAGTGTTTTAAATTTGCAATTGAAAATAAAATTCAAGCTCATCTGCATGTCATACGAGTCCCTTTATACTCAACTGATCATCCTTCTTCTCCCTAGCCTCAAATACGACCACTTCCCCCTCTCTGAACTTCACACAGCAGCAAAACTGAGCTTGCTCTTGTTTTCCAAACATACCATGCTCTTTTATAGACCCCTGTTTTAGCTTATGTTGCTCCTTTGCATGGAATATCCACTAAGTAAACTTCTAATCATCTTTTAGTGACGACTCCAGACTTCTAAGGAGGCCTTCTCTTCTACCACCACCTCTGTGTAATCAAACTTGGACAGTTAACATGCTGACTGTAAACTGTTTATGTGCCTGACTTCCCTACTACACATGTATCCATTGGACCATGTGTGATTGCCTCTATACCTCTGCTGTATCTCCAGTGCCTATGCATGGCAGGTACTGAGGAATTTTTGATGAAACAAACTGAAATTAAGTATACAAAATGTTCTGAGAATTTGCATCACTGCTTCAAATAACATAATTAAGTTATACGATCAATTTCTGAATCAGAAGGAAAAGAAAAGCCAAGCTTCTCTATCATATTCCCATGCTATTATACATACATCTTGCTAGAAATTCTCAGATATTATTAACTAAAAAATTAGTAACAAATATGCTTTCTATATAAAAAAATAAAGTTTAGGATAAATTCTAATGCCAAGATTAAACTGCAATAAAACATTTATCTATATAATTCTAATCAACAAAAAAGTAAGTAGAGCTTCAATTTTTAATCTTTCTCAACCTTACAATACTTGATCAATAACTTCCTTCTTGAAAAGTTCCTCCCTTGGCTTCTGAAAGACCGTTTCAATGGCATCAAGGCACCAAGAGTGGGCTCAGGTGTCAAGGGAAAAAAAATTGGGACTCTCAGCAAGGATGAAAAATCTTTAAATGAGATTTTTATTAATATGCAGCATAGCCAGGCTCCAGGGTTCCTTCCAGACTGGTGGCCCCTGCTTCTGTCTAGTCCTAAAATATCCAGTTTCTCAGGTTTCCTTTAGTTGTTGCCTTCTGTTCTTTTTAGTTTTCCTTCCATGGTTTCAGCCATCCACTTACACAAGACTGAAACCCTTAATTTGTTACTTCCACCCAAGTTTTCCTCTAAAACTTCAGATCCCCAAATTTAATTGACCACCAGGCACCTCCTTTAGTATGTTTCTGGGTCACTTATGAGTCAACATGTCCAAGAGGGAACTCATTGCCTTCTCCTTCCTTGCTATAAGATCTGTTCCTGCAATTCCACTCTCTTGAATGGTGCAACATTCATCTACCTGTCAAGGCCATTCATCAAATCCTTGATACCTCTTCCCCACTTTCCCATTAAATCCCATCAGTTACTTCCTTGGTCTTTTTGTAAACCATCTCTCTTCCTTCTTCATTATCCCTGCAATTGTCTTGGGACAGTCCCACATTATCTTTTGCCCAAATTCTTCTAACAGATTCCTTACCAACTGTCCTCTCCTCCTCCCTGCTCTATTTTCTATGCTATGGCTAGAGTGATCCTCCTAAAACACAAACCCTAATACGCCAACTAAAAATCCTTTAAGAGCTCCTGCTGGTTTAGATAAAACGAGCTTGTTACTATGAAATGCAAGATCCCCATGAGCTTGCCCCTTCCTATGCCTTCAGCCTCATCTCTCATCACACTCTAGTTGCATTTTTTTGAACTCTGTGACCAAGGTATGCTGTAATACTTGCAAGTGTCCAGAACACCACTCTTTCTCATACTTACAAGCCTTCATTCACATATTCTCCATTGCTTTGCGTTTAACCTACCCTCCCCAAACTGCCATAGGTGCCTGTCTAGGATTACTTGTCTTTCAACATTCAGCTCAGATGTTGACTCCTTTCTGAAACCACTCCTTTAGATGGATGCTACATATTCCCCAAGCACTTTTAATTTATTCCAGCCGAGTGTTGATCACAATGTTTAGTTGTTAAGCTAAACACTGTTGGGAAGCTAAGTTGTGATGTTTCTTTTAGATGGGTAATATACAGTCTGTTTCCCTAACAGACAGTAAGCTTTCTAACAGTAGGCCTTCCCCCAAACCCCACTTTGTTGTTCATAACAGCTATCATATTGTCTAACACTGGGTATGAGCTCAATCAATGTTTGTTGAATGAAAGAATGAATAAATAAACAAATGAAAATTCCTAGTAGAATATCTTCATCAATTTCTGAGCATCTTACCTCAGATATATCGAAATGAAAATCTAAGGTCTTCCCAGGCAACTCCTTAGAAACATTATTAAAAATTTTAGTGAAGGATATTTCAGGAGAACCTGTATCTCCTCCATAGGTCTTGGGGATATCACTGGGTACGACAAGACTCGCAGAGCGTGACACCACCAGCTTTAATATGTTAAGGGCTTCCTTCCAGTAAGGACTCTGGTTTAAAAAATAATTGACACGTAAAAGTTACAAATGCACATTCAACTAAGAATAACAATTTACTGTACACCATGAAAATATTATTTCTACAAAAATGCTTGTAAAAATTACTCATTTTTAAGATCCTTAATGAAAGGTCTGAATTACAAAAGGAAAGAAAACACAAGTTATTATTTGTACTGTTAATTTATCAGATACCGTATGTGTAATAATGCTACCCAACTGAAACATCTTGCTTTTCTCCCAATAAGTGCTTTGTAATTATCATTAATTTGGACAGACTAATACAGTAACTTGGCAGTAGTATTAAACAAAAGATTTACATATACATCAACTTATAGGTGAATGAAGTTTATAGCTTTGAGACTCTAAAATTTAAGTATTTTAAGACTTTGCAGATAAAATTTTTTTAACAAATACCTTCCTTTTTAGACATAAAAATATTAAAATACTAAAATACAGTTAAGACTTTTTTTCTTGATGGCCCAGGCCCCAAATACTGACAGTAGATACCATGCTAAAGTGATGTTCTCAGGGATTACTGAGTTGTGTAGGGTGAGGTTTTTTTTCCTACATATTTTGGCTATTTAAAAAAATTTTTTCTGCTTGACTTAGTTTTGTATATTCCTACCAATAAAATCTAGGGATGATTTATGAGATAGATGTACATGTAGAGAAGAGTCAATGTCTGATAAAGAATTTATAGTATCTTTCTTTTACCACCCACTGAAAAGGATACATAGAAAAAACTACTTATTTAGGGTACCAAAAATCACATCTCAACCTTGTATTATATTATACATATTCTTTCACAGCTGATATCTGAGGAAAGAAAAATAACCATTAAGACATCAAAAAAAGGAAGTGAAAAATCTCTGGCAGAACTGGGCTATCCAATTGAGTCCGTAACATCTTGCTATGAAGACACCTAAAACACAAAATACTTGATAATAAAAAGGTCTACATGATACTGTGACATTTTAAGAACAGCACTGTAAAAAGTAGTTTAAAGGCCAGGAGCAGTGGCTCACAGCTGTAATCCCAGTACTTTGGGAGGTCAATGTGGCAGATCACTTGAGGTCAGGAGTTTGAGACCGGCCTGGCCAATGTGGTAAAACCCCATCTCCCCTAAAAATACAAAAATCAGCTAGGCATGGTGGCATGTGCCTCTAATTCCAGCTACTTGGGAGGCTGAGGCAGGATAATCCTTGAACCCAGGAGGCGGAAGTTGCAGTGAGCCAAGATCACACCTCGGCACTTCAGCCTGGGCAACAGAGTGAGACTCCATCTCAAAACAAACAAACAAACAAACAAAAAAGTTTATATTTAACATAATCATGACCAAGTAGAAATAATGATCACTTTTTTCTGACAGAAATAATTACTATCTCTGGGCATCATGAAATGCTAAACTTTAGGATGTTTTCATAAATTATATTGCTGGTTGTGTTTAAACATAAAAGATTATCAATAATTCAATTCTGTGAAATATTCAGTTGTTTAATAGAGCACAAGCCAGCCGCTGTGATGAGCCATCAGCTAAACATGATCTTGATTCACACATTTACAAGGAAATCTGGAAAAAAAATTAAGTCAACATTTTAAAATCAGGAGATTTTACAGAAAAATGTCATTTCCAGCTTCTCTTAAAATGAGAAGTCTGGCCACACTGGACCCATATTCTAACATGAAAACCACCAGGGGAAGCTAAGTTGTGTTGCTTCTTTGAGATGGGGAGTGTGCAGTTCACTTAGCCACAAATCTATGCTCCTTCTGGTTACCTGCTTGTCCACTGGCAAGTTGAGCTTGTGGTTCTGAACACAAGAAATGTACCTATGGTTCATAAGGTAGTAAATTCAATGTGGTATATGTTTCTATGTGAAATATAGCAAATATTTTATAAGTTTTTTTCTTTAAGGTTTAAGAAGAAAAGAGAAATCTGCTTTAGAAAGAGATATAATTGCTATCTGGTAAAGCCTCACTCATTGAAGGGTAAGCCACAAGATAAACAGGGCCACCAGAAAATCTTCCGTTTTTTGGATATCGGCAATCACTGATTTTCAAGGGAATGTTAGAGGTAATCTGGATTACATAACTGAATCACTGAAAACATTTTAATACAGTTTTATTGCTTTCAGATGTGAACTAGAATAAATTCCTTGCCAGCTAAGTATATCCCATTCTAAGTTTTGCTCTAGTGAATGCAAACATAACTGGAGTATAAACACAACATATTAATCTATTAAGGTTGTTAATGAGCTTGTTCTCTTTGGTGAGTTGTATCCATCCTACTGATCTGCTCAGCAATGACTTTCTTAACTGCTAGCTCAAACTGACAGCTTAACTGAATTTCAAAGGTGAAATTCAGTGAAGACCAGGCCGACTTGTCATCATTTACATTTAAATCAAGTTTAATTTTCTACTTTTTAAATATCTGGCACTTTTTATCAGACACACAAAAAAATCTCTAAAATGCAAACTCTTTAAGGAGGTTTTCTGTTTCTAAAAGTAGTGTATGCCTACTATGTAGAATCTCGTTAAAACAGAAAGGTGTGAAGAAAGAAAGAACAATGAGGCCAGGTGCAGTGGCTCATGCCTGTAATCCCAGCACTTTGGGAGGCTGAGGTGGGCAGATTACCTGAGGTCAGGAGTTCGAGACCAACCTGGCCAACATGGCGAAGCCTATCTCTACTAAAAATACAAAAATTAGCTGTGTGTGGTGGTACATGCCTGTAATCCCAGCTACTTGGGAAGCTGAGGCAGGAGACTCGCTGGAATCCAGGAGGCAAAGGCTGCAGTGAGCCAAGACTGTGCCACTGCACTCCAGCCTGCGCAACAGAGCAAGACTCCATCTCAAAACAAAAACAAGAACAACCAATGAGTCACAGTCCTAATTGCCAGAGTTTTGACTGCTGCAATGTGAATATGCATTCCTTCCAGTCATTACAGAACATTATAGAAATTGTTAACATGAAAACTAGAAATTATACTAATTCAGATTCTGGTTTTTGTCACTTATATTGAGAACATTTTGCATACTACAGATATCCTGAAAACATTATTTATGGTTGAACCACTTCCCTATTCTTCAACACTTAAGGCACTTCCAATATTTTGTGATTATAAATCATTTTGAGATGAACAATGTTATATGTAAGTTTTGTGGTCACTCACCTGTACGTATTTGCCAATAATCTTTATGATCTCCAGATTAAACTGCTTGGCTGGGGCTGCAGACAGGTCAATATGACTCAATAGACTATAAATAATCTGTAGTAATGACTGCTGCATACTGGACAATCCTTTTTCTAATAGCTAAAAATAATATTAAAAGTAATATTAAAGTATACTTTAATCAGGTTGAATAAAAACTCAATATTTACATTTAAGAGGCAGAAAAACATAGATTTAGCCTATGAGTTTAGGTGAATTAGAAATCTAGAGACTAATAAAGTGAAAGGTAGTGTCTATTACTGTTATTTTTCCTTGGTTCAGAAAGCAGAATTAGACCATAACTTTTCATCTAAATCACGGTGTTTTATTTCCTTAACTAATTTAATAGGTATTACTTTATTATAAACTGACAAACATTTTCAGTGACTAGGAATCTCTTGCTTTTGACTTTTTCTTTGTGGCTATCTACTTAGTAATTTACTTTTCTGGGCATAAAGATACTTCTTAGGCATCAAATAGATATTAACTTTTTGTGCTATTCTAGGGCTACTTTATCATCCATTTTTTGCTTCCTATTTTAGATAGGAAGCAAATATATCATAAAAATAAAAACTTTTCCAGAAGAAATACTTTTGTATGCTATAATTAATATTCTAGAAAAGATTTCTAAGCTAAAACCTAATTTTATAAAAATAAAAATTATAACCATTCTCCATGATCAGGACCACTAAAAACCCATTTCCATTTTTAATTAGGTAAAGTGTATATTATTTTGAGTTTCATGTCACATAAGGATATAAACACTGGACATGGAAAAAAAAACCACCTTTATAAAAACTTCTTTTACACTTGAAAGGAAGTACTTACATTTTTATCTTAAAAAATTGTTAACTATATTGACTCAGACAATTTGAGTATCAGTTAATATCACTGCTGCTTCTGCAGATAAATCCACTTGATAAGGTGCCACAGAGTAGTTTAAAAAATTATATATATATATTTATATATATGTAAACATTTACTATATATATTAACTACATATATAGTAATATATAGTATTTGCTCTATATATAGTATATATATAGTATTATATATACACTACATATATAGTAATATATAGTATTTACTATATATATAGAGAGAGAAAGAGAGTAAATAAGAAAGTATTTTAGGTAAATTTACCTCTGCAAGATAAGTCACAAGATTAAACGTTGTATCTGAGAAGGAGTCATGTAGGTATCTGCACACAACATTGATCCAGTTAGAACAGTCTCTGGAATATGTGTGTGTACTGTACAAACTCATCATGTGTGCCAGATTGACAAGTGTTGGGCATTTTTCTTCTGCACAAACCTAGAAAACAAATAAAATTATTTCATTCACCTAAAATAAAGACACAAGTTTAACTTGATTTTATGCTAAATGTACTTGCTTAATGAAATAATTTAGATGTATATTGGTTTTAATGCATTTTACTTCAATACGTTAGAAAAGTGAAATGAGAAAAAAGCACAAGGCATTCTTCAGAGACTAGTAAGAGATAACATAGAAAGAGGATTAATGTCTTTGTGGGTACTAAATAGTATGGCCTTCTTCAGTCTGAAGATCTGTAAACTGTCTCTGGCAGAAACCATGTATGGTTCTGTGAACTCGGGACATCATTTTGGAATTGTTTTGTCAAATCCAGGATGGATCAGTGCACAAGCACCTACATAGGCAGACATAACTAGGGAATTCTCAGGGAGGTTCCGAACTGCTGTGACTGGGAGGAAATGCTTCAGCCTCCAGCTGTGTCTGGGGTGTCTCAGTAGAGCAGTCAGTTGCAAACAGCCTCAACATGTGTGACATAGTCAAAGGACATCATTGGGGCTCTGATAAAATTTGGAGTCCAGAATCTCCAATGGATGACAATCTGCATGGTGGACCCCAAACTGCTTTTCAGGAAATCACCTAAAGCTGCTCTAAGATCTTGGGTCAATCTTTTAGGGGCTACTCCAAAATGTACTGACTCTCAAGTTTGTTTGATACAATGTTAAAGAATCTGAACCAACTAATGTTTGGGGGGAATTTTACTGACCTAATGCACTTCTTAGTCTGTTTCCTGGGTTATTGGTGAGGATGTTCCCTGGCCTCTCCCAGGGGATACCTGAGCTATGCAGAACTGGAAAAGGGCCATGCTACTCTTACATACCAATCTGTCATAAAAGGCTAGCCTCCTTGCCATTTCTGCTTTTAGTTTGCCTTTTCCTTGTTCTTCTATGTTACTGATGTTTTGTATGTGTTTTTACAACTACCTACAGCATTTGGTAAAGAAGCTGTCCTTTTAAATATATACATCTTCAACTTTCAAATGAATATCACTAATTTTGGTAATTCAGAAGATGTTTAATAGGCTTGGAGTGCCTCAAATTCATCATTTGGACATTACCATGGAACAAGCACAAAATATAAAGGTTATGCAACGCCGTGCATAGACTATTAACCCAGTAGTTACCTGGGAAGTTATTTTATAAAATCATTAAAACCAGCTGATTTCATGCAGTAGTAGTAGTCTTTTACCCATAAAACAGACACCAGAAAGAAAAAGAAAAAATGGGTTGGTATTTCTTATTTGCATTTCAAAATATAATAATTTAACATATGATTAAAATCACTTAATTTTATAACTTCACAATTTGTTAAATTCTATAAAACATAAAAAAACTTTCCTGAAGAATAAAACATTCTTAGAGAATTCTTATATTCTTAAATAATTGTTTTAAGGAATGAGTTTAAAAAACCTATTTTTTGAAAAGGGAGAAAATTCCTTGGAATATATACTGTGCAGTTTAATAATAGAACAAGTAACAGATTTAATTTTGGAATTTTTGAAATGCCAGGTTAAAATACGATCCAAAAAGAGTGTGTTTTATAACAAACTTTTGTAGCATACTATATTTTGCATATAATGAATCACTAAAGAGAAAAATATTTGTCCTAAGTGTTGCCTCATTTTGAAATGCTGTGCTCTCCAAAGGCACAAACAGTAGAACTAGGGATATTTGCATAACGAAGGAGCACATAATGGCAGAAAATTACTCTTGACAGTTATAAGTGAGAGAGTAATTAAGGAACCAATTTAATTCACATCCTGCAGGTTGCTAAAAGCATACAGAGAGGGAACCTTTGTGTGCTGTCCAACAGGAAGAAAACAGACTTAAAAACAATTTATGAATCACAGAAGACCATATCTGATTTCTTAAAAACATAAAAGAAATTTGGGAATTTCCATGGCCCTACTGTGGTCATGATATCAGCAGCTCGATATTCAAGGAGCTATAACATCCTTTAGGCTAGGAGGCCACACTCCTTAGTTATCTCAGCATTTAGCAGGCAGTAATCATTTAACGCATTCCAGTTGCTACTTTTAAATGCTTCTACTTTCCTTTTTAGGGGATTTATGCCTTTTGTTTTCTTGAAACCCCCAAGTAAACCAATATACATTTCCCCCCTTATATTTGCTTTCCAACCCCTCATATAGGGAAAAAACTTTGTTTACACAAATTTTCTAATCATGTGTCATTAAAATATTAAAATGAAAGTTTCTTTAATAAATTCTGTATTACTATTAGACTTTATTAATGCAAATACAGGCAGTTGGTTTTAGATGAGTAATGATTTCCAAAAGGCAATATTTCTAATAGTCATAATTTTCACCCTCTCGATATTTAATGTTCTATTGGATTAGTTTAATAAAAACCAAGAATAAAAGACAACTTTTGGCTTATTTCCTCCCACCACCATTTCTATTAAAGAAATGAAGATGTTTCCATTAGCTAAAATAATGGCTCTTCTAAAACACATGCTTTTAGAATAATTATATTAAGAACCTTTCCCTATCTAATTTATTTAGAAATTTAATTGGGGATGGTGTTAAGGGCATATTTTATTATTTTCATATCACTTATGAAATGTTATTTATCAAGATGTGAAAAGGTTCTTACTACTGCTAATGGGATTCATTGGGTTGCCAGTATTTTCTTTCTTTACTATGCTGGCACCTGGAGATAAATGTGCACTTAGCAAGCAGTACTGCAACCTGGGCCATGGAAAGGTGGGGGTTTTATTTGGCTTCCTGCACGCTTGCTCTTTCTCCTTGTTAATCAAATCTCAGCTTTTAAAAAAAAAAAATTGCTTACATAAAAAGCTTTTTCTGGGGATTTTATTTGCTTGTTCTCTTCTGTAGAAAACTTCCTTTTTTTTTTCTCCCAGTACTTTAGCCAAGTTCTCTTACTTATCGTGCTATTCACTCACCTCCCCAAGTTCACCAAATTTCCTATTATATGTATGCTACCTGTAAATTTATATAACTCCCTCTTAGAACTGTTCACATTTTCAGTCTGAAAAGCCTTTTTTCGGCCGGGCGCGGTGGCTCAAGCCTGTAATCCCAGCACTTTGGGAGGCCGAGACGGGCGGATCACGAGGTCAGGAGATCGAGACCATCCTGGCTAACACGGTGAAACCCCGTCTCTACTAAAAAATATAAAAAAATTAGCCGGGCGAGGTGGCGGGCGCCTGTAGTCCCAGCTACTCGGGAGGCTGAGGCAGGAGAATGGCGTGAACCCGGGAGGCGGAGCTTGCAGTGAGCTGAGATCCGGCCACAGCACTCTAGCCTGGGCGACAGAGCAAGACTCCGTCTCAAAAAAAAAAAAAAAAAAAAAAAAAAGAAAAGCCTTTTTTCCTCCAGACTCAATGACTGACCGAAAAAAAGTTATGAATTATATTTAAGCAAAAGGCAGGCTGTTTGAGAGTTCCTTATTGTTCTTGAGAGGGGACTACTAAAAATATAAAATGTCAAAATCACATTCTTTTAGCATTAAGGTTAAGAGCTATAATACTTTTAAGCAGATGTGAACAGATGATTTACAAAATAATATAAAATGTCAAAATCACATTCTTCTAACATTAAGGTTAAGAGTCATAATACTTTTAAACAAATGTTAACAGATGATTTACAAATAGCTACATTACTGTTTCTAAAACAGTATGATTTCTGAAGGTAAAAGAGCCAAATAAGGAAGAGAAAAAGAATGGAGTAGAGAGAGAAGATGAAGAGAAAGAGTGTTAAAAGGAAAAAAGGCAAACAAAAAGGGACAGAGAACTTTCCAAATCCTAAAATATATTATGCCCTCTTCTTCCTCAGAACCTCTGCATCTGTAATTTCTTCTGCCTAGAAAACTTCAAACCCTGAACCCCACTCTTTGCCTCTCATCCAGGGATCTTACTTTGGTTATTCCTATCCATTCTTCGATAGTGATCTAAGTCAGCTTAGATATCACTTCCTCTAGCAAGACTTCTGTTTTGCGTGCTCCTTGAGTATTCTGCCACCCATACTCCCCCCGCCCTGATAAAATACCAAATCAGACTCTCTAGTTACTGTCTACTTACTTGACTGCATTCCCCATGATAAAGTACACTATCTACTTTGTTTAACATGTATTTGTAGCATCTAACCCAGTGCTCAGTAAATATTTATTTGGTAATGAATAAACGAATGAAAGAGACAGACAGAGAGGCAAAAGTAGGGAAAAAGAGCAGAAAAAGACTCAGACTCAGAGGAGTGTTACTCTAATTAAATAATTTTATTTACTGTCATTTGAGCAGTTGTAACTTACACCATTACTATGCAAGTCCTTTATGTGCATAAAATAAAAATTTAAATGCAAAATTCATATGGGCAGTGACAATAAAAGGATTTTTAAGAGATTTCCCCCTCCTTTAACATAGACTATAAAATAATTTCCCTATAGTGTTATCTTTCAGCATAACATTTGCTTACCTTTGCTATTCGACTAGCTGTTTCTTTGCAAAACTGAGTTGGGCTGTCAAAATGCTGGATTAAGTGAGGCAATAAGCAAAGGATGTTAAGAGGAAAGCCTATCAAAACAAAAAAAAAGCAAACAATAACCAATTTTATTGCACATTATTTTAAAAGTTAAAGGTTTTTTTAGATGGTTCACAGAAACCATTTTCTTTTCATTTCCTGGGATACTCAATCTTCTAATTCTTCTTTGGCTTTCACCAAATAATTTAAGCTACCTAGCATATAAAAACTATGACTATTTGCAGAAAAGCAGAAATTAGTAGATTTCAAAACAAATGATTAGTTTACATTTCACTACATAAAATGCAAACTGCTGGTGCAATTATATTAACATCACCTGACAATTGGGAAGGATCCACCAATGTATGTTTGGAGACAGAAATGAGTTTACTGAGGAGGTGCACGGTCATTTCTTGTGTAGATGCTGAGGTAAAACCCTTAAGGAAGAGCTGCTGAAGTCCTGGAAAATTAGTCCATTTCAATTTGCTTTGTACATTTTCAATCTTCTCTCGACTCTCTGATTTATCCAAAGGCAAATGGATAAGCAGTTTGTTGAGAAGCCTGAGAGCCAGGAGGTATTCATATTCATAATCTGATTCTAGTAAAGATGCTGCTATCCAAAAAATGGTGGCCATCAAGTTGGTAGGCTCAGTAGTGGACTGCACATCATACATTCCTTTCTCTCTTAGAGAGGAAAGGCTTCTAGTCCTTGCTAAACTACTGCTATGGTTTATCCGTCCATCCATTATATCCAGTGTGTTACTCCGCCGCCGGTCACTTCGTCGGTCACCAATCAAACTTAATCTCAAAGAGTTACTTCTTGCATTACTGTTATATCCCAAATAACTGCTATTATTAATGGGACTTGTGCTTAGATTGAGTTGTCCAGTGCTTTTTCTGTTAGCTGCATACTTGTTTCCCATTATAGGATCATGATATGAGGTTCTTAAAAAAGAAAGAAAAATAGATGAATGCATACCCAGTCACTTCTTTTGCTAAATTAATTTTACTTCTGAAAACACTGAAAAATAGTAACTGGTACCAGAAAAATCATTTTTCAGTATACCTGACTTTGTTGAATCAAATTTCAGTTTTGCCTCCAAATTCAAACAAAATGTACAACAGTACCTTTTCTCCTGTGGCTAACAGTTTCCTTTGAGTTGAGATGAGGCTCTACTTGCTGAGAAAATTCTGCTATAGAATTCAACATTAACAACGTTCAGCTCTGAGATTTAGGCATACATTAAGTTCAAAACTGACTTCATTTGTCTTATCCTCAAACATGATGGTCCTGATGTCCCTATTTCTGTCAATGACACTCTCTTTTCAAAAGAACTAAGCTAAAAAATTTTTGATTTCTCCTCCTCCCTCACATCCAATTTTTATTAAGAAAATATTGACTGAATGCTTTTTATGTTTGCCAGCTGTACAGAAAAGGAAGGAATGTTAGACAAGTCTTTTGAAAGAGGGGATATGTAAATGGATAAATTTATAGCCTGTTAATTGCTATTATTAAAACATGCAAAAATCACTGTGAGAACCCAAAGGATGGAATAATCAGCACTATCCTGAGGGAGTTAGAAATGCTTAGCTAGGAAATGACATTTGGGACGGGACTTGAAGGACTAATCAATTCTGGGCTTGCAAGGCAGAGAAAGTGGGGAGAAAGGCTGCTGCAGGGAGAAGGAACAATATGTGAAAGGTAGGAGAGCCCTAAGGCTCCCAGGCAGCTGGGGAAGCAATAGGATGCTGAATGTGGCAGGAATGAAGTGGTGCAGCAGAAAGATCTCTAACCAGCACATTAGAAGAACAGCACTGCTAAAATCAGCACTTGAATTTTTCACACGTCCTCACTGTCTGTGGCCCATCTCCCACAGAATGGTAATCCATATAATTTGGGTGGTATTGTGCTTACTAACAATATTAGAATTTAAAAAGTTATAGCTATATGTAGTTAGCTATTCAAGTTATCTATATGTTAGATTGCCTGGTTTAAATTCTTACTGAGAAAGGGCAGAAAGAAGATCATAATGCTTCATGGTTTCAGCCAACGTATCAATTGCAGATTCCAATGTAAGAAGAAGCTCAATCACAAATCCCTGGAGGGAAAAAGGCAGATTTTAATTAATTATACTCTGGAATAAAGAAACTGCAATGGAGTTCCTAATGGGATTTTAAAACAGAACAAACTCTATATTATGTTACAAAATGATTAAACTCTTGAGCAACATGATCTTGCTGATTGATGCAAACTCATCAAATTAATGGTGTATAAATTGATTGTAATGGTGCCACAATTTACTCAAAATTGCTCAGGTCAGAAATCTAGGAACCATCCTTGTTTCTTTCACATCTAAACTGAATCTACCAGCAAGTCTTGAAAATATTACTTTTGTCTGTTTGTTTGTTATTTGAGACATAGTCTTGCTCTATTGCCCAGGCTGGAGTGCAGTGGTGCAATCTTGGCTCACTGCAACCTCTGCCTCCTGGATTCAAGTGATTCTCCTGCCTCAGCCTCCCAAGCAGCTGGGACTACAGGCGTGTACCTGCACACCTAGCTAATTTTTGTATTTTTAGTAGAGACAGGTTTCACTATGTTGGCCAGGGTGGTCTCGAACTCTTGACCTCAGGTCCACCAGTTTCAGCCTCCCAAAGTGCTGGGATGATAGGTGTGAGCCACTGTGCCTGACCGAAAATATCACTTTTAAAATACACACTAAAAATCTGACCACTTTCCTTTACCTCCATAACTTCCCTTAATCTAAGCTACCACCATTTCAGCTGGACTCTTAACCTCCTGACCTCTCTTGCCTCCACTCTTGCCCTCCCTACAGATTTCACCCCAATGTCAGAATGAGTTTTTTAAAAGACAAATCACATCCATCACCTTCCTTCCCTCAAAATATCTGAGTAGTTTCCCATCAATTCAGAGTGAAGTCCTGCCTCTCACCAGGGCTTACTAGGCCTTACATGATTTGAGCCTACCTACCTCACCAATTTCCTGCTACATATCCTGCAATGTATTCTAGGCGACACTGATTTTCTTGACCTTCCTCAGAAAAGCCCTACTGCTTCTGCCTCAGGGTCTTTGCACTTGTTAGTCCTATCTTCTTATGCCTTAAATGTTCTTTCCCAGATCATAACAGAAACTACTTCATTTCAGTATCTCTTCAAAAATCACCTTCTCAGATGGACTATCATATGTAAAACAATTCCTTCTCCTTTAATCTTATCATCTTACTATTTTCACAACATTATCAGTAGGATAAATTATGTTATGTATAATTGGAAGACTAAAGGTTTGTTTCCTTCAATAGAATGAGTTCTAGAATGTCACGAACTTTGTCTCATTCATCACTGTATCCCTGATGTTTGTAACAGTGTTAATAAAATCATCTGTCTGTACAAACTGAAGTTCTCTAGTTCAATAGTTCACTTACCTTAAAAAATAAAATTCAACGTTCCACTTTACATTTAAATTTAACTTCCTATCTTTTTTACCTTATGATCATCCCAGGTTAATATCTGGAGAGGGGGGCTGTGTGAGTGGGCGAGTGTAAAGCTTTTTCTGATAGGCACTAGAACAGTTGATTTAATTAGTAGGTTATCAGATATAAATTATAAAATTAGCTTTGGCTCTTAATTCTTTGCCTGCTCAACATCTGACTATAATTCTAGATGCCCATTATCTTGCTCTAGCTATAGCAATCTATATTGACAATAAATCCTTGACAACTAGTAGCTGCTCAATAACTGCTGAAAGAATATAAGGAAATACCTGTGCATCTTCTCCTGGATCCCCTACAGTTTCTACAAGTCTGGAGAGAACATCAGAAAGTGTAGTTGCAGTCAGAGGCTGCTTTAGGGCCCTGAAAATCTGAAAGGATCTCCCAGCATAGTGTCGAGAAGAACAGGAAAGTGCTGTTTGCAGAGCAACTTCACTAAGATGATGTTCCAAATGAATTGCTTCTGTGAATGCGAAGGAAACAAGTATGTTGTTCTTGTTCTTTAGAATACTATCGGGGTTATAATCAGAAGTGAATCATTTTAAAGCTAGTAGCTAGCACACTACCTAGCAAACCAGACTGGCACTCACATTTTATAAGTCAATGCTTTTTCTTTGATTAAACTCCATTTGCATTTCAGATGACCCTTTAATCTTTACAGAAGCAATGCTTGAGACCAGGGTTTCTCAACCTTGGCACTACTAACCTTATAAGCCAGAAAATTCTTTGTTGGAAGGGCTGCCCTGAGCAGGGTATGATGTTTAGCAGTGTCTCTGGCCTCAACCCACCATATACCAGTAGTAACCCCTTGCTCCTAACCCATAATTGTGACATTGTCTCTAGACATTGCCAAATGTCCCCTAGTTGAGAACCACTGCTCTAGATATATACAATTTGACTATGATTTTCAGAATGTGTTAATTTTACATTACTGAAGACTGTACCAGCACAAAATTTTTTTAAGTTTCCCATTTCTATATATGTCCGTTTAATTTTTTTCGTAATACGCAATTGTATTGTAATTTTATGATGCCATCAAACACAAAACTAAGGAGCCCAGCATTTCATAGACAGCATTCTCATTTTTAAGTAACTTAATTTTTCTTCAGTGAAAACAGATCTGTTATCATTAAAAAATTAAAAAAGAAAACGTCTAAAACTTTTAGACGTATCACAATATCAACTATTAACTTTTTGTGAAGCATTATCAGAAACTGGCATCACATTAAAATGTCACTAACATTAAATATTATTTAAAATATTTCTTAAAAGATACCTGAGCTTGACTGCTTAAAAACAGAAACCACATGTTTCAAAAATGTAGTTAACTGTTCAGCACTCTTTATGCTAGGATTCTTGGCAGAAACATCCTCATGGTTCCAAAGGGGCCCTCTTTTTCTGAAAACAGAGAACAGATGTAATTTCCTTGGATTTTCACTTGTGATTAACAGTTGTACTCACACTTCCTAAATTACGCCTTCACAATTAGAAAGGATGGTAGTTGAATAAATAGGTCACAGTCTACTACTACTGCTTAGGCACATGAATATGTAATGATCTACAGCAAGGAGAGAAAGATCTCATTTCAGTGTCTACCATTACACCAGTCAAATTCTCTCAGAGGTAGTAGAAAAAGATGTCAACTTTTGCCAAGTGAGAAGCATATTGGTTACTGCTTATGTGTTCCAGGTCATAATATAATCTGTATTTACACTGTAATGCAAATAAAATAATTTGCTGGTGAAATGCAATGAGAATAATTTACTAGCTAAAACTACAGGGAAAGTTTAGGACAGAATAAGGTCCCCTTGATTCTTTCTTTAAAATGACTTTGTGTTCTTGGCCACCACCTCGGTTAAGCTCTTTATTAACATAGGCCCAAAGTGCCCTGAGAACCTGCTACGTACTGCTTCTGGTTCCTTCCACCTCTAATGCATCCTCCACACTGTTATGGGGCTGATTTTCTCCACATATTTATAAAATGCTGCCTCCCACTGTCCCCCCAGCTTAATGAGTTTCTATATAATCTACAACCTTATGGCCTGGGCTTCATGGCCCTTCAGTATGAACTCTCCCAAGCTTTCCAGAATTGTCTAGAACAACTCTTTTCTCTGCATTACAGTCAGAGTGGATTCCTCACCATTTCCAAACACACGGTTTTCTTGTGCTCCTGTGATTTTGTTCTTGCAATGGAATACCATGCCCTTTCTCCCACCTATATTCCTTCTCTACTTATTGCGCCTTGCAAAGAGTAGACCATAAATAAATATTTGATGATTGAATGATAATGTAGCTAATAAAAGTTAAATATATATTCAGATAATACTGCATTCTTTTTGGGCATAAAATAGCCAGATACGATTAAAGTCCTTCCGAGGTAATAACTGCACTGGCACAAAAGAAGAGTCTTTGATTGCATCCTAATTTTCAAAATACTGTGCAATACAAACCTGTGTATTTCACATCAATGGCATTTCAGAAAACAAAAATATGGCTCATAATACCTGACCAATGAAAGAATGACTTAACACATACACTGCTGGGATGCTAAGAGCTGCCAATGTTACCTTGAGGTAATGAATTCCATGAGGGTTTTGACTTTTCCATCCTGCTCCACTGAGATGTCAACCTCATTGAGGATAGTGGTGTGCAGATGTGAAATGGCAGCACTGTTATTTCCTAAGCTGATACTAGAAGAGGTAGAACTTGAGCTAAGCCCTGAGTCAGTCATAGGGGAGGGCTGGTAATCAGGTATAAAATCGTTAATGCCTGCTGAAAGAGAAAGATCGTCATGAATACCTAAAACATGAAAGAATCTCACAAAATACCTATAGAATTAAACTGTCATTCCTTATAGACTCTATGGGACACACGAGGAAATCTGTCAGTGCAAGGTGATATGAATCTGTGCTCCTGCTGATCCTCATAAACATCAAATTACAGCAAGTAAGTTTTGGGGCAAACATCGTTTCACAGCTTGAAAACTTAGCAATTTGGATGTACTGTGCAGTCCTCTGCCGCCATCTGCTGAAGAAACTTGCAAGTGGCAGTTTCCTAATATTTTGGCATATTTTGTCAACATTGCTTGTCAGTCACATTTCTACAACATGAACTGATTTTTAACTTTTTATGGAAAATTTTCTATAATTTTTGATCCATTTTCATTGCAGAAAGAATCATCTATCTGAAATACACATAGTGCATCAATTATTTTTAAAAAAACTGTTAAAAGGTTATTACTAATGCCCATATTTACAAATTGGTAAGAGAAGCCTTAAAAACAAACAAGCTATGGAATTTTGAAGAATGGTGCCTTAATATAAAAAGGCAGTAAACTTCATTCCATTTTTCTTTCAATCATAGTTTTAAAAGGCTAATAAGTTTCCTAATAACTGTTTCCTAACTATAGGATTTTAAACAAGTAACAGAGTTTTAACTAGCTTTAAAATTCATGACCCTGTATCTGATACTGTATGATTAGAACAAAAAAAGGTAGTTTTATTTCAATTTCAAAAAAAGTTTCCAGATCACCTGTCACTAGCCTGATGGTACTGATGAATGAAAGAAATAAGTTAGAGTTATAGGATACAGGAAAATATACCTTAAAAGTAAAAAAGAAAAATTAGCATTGACAATGAAATAAACCAAATTAAGTCTCATTAATTTGGACTTCACTACTTCAAAATGTATGTTTTTAATGCAGTAAATATAATCACGTGAATAACAAAATTTAAAATGCCTTACTTTATCAGTTTTCAGATCCTGCAAATAAGAGGAATCTAATACAAGCTCAACATCTTTTTTTGTAATTCGTCCTCAATATTAAGCACTGTTTCATTATGTCTTCAACTTCATATTCATAACTTAACTCTTGTGTGATAAAGATCCTTCAAGGTAATGCAGATTCAATTATTTCAGATTTGCTCCCTTCTTTTATTAGTAAATAATTTAAATGGTACTTAAAATAATACAACTACATTTTAAAAATGAGTAAATTTCAACTTTTATTCAGTTGACTTTCTCTAATGCAGGATTCCAAATTAATAAAGTATAATTCTACTTGCAAATTGTACTTTTAAAGCAAATACCTGTGAAATTACAATCTAAGTGTGCAACTTGTTTGACTGTAAGCACCCTGGGCTCATTAAACTCCTTGTTCCTGAGAAGGACAGAAGCAACAGTTCGGATGTTACTTTTGGGTCCCATTACTATTAATAAGTGCAGAAGAAGGCGTTTACAATGTTCATACACCTCAGGGTGGCAGTGGTCAAACCCTAAAAAGGACGGTAGAAAAACATTATCAATAAAGAGAAATAATGAGTATTCTTACTATCAAACTCACATTTTGAAGAAAAGGAGGGATTATATGAAAGATTTCAAGGAAGGTGACATATTATGTGGTTTTTTATTGTGCTAGAGTTCTTATATGCTTTTACAATAGCCTATTGTCTTACAGTACTAGGGAGACTCAAGATAAGTTAAATGTGTTTCATGTCTAAAATTTAGTGATCTCCTAAAAATTATTACTGTTACATAACACAAAAAATTCATGGAAATGAATTTTTTTAAAAGGCAGGCTTTTTTGTGTACTTAGCACGTAACAGAAAGTACATGATTAACTGAAGGAAGGATGTAACACACCAACAGTAAGTGTGCACATCAGGAAAATTTATAAGGAGATGGCTATTTGGACTTGCTTCAGGAAGCCAATCCTATAAGCATCAAATGTATTATAGATATGATAGATTCCTCATGTTTGCTACAGAAGGCATGATGGAGTTTCAGCTGTAATAATCAGGCTATCCAACAATCCAATTCTTTTGGGAAATACTTAGAACCTATTTCAACTTTTCATTCACTCTGAAAGTTTCCAATCCCCAGAGGTAAGTTAATTTGACTCTTGCCACAGCCACAGAATTTTTCCTCAGTACAGTATATATGTGTTTGTGTGTGGGCAGGTGAGGCCATAAGATAGGAATAGGAATGGGGGGAATAGACATGTTTGTTTGTGGTTAGAAGAGGTGCCACAAATAACTCCCCAAGAGACCAGAGGAATCATAATGAAAAGTGTCATGGAAATAACATAAAAATAACAGGAAACAGAAACATGTAAAAACTGTCATAAAACCATACTGCTTTTAAATTATCATAAAAATATAAAATGAGAGAATTAGAACCAAATATTTATTACCTATAAAAATTGCATGAAGAAGAAGATGCAGGTAGCTTCCCCATTCCACCTTTACACTATGATCAATGATCAGATCAGTCAAAAGGATCACTGCTATGTTACACCTACGACAAGTAAGAGTTTCATTAACGTTTTACTAGATCCTGGTAAACCTAGAGAGAATTTGGTACAAAATTACTTGAAGATTTTAATATCACATTTCATGGAAAAATACAACTTATCCAGGAAAAAGGAGGAAAAACAAATACAGCTGAAGAAAACGTTAACCATTAAGTTAAAGAGATGGAACAGAACATAAGGGCTAAGGGCTCCTTGAACTCAGGAGCCACATTTTCTTCATCTTTCAACCTTGAGACTTAGCACACTGCTTGCCACAGTAGGTGTTCAATATATGTTTGGTGCATTAATACATTTTGAAAGAATGCAGTAATTGCTCTATTGTGATTTTGCTAAGTAGAATTCAACTCAATGCAAAATAATAGTGCCTACCATAGGAAAGCCATATTTTTTAGATGTAGTAACTGGGTCCCAGAAAGGTCAAGTAACTATGCCAGACACCCAGAAAAGCAGCAGCAGAATTAGATTTAATAATATTAATTTTATAAAGTTAGAACTCTGAGTTTTTCAGATTTCTTAGAACACACTGATCTATGTTGCAGTATCTCCATAAAGAAGATTGCTTTTATTCTGTGTTGTCAGATAGCACAAAGAAAGCCGACAGTGTTCAGCAGCAACTTGGTGCATATGTAAAAGGAATGACGCTGTAGTCCACCTGTGAAGAGGTAATCCAGGTGATGACGTTTCAGGCACGTAATCCACCAGTGGTGACCAGCAGCCTCCAGCTGGTGGGAAGGGCAGTGGCTCTCCTTGGTTATGCTCCATCACTTTCAGTCGCCAATTAGAATAAAGTGGCATTGAATCACCTATCAAGATAAAATGATCTCATTTTCTACACCATCTAATTTCTGCCAATATAAGCAAACTCTAGTAAGATCCCGACTATTTATATAGTATTAGAAAGTGATAAAAAAAATTTCCCCCTATTTCAACATATGTTTGCTAGGAAAATCTAGGCACAAATATTATCAAATTAAGCAAACCAGGGAGAGGGAGAGAGAGAAAGATCAATTTAGGTTCCACCCTGTACATCAAAGCAAAACTATATTAGCACTTCATCGTGATTCCATCAGTGATGTTCAAGCCAGGAGATCACATTATTGGAGAAGCTGCCTTGTAACAAAGGGACTTCTGGTAAGTTAATTCAGTTCTAAATATCCTGAGATAGGGCCAACACAGCTCCATCTTGAAAGGAACTCTGCTCTACCACAGTGGGGCTGCGGGGTGCAATAAAAAATGTCAGGAAATGTGAATTCTGTGTGACGTGGGTAAGTCACTTAACCTCTCTGGACCTCAGTTCCATCATGTGCAAAATGAGGAGATTGGACCAGATCATCTTCAGTGTCCCTTCCCAGTCTGAAAGCCTGTGCTTCTATGACACCCTACCTTAACGTTATAGCGAAACTTGGGTAGATTATTCACTTTGCAATTGCCAAGGGACAATCTTTTTAGGAAAATGTGAATCCATGCAGAAGGAGCAATCCTGCTAAAAAAAATCAGCCTGTTTCCAGTATTTGTTCTATGATGCTTCCTGAGAACCAGTTCTTACGTTCCTTCTGATTTATCTATAGGAAACCTGTGCTTTAAAAAAATTTCACCCAATTACGTTGCTTCTTAAAATCAAGATGTTTCAGATTATGTTGGAACACCACTAGTGGCAGTTAAATACGCTTTTTAAAAACAATTTACTGAAAAAATATATATTTATTAACATTAATGTAATTAACAATACACCTCACCCTTATAGTTATATTAAAAACGTTTGGAATTTATTACTTTTTTCTTCTTCATAAGATCCTCCAGAGCTGCTACTGTATCGGGATTCTAGTCTGTGATGTTGCCGATTCAAATGACTGTTTAGTCCACTGTAAATGTCCAGGTGCACATAGCTATGGGAATGATCACTGAAGTTAGTCACAGTTGACGGTGCAATGGTATTTATACTTTATGTTTCACTTTCTATATTTAAAAAAGGAGGCCAGATGCCATGGTTCAAGCCTGTAATCCCAGCACTTTGGGAGGCCAAGGCAGGCAGATCATGAGGTCAGGAGATTGAGACGATCCTGGCTAACACGGTGAAAGCCCATCTCTACTAACATACAAAAAATTAGCCGAGTGTTGTGACGTGCGCCTGTAGTCCCAGCTACTCGGGAGGCTGAGGCAGGAGAATTGCTTGAACCTGGGAGGCAGAGGTTGAGCTGAGATTGCACCACTGCACTCCAGTCTGGCAACAGAGTGAGACTTCGTCTCAAAAAAAAAAAAAAAAAAAAGGACACAGTACACAAAATATTAACAAAAGTTTACTATGATATGTATTAATTTCCACCTTATAATCCAAAAGCTTAAACTTTTAATCAGCTATTTCTACCTAAAATAATATTCTGGCATATAAAACAGGTGGAGTAAATACCATTCATATAGGTCTAAAACTTTAAGCAATACAAAAAGTGACTTACCATATACCACCTATTTATATATTAGAGCATATAAAAAAATCTAGCAGGATAGCATCTTTAATGTTGAAACTCTCAATGTGGAAAGTTTCCAGCATCAAATTATATTTTTTTCACTTGAATTTTAATGCAACAACATCCACATTTCAATGCAGAAAATATCATTTATTCTGATGACAACCAGTATCTGTCAAACTGAACAGCTAATGAAGAACAAAGAAGTACTTACCTCTCTTCAATATTCTCTTTAATGGGCTTATTATCAGGATTGCCATCTGTGGGAGCTACCATTGTATTGCTACTGGAAGTAGTTCCTGTAATCAAAGACAAAGCAGTACTCGTGAATCTACAAACCTGGAATAACCCAATAAGAACAAAAGATCTCAAATTATAGATATCAAAACTTAACTAAAATGAGAGCAAAGTCATTTTAAAAAAGGAATGTACTCATAATTACCAAAAGGGAAAGGAGACAAGACGAACAAATTTTTGGATGCTAGAATACAAATGGACAATAAGGAATTAAGTGTTAAGAAGGCTGAATCCAAAGGTGGTGGTGGGGGAAAATCAAGAAGCTGCCATATTTATACTGCTGAACTTCCAAAAGGCTCAGGGACGAGTAGCATCAAGAACCTCCGGAAACAGGGGTAGAAGGTGGTGCTAAAAAATAGGAAACGTGGCTGAAAGTCGATCTATTTTAGAAGTAACTGGTTCCCCGGGGGCGGAGCAAGATGGCCGAATAGGAACAGCTCTAGTCTCCAACTCCCAGCGCGAGCGACACAGAAGACCGGTGATTTCTGCATTTTCAACTGAGGTACTGGGGTCATCTCACTAGGGAGTGCCAGACAATCGGTGCTGGTCAGCTGCTGCAGCCTGACCAGCGAGAGCTGAAGCAGGGCGAGGCATCGCCTCACCTGGAAGCGCAAGGGGGAAGGAAATCCGTTTTCCTAGCCAGGGGAACTGAGACACACAACACCTGGAAAATCAGGTAACTCCCACCCCAATACTGCGCTTTAAGGAAACAGGCACACCAGGAGAATATATCCCACACCTGGCCGGGAGGGGCCCACGCCCACGGAGCCTCCCTCACTGCTAACACAGCAGTCTGCCGCGATCTATCCACAAGGCAGCAGCGAGGCTGGGGGAGGGGCGCCCGCCATTGCTGAGGCTTAAGGAGGTAAACAAAGCCGCTGGGAAGCTCGAACTGGGTGGAGCTCACAGCAGCTCAAGGAAGCCTGCCTGTCTCTGTAGACTCCATCTCTGGGGACAGCGCACAGCTGAAGTCCAATAGGGGAAGCAGCGGGGGCCGGTGCATACGCGAACGACTCTGTCTGACAGCTTTGGGGAGAGCCGTGGATCTCCCAACCGGGAGGTTGAGATCTGAGAACGGACAGACTGCCTGCTCAGGTGGGTCCCTGACCCCTGAGTAGCCTAGCTGGGAGACATCCCCCACTAGGGGCAGTCTGACACCCCACCTCACAGGGTGGAGTCACCCCTGAGAGGAAACTTCCAAAGGAAGAATCAGACAGGTACACTCGCTGTTCAGCAATATTCTATCTTCAGCAACCTCTGCTGCTGATACCCAGGCAAACAGGGTCTGGAGTGGACCTCAAGCAATCTCCAACAGACCAACAGACAGTCCTTCTGACTGTCAGATGGAAAACTATCAAACAGGAAGGACACTTATACCAAAACCCCATCAGTACGTCACCATCATCAAAGACCAGAGACAGATAAAACCACAAAGATGGGGAAGAAGCAGGGCAGAAAAGCTGGAAATTCAAAAAATAAGAGCGCATCTCCCCCTGCAAAGGAGCGCAGCCCATCGCCAGCAACGGATCAAAGCTGGGCAGAGAATGACTTTGACAACATGAGAGAAGAAGGCTTCAGTCCATCAAACCTCTCAGAGCTAAAGGAGGAATTACGTACCCAGCGCAAAGAAACTAAAAAACTTGAAAAAAAGTGGAAGAATTGACAGCTAGACTAATAAATGCAGAGAAGATCATAAACGAAATGACAGAGATGAAAACCATGACACGAGAAATACGTGACAAATGCACAAGCTTCAGTAACAGACTCGATCAACTGGAAGAAAGAGTATCAGCGATTGAGGATCAAATGAATGAAATGAAGTGAGAAGAGAAACCAAAAGAAAAAAGAAGAAAAAGAAATGAACAAAGCCTGCAAGAAGTATGGGATAATGTAAAAAGAAATCTACGTCTGATTGGGGTGCCTGAAAGTGAGGGGGAAAATGGAATCAAGTTGGAAAACACTCTTCAGGATATCATCCAGGAGAACTTCCCCAACCTAGTAGGGCAGGCCAACATTCAAATTCAGGAAATACAGAGAACGCCACAAATATACTCCTCCAGAAGAGCAACTCCAAGACACATAATTGCCAGATTCACCAAAGTTGAAATGAAGGAAAAAATCTTAAGGGCAGCCAGAGAGAAAGGTCGGGTTACCCACAAAGGGAAGCCTATCAGACTAACAGCAGATCTCTCGGCAGAAACTCTACAAGCCAGAAGAGAGTGGGGGCCAATATTCAACGTTCTTAAAGAAAAGAATTTTAAACCCAGAATTTCATATCCAGCCAAACTAAGTTCATCAGTGAAGGAGAAATAAAATCCTTTACAGATAAGCAAATGCTTAGAGATTTTGTCACCACCAGGCCTGCCTTAGAGGACCCTGAAGGAAGCCCTAAACATGGAAAGGAACAACCGGTACCAGCCATTGCAAAAACATGCCAAAATGTAAAGACCATCGAGGCTAGGAAGAAACTGCATCAACTAATGAGCAAAATAACCAGTTAATATCATAATGACAGGATCAAGTTCACACATAACAATATTAACCTTAAATGTAAATGGACTAAATGCTCCAATTAAAAGACACAGACTGGCAAACTGGATAAAGAGTCAAGACCCATCAGTCTGCTGTATTCAGGAGACCCATCTCACATGCAGAGACATACATAGGCTCAAAATAAAGGGATGGAGGAAGATCTACCAAGCAAATGGAGAACAAAAAATAGCAGGGGTTGCAATCCTAGTCTCTGATAAAACAGACTTTAAACCATCAAAGATCAAAAGAGACAAAGAAGGCCATTACATAATGGTAAAGGGATCAATTCAACAGGAAGAGCTAACTCTCCTAAATATATATGCACCCAATACAGGAGCACCCAGATTCATAAAGGAGTCCTTAGAGACCTACAAAGAGACTTACACTCCCATACAATAATAATGGGAGACTTCAACACTCCACTGTCAACATTAGACAGATCAACGAGACAGAAAGTTAACAAGGATATCCAGGAATTGAACTCATCTCTGCACCAAGCGGACCTAATAGACATCTATAGAACTCTCCACCCCAAATCAACAGAATATACATTCTTCTCCGCACCACATTGCACTTATTCCAAAATTGACCACATAATTGGAAGTAAAGCACTCCTCAGCAAATGTAAAAGAACACAAATTATAAAAAACTGTCTCTCAGACCACAGTGCAATCAAACGAGAACTCAGGACTAAGAAACTCAATCAAAACCGCTCAACTACATGGAAACTGAACAACCTGCTCCTGAATGACTACTGGGTACATAACGAAATGAAAGCAGAAATAAAGATGTTCTTTGAAACCAATGAGAACAAAGATACAACATACCAGAATCTCTGGGACACATTTAAAGCAGTATGTAGAGGGAAATTTATAGCACTAAATGCCCACAAGAGAAAGCAGGAAAGATCTAAAATTGACACTCTAACATCACAATTAAAAGAACTAGAGAGGCAAGAGCAAACACATTCAAAAGCTAGCAGAAGGCAAGAAATAACTAAGATCAGAGCAGAACTGAAGGAGATAGAGACACAAAAAACCCTCCAAAAAATCAATGAATCCAGGAGTTGGTTTTTTGAAAAGATCAACAAAACTGACAGACCGCTAGCAAGACTAATAAAGAAGAAAAGAGAGAGGAATCAAATAGACGCAATAAAAAATGATAAAGGGGATATCACCACTGACCCCACAGAAATACAAACAACCATCAGAGAATACTATAAATGCCTCTACGCAAATCAACTAGAAAATCTAGAAGAAATGGATAATTTCCTGGACACTTACACTCTCCCAAGACTAAACCAGGAAGAAGTTGAATCCCTGAATAGACCAATAGCAGGCTCTGAAATGGAGGCAACAATTAATAGCCTACCCACCAAAAAAAGTCCAGGACCAGATGGATTCACAGCTGAATTCTACCAGAGGTACAAGGAGGAGCTGGTACCATTCCTTCTGAAACGATTCCAATCAATAGAAAAAGAGGGAATCCTCCCTAACTCTTTTTATGAGGCCAACATCATCCTGATACCAAAGCCTGGCAGAGACACAACAAAAAACGAGAATTTTAGACCAATATCCCTGATGAACATCAATGCAAAAATCCTCAATAAAATACTGGCAAACCGGATTCAGCAGCACATCAAGAAGCTTATCCACCATGATCAAGTGGGCTTCATCCCTGGGATGCAAGGCTGGTTCAACATTCGCAAATCAATAAACGTCATCCAGCATATAAACAGAACCAAAGACAAGAACCACATGATTATCTCAATAGATGCAGAAAAGGCTTTTGACAAAATTCAACAGCCCTTTATGCTAAAAACGCTCAATAAATTCGGTATTGATGGAACGTACCTCAAAATAATAAGAGCTATTTATGACAAACCCACAGCTAATATCATACTGAATGGGCAAAAACTGCAAAAATTCCCTTTGAAAACTGGCACAAGACAGGGATGCCCTCTCTCACCACTCCTATTCAACATAGTGTTGGAAGTTCCGGCTAGGGCAATCAGGCAAGAGAAAGAAATCAAGGGTATCCAGTTAGGAAAAGAAGAAGTCTAATTGTCCCTGTTTGCAGATGACATGATTGTATATTTAGAAAACCCCATCGTCTCAGCCCAAAATCTCCTTAAGCTGATAAGCAACTTCAGCAAAGTCTCAGGATACAAAATTAATGTGCAAAAATCACAAGCATTCTTATACACCAGTAACAGACAAGCAGAGAGCCAAATCAGGAATGAACTTCCATTCACAATTGCTTCAAAGAGAATAAAATACCGAGGAATCCAGCTTACAAGGGATGTAAAGGACCTCTTCAAGGAGAACTACAAACCACTGCTCAGTGAAATCAAAGAGGACACAAACAAATGGAAGAACATACCATGCTCATGGATAGGAAGAATCAATATCGTGAAAATGGCCATACTGCCCAAGGTGATTTATAGATTCAATGCCATCCCCATCAAGCTACCAATGACTTTGTTCACAGAATTGGAAAAAATGGCTTTAAAGTTCATATGGAACCAAAAAAGAGCCCGCATTGCCAAGACAATCCTAAGTCAAAAGGACAAAGCTGGAGGCGTCACGCTACCTGACTTCAAACTATACTACAAGGTTACAGTAACCAAAACAGCACGGTACTGGTACCACAACAGAGATATAGACCAATGGAACAGAACAGAGTCCTCAGAAATAATACCACACATCTACAGCCATCTGATCTTTGACAAACCTGACAAAAACAAGAAATGGGGAAAGGATTCCCTATTTAATAAATGGTGCTGGGAAAATTGGCTAGCCATAAGTAGAAAGCTGAAACTGGATCCTTTCCTTACTCCTTATACGAAGATTAGTTCAAGATGGATTAGAGACTTAAATGTTAGACCTAATACCATAAAAACCCTAGAAGAAAATCTAGGTAGTACCATTCAGGACATAGGCATGGGCAAGGACTTCATGTCTAAAACACCAAAAGCAACAGCAGCAAAAGCCAAAATCGACAAATGGGATCTAATTAAACTAAAGAGCTTCTGCACAGCAAAAGAAACTACCATCAGAGTGAACAGGCAACCTACAGAATGGGAGAAAATTTTTGCAATCTACTCATCTGACAAAGGGCTAATATCCAGAATCTACAAAGAACTCAAACAAATATACAAGAAAAAAACAAACAACCCCATCAAAAAGTGGGCAAAGGATATGAACAGACATTTCTCAAAAGAAGACATTCATACAGCCGACACATGAAAAAATGCTCATCATCACTCGCCATCAGAGAAATGCAAATCAAAACCACAATGAGATACCATCTCACACCAGTTAGAATGGCAATCATTAAGAAGTCAGGAAACAACAGGTGTTGGAGAGGATGTGGAGAAATAGGAACACTTTTACACTGTTGGTGGGATTATAAACTAGTTCAACCATTATGGAAAACAGTATGGCAATTCCTCAAGGATCTAGAACTAGATGTACCATATGACCCAGCCATCCGACTACTGGGTATATACCCAAAGGATTATAAATTACTCTACTACAAAGACACATGCACACGTATGTTTATTGCGGCACTATTCACAATAGCAAAGACTTGGAATCAACCCAAATGTCCATCTGTGACAGACTGGATTAAGAAAATGTGGCACATATACACCATGGAATACTATGCAGCCATCAAAAAGGATGAGTTTGCATCCTTTGTAGTGACATGGATGCAGCTGAAAACCATCATTCTTAGCAAACTATCACAAGAACAGAAAACCAAACACCGCATGTTCTCACTCATAGGTGGGAACTGAACAATGAGATCACTTGGACTCGGGAAGGGGAACATCACACACTGGGGCCTATCATGGGGAGCAGGGAGGAGGGAGGGATTGCATTGGTGAGTTATACATGATATAAATGATGACTTGATGGGTGCTAACGAGTTGATGGGTGCAGCACACCAACATGGCATAAGTATACATATGTAACAAACCTGCACGTTATGCACATGTACCCTAGAACTTAAAGTATAATAAAAAATAAAAAAAATAAAAAAAAAAAAAGAAGTAACGGGTTCCCCAATCTACTTTCTTGCGTCTTGCAGCTGGGTGGCTGTCTTTCCCTACTTCTAGAAGTCTTTTCTGATGAAAATCAGAAGATTCCTGAACTAGGGCATGCCACATACTCCTGAAAGAGGAGGCACCTTACAAAGAACAGGGGCATTAAATGAAATGAAAATGTACAGGCTAAAATTTGAGACTGCACCCCCAGCTACATCCTTCTCACCCCACTGGGCTTCCAGAAAGTTTGAAGACTGTGTATATGTGTGTGTATAAATATATACAATCCAAAGGGGTGTGTGTATATATGTTCACAGACACACCCTCTGTTGGCAAATGACTAGAAAGAGTTTTCTCTGGGGAATCTGATAAATCTAGGAGAAAATACCTACAGACGTTGGCTTCACTGAAATCACGGTACAACAAAGGACATAGTCAACAAGTTCCATATATCCTTATAGAACTTATTTTTTTTTTTTTTAATATTCTACTCTTTATGAAAAGACAGATCTAGAATTGGTAGGCTTTTGAGAAAAGTTTTATCAAGACAAAACAGCAATGTAGAGAAAATGAAGACTTCTGCTGGGAGAAGAAAACTTTGTAACTGTATTAGATACGAAACAACACGCCAACCATGAAACAAGAATAGGATGCTACTTTAAAAAATTATAATTAAATGAAACTTTGGAATTAAAAACATTCTAGCAGATATGAAAAATTCAATAGAAGCATTATTAGACATCTCCTAGAAAACAAAACAAAAGGACTATGTGATGAAAATGGATGGTAAAAAATAAATTATATAGAGATAATTTAAAATATTTCTAGTTTTACAATGTTATTAGCATGCTGAAAACATTTAAACCGAGTAACAAAGAGTTTAACAGAAATATCATCTACAATAGCCTTTTTACTATTTTGAATTTCATTGGAGGTTCTTCTATTAGGAACATAGTTTCTTCAAACTCAAAATATTATAATAATTTTAATATATGCACATACATATAAGTATATATATATACACACACATACTCAGTTGATTGGATATGATGTATAATATATACCCAAATAATTATAATGTGAAATTACACAAATAATTTCAACACATAAGCATTTTCTAAATTTAACATGGTAATTATACCTATTAAAAAATGCATGTGTTGGCTGGGCGCAGTGGCTCACGCCTGTAACCCCAGCACTTTGGGAGGCCAAAGGGGGTGGATCATGAGGTCAAGAGATTGAGATCATCCTGGCCAACATGGTGAAACCCCATCTTGACTAAAAATACAAAAATTAGCTGGACATGGTGGCGCACACCTGTAATCCCAGCTACTTGGGAAGCTAAGGCAGGAGAATCACTTGAACCCGGGAGATGGAGGGTGCAGTGAGCTGAGATCACGCCACTGCACTCCAGCCTGGTGACAAAGCAAGACTCTGTCTCAAAAAAAAGAAAAAAAAAGAAAAAAAAGGTATGTGTTATGTAGGGAATAAATTTATATTAAATCTCTGAATAAGTATGTAAATATTGCTTTTCTGTATATTAATACTTACATTGTCGAATTGCTTTCTCATGAGGATTTACAAAGTCTTACCAAATTAATTACTATACATGACTCACATTTGCTTTTGTTTTCTCAACAATAATATTTAAAGACACAATAAACTCTTGTTTAACAATTATGTTAAGCTTATCTTTCAATACTGAGGAAGATGTGTTTTTTTCAATAAATTTTATTGCATATATCTGAGATTCGTAACAAGATGTTATGGGACACAGAGATCCTAAAATGGTTACCATAGTGAAGCAGATGAAGATGCCTATCATCTCACACAGCAGTTTTAACAAATTTCTCACCTGAGGTGACAGAAGGGATTTTATAGCTGGAAGTGATGCGATAATACGGGGGATTATCCATGTGAGTGACCCCTGAACTGACAGGATCGGTCAGCTGAAGCTCACTCACCAGCTCTTCTAGTAACTGCATTGTTTTATCTCTACCTAAATATACAATGACCTTCTTTACCTGTCACAAAAGAAATCATTCAGAAAAGAAAAAGCAAAGTTTTTATCTCATTAATTTCTCCTGAGACAAATTTTATCAGAGTAAGTTCAACTTTAAGTGCTAGATGAATAAACACAATCTAAATCAAAACTGGCACTGATCAACAATAAGACATTAATCAGCTTTATCAATACTGTCCTCCCTCTAACTCTCAACATTAGATATAATTAGGATGAATTGAACATGTTTAGTGGTTTAGTGGTTTCCACTTTATGCACTTTCTTTACTTTTTTGCTTTTTTTTTTTTTTAAAAGCAAAAAAAAAAAAAATACTTTTCTGTAAAAATTTCTCTTTTAATCGAAACACTTCCAGGTAATAACATCCTAAGATTTTCCTCTGATTTTTAGTTAGCTTCCAAACCCAGGGTTTATCTTTTATTCTGCCTTCCCCATTCCCTATAGTCAAACAGAGTAGTCATTAAGAGCAAGGAACTAGAACTAAACTAGAACTCAAACTACATTGCCTGGTTTGGAATGTGGATATACCACTTACTAACTCTATCACTGAGTTGAAGCTATACTTCATATAGCTGTTAGGAAGATTAAATGAGTTAAGGTTTACAGTGCACTTTAGAAATGGCTAGTAACACAGTATAAGTAAGTAGAAAAACTTTTCAGTAGTATATATTATACATATGTTTTAGTAATGTATATTACTGAAATAACTTCATAACTGATCAGCCTATCTCTTTTTCTCCCTACTTTAATCCTTACTACTCAAAATGTGATCCTAGCAAGACAGGCATCATCATCTGGAGTTTGTTAGAAATAGAAAATCTTAGGCCCACCCCAACTCCAGAATCAGAATGATTCATATTTTTACAGACATATGAAAAGCCCTGCTTTATATGACCCCTGGATTAATCTTAAAACATGATTTATTATATTCCAACCAAATTCCTTTTTTTTTTTTTTTTGGAGATGGAGTCTCACTCTGTCGCCCAGACTAGAGTACAATGGGGTGATCTTGGCTCACTGCAACCTCTGTCGCCCTGGTTCAAGCAATTCTCCCTGCCTCAGCCTCTCAAGTAGCTGGCATTACAGGTGCCTGCTGCCACACCCGGCTAATTTTTGTGGTTTTAGTAGAGATGGGTTTTGTCATCTTGGCCAGGCTAGTCTCGAACTCCTGACCTCAGGTGATCCTCCTGCCTCGGCCTCCCAAAGTGCTGGGATTACAGGTGTAAGCCACAGCACCCGGCCAAAACTCTTATTATGGTTACCCAATGATATCCTTCTATGTATGGCTCTTTACTCCATCCAATGGGCACTACTTGCTAATTCTCTCTGCTTTCAGGTTCGATCTCCTCTGAGCATACTGTGTGCGTTCCTGCCTCTGTGGCTTCCTTCTGCTGGACTGGGGATCTCCGAGTTGACACTCCCAACCCTAATCCTTTCAAGTCTTCAAGCCCCATCCCCCACCTTAACTCTACTCCTTTCTCCAAGAAGCTTTTACTGACTTCACAATCAGATCTGGGTTGGAATTCTAGAACTATTAAGTGACAGAGTGAGAGCTTGAGGAAATTGCCATTCTCTCTGCCTTGTTTTTTCATCTGTAAAACTGCAGTGATCTCACCAAACTCATAGATTTATTCTGAGAAATAAATAATGTAGATGAAGTGCTTTTACCATGCCTAAAATAAGCACCCATAAGCGCTTAAAAAATAATAACCAATAAATTATTATTATTGACATTAAAAAATGGGTCCTTTTAAATTCCTGGAAAATGGCTATTCCCCAAATTTCCATTTGGCCTCTTAAAAGTATAATCTCATGCTTTTTCTGGTTCCAGCTCTAACTCCCCCATTCATTCATCCAATTAATGGGCATCTTCTATGTGCCAGGCACTACTAAATGGGAACTTAGCAGTGAATCAAATAGACAAAAACTACCATTCTTAAGGAGCTTACAATCTACTGGTTGATGCAAAACTAATGAGGTAAATAGGTAAAATATATCATGTGTTTGGTGATGATTAAGTGCCAGAAAGATCAATGAAGCAGGGAAAGGAAATGGAGTGTGTGTGTGGAGGTGGGGCATTTGCAGTTCTACACAGGATGGGCAGCAGAAGTCCCAGTGGGCACTGACACCTGAAGGAGGACCTAAAAGAGACGAGGAGTGAGTAACGTGGCTAACTGGGGAAAGAGAAGGCAAGTGAGTGTGAGGGCACCGAGGAGGGAATGCCTGGTGAGAGAGCTAGAAGCAAAGGGGGGCCAGTACAGCTGAAGGGTGGGAGCACCAGAGAGAATATAGGAGACACAGCCAGAGAGGTGACGTGGGGTAACGTCTTGTACTATACACCTACAGTTCTCTAAGCACTTCTCAAAGGCACTACGCCTGTGGTACACCTTGGCAATGATGCTTTCAGTGACCAAGTGAACTTGGGGAATGCTGGGTAAAGCAAAGCTATTAAGTGGTTTGTTTAAAATAGAATCTGTAGAAATTTTATTTATTTATTTATTTTATTTTATTTTGTGACGGAGTCTCGCTCTGTCGCCCAGGCTGGAGTGCAGTGGCCGGATCTCAGCTCACTGCAACCTCTGCCTCCTGGGCTCACGCAATTCTCCTGTCTCAGCCTCCTAAGTAGCTGGGATTACAGGCATGAGCCACCACACCTGGCTAATTTTTTGATTTTTAGTAGAGATGGGGTTTTACCATGTTGGCCAGGCTGGTCTCTGACTCCTGATCTCAGGTGATCTGCCCGCCTCAGCCTCCCAAACTGCTAGGACTAAAGGCATGAGCCACCGTGCCTGGCCTGTAAGAACTTTTAGATAACGTTCTGTAGAACTAGTCTTCCGTTGACCACACTTTTGGGGGATGCTGCCACGGGATGGATATCTACATCTGCACCTAAAAAGACGTGTGCACGTGTGTCCATTTAACCCTCACGTTTGACAGTTTCATATCAAACGTGTCCTCTTGACTTGGGCAGATCTGGATGTTGCTTTCTCCCCTGGAAGGCAAAGATGTTACCTTCTTCGTTTCATATCTCTTACCATGCTTTCCCTTGCTTCCAGCAGCCTGAAGGGCAATCCTATAGGCACTGAGCTCTCACTCACCATCCTGTTCTCATATCTAAATGCCAGCTCTGCCTAGCAGAAACTAGAAACATCCTCAATGTGTGTTTTCAGCTTCAATATCACTTTCTCTCAAGTGTCATCTTGAATCCTTCCAGACAGCTGTGGTTCCTAAGTTTTACTCTCAGAACTCTGCAAATTTTTTATAGCTTTTATCACACTATACTTTATTAACTTACTGATTTATTCATTAAATAAATCAGATGTAGGTCCAACAAATAAATTCTGTATTACCCATCAGATTGTAATGCCCAGAAGAGCACCTGGTCTGTCATAATGATGGAAAACATTTGCTGACTGAATCAGTGAATAAATCCATGTGCTATTTTCCTGACTGTCTTCATCCTGGCCCTTGCCTTGCCTCTCCTGGGCAACTGCTGCCCATCCTCTGACATCATAAGATACTAGTAAATATATATATATATATTTTAAAGTTAAATGAACTTGAATACATACGTAAGGCAAGAGGCTTGGTTCGCTATTCACCCCACAAATGCTGATCAAAAAGTGCAAAATTATTTTCAGGTTTTTGGGCCAGCCATCTGCAAGTGTGGTCCACACGTTCTCCACCTCTGACCAGGCCAGTTCATCGCCATACTAGATGCAATACGCACAAAAGATACTTCAGTCATGACTGCCTATTATAAAAACCAAACTTGTCATACCATGAAATATTAAAAAATAATGTTTTCCACAGATAGCTTTAATTGTTTCCACACTTTACAGAAACAATAATTTCTTTCAACAAATCTAAATATAAATATCATTAATCATATATGGTTTTAGTAAAAAAAAATTCATATATCATCAGTCTTTTTTAAAGAAAGAAATTTATAATGCATTTTGCTTGGTTATCACAGGATTATGGAGCCTCTTCATCTCTTTCTAACCACATCTACTTACTCAATACTTCTGTGCAGCAATTATAAATACAAAACTCATTTTACCTTTGCTGTCATATACATCAGATTGTTCAAAACCATTGCAGTGGCTTGTGGAGATCCCCATCCTTCTCCCCGTAACCAGCGCCTACTAGTCACCATAAGTTCTCGGTCTTTCAAGGAATCATCTTCATCTTCATCATGTCGCCTTGCTGTGGGGAGAGGTTTTAAGTCCACCAGCTCGATGTTGTTCATCCATGGTAGCAGGTAGTGCAGCATCACCTGCCGTCCAGCAGGGTGAGCTGTCTGGATTCTCTGGCTTATCTCTGAAATTGAAAACAAGTCAAAGAGAACTGATGTAATTTCGGCTTCCTCTGACCGGTAATTAATTCCAACAGATTTCAGAAGCTGGATTTTATTCATTTTACTCATTACACTTAACAATTATAAGTACTGTTTTTTCTTTTATTAACTTTCACCTCAATGACATCATAATATTAACAGCTAACATAAATCAGAAGACGGAGAGAGGGAGAGGGAGAAGGAGAGGGAGGGAGAAAGGGGAGAGGGAGAGAGGGAGAGAGAGAGAGACTGTGTCTCAAAAAGAAAAAAAAAGAAAAAAGGGACAGAAGGTAAGAATCTACCAAAAGAGACAGAAAAGAAATACTCAATGGTAGAAGAAAAAGCAAGAAATACTAAGTTTTTGGAAATTAAGCGAGGTTAGAGCTTAAAAAAATATAAGATGGCTAACACCAATTGCTGTGGAAAGTAGCAAACAGACTGAAGACTATTAGCCAGTGACTAGACTGAGCAGTTGGAAGGTAACCCAGTGAGGCTACAGAAAGGAACTTGACACTAGTGGACTGTAAAGGCCATCTGTGAAGATCTAAGGCATGCATGAAGACTGACAATACGGAATAGTGAGTGTATATACTCAAGGCAAGGCATAGGGGTGAGGAAGGGGTTAGGAGCAGGTGTGAAGGAGGGAAAGGATGTGAGGAGCAAGAATGGGAAGGGCCTCAGAGCTGACAACATCTGAAGACCACTGCATTGAATCTGGAGAAAGAAAGGATCAGGACCCTCCAATTTTAAAGTGGCAAAGTTTATGCTGATATCTGTATCTGTGCAGTAAAATTCTGAATGAATATTGTGTTTGTCTTGCCCTAGAAACAGTGAAAGTGAAAATGTAGGTTAGCTATGGAATTTGTCAGGTTGAGAGGCTATGTTTTGGTTTAGAATGAACTACCTTAAGCAAAGGAGTTAAAATTAGCTGATGCTAAGGACAAGAGTGTCTGAAGATAGAACTGAAGGAAGAATGACAAGGTGGTGGTGGTGGAGGCATGGGCACGGTCGACACCTGTACCAGCCGACATCCTAGGCGATGACATGGCATTCTAAAGAGTTACATGATCTCTGAGACCTATAGCTGGACTCCCCTGCTTTCTGTGCAGAAGCCTCTAGCAGCAGCTCAGCAGCCACAAAATCTGTATTCATGGTGGCTGCTATTTTGTGTTGATGACCACTCATATCCATCTTGGAAGGGCTGTCAGGGATGTGGGGGTTGGAAAAAAGGAAGGGGCATAATTGCTACCAACTACCAGGGCAAACCAAACAGGTCTACTGCTTTCAAGAACTAAATGTTAGGAGAATTTAAGTTGTTGTTGTTGCTTTTTTCTCCCACTCAGGTAAATTAGGGAGGGAAATAAACTATTTCTATTGCTAAAATAGGTGCTATGCAAAGATCCCAAGCAGACTAAGGCCACTAACTCTTGAGTCCAAATGAAAGAAAGGACCCACAGCAGAACTCCACAATCTCCCAGATCCTAGTGTTGGTGCATGTCCAGTATTTACACTGGAACAAGATCTTAATGTAGGTGACAGGCAACATGTGGGAGACTAGAAAGAGTTTTGCTCAAAGCACTGTACCACCTGCTCCTATGGTTAGAGGTTTCACTCATGGAAAACTGCCTACAACTTATCCCTGCCTATTTTTATTATTAAAGATATGCCAATACACAAAATACAACGTATTCAAGAAGTTCTATGTCTACTAAGAAATACTTTTAAGTCACATATGGAAAGTCCTCCCTCTTGTATTTTTTTCTTTTTGATGGAGTAGGGAGCAAGGGAAGGTAAGGTGTAAAACCCTACAAGGACGCCGTTGATAGAAAAACCTAAATACTGTGACAGATCAGAATTAAGAGTTCTTATTGAAGAAAAAAATATTTCCTATGTAAAGACATGTCTGGTTTTGATTTAACCTGTAATTTAATAAATTTATAATTTTCTAAAAATTGTTTTTGAAGAAATGATTGACAAAGAGAAACTACTAACCAGTTCATTGATCATACCTGAGAATATAGCGAGAGTTAGCTCAGGATACGCCCTTGCTAGTTCCTCGGACAACTGATAATATGAAACAGAATAGAGATGTGGTAGAGGAGACAGCTGGCTGAGTACTCCATCTGTTCTCTGAATCTCCAATTTGTGAGCATAGCGAAACATCTTCGGTTCCAGAATCTATAGGAACGTGATTCCATCAACTTAGGTTAAGATTTTATGGGTCCTCTAAAGTTTAACTATAATTTTATATTTTTTAAAAAAACTCTTTTCCCAGGCTGAGTAGAGTGGCTTATGCCTGTAATCTCAATACTTTGGAAGGCAGAGGTGGGAGGATCACTTGAGGCCAGGAGTTCAAGACTAGCCTGGCCAACATAGCAGGACCTCATCTCTACAAAAAATTAAAAAATTAGCCAGGTGTGGTGGTGTGTGCCTGTGGTCCCAGCTACTCGGGAGGCTGAGGTTGGAGGATCACGTGAGCTCAGGAGATAGAGGCTGCAGTGAGCCATGACTGTGCCACTGTACTCCAGCCTGAGCGACAGAGTGAGACCCTATCTCAAAAATAAAACGAAACAAAACATAAACCCTTTCTCACTAAAAGAACTTACATTCCTCATATTTAATGTCAATGATCCAGGTTAATAATACAGTCTGAAAATAACTCCAGCAACTTAATATACAATTACTTGAAAAAGATTTACCACTTTTCTTACTCAAAAATATGATAGTACAATATATGTATAAGTGAAAAAAAAAAATCCTTCAAGGAGAACTTTTTGACATTATACTATTTAAAGAGCTGTACTGCTGAACTTTCCTCTTAATTAACAAAGGCATTAGGGTATAATTCCTAAGATGGATCTGCTGGCATCAGAACCACTTTAGAGCCTTTGGAAAAAGCATCTGCTTGAATCCTATTCTTAGCCCTTGGTTAAGATGGAAGAATCTTGCCCTATTATGAATTAAATACTGTATACTAATAATATATCCGTGTTTGCTAAGTTTCTAAGTTATTTCTCCTCAACCCAATAAATAAAATTTACATGAGAATATGATAAAAAGAGCTAATTATTTTTCATATGGCTCTCCAAAAAAATTTGGACACACATTGTTCTCATCTGCTGAACAGAAATACTTTACATGGACACATATTTATAAGTACTTTCACATACATACACACGTGTTATTATAAATAATCCTTCTACAATACACTTAGGAATAGTTTGCATTATTTATAAATTTAAATATCTATATTATCTTTGTCTTATATTTCTAATAATAATTAGGACTTAATACCATAACTTCATTATTACAAATAAAGCTAAATACTATTATCAGTGTGCTTTAATGGCAAGACTAAATTATTAGGCTTCATTAAATCCTGAGTAAAAAATATTTAAATTCACACATTTACAAACCTGTAAAAGTTGCATAGCAACTTCATAGATACTTCTAGAAGAATCAGCTGCTTTAAACAGTATCAGATTTAGAAGCATCACTGTGTCACACTGATAATCCCTAGGAATAAATTTACATATTAGGTAAATAACAATGTTTAGAGACTTTTGCACCATTTAATAAATATGATATGCAAAGGGCAAGGCTTGTAGGTACCTATCTTCTAAGTCTATGAAGGGACTTGGTTTTTTCAAGGCAATAGGTACAACAACAGATGCGTGGTGGTAATTGTCCTTATTTTGGTTAAATTCCATTAGAGCACAAGTGTTCAACCTTTTGGCTTCCCTGTGCCACATCAGAAGAAGAAGAATTGTCTTGTGCCACACATAAAACACACTAAAACATGCTGATGAAAAATAAAAAATCCATGCATAATTTTTGTAATATCCACCACCACAGATAAGCAAAAAAGTCCTCACATTCAAAGGGTTAGACACAGCTGCATTAGAGCTTAAGAAAAGAAAATACAGTTAACCCTCTGTGGATCAAAAATATGTGGGAAAGGCCAGGCGCAGCAGGTCATGCCTGAAATCCCAGCACTTCGGGAAGCCAAGGTGAGAGGCCAGGAGTTCAAGACCATCCTGGGCAATACATGTAGTGAGACCTCGTCTCTACAAAGAATTTAAAAATTAGCCAGGCATGGTAGTGGGAGTCTACAGTCCTGGCTACTCAGGAGGTTGAGGTGGGAGGATCGCTTGAGCCTAGGAGTTTGAGGTTACAGTGAACTATGATCATGCCACTGCACTCTAGCCTAGGTGACAGTGAGACCATGTCTAAAAAAAAAAAAAAAAAAAGAAAGTATATGGGAGGATTTGCATAGGTTAAATACAAATACTGCAGCATTTTATATAGAAAGCTTGAGCATCCATGGATTTTGGGATCTGAGAGGGGTCCTGGAAACAATTCCCCACAGATACTGAAGGACAACTATACTGGTGTCTTCATATTTTTAAATTCAAAAGAAAAACTTTTCTTTAAGAAAACAAAACAAGAAACCCGTATCTAAAGTACCTGTTCTGGAAAACATTAGCAATGGCTTTAAAGCAGCCGGCCGCCACCCTCCTGGAGCCCGTGTAGCAGCGGTCCACAGCCCAGTACATCAGGTTGCTCTGATCAGGGTTCAGCTCCAGCAACAGCGTAACTGCTTCACAGCCCAGCTGGTGAACCTAGGTAAAGGTTGTGAAATTGCTCAATAGAGAGAGAACGTTACATAATTTTTGTCTGTTTCCCTACAGTTCTTATTAAGGTAATATGGTGCATGTATTCATTGTAATTAATAGGAAAATTCCATCTCCTTTTGTTCACTTTCCTCTCATTTTATTCAGCCAGCAGAAAAAAACCACACGGATGAATTGAATTTGGCCTCTTGCTTTTTACACGAGTCTCTCTAGTATGATTCTGTCTTCCAACAGAGCCCTGAAGGCGGTTAATGAACATGAATAGTGATTAAGTGCTTTCAGAAAAATGAGTCATTAAGCTCTCCAATTATTTTTATCAAGCTTTATTCTTGTTTTTGATAACTCAATAGAAAAATTGTTGTGAGGAGAAAAAAATGTAAGTCCTATGTTAAATTGTGAAGTCTGTAAATGTACAATATGAGAGTAAGGAAAGCAAAGGGTGTGGAGGGCAAGGAAGAATGATTAAATGGAAAGTGGTTAAAAAAAACGAAATGAAACATAGCAAATAACATATTTCTCCCATGCAGCTCAATATGTTCTATGTTAGTATTTTATTTATTGACTTAGAACCCTGTTGAGAGACACACACCACTGTATTAATCCTATAATATTAAAAGGGAAAATAAAATTATTCAAATTAATGATACGTAAGAATTGGAACATTTTTACATTATGAGATCCTATTTAACTTTATATAATATGCTTTTTGCATATGATCCTATCTTATTTTTTAAAAAAGACTTGTTTTTAGTGCAACATACATGAACTGCTAATAATACAATGAGAATTTATTATGAACCTTTAAGGAAATTGTCATAATTACCTTTTTGTCCAGAGAATCCAAAATGTTGTCCAACCATTTGTACAAATAGCCATCTGATGAAAGTCCTACATTATCTGCAACAGGGCCACAACATAGTACAGCAGACATAGCCTTCAAATAATAATATTAGAATTACATTTAACAAATTTAAGAGGTTAAATGTTGGTTGCTTAATGAGAAGAGGCAAAATACTTATCTAGTATCTAGTCACAATACTTTAATTTTTTTCTCTACAAATTATTTTTTAAAACTAAGAAATTTATTTTGAGTAAGTAAATATGATACCAAATTAGACATGGAGTTTGAACAATACTGGAAAGGAAGATAAAAAGATCAAGAAAAAGTACTTAAGTAAGGGAAAAAAAGGCATTTCTTTCAAGTAATACTCAGTTATTTAAGATAATGGTGATCAAATTTGAGTAGATTCTGGAAGTGTTTTTCATTGTATTTTACGTATTTAAATATAACTTTTGGTATTAATTTTGAATACGGCAGAAAAACATATATTCTAATACTCTCAGATACTGTGAAGAAATTCTTATCCTCTTTAAAATACTAGTGACTGAGAGACATAAAAATATTTAACTCTGCTCTTAAAAAAAAAAAATCAGGTTTCTAAGTAAATACCTTTAATGCACAGTATTGATGTCTATTAATTTGCATATTTCTATCACTGTATCTGTCCAAGGGCGTAAACATGATGCTAAAAGGACCTGCCCAGTGACTGAACAGCATAAATAGACTATGACGAAGGCTCTGCTGAGGAAAAATACTTCTTCTCTGGTGCACTGCAAATAAAAAAAGATAGAAAACATTTATTTCCATTTCTTTTTGCTTTAACTTTTATACCGACATGTTACTGAATGTGTAATAGTGTAAAAAAGAAAGCAAAAGTTTTCATTTTAAACTATCAAAAACCTCCACAGTAGCAGGGATCATTTAATATATGCATATCGCAGAAACAAAGTTGCAGTCTGTGTCACCCTGTGGCAGCATTACATGACACACAGCATCTCTGCAAGCAGAAATTCCATGGCAGGCTCAATGGCACATGAAAGCTGGCACAGAGGTGGGGCCAGGAGCCCATTTCTCCCTGGGCTATCACTGGCTATATGGTGAGACTGGCCAAGATTTTAACACAGACACACCTCTGTATCTTGGTTCACTGGTAAGTAAGGGCTTTGGACGAGATACATGTTTTCAAACTTTGTACTTTTTTTTTTTCAGCAGGAAAGCTGCCTTTTCCTGCTAAAGGAAGCTTACATGTAATCTCAATACATAAAACAGATAAAAGGGGAGTTGAGGCCTAGCGTCCACATTCTGCTGCTTTCTGCTGATGGCACCAGAGAACCTCAGGGCTTTGAGAAACAACAAGTTTGAAAACCACTGGTTTAAATGATCTCCAAGGATTTTTTCCCCCATTTTGAAATTCTACTATATAATTTCTCTATATCTATCCTTCTTGAAGAAACTCAGCAGTATCACAATAAACCAATTTGGAAGTTGTAAAAAAGTGTTTAGTAATAGACTAAACCACATCTTTACATTAGTGAGCTTCAGATCGGAAAATTTTGGAAAAAATATGCTCTTTTCCTTTGACAGCATCATTTTCCTTTCAAAGATGAAAACAAGGCTCCTACAGTTGAAACTGACATATGTAATTAAGTGCTTAATGACCCTGTTATAAAATACAACCCATGTTCTTCAGGCATCAACTGTCTGTATATACTATTCAAAGCAACAATGTGACTTTAATTTTTCAGAGAGAAAAAGAAACATTTGTATTTATACTGTATGCCAAAGGCTAGAGTCACATTACTTCTTACAGTTGGCAAGAATTTAACTTTTAAAAATGTAATTGTGTATATTAATCTTCCTAGTATCTAAACCAGTATCTGTCAATATAGAACCTACTCAATAATTAGAACATATCTGGTAAACCAATAACATGGAATCCTTGTTACATTTTGTATTTATGGCCTATATTCTTTTCCCATTATTCAAAAGTATCTTCTTAATTTTATTCTCAATTATCATTTGAAACACTGCACTCTGCTTATTGCATCTAAAAGAAGGTTGTCTAAAGAGCTTATTCTATTGATTTCTCTAGGTTCTTGTGTCAGTATCCTGATCATTATTGAAATTCCATGCTGGGTTGCTTTTTTATTTCTAATCACTGACGATAATTCAAAGGGAAAACAAACTCCAGCCATCCTGGTTATGCTGACATATTTTTCCAGTATGTTCATACGTTACTTTATCAACTTAGATTATTAAACCTCAAGGAAAGAAAAAAATATGACGGTTCCTTAATACTCGGTAATGCTTTAAGAAATTGAAAATAATACCTGGAACATTCTGAATAATATTCGCCACTAAGGCACTAAAATGGCATCGTATATCCTTCAGTGTGTCAGAGTCTTTTTCATTTTCTGCTTCCAGGAGTTGTCTAGTTAAATCTACATACTCCAATAAAGTGTTGTTGAGAAAATGTGTTTCATTATCAAGGCCACCACTTGCACTGAAAATATTGAAGAAAACAAATGATGAAGCAAATGGGACTTTAAATTATAATTTAAATAAAACATTCTTAATACTCAAAATGAGAATAATACATGTTAATTTTGCATGCTCATGGTAGCATGCAACTTAATATATGAAAATTAAATGAATATGATTTTGCTTACTTTAATATGAAAATAGATGGTGTGTCTTAATCTAGGAACTGCTATTGCAATTTATATTATTCAACTCCATATCTAACTTAAATCAACTCAGTGCTAAATGTTGTTTCCTCTCTGTGAAACACATAGATTTCTAAACAAAGAGACAGGAGGCATATGAAATGGGGAGGATCAGTTTAGAAAAGTAGAAAGAGGAAAGACTAGTTCTATTTATTCATAGCTGCCATGTCTATTCATGTTATGCCTTCAGTATAATCAAATATCTATTAGTCACTTATTCTCAGTAAGATTCTGGGATAGGTATTATCAGTGATGCAAAAGTTTTACAGAATTCTGGTAAGAATAGGGTAGAGTACTGGGTTTCAAAACCTCTTTCTAGACCTATGGAACTGCTTTTAAGAATATCTGCAATGCGCTAGGTACGGTGGCTCACACCTGTAGTGCCAGCACTTTGGGAAGCCAAGGTGGGTGGATCACTGAGTTCAAGAGATCGACACCAGCCTGTGCAACATGGTGAAACCCCGTCTCTACAAAATACACAAAAATTTGCCAGGCATGGTGGTGCACGCCTGTAGTCCCAGCTACTCAGGAGGCTAAGGTGGGAGGATTGTTTGAGCCTTGTAATCTAGTCACTGCACTCCTGCCTCAGTGACAGAGCAAGAGCCTGTTTCAAGGAAGAAAAATATATCTGCAATGAGGTTTTCTTTGAGGCAGGGATCTATGTCTGTGCCTGGAAACCACGGACTGACTGATAGGGGAGTATTTGGTTAGAGTCAGAAGTCCTGGATTCCTGTCTTGTTTCATCAATCATTAAGCATATACCCCGTATCTACCTCAGAGTGTTTTAGAAGGATGTAAATGAACTGCTATATATGAAAAGGCCTAGTAAACAATAAGTGCTATATAAATGATTAGCTATTACATATGCATTTATTTAGGTCAGCTTTTTCTTATTATGTTTGAAAAGTACTTCTAATATGTATTATTTTAAAGGTAATTTTTTTTTTAATAGTTATTGAGTAACTTTGGAATAAATATCCTAAACCCATGAAAACAAGAGTTAGGAGTTGCAATGATACTATAGTATATTAACTGTATCAGTCTACAACAATAAATATGTATTGAATGAATCAATGTATGACCTTTATTCCTTAAATAAGTGTTTTTCAGGTGCTTTTCAAATTTTTTCCTTTATTCCTTAAATGAGTGTTTTTCAAGCTCTGGATCATGACCTATTAGTGGACAGGAAACTGATTTACTGGACTACAACCTGCACCAGAATATAATCTTCATTAATCTAACAAATATTCATTATCTCCTATGTGTCAGGCACATGAAATCCACTAGGTGAACAAAACAAAGTTCCCTGTCTTCTTGGCATTCAGAACTCATTTTTTTCCTTAGCCATGGAAATTTAAAAATCTAGAATAGCAATAACTTTCTATCAATAACTCTTTCTAAAAATACTTCAAAACAAAATACACAACTGGGTTCAAAGATCATTATTGCTTAATAGTCATATAGTTTTTGGTAGTTAACTTTAAATAGAGCAACATTTTACATTCCCCAAAATAGAACCATTTAAAGATTCTTCTACTAACGCTACAATTAAAGCAACCAAAAAAAAAAGATTCAGATGTGTATCAGGTTGTTAATTTTTTGCATCAAGCCGGCAAGTTTCAATTTTACTTTTCCTAACTCTTATTTTTTGTGAAGGAAAGAAAAGGGAATGGTATTTCTTTTCTTTTTTTTTGATACAGAGTTTCGCTCTTCTCACCCAGGCTGGAGTGCAATGGCTTATCTTGGCTCACAGTAACCTCTGCCTCCTGGTTTTGAACGATTCTCCTGCCTTAGCCTCCCGAGTAGCTGAGACTACAGGCACGCACCACCATGCCCAGCTAATTTTTGTATTTTTAGTAGAGATGGGGTTTCACCGTGTTGGCCAGGATGGTCTCGAAGTCCTGACCTCAGGTGATCTGCCCTCCTCGGCCTCCCAAAGTGCTGGGATTACAGGTGTGAGCCACTGCACCTGGCCAATATTTCTTTATTTGCTTTTTACTAGGAAAGAAAAGTAAATCAATGGTTTAAATATTCTGATTAAAAATCTATTTTGAAAGCATTTGTCAAAAGCATTCAATGCTACATATGAAAGGTGTTAGGTAAAATAAATAATCGGGAGAAATGCTAAAGGAATAATGCCATGCAGTTATCATAGTTACTACACTTGTTGTATTATTAATATTTCTTTTTCTCCCTTTTGTTTCAAGACAGAGTCTCATTCTTTTCCCAGTCGGAAGTGCAGTGGCATGGTCAAGGCTCACTGCAACCTCAATGTCTTGGGCTCAGGTGATCCTTCCACCTCAGCCTTCCAGGTATCTGGGACTATTGGTGTCTGCCACTATTCCTGGCTGATTGTTTGCATTTTTTTATAGAGATGGGATTTTGCTATGTTGCTTAGGCTGGTCTCCACCCCCTGGGCTCAAGCAATCCACCCGTCTCAGCCTCCCAAAATGCTGGTATTACAGGTGTAAGCCACTGCACCTGGTCCATTTTTTTTTTTTTTTTCCCTTAAGATATATTTTCAGTGACCTTTTTTGGATATGGTCAGATCTACTATTTTTCTTCTTCAATGGTCAGGTAACACCATTATCCTCCTAAGGAAATAGTTATTTTTCAACATTCGGCTGATGGAATTTTCCTCAAGGGGCTAGGCTTAGTGTGAAGATGCCTTTACTGCGGCAATATCTCCAGGTTTCATGGTTTTATCTGTGAATGGTGGAAAACTGTTATGAATTATATTTGTAGATTTCATAATTTTTCCTGGCAGGATAGATAACAAGTTCATTGGAATATATTTGTAAGCCTTATAATGTTTAGCCTGTGAATATATTATTTTTTCAAGCTCAGAAGAAAAAATCTTTAAAATGAGGTAAAAAACAGGAAAATCTGTGAAGAAAAAGCTACTACCGTCCACTTGCCAAGATAACTAGGTTCCAACAAATATCAAAATCATAGAAACATCATATCCATTTTTTGCCAGAAGCAATCCAATTCTGGTGGCAGATTTTTCAATACATTTTTAGCTATTGGTTAGTGTATCGAATATTTGTTAAATAATTTTCATAGTGATACATACAGGTTTTCTTGTTGCAATGGTGCTTTTCTGTTTTTATACATTTCATGAGTGAAAAGAGATTACGTTCTCTAGGATCATTCCAAAGTTTTAACAATCTGAATCCAATACTGACCTGTGACTAATGACACCAGCATCTGCCAGCAGTTCAAATATTCGTACCAGTTGTACTCGTAAAATGTCTCGACGCCTGCGCCGTTTCATATTCTATTCCAAACATACAAACATATTAATTAAAATCTTGCGGGTGTAACTTGGAAAGAATAATGTGAATGTCTCAAAGAGAGGTTCTGGGCTCACTGAAGTTATTTTGCTTGTACAATGTAGACTGTAGGTACTCTGGCAGCTACTGCCTCAAAGAGATATGTGTGAACAGTTTGAAATGAATGAGTCAAATAAAGTCACGTGACATCTTACATGGTGACAACCCCTGTGTGTCAGGGGAAGTAAAATACTACATTTTTAGGTTATTTGCTAATCAGATAGTTTTAGAATCGAAGTAATTAGTAAACTGTTATCATGGACTAATAAAGAATCCCTAATACCCTCCAAAAATATGACATAAGTGTAGGGAAAACAATCCTAAAGAGAACTTAAGATTTTGCTCATGCTGCAGTTTTCTACACAACGATTAATTTTGGCACAAAAAAATAAACAAATATGAGAAAACCTCCCTTACTCATTACGATATGAATAAATACGTTTGTATTATTAGGTCCAAAGAACTAGAATAATGCCTAGAACAATAGTTGTAACATTTCAACTTGATTCTGCTTCTAGCAGAAAGTCATGTAAGAGATATCGATCACCTATATCACCTTCTACTAATAATAGCTCATTATTTCATTTGTGATGTAATTTTCAAATTACAGAGCAATTAAAAACATATTTACTAGTCTTTCATTTTCTTGTCCATGACCCAATTTTTCTTCCTTCCAGGTGCATGACATTTTACTAATGACTAATCAATTACATTTACTTTTCACTGGGCTCTTTCTAGAGTTGACAGCAATTCATTTGGAACAGGATGATTTCTTATCAGTCTTTGAAGATTACTGCAACTCGTTTTTGCAGTTTGGTTGGCCTGTTTTCACTTTGTCTTCACAGAAACAGTGTGAGTCTAAAGCTCTTAAACTATAACTCATATTCAAGGCACATCACTGTATGTGTTTAACAGCTTTCCTTCTGAAATTCAGAAAAATAAATACTGCTATTTCATTTTGTTTCAAGCTTACATTTCTCTAATAAGTCATCAAGCACTGTAACCAAACTGATCATTCTGAAACAAAAATCAAATCAATGACAAAATGGGAATACTATCATGACCCTACAGTGCTGAATTAAAGGAGAGTGAGGAATTGCAGATGATGTTTCAAAGTTCCTAAACTGCAGGGATTATCACCATCTCCCTCTCCTGCTTAAATTCCTCAGGGGATCCCCAACATTAACAGCACTGATTCCTAAACAATGTTCTACAGCAGACTCATCTAAGATGCTTTACAAAAATAGACTTCTGGACCCTATTCCAGGGATTCTCATTCAATAGGCCCAGGAGTCTAAAATTTTTAGCAAGCTCCCCAGGTGATTCTCAGATGCCACAGGCATAGGAACTACTGGTCTACTGGTTAAAGCTAAAACTAGTAGTTTTTCATGAGATATTTCTCATCCTGCTATCCAGCCAAATATTCAATCACTTCCCCCATAATATAATTATACAGAAAAATGTACCATTTCAAAATTCTTTGTAAAGTTTGCAAATGCTGTTCTTCACCTAGAATACCTTTCCCTTGCTTGTCCACTGGGAAACATGCCTCAAAATTCATCTCAAATATCAGCACTTCATCTATAATGCCTTCCTTACCCTGCAACCAGAGTCCCAGGCTTTCCTCTCTGTCGTTCTTAGAATCCCTCCTCTATGATTTTATTTGAGTGCGTCATAAATTGCTAGAATTAAGGTTATGCAACCATCTGTCCCACTGGACCTATAGTTTCTGAAAGTTGCTCAGAACTGAAACTACAGCCCATGGGCCAAATCTGGCCCATGGCTACCTGTTACTGCAAATAAGGTTTTACTGGAAAACAGGCACACTCCTTTTTTTAATGTAGTCTATGAACGCTTTCATGCTACAAAGGCAGGGTTGAGTAGCGACAGTATGGCCTGTAAAGCCGAAAATATTTATCTGCAGAAAAAGTTTGCCAACTCCAACCTAGACCCTATTTTCTGCCCTCACTTAAGTTAAAGCAATTGTTCATTCATTTTATATAATGGGTTTCTGCATAAGATCTTCTGGGGGGAGGGGAAGTATCTGCATCTTAAAAAGAAGAATACACTAGATCATCTTCTTAATTTCTAACTTTTGATATAACATGTAAATATGGCAGAAAAATAAATGTTCACTAATAGAAGGCTGCAGAACACAGCTCACCTCTGGCCTTCTTTCAAGTGCTTCTTTAATTATGGGATGTAATTCCTCTATTAGTTCCCTAGAAGAAAAATGGTACATATTCTATTAATAGCTACACAGATATAATCTGACACATGTAAATATGTAAAGATATGATGTAAACTGACAAGTGTTAATTCGAATCCTGTTTTAAATGCAATGTCTATTGCTTTATTTTGTTTATAAAATAACACATTATATTATAGATTATTTGGAAACCAGGAAAAATGGTATAGGCCCCTTATTTTAATTTATAGAGGGAATACTACCTTTATTCAATCAGTTTGCAATCGACATATGTTTTACTTAGTTCAAACTATTTTATATAAAATGGTATCCTTTTTTATTTTTTTGAGACAGACTTTCGCTCTCGTTGCCCAGGCTGGAGTGCAATGGCGTGATCTTGGCTCACTGCCACTTACGCCTCCCGGATTCCAGTGATTCTCCTGCCTCAGCCTCCCGAGTAACTGGGATTATAGGCATACACCACTATGTCTGGCTAATTTTTTGTATTTTTAGTAGAGACGGGGTTTCTCCATGTTGGTCAGGCTCGTCTCAAACTCCCGACCTCAGGTGATTTGCCCGCCTCAGCCTCCCAAAGTGCTAGGATTACAGGTGCGAGCCATCGTGCCCAGCCTCCTTTTTTCTTTTCTTACACTAACATAGTTAATTTTATATGCCAATAATTAATTCACAATATTCAAACATAGGGTGGGGTACCATAATTTTCCTAGACATTTTCATTTATTAATAAATCATTATATTTTATCTAATTTTCTCTTACTAAAAATATTGCCTCTGTGAACAACTTTGTATATTTATCATTGTTTTCTATCTCCTTAGGATTAATTTTACAAATTAAATTAACGGGTCAAAGGGTATGAACTTTGTAAAAACGATAAATTTATCTTTATTTATATTTTGATTTTAAATTGAAAATGTGCTTACTTTAAGATGGGGAAAATCTGAAAGTTTTTCCAAAACTTCATTTATAAGAAATGCTATCCCACACCTATAGATATATTACAATTTATTAACCTATTCTTTTTTACTTATTTTTACTTAAATGTTCCTTTCCATGGAAAACTTTAGCAAAAGGCAAAAGATTTATACAATCTGAAGATAAACCAGAGTATTAACCTATTTCCTGGTTGTACAGGTTATCTTGGAGACAAAACATCAGATACCATTCTCACATTAATTGAGGAAATTCTCAAAAGAATAAATTCCATGCCCAGGAGACAACAAGGCAGAACTTCAGGCAAAACTGAAGAATTTGCTTCATTAATATAAAAAAATCACGAATGATATCAAACATCTATGTAAATAGTTTTTGAAAGATATTCTAATTCTCTTGGATAAGCAGGGGGAAAACTGGAGTTTTAACTACTAGACCAAGATTACACATTAAAAGAATGACTACATAAATAAATATAGTAGAAAAATACTAAGTATTTATACAGCATTTCATTATTCCTAGAATACATAGGTAAGTTTTAATCTGCTCAATCAAAATGAGGAAATAAAACTTCCAATAAATGACTTGCTAAATGTTACATGGCTAGTTAATTGGTGAAAGTCAGGCCTGGTATGTGACCATCCCAATAAGCACTCTGCTTGACCCTACCACACCTTCTAAGTAGCACATTTATTCTTTTAGTGCATAAAAAAAAAAAAGTATGAACATAGTTACCTAAAAGCTCCTGGGTTGGTCCTGCCAAGACCTAGAACAAGGGATTCTGTGATTTCCATGCTCTCAGAGCGCATCATTGGAACTATGTGCTTAAACAAGGATGAAGGGGATGGGATGCCAATAATCTGGAAAAAAAAAATACTATATTTATAACAGCCACTAATGATACTATGTCCAATTAGATAATCTGAGATTTCAGTAGTCGTAGGTCAAGGATAAATGGACAGGTGAAACTTTACTATGAATGATACCTCAAATTTCACCTGCGGTGTACATAATTTAAAAGGTTAAATAACTTGTCCAGTGGCTTAATGTAACTTCATTAACAGAACTTGGGGCTCCTAATTTCTTACCCTCACTCACGATCATATAATAGGCTGACTCCCTTCATCAGATACTCTGTACCTTTCGATCCATGAACATGAAGAAAACAAAATGACTTCTAAAATAGTCATCAGTGTTAAAGTCAGATACTCTGGTCTTTAAGTTTTGTCATTTTCATGAAAACAAAACCACTGCTCCTATCCAGTACCCTTTAGATCACTACATGATTTAGGCAAATTCTAGAAAGGCATTTAATTATGTAAATGATTCCTTTTGGGTTCTGAGAAGTGTGAGAAGTACAAAAACTGGAATATGGGAAAATAGACATGACAGTTTCTTTTAAAATAATGAGTATGACAAACTGAATGGGCATGGGTCTTTCTTTCCAATGGAAAACTATGTACGTATTATTGATTCCAACTAGGAATCCATAAAAACAATGATGGGCTTTCTTGAGGTATTTTCCTTTTTGCAAGTAAGTAATATACTTTCAACTGAGTTACTTTATTGTCCATAAAAAGAAATTTTAAAATCTTATTTTTATGAGGCCATTCAGATTTCATAGATCCAACAGTGGATCTGAGAAACTTACTTTGGAATCAATGCTATAGCCGCTATCTGGGGTAGACGCCAGCGTCTCAGGAGGAGAGCATCTCACAGAACCTGCAGATGTGGAAGATGACGATGTTGCTGCACTGCAGCAAAGGATCAGATAGTTTCTCCACAGGCCAATGTATGAGTCACTGCTTGTGGCGGTATTTACTTTCTTAGCATTGATGGGGCTACTAAGGAAAAAAAAAGAAAAATGGGCAGATACGAATAACACAACATGTTTTTAAAAGTTTATTTTAACTAATGCTGTATTTCTTTCTTTCTTTTTTTGAGAGAGTCTTTCTCTGTCACCCAGGCCGGAGTGCAAGCAGCACAATCTTGGCTCACTGCAATCTCCACCTCTCAGGCTCAAGTGACCCTCCCACCTCAGCCTCCAAAGTAGCTAGGACTACAGGTGTGTGCCACCACGCCCAGCAAATTTTTTGTATTTTTGGTAGAGATGAGGTTTCGTCATGTTGCCCAGGATAGTCTCTAACTCCTGAGCTCAGATGATCCACCTGCCTCGGCTTTCCAAAGTGCTGGTGCTGGGATTACAGGGGTGAGCCACCATTCCTGGCCTAATGCTAATTAGAGAGATGGTTAGCATAAGGTTTTTATTACTAGTACTGTTTTTGTGGACTGATATCAATGAATAAAGTACTGGATTAAAAATTAAAATATATTAGCAGGTCATTTTAACATTATTATTCCTGTGATAAAAGTTAATATTTTATTGGGCTGTATTTTATAACTTATTATGCATCCTCAATGTAGAAAGAAAATAAAACAAAAATCAAAATCATCTTTAATCCCACATGAAAATAAACACTGCATATTCTACATATCTTTAATTCACATACATGAACGTAAATGCATGAATACATCTCTTTTAATTTATACAAAATAAATGTTTATTTTATTTTGTATCAACTTTTTAGACTTATGTATTTTTCACCTATGTAAATTAATATTCTGTGACATTATTTTGATGTATCATATGCTATATCAATATAAAGTATCATATTTTATATAACCAAACATTTGTTGTTTGACATTTTAGCTAATAGCAATTTTTCCCCATTATACACAATAGTATACATTTGAATATATGGTTAATTATTTTCTTAGGTAATTCTTGAAAATGAAATCACAGAGTCAAAGAAGATACATATTTTCAAGGTTTCTGCCAAATTTCTCTCTTGAAAGGTTACACCAATAAAATATTTTGAAACAATTCCATAAATCTTTCCAAATACCAAAATTATGTAAGAATTAAGGACTGAAAGCAAAGCGAAAGAGGAAAAATACAAATATATAATCCTTGCCTTCAACAAGTTTTGTAATATGCTAAGGTAAGTAATGCAAACACACCACTTCATTAATTCAGTAAGAGTATCATAGAACAATGTCCTAGTATGTTAACATACTAGGTATGGTAACATATCAGTTTAAAAAAACTGTCAAAAATATCACTGCCCCCATGTGGGCTATGGGAGACATACAATAAAGAAATAAATAAAACAATGTCAGATGGTGCTAAGTTTGATGAAGAAAAATAGAGCAGAAAGGGGAGATAAAGAATGCTGCAGCCGGGCGCGGTGGCTCAAGCCTGTAATCCCAGCACTTTGGGAGGCCGAGACGGGCGGATCACGAGGTCAGGAGATCGAGACCATCCTGGCGAACACGGTGAAACCCTGTCTCTACTAAAAATACAAAAAAACTAGCCGGGCGACGTGGCGGGCGCCTGTAGTCCCAGCTACTCCGGAGGCTGAGGCAGGAGAATGGCGTAAACCCGGGAGGCGGAGCTTGCAGTGAGCTGAGATCCGGCCACTGCACTCCAGCCTGGGCGACAGAGCGAGACTCCGCCTCAAAAAAAAAAAAAAAAAAAAAAAAAAAAGAATGCTGCTAGGAGATGGAGTTATAATTTAAAATATGGTAATTAGAGAAGGCTACTTAAGGTCATAAATGGTATGCAAGGTGGCAAATGTCAATCTTTATTAAAAAAGTAACAACTAGACCAGGTGTGGTGGCTCACAACTGTAATCCCAGCACTTTGGGAGGCTGAAGTGGGAGGATTGCTTGAGCCCAGAAGTTTGAGATTGCAATCAGCTATGATTACACCTCTGCATTCCAGCCTAAGCGACAGAGCGAGACCCTGTCCCTTTAAAAAAAGAAAAAAAAGAAAGAAAAACAACACAAAACAAAACAGAAATCCAATACACAATACCTGAGACCATATATATACAATTAGTAGAAATACTAATAGAAGTATTTCTACTAATTGTATATATATTCAAATCCAAAAGTAAGAATGACTACTCTGGGTAGGAAGTTTAAGAGATTTTAAAAAATAAGATAGAATTTGAACTGTATCAGACATAGATACGCAAAAATTTAAAAAAAAAAGGTATCCTATGCTCATGTGAACAAAAGCTCACAAAATGGAAACTCAACCACATGTAATGAACTTTGAGGGGATAATTTGCTTCCAACATTGAAGGTATTGATAGAAAGTAAGAAAAAAAGTACAGAGTGAATGAAGTCAGATTTGAAGAGCCTTTAATGTAGGCCTCAAGTGATAGGTCAATCCAGATGCTGGGTTTGCATGGGCAAGTTATATGCTGAGAGTACTCATTCCATTCAATGTGCTCTATGTAAGGGGAAATCAGGAACCCAAACCCAGATTCAAAAATTCTCCTCTTTATTTAAGAGAAAAAAAAAAAATTACCTGAAATTTATAATGACCTTAGTCAACTCTCCATTTCACAATCAGTTACTCCAAATCTTTACCAACATCCTCACATCCACTACTCAGTGTATTACCACTCCCCACCAGAAGGTGGCCTTCCTTATACTGTCATCAGGAAAAGTAAGGCCACTGAGCTGAGTTTCACTCTGCTTCTCACCCTTTATCTACAAACTTCTGTATCTACATCCATACTCATCTTCAGATCCTTTCCTAATTTTTTTCCCTTAACAGAGATTCAACGGACACAACTATGTACCAAGTACAGTGTTATTAAGTAAACAATTAAAATTTGGTGAGACTGTATTACATGAAAAGGATGAAGAAGTTATGAGACTATGTCCTTGACAATATTCTTCTCCCTCCTTAAGACATCAATACAGTATCACATATTATTTATGGGCCTTCCAATCTGTAATACTTTTGTATTTTTCAAATAAATACATACGAAAGCTGACAGTCTATATATTTTTAAATTTACACTAGGAAAATAACTTACTTTATATCGACCTGAGGGGACAACAACTGAAGTCTTGTGTATGCAAACATCCAAGCATAGCTCACAGCTGTAGAGCAGTGTTTAGGAAGATTTTCTTGCTTTAAAAAACTGGAGAGACTTATAATCCATGGGTCTTGGCCTTGGGTCACATGTGCAAATATCCATATGTGTGATGGACTAATCACATCAAACTGGTGGCTAATGGGAGAAGAGTTCCATTCTGCTAATGTTTGTAAATCTATCGAGCTAGGGCAATACAGCAAAGTAGTCTATATGGAGAGGAAAAAATGGATTATTACACATTTCAATAACTTTGAAAATTTTACCATATAAATTGCTTTAAACTGAAAGTGGTCTATTAGTAGTTTCCAAAACAAGATAATATAAAGTCCATGGTAGGTTGAGGGGAGTAGAGAATTTCTGAAACTGCATGTAAAGTTTGTGTATGTGCATTCATGTCTTTTTTTGGGAGAGGGATTCCACTGTTTTCATTGTTCTCAAAAGGATCTATAAACCAAGTACGTTAAGGACCACTATTTAAGTAATTCTTAAATAAATATCCAAATTTCATGGTATAGCAAAAGCTGCTTTTTAGTTCTCTAACTAAAAAGTGAACCATTAACTTTCATGTTGACCTGTGTCTTTGTATGTGTGGAACAGACTCAAAAATGAGCTCTTCTCCAGAGGTATATATTCTTAAATACTTGTTCAATATTTGAACTCTTCCACTAAAGAGATAAACATTTATGTTCAAAGAAAAGTATATCAAGCACTGCTTTAGGCACTAGAAACAAGTAATCCATTACTCTCTTTTTGGAATAATTCATAATTTATAGTTAATATCTAAAACAAAATGTTTTGAATTGCATAGATCCTTTCATAAAATAACCAGAAGAGAGGCTTTTAAAGGTTCTTACCACAAATAAATGATAAACACATGAGATGATGGATACACTAACTAGCCTGATTGGGTCATTATACAACATAGACATGTATCGAAACATCAAATTGCACCACATAAATATGTACAATTATGTCTATTTAAAAATAAATAAAAATTAAAAATTTAATTTTTAAAAAGTTTAGCATCATGGTAGCGTCATGGGGGGGAACTGTACAGATTTCTAATAATCTCCTAGGCTTATAAAATCTTATTACCTCCCTTGGCTACATAAAATGTATGAATTATAAGAATCAGGTGTTATGCAGAAAGCTCTTAATGTTATGCATTAACCTCTTGTCCATGTATTCTAAAATAGGAGGAAATAATTTTTAAATAGTAAGGTTTTATAGCTATTCTTACATCAACTTTGGAATCTTAATATATGACCTTTTACCCCGTGAAGACCAAGTAAGAAAGTTTGCATAAACTTTCTTAGTAATGTGTTTGTGGACAAAGTGTTTCTCTCCATTTTAATGAGTCAAATTACATATGACATTGGTATAAAACACTATGTACTTAACCCACTATACTTAAACTCATGTGATACACAAAAAATAGCTGCCAAAAAAGCAGGGTATAAGTTTTTGCTTTGAGTATCACTATTTTTTTTCCCATAGCATTTTAACAAGTATTTCTATCTCAAGAATCTTATACGCCATAATGAACAGCAAACAGTAGCATAAAGTAAGATTCAATTTAACAGAAACTTCTTAGATTGGAAGGATTATAATTTTACAAACATAAAATTATTTTTATTTCTATGTGGAAGAGTACTTAACCAAGTATAAATGAATATCACTTTTTAAGTACTATTCTTAAGCATTTTCTAATTTTCAAAAATACTTTCAAAAACCTTACGTTTGTTAAGGAAGTTCTTTTATGTATGCATGTATACATGTATACATATGTGTGTCTGTCTTAAGTCTCAAAACAAGACTGGGTAGAATGAAGTCACTATAGTTACCTGATCAGCCCCAGTGAGATGTATGAAGCTCTCAAGAATGGATGGGCTTAGCCTGTCCATCACATCTATGGCTAATTCATCATCACCCTGTAAAAAAGACATCATATGTCTAAAAAAATTAGGAATGTTTAAGCAAAGTAGCCAAACCCAATTAAACACTAAAAATTCACTTCAGTGCTATTTTATTTATTTATTTATTTTGAGACAGAGTCTCACTCTGTCACCCAGGATGGAGTGCAATGGCACGATCTCGGCTCACTGCAAACTCCGCCTCCCGGGTTCACGCCATTCTCCTGCCTCAGCCTCCTGAATAGCTGGGACTACAGGCACCCACCACCACACCTGGCTAATTTTTTTTTTTTTTTTTTGTATTTTTAGTAGAGATGGGATTTCACTGTGTTAGCCAGGATGGTCTCCATCTCCTGACCTGTGATCTGCCTGCCTCGGCCTCCCAATTGAGAACAGTAAGTTAGTTTAGACCCATGGTAGTAACCTACCTATATGGGATAAGGACAGACAAAGAGATGGTTTTTAAGTACTTTCATTAGATAACTGAATGAAATACCTAAATCTTACCTTAGGTATTTCCAAAAGTGCAAATAAAGCCCGTATTTCTCTAAGGACACTGACGGCTAGTTTCCTAGTGGCAGGTCGACTGCTACAGAGAATGACAAGTGCAAAGCCTTCGACCACATGGAATACGTTGGAATATGGGCTCCTTTCCAGAGGAAGGGGATGAGAAGCTCCATTAGCTACACCATGCTTGAAAAACAGAAGTTAAAAATAAAATAAAAAATATGTATGTACAGACATTCCAGAAAAACAATTAAAGAATAAAGCAAATCATAGTGATTATGACTACAGGTCTGCCTTGGCTCAAGCAACTTAAATAGTATATAATTTATAAAAATAGAGTAGTGTGCACAGTGAAAAAAGCATTTCACTGGCAGTCTAAATATGAATTCTGTACCTAACTTCTATCATTCTCTATTTTGTAACCTTGGAACTGATAATCGGTCTTCATCTAATTTCTATGTGGGAAATGAGGGGATTGTAGTACATCTTTCACACTCGGAGTGTGGACCAGCAGCCTGGCAACACCTGAGAGCTTCTAAGAAACTCTTTCTTAGGGCCCTGCTGATTTGTATGCTCATTAAAGGTTGAGAAGCTAGTTTAACTTAAATGGCTTGGGTCTAAAATTTCAAGGTTCTATGATTTATACATTATCATAAATCAATGATTTGAGCATCTTTTATGGTTAAGGAGCACAGTTACCGTCTTATGTGAAACAGGGACTGGTGACATGGATAAAACAATCAAATGACCCAAATGGAAGACTACCAAAAATTTATTGTATTGGCTTTAAATATATTGGAAACAACCTAAAAGTGAGCTGGAATTATCTCTAATTTCTATGCTCATTAAAAACTAATTGTTACCCAAAGAAGAAGATTAGAAAAGTTAGATGTATAAACACTATATATTTACTACATGAACCATGGGTAAGTTCAGTTTAAGGGATTAGGAACACATTGAGAGTGAAGAGAACTAATAATAGTGTTTGATAAAGTAAATCTGTATTAAAACCATTATTGGTCATTTAGCACTGACCACATACAAAGGGACAAGAGAAAAGAATCTGGTACCTGAGTGTCCTGGTTTTTAATATGCATTTGGGCTGCTTGTTTCCACTGATTTATTAATTGTACCAACATCTTTACGGCATTATCAAGAAGCGTGGGATGGACATCAGTCACTTCACGAACAATAAAATAAACAAATCCTGAAAGAACATCCTCCCGCCAATCTGGAAAATCAAGCATTAGTGCCTGCAGAGTATTGAAAGCCAGAGCACGCAGTTCTTCATCCATATGAATTGTGAGCCTACCAAGAACAAAATTCCATTAGCAAACTTCAATACCTTTCAATTAGTTTTATCATCTAAAACTTAAAACTATGACATTAAAATATATGTCCTCTAGTTGTTTTGTAAGAAATATGAAGATAACAACCAATGTTCACTTTTTCATGCTATATTTAACTTTATGCTAGCTTATAATCTCATTTGTTTAAATTCACATATGAATCTATTCCTATTATTGGTGTTTTTACTATAATCTGAATAAGTTTGATACAAATGACATTAGAATTCCATTTAAAATCCTTTAATCCTTAAAACACTGTATTGTTATCCTATAATCAATCAAAAATTGTATCTAATCATATGATATCTTAGCACTATCTTCACATTTATTTAATCTTTGCTATCACTGGTAAGGACACGATTTATCTCAATCATTTTTTTTTTTTTTTTGAGACGGAGTCTCGTTCTGTCACCCAGGCTGGAGTGCAGTGGTGTGATCTCAGCTCACTGCAAGCACTGTCTCCTGGGTTCACATCATTCTCCTGCCTCAGCCTCCCAAGTAGCTGGGAATACAAGTGCCCGCCACCACACCCAGCTAATTTTTTGCATTTTTAGTAGAGATGAAGTTTCACTGTGTTAGCCAGGATGGTGTGGATCTCCTGACCTCATGATCTGCCTGCCTCAGCCTCCCAGAGTGCTGGGATTACAGGCATGAGCCACTGCTCAATCATTCTTTATATGCACTGAAGTTACAGTTAAATATAAGATGGCTGATTGTGAAGAAGAATATACAACAAATGAAGATGGAATCAATGTAATAGAATACTTATTGAAGGTAAGAATGAGAGTAAATTTAGGAGTAATATCATAAATGGTACATGCCTAGAAAAAAAAATAAGGCTAGGCTCAGTGACTCACACCTATAATCCCAGTACTGTGGGAGGCCAGGGCGGGTGGATCACTTGAACCCGGAAGGCAGAGGTTGCAGTGAGCCAAGATTGCACCACTGCACTCCAGCCTGGGCAACAGAGCAAAACACTATCTCACAAAAAAAAAAAAAAAAAAGAAGGGAAAAATGTGTTGACTCAGCACATAAGGTCCTAAAGAGAGTTTAAACAAATTAGGAGACGCTATATACAATTTGCTTTTAAATACATCAAAATGGGGCTTTGAATATAATTTTAGTTACAGAAGTTTACCAGAACATAAAAGAGAATGATAAACAAGAAATTAAAAAAAAAAATGTCGGCCGGGCGCGGTGGCTCAAGCCTGTAATCCCAGCACTTTGGGAGGCCGAGACGGGCAGATCACGAGGTCAGGAGATCGAGACCATCCTGGCTAACACGGTGAAATCCCGTCTCTACTAAAAAATACACAAAAACTAGCCGGGTGAGGTGGCGGGCGCCTATAGCCCCAGCTACTCGGGAGGCTGAGGCAGGAGAATGGCGGGAACCCGGGAGGCGGAGCTTGCACTGAGCTGAGATCTGGCCACTGCACTCCAGCCTGGGCGACAGAGCGAGACGCCGTCTCAAAGAAAAAAAAAAAAAATGTCTACAGTAGTGGGAGCCACCATTATATAATAATATTATATGAATAAAGAGTTTTTGATTTGGGTCTGAAGAGAATTATGTTAGTAATTGACTACAAAGACAGATGTATCAGAATTAGAAATAGTCTGAATGAATAAGGTAAGTACGTAATATTAAACATACAATTACATGCTTGGGAAGCTGGAAAAATGGAGTTATCCACGACAGAGGTAGAAAGTTGTGCGGTTTAGGAGAAAGGAGATATAAGTATTCACCCTGCTGAACTTAGTTCTAGTCATCACTAAGCCAACTTTCAACTGACAATGAGACTAACGAGATGTATTATAGCTAGACAGACTGAGGAGTAAGCAACAAAGCAGCAGCAGTTCCATCAGCACATGAGAAATAAACAGGTCAAATTAAGCATCTCTAGCCCAGTATTCTGTCTCTAATAGTGGCATCAAGAGATACAATATGGGAGAAGAGAGTGACAGTCCTCAATGATGCTGACTTTAAAGGTTATTTCAACATTCCTTAAATCCATGAATATGTAAATATCTATCTTAAACTCCTATCTGTGTGATACGGGGTATACATGTGTGACTTAACTGCTCATTGTACAGAGCAGAATAACAATAAAGCTTGGTTAATTAAAGGCAGGGGAATTAATTAACTTTCCTTAGGGACAGGATACAGGTCTGCAAATTAACAAAGCATCTTTGTTTTGTTTGCTTGCTTCCTTTATGGTAAAATAAGTAAGATTTAGACAGCATAATTCCAAATGATATGAAGAGAGGAGAGAATAGAACAGATCCTGGGATCTTCCTTTCCACTGAGGTAAACTATTAGTAAACAAATATCATAGGAGAAAGAAGCAAAGTGAACAGCAAAGCAAATTGTCATTCACTATTCAGCTGTCTGCTCTTTTACTAAACTGTCCCATCCCTGGCCCTCATAGTTGCAGTTTCATTTTGGTGGAAAAGATGGGAGATCTACTCTTGTGGATCAACACCCACAAAGATGTAGATGAGTTATGTTGAAATAGGAGGAGTAAGAGCAGAACTGAACAGTAGTTGTTTACTGCTCTCCCAAGGAATAGTGTTATACATAATTAATGTTTCTTATTTCCAATGCTGGCATGAACTCTGTAACTCTACAATCTAATTCACAAAAAAATTAGGAGACTGTGGGAACGGAACAAATTTATATAATGCAAAGTAACCCATTTCTTTCACAATCATCACAGGAGACATAAAATCTCTGATCACAACAGGTAATAGTTGAGGATAAGGTAGTGCCAGGGTGTGTGAAAAGCTATGGAAGTGGAGAAAGATTGCTGGAATAGTCTATTAATTGTTTATTTATTATGAATTTAACTTACACCTAAGTGATAAATGCCCAGCAACAAGTCAACACCTTTCAACATAGTCAAGTATCGCTGCTCTGCTATAGTCATTGTATTTGTTTTTTTCCATCTAGGACAGGGGCTGGCAAACTGTGGCTCAAGGGCTAAATCCAGCCAGATGCTTATTGGAATGCAGTCATGCACACTCTATTGTCTATGGCTGCTTCTGTACTATAATGGCAGAGATGAGCATGTGTTTGCTTGTTTTACTGATACCCAATAATTGTACATGCTTTTGTGGTAGATGTGATAATTTAATGCATTCATATAATTTGTAAAGATCAAATCAGTGTAACGAGGGTATCTATCACCATAAATACTTGTCTTTTCTTTATGTTAGAAACCTTTACTCTTTTCTAGTTATTTTGAAATGTACAACAGATTATTGTAAACTATAGTCACTGTACCGATCTACTGAACACTAGGTCTTACTTCTATCAAACTGTGTAATCGGACCCATTACAAAGATCATAATGATCTGCAAAACCCTAAAATACTATCTGGTACTTTACAGAAAAATGTGCTGATCTCTTATGCAGGGAATCCCTGACTACATCAGCAAAGCGGTTTTTCAACAGGCTATCGCCTCAACTTAGAATCAGGAGCCAGTACTTAAGTTTGGTTGTCAGGTTATGTACTCATTTTACAGAGCTATGACATGCCTAAGAGAAGAGAGAGAGATGTGCTGCACCCATCAACTCGTCAGCACCCATCAATTCATCATTTATATCATGTATAACTCCCCAATGCAATCCCTCCCCCCTCCCCCCTCCCCATGATAGGCCCCAGTGTGTGATGTTCCCCTTCCCGAGTCCAAGTGATCTCATTGTTCAGTTCCCACCTATGAGTGAGAACATGCGGTGTTTGGTTTTCTGTTCTTGTGATAGTTTGCTAAGAATGATGGTTTCCAGCTGCATCCATGTCCCTACAAAGGACGCAAACTCATCCTTTTTTATGGCTGCATAGTATTCCATGGTGTATATGTGCCACATTTTCTTAATCCAGTCTGTCACAGATGGACATTTGGGTTGATTCCAAGTCTTTGCTATTGTGAATAGTGCCACAATAAAGTTGATGGGTGCAGCACACCAACATGGCACAAGTATACATATGTAACAAACCTGCACGTTATGCACATGTACCCTAGAACTTAAAGTATAATAAAAAGAAATAAATAAATAAAAAAAGAAAAAAAAAAGAAAAAGAGAATCAGAAAATCAGAAGGAAACTTAAAGGTTATCCAGTTCACATGCTTCTCCCCATTTCCCTGCCAAGCAAGGGTTGTTATATAGGGTCTTCCATTCTGACATAAATAAATACATAACTTCAATGAGGTAATGAGAATTCAATACCTCTGAATAACAAAAGCAGATAAGAAAAGATCTGAAGTCCCAACTCTCTACTATTTACAAACTTGGTTACCTTGAGGAAATTAAGTAATCTCTGTCTCTCTTTCAGATATTGTGAAAATAGAATTTAGAGATTACATCTTGGTGCCAGTTTCAAAGAGTTATGGTGTGAATCAAATGATAGATAGATATAATTATAAAATTATGTATACAATCAAAAGTTGTTCTCAAGGCAGATTGTTGCAATGTTAAACAATTCCAATGATTCCTTTTTAAATAAAATATTTCAGCATTTAAAAGGGAAAATAATACCAAAAGAAGTTAGTCAAATTAAATACCTGGATCTAAAACGTAGAATTTAGCCTACTACAAAACAGACTTCTCCAAGTTACTGTCAAAGACAACTGTGAGAAGACAGCAATTTCATTTCTTAATACATAAGGAAATAAAAAATATATTCTGAAACTTCTTCTCCTATAAAGCATTTCCTTTCAAGGAGAAAACAGAAAAAGAAAGATTGATGGATAATCAATTCTATTTCCTTTTATTCTTGTTCCAATCACTTAGAATTTCATTTGTTCTTTGGCTCAATTTTATTGACATTTTCTAATAATGTATGTGATCTATATTCACTCTTATTTATCAGGAAGATTTATGACAACAGTGAAAAAATGTCTATTTTGAAAACTGACTTACTAATCATTTGTATCTTCTAGTATTACCACCATCTAATATCTAAATCAGAAAAGAATAATCTGTATGTTTATAAAATAGCCTTTGAAAACACTAAGATCCTAACTACACACTATTTTTATTTAAGTTTTGAATAATGTATTTATTTTAATAAATAAATATTTTGTTAAATGTGAAAAAAAAAAAAAAAGAAGAGAGAGAGAAACTTGAATGCCACAGTTCTGCCATGGGGGGAGAAAAAGCACAAATGAGACCTAATTACCACCAGAGATACTAAAGAAATGACTGTAAGAGTAAACACAATAATTAATTGCCTAACTGGGAATTACCATACACTGATAATGCCCATATGTTAAGGGACAATGTGTTACAGAAATCCCAGGAAAGAATACTAGATGGAAAAATAGGGAACTGAAAGATAGGAGTTGTGGGGGGAATCTAGAAGAACTTGAGAAGTTAAAAATTAGTGAGGAAAATGTGTTTAATAACAACAGAAAAAGACAAAAATGGAAATTTAGAAAGTAAATCAGATAAAGGATTAGATATGTCTTTATCATTGCCTTTTTAGTGATAACAGTAACAAAGGTATATTAGAAATATAAAGGAGCAGAAGACATAAAACTTAACATAGCAAACAGTAATCCTCATTTACCTTGCTAACAATTCAATGAGGTCAGTTCTGCTCATACCGTCAGGAATCAACCTTGGAATCGCAGCAATACAAGTTCTAAACAAATCAATCTTGGGTTTTCTTTCCCCCCTGAAAAATACAACAGGATTTAATAAGAAACATAATACAGATGCTAGATAATGAAATCAAACTTGGAAAAATAGCTACAGTAAGTGGGAGCCCTCCCCCAAAGGTTAAGGTATTTAATATTAAAAAAATACATATAAATCCTGTAGATAATTATTAGTCTATATATGGACAAAATAATACAGAAATAATTCAAAAGAAAACCAGCAAACAAAAAGGTTTTCAGTAACTAGACAAGAAGCATTACAACCATTATTACATAACAAATAGTTAAAGAGTATTTATAATTAATCTTATTAATATTTAAGATTATTTAATATTTAGCCTCCCATAAATATTAAAATAATAAATAACAACATTGATATCATTAAATAACTACATACTGGTTATTTTGGGGGGCCTATAAAATTAGCCACATCATTTTTCACTTAATATCCTCCACTAACAAAGGTCTTAGAAACATTCATCTCATATATGTTTATATTGTTTGTCCTTGTCTTGCATGTGATATATACACATAAATACACATACTTAAAATTTCTATGAAATAAAATAAGCCAGGTTTTTGAAAATCCTGGTACCTCTAGAGGTTTAATACAATTTAATTTTACTATATTTTCTTCTAGTTATTCAATAATTTTATTTATTTTAAATGTCTAACCTCAATATACTGGTTTTTATTTTGGTCTGTATTTGAAGGTGAGGCCTTTTAATTTTCTTTCATCTAAATTGTTCTTCAGTTGGCCTAATAAAATAATCCTTATGTAGAAAAGAATTTGGATATTCTCAGTGTTCTGGGTTTTATTTTATTTTATTTTAATTTAATTTAATTTTATTTTATTTTTTGAGATGCAGTTTCACTCTTGTTCCCCAGGCTGGAGTGCAATAATGGTGTGATCTCAGCTCACTGTAACCTCCACCTCCCGGGTTCAGGCGATTCTCCTGCCTCAGCCTCCCGAGTAGCTGGGATTACAGCCACCTGCCACCACGCCTAGCTAATTTTTTGTATTTTTAGTAGAGATGGGGTTTCACCATGTTGGTCAGGCTGGTTTTGAACTCCTGACCTCAGGTGATACATCCGCCTCAGCCTCCCAAATTACTGGGATTACAGGCATGAGTCACCACACCCAGCCTTGTGTATTTGTTATAGTGGCAATGGACTCACTAATCCTTTTAGAGATTTCATATAGTCAGTCCTCTTTTTACATGGTTTCAAAATGCAAGAATTTCATTTACCATACTTCAGTTAAATAATATCAGTCCCCAAAAAGGCAGTTGAAATTTAAGTTACCATATGTTAAGTAATGGCATAAACAAACTTTGCTTTGGCTCTTTGGTCCATAAAGCACACTGCACATCATAATCACTGTCATTTCCATCAAGGCTATCAGTGATTGGTCAGGCTGCATCTGTTATTCAGTTCATACACAGACAGCAAAGTGTGCAATGGTGTTGCCTCCTGGTCTCCCAGGATAACTCACATGACATGTTACAAAAATAGATAATCAAAAGAGGGTATTGGCTAACAAAGAGGAAGTACCACGAAGAAAGAAAAAGTAACATCACTGTGTAGTGTGTTCTTATAATTTTATGTTGCTTTGGCACCCATTTTAAATATAAGTTTGATTTTCTCATACCAGAAAAAGGGCGCAGTCACCCTTGAGACAGTTTCCAGTTCTACACCCCACTCCATCCCCCAGTTCTTTAATGTGGTTGATTCAGTTATCTGTCTTACACAACTTCTTCCTGGTAATAACCTCCCTATGGATACCTAGATGCAGCCTACTTGACTGGCCCCACTGACCTGCGTACCCCACATGGACTATGCAGATGTGCTGCAGTGACCACCTCTCAGGCACAGCATGACCTCCTGAACTCATGCCTGCTTGCTTTCAATCCACCAATTAGAATTACCCCTAGGTAAGTGGATAACACGCTTGACCCAAAAAAGTCATCAGTCCATGGGCCTCTTTCTCTCTCTCTACATAGCTTTCTGACCTCCATGAGTGTGGCCTCCACATGTGCAGTGTCCCCCATCCACGTGTAAGTAATAAAATCTTTATTGCTATCTTGTTTTTCTCCTAGTCACTGAGAGGGTGCTCTCTACCTCAAAGATTCTAAATTAAAGCACACTGAAATAGAAGAGAAAGTTAATGGAGTTACAGAAGAAATACGCTATATAGGTATCAGAGGAACTGGGTGAAAGCACACTTACTGACTAAATGAGGTTGTGATGAAAAACAAGATTTCCCACAGGAAGTAACATTGGCCAAAAAATTAACATTAAAGAAACTCTCAGAGATATTAGCATATAGTAGTACATAATAATTGTATATTAAATAAATTTAGAGATTAAATATCAAATTTGGTATTCTAAGACCTATAATGCAAACATTAATATCCAAAAGAATCTCCTCCCTCACAGAGAATATGTAGATGTTTTCTAGCAAATAAAATAAGTTACTGCCATAACATACAGTTTCCTGGGGAGGAAGTCCCTAACAAGAAAAAAAGATGCTGAGATGACAAATAATGACAAGGCCCTAGGGGTGGGGTGGGATGAGGTACTGTTTCTAAAAAAACTACTTATGTTATTCCTCTCTATATCACCCCTTAGTTCCTAGGAGTCAAAAATAATCAGAATTCAGATTATCAGGATTTTTTTTTTTTTTTTTTTAACTAGGGCTTTGGCAGTAAAAGCATTTATTTGACGTAATAAACCAATCACGCCCACATACATCCGGGGTACCTAGGATTCATATTTTGCTCATGGAGTAAGTGTAGGGCCTTGTCACTGACAACATACCAGACTGGGATCCAGAGTGAGTTTTGCTATCTATACCAGTTTGACAGCACTTTAAAGAATAAAACTGAGTGCATGGAAGGAATCACTGTATTGAAAACTGCAGCAGATGGAAACATGGAAGAACTCCAAAGACAAAGTAAGGAGACAGGTAAGCAAGAACCATCCGTACTGTCTTAGAAAAACTGAAATAGCAATGAAGGCAAATAATTTACTACATACGTAATCATGTCTTCAGGCTCCTTATTAGACATCTGCACACTGGTCATACACATTGGTCTCCCAACTTCTTTGTCCAAATGTCTGAGGATGCTATCTAATGCTTTTCTTACTTGAGGATAGTAAACTGACATTCCTAGGGGAAAAAACTTCACAGTTATAAAATATCTGAAATTAGATAAAGAATACTTACTTTCTATAGTAAAAGCCTAATAATCTTTAAGTGATATGAGCTTACTGTTGCCACAAAAGGGGTTTCAACTGTGACATATTCTTCTCCGATGATCAGCTTCAGCATATTTGACTAATTGGAGAAATTATGTGAAAATTATGCAGAGGACTAAAATTAAGTTGAAGAAAGGACAGAATGCAGTGAATAGGATCCTGTGATAAAATAACGATTTAACTGGAAAACTCTTAACATGAAGACTCATGACTATTATCAAAAAAACTTATTCATTGTGGGCTGAGTGCAGTGACTCACATCTCTAATCCCAGCACTTTGAGAGGTTGAGGTGAGTGAAATCACTTGGGGTCAGAAGTTCAAGACCAGCCTGGCCAATGTGGCAAAACTCCATCTCTACTAAAAATACAAAAATTAGCCAGGTGTGGCGGTGCACGCCTGTGGTCCCAGCTATTCGGGAGGCTGAGGCATGAGAATCACTTGTACTTGGGAGGTGGAGCTTACAATGAGCCAAGATTGTGCCAATGCCCTCTGGCCAGGGCAACACAGTGAGACTCTATCTCAAAAAAGTAAATAAATAAAAGAAGTATTCATTTTGTACAGCTGTATATACTGGAAAAACTGTATTAGGCAAATTTATATACATTTTAGATTTGATCAGACTTTTATAAAAGAATATGAAACTGTATTACAAAGCAACTTATTTAACTTCAGTTAAACTAACCTATGACTTTTGCTTCTTCATCTGTCAAGGTTTTATTGAGAAAAATTTTCTTTACACGAAGAGTATTTCCTGAGGGAAGAATAACTCCTGTTGTTGGCATGGGTGGTTCGCCATCTTTCTGCTGCAAACTGTCTGCTATTACAAGGAAGACTCTGAGGCCTATGTTCATTCTCTTCAAAGGAAAAAAAATTCAAAAGGAAGAGATAAGTGTCATAAATTACCCTTTTTGCATGTTAGAAATATTTCATCAGTTAACATCAGAGTGCGAGGGGTTGGAAGGAAGGAAGATAGAAGGAACACTAACCTTTCTGTCCAACATTTTTAACTAGCCCAAGCATTAGAGTTTGCTTTAATATCAAATCCCCAAATGCCACTCACTTACTTCTGAAGCTGACTGGCTTCCTTACTGTCTCTAAGGCTTATAGCAATCCTCTTCCTCAACTCTCCTATCCTCCTACGGTCCCGTCCCCTCCCCTTTCTAGGCAAATGACTTGTCTTCTACTTCACAGAAAGAAAAAAAAAATCACCAACTTTCCTCAATCTCTCTTTACAAATCACACTAATTTACTTATACCTGCACCTGTTCTCCCTCCCTTTTGCTCTTGGTATAGTGAGGGAGTGACAGTCTTCCTAGTTGTTGGAATCCCATCTGTTCTTGCATGTTTGGAAACATTATAGCACCAATTACATCTTTTTTTTCTTGCATCTTCAACATTTTCCTTTCAACTGAGTATATCCCATTTCTCTTAAGTATACTTGCTATCTTAATGGAAGAAACTTTCCCCAAATACTTCCCTGAAGCCATTCTCACTCATCAGTGACCATATTGCTCAAAACAGCGGGCCTATTTATAGCATGCTAGTTGATTTTCCAGCAACATGGACAAGGTCAAGTACCCGTTCTCCCCTGAAACACTCCCTTCCTTTGGTATCTATGTTCCACTTCTGGCTGTGTCATCTTTATCTGCATTTCAGGTTTGGCCTCCTTTACCTGGGTATTAAATGTTAGACTGCTTCAAGGCAAGGTTCTCCTAGGCTGCCTTCTCCTATCATTATTTATTACCTCCCAAAGCAACTGCATACACTTACATGACTTCAATTACCATCCATACCAGATAACTCACAAATTCTAAGCCTGGCCTCTCTCTGAACTCAGACCCTCAGACCCATCCGACATCTCTTACTTGGATGCCTCTACCTGGATGCCTCAGATTAGACATGTTCAATCCAAATGCATGACCTTGCCCCAGATTTGATTCCTTCTCAGTGTTTCTTTTCTCAGTGAATGCTCCTCTATCTGCACCACTACGATCTAAGCCCGAGCTGTCATTATCTTTGATCTACACCAGTGGTCTCTCAAGTGGGGTACACACATCCCAGTGGGTGTGCAAGGTATCTCAATGGAATATGGGAAGAAAATAAAGCTCTTATTTATATATATTTTTTATCTAAGTAAGATTAAAATTTTAAGCTTCACTCATCTTTATATACAACATAGTACTAGTGCCCTCCCTTGGTCTAAGTATCACAAAGTCAGTCACATGTCACATAGTCAAAGATGACACCTTGAAAGAAGCAGAAAAGCTCCACAATGTAGTCGAGTTGACAGAGGTAGCTTCACTTATACATTCTTTCAATGTCTTGCAATTTGCATGTATTTGATTAAATGGGCTAATGGATAATTTTATCTAGGTTTAATTAAACTAGCTCTTACAAAAGTTCTTGAAAAGAAAATACGGATTCAAGATAATCACAACAAAGTAAACCTAATAAATAACAATCACCACTCCCACAAAAAAAAAACCAGAACTGATTTTTTTTTTACTCCTAGTATGAGAACTTCAGTAAGAAAAAAACTTGCTTTCAGAAATAAATTTATTCAATGGAGTGAATATTTTCTTAAAATGGATGTTCAAGAAAATATCTTTTGTTTCATAATTTTTGTTGCTGGAAACCATTTTTGTTGGTAGAAACCAAAAAAATATATAAATAAAAGCTTTATTTTCTTCCCGAATTCTAGTGAACTACCTTCTACACCCATTGGGATACATGTACCCCCAACATGTTAAGTATGTCAGCTATACAAACAATCATGTTTGCTCACTTTCAAAATCTGGAAATAGTTATTAAACTATCTTAAAAATATTACAAATGAAAAGCTGCATTATCTTTCCAACTCATTTGTTAACCACATAAACACATATCTTAGGATTTGACTATGTATAGGATCAAGATCATAATTTAAAATAAATAAGAAAAAAGAAAACAGACAACACCTGTTTTGCCTTTTTATATTCTCAAATGTAATTAGATTCCAATAAAGAATTTATGAAATATTTTGAAAAACCCGGAAAATCTAACGTCTAAAGAATGAATTAGAGTTTACTGTGAATAATGAGACCATGGAAGCAGGATATAACATTCACTTTTTTAATGCTGACTTTTTTTTGGCCGGGGGGGAACAAATTTTTGTTTTTTCTATAACACTTAGAACATTGCCTGGCACATTTCAGGTGCTCAGTAAGTGTTGAATGAATGAGATTTATTGAAGAACACCTTAAATACAAATAATGTAAAGCAAAACAAACAAACAAACAAAACCTAAGCACGTTATAACTTCCAGGAGCCAGCTGAGCTGACTAACCTGATAAAATTTTCCTTTCTTTATTTATTTTTATTTTTATTTTTTGAGACAGAGTTTTGCTCTTGTTGCCCAGGCTGGAGTGCAACGGCACAAACTTGGCTCACTGCAACCTCCACCTCCCAGCTTCAAGCGATTCTCCTGCCTCAGCCTCCCTAGTAGCTGGGATTACAGGCATGTGCCACCATGCCCAGCTAATTTTGTATTTTTAGTAGAGACAGGGTTTCTCCCTGTTGATTAGGCTGGTCTCGAACTCCCGACCTCAGGTGATCCGCCTGTCTTGGCCTCTCAAAGTGCTGGGAATACAGGCATGAGCCACCACGCCTGGCCTCTTTATTATTTTCCACTACACTTAAACACTATTATTTGCACTCCAGCCTGGGCGACAAGAGCAAAACTCTGTCTCAAAAAAAAAAAAAAAAAAAAACTATTATTAAATCATTTGGCCAGCTATTAGAAAGGTTAAGTAACTTGCCCTGAATCACAGCTACTATTAGAAGTAGAGTTGGGATTTGTATCTAAGAGTTCTGATTCCAGAAATCATGCTCTTAAAAAAAATATATATTAGGATTTTACATTATTACATTATAATTTTTTTTTTACCTCTGGATTAATGGTGAAAGTTTTAGTAGATTTTCCAACACTGAGAAGATCAAATATTATTTCTTTCATTGCAAAATCCAAGCGTTCCTTAAAAAAAAAAAAAAAAATCCTTATAACTTGCTACTATGTGTTAGGCATCATGCTAAGAATTATAAATATAATATACAATGACAACAACACAGGTTTGTGCCCTAAAAAAGTTCATAGTTGAACAGAAGAAAAATACATATGAATTAAGGTTAAAATACATGATTATAAGTATATTATTTAATTATCAAATAATTTGTTTAATACCCAAACCAACAGAATAAAAGTTTTAAACATTCATTCACCAAAATCATGTTAAATTCAAAGTGAAAGAATTCCTAGGATGACAATGAAAGGAAGTCCCAAGACAACAGCCAGGCAGCAGGCCTAGAGAGCAGTGAGTTCATATTGGGTCAGGAAGAATGGGGCTCTAGGAAGGAAATCTCCCAGGGGGTAAAAAAGTTAACTAACAAGATTAACCGATGTTTGAAAGGAGTTTTATAATTCTGGTGGAGTGCTGGAGGAAGGTAACTAATTCAAGGGAGTGGGTACAATTCTGGAAAAAAGAATAGATGCAATCTAATGTCGCAAGTTTTGTGAACACTTGATCTAAAGCACAATTTGCTTTTATCAATCTTACTGATACTGTTATACTTATCCGATTATCATTACTTTTGTGCTCTAGTAAATAACAACATACTAATTCTATTTAAATATTCTTTATTTCTTCACTGTCAAAAATAACTGTATTATGGATCATCTAGATTGCTACAGTTTCAGTTGAAAGAGAATAAAACTAATATTCTGGAATCATAGCATTTTCCCATGTTGAGGAGGCAACCTTACCTATGTTTCTCCAAGGTGGATGTCCCAAAAGGAAATGTAACCAAAACCTTGTATTGGCTCATTAACACTCATTTAATCCCCCTCTAATAATCCTTCCTTTACTGCAAAGGCTAGAAAGCTAAACTTGTACTTCTCAGGATCCCATATAACAAAAAACTTGAGGATATAATTCAAACCCTGCCAAGTGATATAATCATGTGAGTCTCTTTGGGAACTGGGATATGTAAAGAGGAGGAGGAAGACAGGGAAAAATGAATCTATTTTACTGGTGAGGACCGTAGCAGAAGCTGTGTGATTCTGAAGCATACCCACATGTGGTGACTTCCTTGTCTGGTGGGTGTTTCATTTTGGCCAAGGTGGCAGCTTCCTCTTTGTCGTTCAGACTAGAATTCATTTCTTCAGCCCTACTATAAATTCTCTGAGCTATCTACATTCCTTTCAAGATCCCTTTGGGTTTAACTAGCTAGAGTGGATTCTATTATCAGTATCTAAGAACCTAGATTAACATAGACGATGAAAATAGTTTTCTAAGAAATCCTTCAAGATACTCAGGAGGTAATTAGTAAATGCACTAAGATTAGGATTATGAGATATGTTGTTTATCCCTCTTCAATTAAAAGTGCTTCCACTTTGCAAGGCTGGTTCAACATACGCAAATCAATAAACGTAATCCAGCATATAAACAGAACCGAAGAAAAAAACCACATGATTATCTCAATAGATGCAGAAAAGGCTTTTGACAAAATTCAACAGCACTTCATGCTAAAAACTCTCAACAAATTCACTATTGATGGAACGTATCTCAAAATAGTAAGAGTTATTTATGACAAACCCACAGCCAATATCATACTGAATGGGCAAAAACTGGAAGCATTCCCTTTGAAAACTGGCACAAGAAAGGGATGCCCTCTCTCACCACTCCTATTCAACATAGTGTTGGAAGTTCTGGCTAGGGCAATCAGGCAAGAGAAAGAAATCAAGGGTATTCAGTTAGGAAAAGAAGAAGTCAAATTGTCCCTGTTTGCAGATGACATGATTGTATATTTAGAAAACTCCATCATCTCAGCCCAAAATCTCCTTAAGCTGATAAGCAACTTCAGCAAAGTCTCAGGATACAAAATTAATGTGCAAAAATCACAAGCATTCTTATACACCAGTAACAGACAGAGAGCCAAATCATGAATGAACTTCCATTCACAATTGCTTCAAAGAGAATAAAATACCTAGGAATCCAACTTACAAGGATGTAAAGGACCTCTTCAAGGAGAACTACAAACCACTGCTCAGCAAAATAAAAGAGGACACAAACAAATGGAAGAACATACCATCCTCATGGATAGGAAGAATCAATATTGTGAAAATGGCCATACTGCCCAAGGTTATTTATAGATTCAATGCCATCCCCATTAAGCTACCAATGAGTTTCTTCACAGAATTAGAAAAATCTGCTTTAAAGTTCATATGGAACCAAAAAAGAGCCTGCATTGCCAAGAGAATCCTAAGTCAAAAGAACAAAGCTGGAGGCATCACACTACCTGACTTCAAACTATACTACAAGGCTACAGTAACCAAAACAGCATGGTACTGGTATCAAAACAGAGATATAGACCAATGCAACAGAACAGAGCCCTCAGAAATAATACCACACATCTACAGCCATCTGATCTTTGACAAACCTGAGGAAATCAAGAAATGGGGAAAGGATTCCCTGTTTAATAAATGGTGCTGGGAAAATTGGCTAGCCATAAGTAGAAAGCTGAAACTGGATCCTTTCCTTACTCCTTACATGAAAATTAATTCAAGATGGATTGGAGACTTAAATGTTAGACCTAATACCATAAAAACCCTAGAAGAAAACCTAGGCAATACCATTCAGGACATAGGCATGGGTAAGGACTTCATGTCTAAAACACCAAAAGCAATGGCAACAAAAGCCAAAATTGACAAATGGGAACTAATTAAACTAAAGAGCTTCTGCACAGTAAAAGAAACTACCATCAGAGTGAACAGGCAACCTACAGAATGGGAGAAAATTTTTGCAATCTACTCATCTGACAAAGGTCTAATATCCAGAACCTACAAAAAACTCAAATAAATTTACAAGAAAAAAACAAACAACCCCATCAAAAAGTGGGCAAAGGATACGAACAGACATTTCTCAAAAGAAGATATTCATACAGCCAACAGACACATGAAAAAATGCTTGTCATCACTGGCCATCAGAGAAATGCAAATCAAAACCACAATGAGATACCATCTCACACCAGTTAGAAAGGCAATCATTAAAAAGTCAGGAAACAACAGGTGCTGGAGAGGATGTGGAGAAATAGGAACACTTTTACACTGTTGGTGGGACTGTAAACTAGTTCAACCATTGTGGAAAACAGTATGGCGATTCCTTAAGGATCTAGAACTAGAAATACCATATGACCCAGCCATCCCATTACTGGGTATATACCCAAAGGATTGTAAATCATGCTGCTATAAAGACAAATGCACACGTATGTTTATTGTGCCACTATTCACAGTAGCAAAGATTTGGAATCAACCCAAATGTCCATCAGTGACAGACTGGATTAAGAAAATGTGGCACATATACACCATGGAATACTATGCAGCCATAAAAAAGGATGAGTTCGTGTCCTTTGTGCGGACATGGGTGTAGCTGGAAACCATCATTCTCAGCAAACTTTCACAAGAACAGAAAACCAAACACCGCATGTTCTCACTCACAGGTGGGAACTGAACAATGAGATCACTTAGACATGGGAAGGGGAACATCACACACCAGGGCCTATTATGGGGAAGGGGGAGGGGGGAGGGATGGCACTGGAGTTATAACTGATGTAAATGACGAGTTGGTGGGTGCAGCACACCAACATGGCACATGTATATGTAACAAACCTGCACGTTGTGCACATGTACCCTAGAACTTAAAGGATAATAATAAAAGAAAAAAAAAAAAGTGCTTCCACCCGTGGATTTTCTTTCTATCTACAAGTGTGTAGATTAATGAAATAAACTTATTCAATGTTGTGTTATTATGTTTTTAGATGCATACAAAATTTCAAAGCTCCAAGTGATTACAATACTCTAACAATTTACATACATACACATACTATGAGGTGAAGCACTCACCTGAGCAATGAACTGAATAATCTTCACAAATATGTTGAGAGGTGTGTCACGAGGAACCACACTTCGTGAGCCTTTTGGAAAAAGTGCTGACACTATGCTCATAAGACGACTATAGGGAAAAAGATCTAGTCATAATGAGATCACGACATCAACAGCATATTAGCAAAAAGTTATTCCTATTCTTCATAATATATTGACAGAATTCATATTTCACCCACAAAGTATAATGTTTACTAAAATTCCCAATAGTGTGCTTTTTAAAAACAAGAATTTATTTTTAACGCACTTTAAAGCAAAGATACTCACCTTTGAGTTACAGTGTTGCTTTCACATTTTATTCTAATTACATAAACCCACAATAATCTATACAAAGATTCCAGTGCAACTCGAGACATTTTAGGATCTTTATTCTGTTTGAAAACAAAAGAGAATAAAAATAAATTTATTAAAATATTTGTAATCACTTAAGAGCAAACATATTCTCTGTCAACAACTAAAAGCCCATCTTTTTTGTATTCAGTCTAAAATAGGTTTAAATACACAGGTACATATTTGGCATAGGGTAAATATATGGCTCGAAAGTAACCATAAATGTGGAAATTGGGTCCTTTCTTATACTTTCAAAAGAAAATACTAAAATTTTATTTACTAAATTTTACTTAGTAAATAAAATTATAGTAGTATTTCTAAGAATTCTAAAATTATACACATAAACTTACTTGATGATAAACAGTTCACACTCCAATACTGACATAACAACTGAAAAAGTATCACTCATTTTTGGCATAATTCATTTGTAGCCCATATACAGTTAAAATTTGGAACACCAAATGGTATTATAGTCATTTGCATTTACGAAATAATGCAGAATATTATGAAGTGTATATCCTTATGAGTGAATAGTGAGTTAAGAGCATGAACTCTAAAACTGGGAAAAACAGGGACTAAATCCAAGCTCCATCCTTGGGCATTGTTATATTATTCTGAGTCACAATTTCCTCATCTCTAAAATGGAGAAAATATGGCACCTACCTCAGAAGTAAAGTTAATATCTGTAAAGCACTTGGAAGAGTACCTGGCATGTATTAAACGTTCATTGACTATTAAGTGTTATAATTTTTATTAGAATCAGGACATTATTTAAATTATTATTATTTAGAATCAGACAGTCATTCCATTTCAATTACAATTTGATCAGCGAACTTTTTCTTCATTCTAGCTGTTATAAGAAATAAAGTCCTCAAATGACCAATAAAGCAATGAGATTTAATTGTAAATTTTGAAATGTAGCTAATAATCTCCTTTTTTCACAGAGAAACTATACATCCATTGATTAGTTTTAGGATGTACTGATTGTGAATTTACATTTTAGATTTTTCACATCTATTTGGATAAAGATTTGACATAATTAAAAATGGAGGATCAGTGACTGTGCTGATTAGACTCTCAGTATCAATCCCTCTCTCCACTGCCAGATCCATAATGATCCCAAATTTCAAATATACTCCCCCAGTAATTTCCAATTATGTTTGTTACTAATGTAACTAAAGTAACATATAATGTATACTACAAATATAACAACCAAGCATTCTGTAGTAATGTCTTTAAGAAAACATAATTTTCTTTTCTATCATTTAAATCTAAGATATCACATGTCAAAATAGTTCAGCCAGGAGTTAGGAAGGTAGAGAGAAATGAATAGGTAGAGCATGAAGGATTTTTAAGGCAGTGAAAATATGCTGCATGATACTATAATGGTAGATATATGTCATTATACATTTGTCCAAATCCATAGAATGTACAACACACCAAGAGCAAACACTAATGTAAGCTGTGGGCTTTGTGTGATAAAGATGTGTCAATGTATGTTTACCAGTTTTAACAAAGGTATCACTCTGAAGGGGGATGCTGATTATGGGGGAAGCTAGGTATGAGGGGGGTAGGGAAATTTACCCACAGGAAATCTCGGTACCCTCCTCTCAATTTTTCTGTGAATCTAAAACTGCTCTAAAAAAATACAGTCTTAAATAAGTCTCATTAGTTTTTAGGTACACATGAAATAACACTTTCATATTGTTAAACTGGAATTTCAAAATATTATTAAAAATAATACATTAAAAATATTTAAGTCCTATTCTACATAAAAACTGTTACCATATGAATGATTAAATATAAAAGTATTTGGATTATCTTAAGTGATGAGGTATCTGGCATGAAAAAACTTGATTTTAAAACAAAGCTGGCATTCACACAATGACAAAACAGCAAGGTGAGAAGTGATAAAAATCAATTATTATTTTTTCAGCTGCTACAATGCTGCTATATGTCTGAATAATAAAATCATCCTAAATTTATCTGAGCTTTAAACAAAGATATTCAATCTAATTTGAGTAATTATACAAATAAAAATCTAATGAACTTAATATAAAACAAAACTTTGGTATGTCAGTAAAACATAGTCTTTGACCACTATCATTTTAGTGTTTCTTTCTTTTTTTCTACTGTGAACTAAAAAAATGATTTGTTTAAAACCCAAACCAGTAAAGCCACACATGGTGGTGCAAGCCTGAAGTCTCAGCTTGAACCCAGGAGTTGGGAATCTAGCCTGGGTTAGTAAGATTCTCTCTCTGAAAAAATTAAAACAAACAAACAAACAAACAAAACAAAACAAAACAAAAAACAAATCAATAGGATAAAGTTTAAAAAATTAATTTGTCAATATTGTATTCCATTAACTTAAAGAGTATACTTGGATTGTTTGTAACTCAAAGGATAAATGCGTGAGGGGATGAATACCCATTCTCCATGATGTGCTTACTTCACATTGCATGCCTGTATCAAAACATCTCATGTATCCCATAAATATATATACCTACTATGTACCCACAAAAATTAAAAATAAAAACAACAACAATAAATTATATTCAAAATCTAAGCTACTATCCCTTAATTTCACTGGAAATATTTAAAACATTTTCATTTATAACAGCTAGAAAATGTTTGTTAAACAGAATATTTTAAAATTAGGAATTCTGGTGAAGAATCAGCATTCAGTATCAGTTCTATTTCTTAAATTCATCTTCTTGGGGCCATACTGATATTAAACCCTCTGAAGAATGTTTCTGCTGTGTGCTACTCTTCTCTTAAAATACTAGAAGCAGGTTGGAATAAATACATTAGACATGCAATGCAACAATGGGAAAAGGAAAAACAAATGCCACGCTTAAAGGAAATAAAGCAGTATTTTACTTTGTAATGTCGACACAACTCACCTGGAGTGTTTCTATTTGTTTTCTGATACTGTTGTTAGATGGCATCTAAATAAAGCAATGTGAGACAGCAAACATAAACATGAGATGCAGCACATGCATGTTAGATGAAAATAAGCACAAAACAAGATAGCTCCTCACCAAGGTCTCTATTTAGAAGAAATTTGAAATGTCCAAGACAGTGGCCAAAAACACTAAGAAAAAAAAATTTCACGATTTGGGCATCATGTGAGATACACCTATAATATTCCAACTAAGAGAAAACAAAGTTTTAACTCCCTAATTTTTCTTAGAATTTTTCTTAAAGCACTGTATTTCAGTTCAAACAACTTTAAATTTTTAAATGAAAATAAGTATAGATTGTTGAAAAAAACTCCAAATTATTTTTCTATGATATCTACTCTTATTATTCACCTATCTCTCTTAATAATTCTCCAGAAACTTTAAATAATCACTTTTCACACAAGCACCTAAATTAATATAGATATGGGAATGGGAGTCTACCAAATTCTGCTTGGGACAAAAATTAAAGATTTAACTTTTCAGTGAAAATAATGTGACACTCTGTCACAAACTATTTATGGGATATAGGGATAAAGCTCATTTTTCATGGTCATCAACTTTAAAACCTGGTATGATAATTTTTTAAAACTGTGTAATATCATAAGGTGTCTTGAACTTCATCGTATTTATTCTTATGACTCTAGAGAATAATGCCTTTTTAATATCCTCAAATTATTGCTAACATGTTTTCTTAAAATATTCAGTGCTTATATCCAACAACATTCCTTATACTACATTCAGAATTAACATGGTGGACCAGAAGAGCAAGAGCTATGGAACTATGTGAATATGGACACAAATCCATGCTCGCTCCCGAAACATGGGTTACTTGTTTGTCTTCTTTCAGCCTCATGTACAGTAAAAATCAAATGAGATTCTGTACTTAGAGGATGCAGCATCCTAAAAAGTAATAAAAACCATTCATAAGAAGTATTGGTCTAGACTGGGCACAGTGGTTCACACCTGTAATCCCAGCACTTTGGGAGGCTGAGGCAGGGGGATAACTTGAGGTCAGGAGTTTGAGACCAGTCTGGCCAATATGGTGAAATCCCATCTCTACTAAAAATACAAAAATCAGCCGGAGGTGATGGTAGATGCCTGTAATCCCAGCTACCCAGCAGGGTGAGGCAGGATAATTGATTGAGTCCAGGAGGTAAAGGTTGCAGTGAGCCGAGATCATGTCACTGCACTACTGCCTGGGTGACAGAGTGAGACTTCATCTCAAAAAAAAAAAAATAATAAAATAAAATAAAGGTATAGGTCTAATAAAAGTAAATTGTTTTAGGCTTTTAGTATCAAGAGATTAAATGGATCTCAAAATAATTTAGGTAACGCCTTTATCTTGGATCAATTTTCCCGATACATAAAATAAATAACTGTTACAACAGATAACTAGCATAGCTTTTCCTTCAAGGCTCAACTCCTTACCTCAACTACGCAGAGCAGCCACATTATCTAAGACTTAATAAACATGAGCCAATTCATAAAATTTCTGCTGAATAGAGCCTTAATGTAAGTTAAGGGTTAATGGCCAAGACAATTATATTCCAAATCCTCATGCTAAGTGGTTCTTATCTCCTTTAGCCTGGCAGATTGACATAGCCATTAATGAAAATGAACAATATGCCAGAAATATTTAACAGGAGGTAAGGGTTCAAAGAAAACAGAGCATTTAAATGAAAGCCTTAAGACAAAAAAAAGTTAAGGTACTGTGAAGTATTGCAAATATGTTAGGTGAAACGTATATATATAAAAATTCCAACAAGCAACAGAAAAGTATGAACTGTCATGAAAGAAAGCAGTCTTCCAGAAACATTTAAATGTGTATCTTAAAAATATTTTAATGAACGTATGAAAAATCATACTATTCAGAAAAATGATCGATTCTCTTTTGGTCCCTATATCTGTACAAATTACCAAAACTAAGAACAGAAACAAGTATAATGTAATTAATTAAATAAAATTTATTTCCTAGTTGCATGATATAAAGAGTTTAATCAATTTGATTTGGCCCTGGGAATTTTCATAAATAGTCAAAGAAGGTATATAAATTCTCATCCAAACATGAGTAATATCAATGTTTATCTAGAAGGAAAATAGACAAAAACATTTCTCAAAGTAGCATATATCCCGTATACCTAAGAAACTGAGGCAGTTTTGAAAATGATACATAAAATCATGAAAAAGACGTACAGGATAACATCCAGTGGATCATTCCTGAAGTATGAAAGAAGAGCCAGTCCTATTTCTACAAGAGCACAACAAGCTGCATAGCCAGAGACAAGTCACTTACTCTATCTATCTGCCTTGGTTCCGTTATCTTCAAAGTATAAGGTTTTCAGTCTCAAATCTAACTTAGAGGAATGCCAGGAAATGGAATGTCATGTCTGCAATATTACTATAACTTGCAAGCAAATATTCAAATAGGCTCATCTAAGTATATATCAAAAGAATATTCAAATCAAGCATTCACACGACATGCAGCTGAAGAATATTCCCACACTTTGTCAGAATTGTGTTCCTACCCAGAGAAGAAAAGAGGATCCTGCCAGCAGAGCATCCTGGGAAGAAAATGATCCTTCTATCTCTCACAGTTTTGTTTTCAGGAGTAAGAAAGGCTGAATATGGATGTGCCAAATAATGTTAGTGACAAGTACCCTTTCATTCAAGTCAGAATCATTTCAGGAGCTTTTACAACTGTGCGGATCCAGTACCAACTTTTAGATATGGCTGGGCATATTTAAATGTGAATTTAGTGATATTATCAAAGCTTTTTCTCATATTGCTCAGACTTAAACCAACATTACTGATTTTCTTAAAAGACAAAATAAGTATCTAGAAGGTTTTGTGAGATTAATACTCTATAATTCTAAAAGAATTAACAAATATTCCTAGATTTAAGATACATATCACTAAAAAAGGTACAATTTTGCATTCATTAGGACAAACTAAATTTTCAATCAAAAGTTTACTGATATCTATACACGATTCCCTACAGAAGAAATAAAGTATGTATAAGAAAAGGAATGTGGCAAAGTGTTACTATTCAAGTATACCAATAGTAACAAAAGTTTCATTATGCACTGTTTATAACCAATTTATATGCATAAACAAAATATACCAGTCAGTATTTACACATCAGAAGCGTGATTACATCTTACCTTTAAATGTGACAAACAGTTCTGTAGGAAAATGTGCCAGTTATTTAAAAAAAATTGTTTCTGACTGACACATAAAAGGCAGGTAATTAGTGGATATAAAGCCTATAGGAGATGGGGAAAAGACAGAATTAACATTTTTCATCGAAAAGCACTGGACTTTTAAATTTTATATTTCATTTATTCTCATAAGCAAGGAAACAAATCTTTTAAGCAGTTTTCCAATTTGTAATAAGAAATATAATCTCATAGAATAATCTAACACAGAAAGATAAAGGGTAAATGTTCTATGAGGAAAATTCCTTGACTGAGCATACCTCTCTGAGTTAGAACATGCTATTAGTTCTCCCTCAACCCATTAGTCCCTCATCCATTTTGTGGTTATGACTAGTCCCTGGGATCAGATGACAGACAGCATTAAAGTTTTAGCTTTCTGTTTGTCAAATATGTTCCCGATGGCTACATTAAGTACTCTAAGCCTCACTTTCCAAACACATAAAGTGAAGGACAATAATCACAAATATCTTACAGGGTTGTGAAGCTTAAAGTAAGATAAAAAAAAGTGCAAAGTACTTAGTTCAATGCCTGGCACAATCCATGTTTACTATTACTGTATCTCTAGTTTAGATGGTCAAATATTTGACCAATTCTCCAAACCTTCTCCAAGCTACATAAAAGTTATGTGAAATAGACAGGTAGAAAAAAATGCCTTTACTCTCTGAATAGAAAAGATATAAACAGACAGAAAACAGCTGCTAAAATCACTTTATGACAGTGATCCCCTGAGGTTACAACATATTTTTACTGTACCTTCTCTGTGTTTAGATACACAAATATTATTCTGTTACAACTGCCCACAGTAATCAGTACAGTAACATGCTGTACAGGTTTGCAGCCTGGGAGCAATAGGCTATACCATATAACCTAGGTGTGTAGTAGGCTATACTGCTTAGGTTTGTGTAAGTACATTCAACGATGTTTGCACAGTGAAATAGCCTAACGACACATTTCTTAGAACATATTTCTATTATTAAGCAATGCATGACTACCTAGAAGGAAGTCTGAACAACTCAACAAATGCAGAGCTAGTAAAATTAAGAACAGAACATTTAAATAGAGCAATGCAAAAAATACGTATGTAAAACTTGCCCTTGTATTGCACTTCAGGGATTTTACAATTTCAGATTTTACCATTCTCTTTAATCTCCACTGAATTCATAAATCAATTATAAAAATCCCAATTAAATATGAAAAGGTTTGAAATGTTTCTTAATACCAATGAATGCTTCTTTCTCGAGCTGAGTTCAAAAGTAGTCTGATAAAGCATCTCCACAAAATTTTTCAAACAGGGAACATTCACTTCATTTTTAACAGTCTAGTAAAAAGATAATGCAAACAAAGAAAATGATTACAGACGTTAGATTAAACTATACAAAGATTACAAGAACTTTCTGTAAGGTTTGAAATTGGTTAATAATTCACTGAGACTCTCACTGAAGTATTACAATGTGCCAAGTGACCAAATGGTAAGTACATAAGATAAACCTGGTCCTAGCCCTGAGTGCACAAAGTGGGAATACAGGCTAAGAGGACACAGTATAACAGGTCCACTGAGAGCAAATTCTCTGTGCTCCTGGAGTACTCAAAAGGGGCCCCTATGGAAAAATTCAACAAGGAAGTAACATCTAAGCTGCATCCAACATCTCTTACCAGAAATACTGCTAAAGCCTCCCATTTAACCTTGCTGGCCTTATCTCCCGCCCTCTGACCATGTGCATGGGGACCCAGCTTTAGGAGCTTCCTTGCTGTTCCTAAAACGCATCAAAGCATTTCTTGCCTTAGGATGTCTACGCTGGGGCCTGCTGCCCGAGAAGCTCCTCCCACAGACACAGGAAGTCTTACTGTCTCATTCCTTTGGTTTTTGCTCAATTGCTACCAACTCTTTTGAGGTGGTGGTCTTTCCTAATCACACTCTTTTTAAAATTTCAACTCCCTCACCCCTTTGGCAATCCTATGCCCCCTACCCTGTTTACATTTCTTCACATTACTCTCCACAATCTGACATACTACCTATTTTATACACTAGTTTATTTTCTATTCCTGCACTAGTAATTAAAATATACGGTACTAGGGAGTCTTTCCTATCATATTAATTGTTGTGTTCCCTTGTGCACAGATGAAGACCTGACAAACAGAACGCACTCAATACATAAATGAGTAAAGAAAGAGAAGCCAGCTAGAGAAAGAGGGGAGGGAGGTTACCAGAGAGGCATGAATGTTCCAGGCAGGAGCTGTATGTGCAGAGGTCTAGTATTATGGGTTGAATCATATCCCCCAAAATTCATGTTGAAGTCCTAACCCCATACACATCAGAAGGTGACTTCATTAGGAAATAGGTCATTGCAGATAACATTAATTAAGTTAGGATCGGGAAGACCCTAATCCACATAACTGGTATCCTTTTAAAAAGGGGAAATTTGAACAGAGACATACACTCAAGGAGAATGCCATGTGACAATGAAGGCAGGGAGCAGAACCATGCTTCTACAAGCCAAGAAACACAAAAGATTTTCAGTATACACGAGAGGCTAAGCAAGGGGCATGGAGCAGGTTCTTCCTCACAGCCCTTAGAAGGAACCAACCTGCTGGCACTTTGATTTTACACTCTAGCCTCCATAAATATGAGACAATATGCATTTCTGTTGTTAAGCTATCCAGTTTGCAGTACTTTATTACGGCTGCCCTAGCAGGCTAATAAACCTGGACACAAAAGCAAATATGGTATAAAAGAATCAGGCAACATGATGATAATGGACCATTGTCAAGAGCCTCTCTTTCTACAACCTGCTCCTTTTCATGAACTGCCTTAAAAACCAAAACCTAATCTCAGCCATCGGGCAGAAAAAAAAAAAATGGATGATCAAACAAAGGAGGAAGTGCAAATGATCATTTGGAAGGAATAAGCAGTAATTCAAACAACTTACAAGAAAAGAAATCAAAGTGCATATCTAATAAAAGACTAAAACTGACATGACTTATACATGATAGCCTGTTTTCTTTTTTATAAAATGAGCCCAATTCATATGGCTAAAAACTGGGTGGGAGGAAATGGGGGCTGTGTAACTCCAATAAACCACTTGCAAACCGTTAATTTTTGAGTTTTGTGTGTCACCATTTTTTAAAATCTTCAATGCAAAACAGATTTTAAAAAAACATGTCAGTCACTCTCATTAATATTTTAAATTCTTAACTTTTAAAACAATTCTCTGTTCACCTTTTCTAAACATGCTTTAAAGGCAGGACCTGAATACTATAAACCAATTCATATAAGCCCATAGGTCACAAGTCAGTGAATTCAATGTTTAAAAATGAAAGCCAAAACAGTTCAATTTTTCAATATGTAATACATTTCTTCATTTTTTGAGATGTTAACTAGAATAAAATCTGAACAAAACTAATGTAATTAATTTCCATTTCTAGCCAAGATGGAGTGAAGGGAGCTGGATTTCCCCTACCATCTGAAACAACCAAAAAAACAAAATACATGAAATGATATCTAAAACACTGTATGATCAACAAAAGGAAGAGACCTCTGAGCAACAGGAAGCAAATGAGGTGAGTCCTCCCAAGGCCATAGCTTATTGTCATGTAAGTATTTTTAGGAAAAAAATGAAAGTATAAGGTTGATAAGGTTCTTGTATAACATACAAATTGTACAAAAATAAAAAAACATACTTACAGCAGCTACAGGGATAAGAATCTCCACAAATAAACCAGCAAGTGCATGTTTTATGTCTTTATCTTTCACTTCTAAGAAATACTGAGCACATTCCTTAAAGGGAAAGAGGGTATATACTTAGATTAACAAAAGAGGAAAGGTTAAAGAATTTGTAATATCACAATAATTTTGTGAACACTCTGCCATTTTACCAAAAAACTAAGGTCAATGCATCTTCAAGTCAAAAAACAAAGTTTGCCAGGCCTGGTGGCTCAAACCTGTAATCCCAGCACTTTGGGAGGCTGAGGCGGGCAGATCACCTGAGGTCAGGAGTTTCAGACCAGCCTGGCCAGTGTGGTGAAATCCCGTCTACTTAAAAAAAAAAAAAAAAAAAAAAAATTAGCCGGGCCTGGTGGCAGGCGCCTGTAATCCCAACTACTTGGGAGGCTGAGGCAGGAGAATCGCTTCAATCAGGAAGGTGGAGACTGCAGTAGGCCGAGATCATGCCACTGCACCCCAGTCTGAGTGACAGAGTGAGACTCTGTCTCAAGGAAAAACAAAAAAAAAATAATTTACACTTATGACAACTTAACACATGGAATAAGAGACTAAAATTGATGCCATTAATTTACGTATATTTTGTTTCTTTTAAAAAGTCATGAAGAGCAAGAACTGTTAGGCTTGCTCTATTTAGTGTCATTTAGAAGGTATATCACCTGCATAAATTGAAATGATGCTTCAAAATCTTCTACAGGATACATTTTTACTCGAAAAAATTTCATTCCCATTATTAAGCTGATGACACTTTGTACCACATGTGGGCTTTGTTCCTTTTGTCGCAGTTCTTTTAATTCTGTCACAAACTTCTTCCTTACAGCCTGAAACCTTTAATACACGTGGAGACATCATTTGATTTGAATTAAAAACACTACTTTCCACATGATATTTAAGAGTAAAAATCAAAAGGTATGCTACCTAAATATCATCTCCTTTCTCTACCTTCATTACAGTTGCCAGAAAGGCACACAGAGGAAAATAAAAATTGCTACTATAAATTTGCTGTTCATTTATTTTAAAATTAAATTAAAAGTTTCTGAAGGAGAAATAATAGGATTTCTTTATTCCTATATTAACAATATACCACCATTACCATTTAATTAATAACCATAAAAAAAATCAAAAAACCCACCCACAAAACATCACCATGTAAATCAGTGTCTCCAACTTTTAAGGCTCTTTTTATATAAAATCTGTAATTAGTTACATGGCGAGCATATTGAAGACTATAAAGTTTTTCACAGAGATAATCCAATCAATCCCACGGTACTAATTATCACTTAAAATCAATACATCATTACACTGGCAAAAGGCTTTTGAAATGTGAGCATCATCCTGGATTCAAATCACAACTGTTAAAGCTAGTAAGCTTTTCTTCGCTTACATTTGAAAAGGACATCTAATAGTTTATTAATCAATAATACTTAATTATCCACCTCCCCCCTATATATTATGAAACAACTAAAGATTTTACTGATAATGTTACTTGGGGAAGCCAGTTCCTTAAAGTTAAAAAAACCTCAAAGCATGCTTTCCAATGGTCACTGACTACAGTGAGAAGAACAACAACAACAAAAAAATTAACAAAATATGGATACATGATTGAAATATAACATCTATTTTGATTTTAATCTTAGAGACTATGATATCATTTTTCATGATTGTATTCTTTAGCACTTCATTAAGAAAATTTTTATAAAATGGATAAACTCTTTCCACTGAAATATTAGAATCTAAGGATTTTTTCCTTTTGTTAAACTACTTATAAAAACTATTAGTCACTACAAACCAAGAAAACACATACACCAAGATTCACATACACCCCCAACCTTTATCTCCTTCTCTTCCCCACTTCCACTCAGCCCCACCACCTGCCCTCTTAGGTGCTATCAGCCTAACTCAAAGTGGATCCTTTCACATTTTCTCCCATGCTTATTACATGCATGAGCAGAAAACACCTTAATATTGCTCTAAAGTGGCATTTCTCCTACCACTAGTCAGGTGAGGCTGAGTACCATTTCATACATTTATTTACTGGCTGTTTGGACTTACTATCCTTGCCATCTAGAGTTAACTTAGCCATGATGGAGTGTTCTCCCGGATCCAACTTGCTAATATATTATTTAGAATTTCTGGTCTATATTCCTGAGATAGAAACTCAGTTTTGACAAAAATAAAAATAACATAAACAAACTGACATAAAGAGAAATACATCACTGCTCATATCTATGTTTTTGTGTCAATCTAATTACATGTGAGATATTAATATGATACTGTCGATGTCTAAATCATTTGAAATACTCAAACCATAAGATATTAAAAAATTATCATCTATCTCTAAATTATTTAAAATACTCAAACCATATTCTAAGTTCTATAGTATTGGCTATACAAGGGTTCCTAGTAGATTAAAAAATTTAAAAATATGCTAAATAAAATATTTCACTTAATATTAAAATGCAAACTACTTAAACATTAACAATAATTTTACTTGCCTTCTTAGAATTTAGAAAGGTTGTTTGTTATATGATGATTTCAGGGCCAAAGACTCTTTTAAAACGCATCCAAGAAAATATCATTTGATACTTTTTTCCTTATAAATTTCCCAGTAGTAACAAAGGAAATCCAAAATCTTCCATAATTGTTACAGCAACCACAAGTTGCTAATGACAAATATATTTTACTGTTTACTAAAGTGATGGTTCAGTACAACTCAGTGTGTATAACTCCTAATGAATAACACTTTTAACTGAGTAATCTGGTATCTTTCATCTTTCCTTTTTGGTGTCTCTTTTACCAGTTCAAACTCTGTTTAGCATTAAAACAAATATGATTAGAAAACACTGCATTGCTATCTGAAGAATAAAAGTTCTCACCTGGAAAATAATTATTAGCTCTGTAAAGAGTTCTAAAAAAAGCTTCTAACAGAATTGTTAAATATAGGGAAAAAGATAGTGTCCTAACGATGGTTGGCAATTTCTGATTTGTTCGATTCAGACATTTATAGAAAACCCCAAATAAAATTAAAACAAGCGGTGAAATTGAGGTATGACTATTAAAGAGTTTCAGAGAAACAGAGCAGTAAAGTAATAAAAGGTGGAGCTGACTTAGTGCTATGATGAAAATGGTGGATTTAGAACTATCAGTATCTACTGTATTCATTGGTAATGAAGCATTCTAAAATGCAAAGAAAATCTAAATGGGTGATTTATAAAACTTACTTTGATTGGGCAAGAACCCCTATCACCTCTGCATATAAATCCGCAATAATATGCACATTCCCAGTGTTGGTTCCTGAATATCTAAAATAATAAAAGAACAAACATAACATTTCATTAAATTTTTCTACAACCTCTCTTTCCTAATACATTTGAAAATTCCTATCAGAGTGTTGTATAATTTTCTCTGAATATTCATTTATATGATAAAAGCAATACTAATTGTATTCTACCTTCAATTTTACTTTACTATGATATTTAACCTTCTGGTTCTTACATATCCAATCTGTAGTACTAAGAAATATTTTTACAAAATCTTTCTAATCAGCATTTTTTGTGGATTTAAAAGAGATGGGGGCTGGGTGCAGTGGCTCACACCTATAATCCCAGCACTTTGGGAGGCCAAGCTGGGTGGATCGCTTGGAGCCCAGGAGTTCAAGTCCAGTCTGGGCAACATGGCAAAACTCTGTTTCTACAAAAAATACAAAAAAATTAGCTGAGTGTGGTGGCATGCACCTGTAGTCCCAGCTACTCAGGAGGCTGAGTTGGGAGGATCACTTGAGCCCAGGAGGTCAAGGCTGTAGTGAGCCATGATCTCATCTCTGCACTCCAGGCTGGATGAAAGTGAGACCTTGTCTCAAGAAAGAAAAAAAAAAAAGGAAGATAATAATTGCCTTGAACTCTCAAAACAAATTATCAATAAGAATTCAAATAGCCCAGACCTGGATTGCAAAAAAAAGGCAACAATCCCAAGTTAGTATTTTACTTACCCTTCCTTATGTTTAAAGTGCTTAAAAGCTAAGTTTAGAACTTCATGAACTAAGGGATCGGGTACAGGATGAACAGGAATCTAGAATTTAAAAACATTATCAAGTAAGTAAGAGTTAAATAAGTTATTGGTTTTTCATGAGTATTCTCATCAATTCAACTAATTAAACCAATAATCAATCTTACTTTTTATGGGATTATTACTAGTCTGTCAATCTTTCTTTCTTCTGAGAATCTCATTTTCTCTAAGAATTTGGTTACTCATCAAATTTCACAAGTTCTAAATTTAAGAATACTAGCTTCATAATCACAAATCACTAAACTATGGACTATGCAGTGGGAAAAGCAAGAGTTGTTACTGCTTAATAGTTACTGTCAGAAAGCTAAAGAGACACATACACCTCCCTGTAACACTTACAGAAAAGCACCTTTGTAATGAGTCAGCCCTACATTTCATATAGCCCAATTTTGAACTATCATGAAAATGGCCACAAGGGACACTATCTTTTCTAACAATCTTAAACTATTTATAGACTCATTATTAAAAACCTGACATTTAAATATTCTCATTTCAACTCAAAAAAAGTATATGCTAGTTCCTATTATGTAAAACAAATTTTAAAAATTTAAACCAGTAATAAAAGCCCTACTCCTCCAACACACATAATCACTATTAACAACTTCATGTACATCCTTCCAGACTTTTTCCTACACATCCTCACACACAGGCATGCGTGCATTCCTTAGTTTCACTTAACCGAATAATGTATCTTTCCATGTCAGTATTTAGAGCTCCTCTTTATACTTTCTAACAACCACATAATATTCAATATGTATATATCACAATTTGAGGAGCCCCCATTAATGAACATTTCAATCCAGATTTTCAATATTCAAGTAGTACTACAATAAACATCTTGTGCATTTAACATTATATACTTGTAGAGTTCCATGGGAAAGACTCCGAAAGAAGGAACTGCTGGGTTAAAGAGCTTACAAGTCATAGCTAACACATATTCTAGTTCTACACAGTTCTACATATCCTTCAGTATACATGGTGCACTGGTTCCAGGAACCCCGTGATAGCAAAATCTTCAGATGTTCAAGTTCCTGATATAAAACGGTGTAGTATTTGCATATAACCCTACGTACATCCTCCCATACACTTTAAATTATCTCTATCTAGATTACTTACAGTATGTAATCCAATGTAAATGTTACATAAATAGCTGTTATACTGCATTTTCTATTATTTATTATTGTATTATTATTTTTTATTTATATATATTGTTTTAATTTTTACTTTTTGTGGGTACCTACCAGGTGTATATATTTATGGGGTATTTTTATATTTTTGATCCAAGGTTGGCTGAATCCATGGATGTGGAACTTACAGAAATATGAAGACCCTGACAATGTGGGTCTATTTTTGAGCTCTCCATTATGTTCTATCAATCAATTTGTATGTGTCTATACCAAAACCACACCATCTTATTAATTACTAGAGTTTAATAATAAGTTCTCGTATCTAGTAGTGCAGGTCCTCTCCTTACTTTTCTTCAGAGATGGCTTGGCTATTCTTGGCCATTATTCTTCCATATTCCATTTACAGTCACCTTTTCAAGTTCTATAAAAACTGTTAGGATTTTTATTAGAGCTGCAATGCATCTATAAAACAATTTGAAGTAACTATATTTGTATATATTTACGTGAAATAACTTTTAGTATATTTTCTCATTTTCTGGTTTTGTGCTTTGACAGAGGTGCCTAATTTCACTAATCATAAGGAGAGTGAAAATCTGCAAGACATAATTTTATACCTATTTCATGGGAAAAAAATTAAGTCTGAAAATACCAAATAGTAGAGATAACGTAAAAAAGTGAGGTTTTGTATATATTGTTGCAAAGGAGCATGCAATCTAGTGAAGGAGATCAGGTATGTCACCCTACAATATATAATTTGGCATGCAGATTATTTTGAGCCAAAGGCAATTGAGAAAGAGCAGATGCAGGAAAAGTTTCCTCTACAATCCTTACTAAATAACCATTACATTTCATTAGTTTTCTGCATATATTTACCTTCCCACAATTTTACTGTTTCTAGAAGCCAAAACCTTTTTCCTTTGTCTTGTCACTACTCTACAACTTATCACTCTTTGTTAAAATGGTATATATTCCAGTCTGTACTTGGATCTTTGAAAAAAAAAGTGTATTACTTTTTGGATCTTCACATATTTACTACGAGGCATCCATGTGCATTCGTAATAAACCTTTCGACCCTGGTAATCCTTCTCTTGTCAGTTTAGTTTGTAGGGCCCCAGGCACTAAATCCAAGAAGGTAGAGCAAAAAGTTTTTTCCTCCCCTATACAGTAGTTCTTCTGTATCTACAGTTTTGCTTTCTGTGGCTTACCCAAGGTCAACCATGGTTTGAAAATACTGTGTGTGCATGTGTGTGTGTGTGTGTGTGTGTGTCACCACATACATACACTTTTATTATAGTATATTGTTATAACTGTTCTATTTTATTATTAGTTATTGTTGTAAATCTTCTACTGTGCCTGGTTTATGATTTCAACTTTATTATGAGTATGTACGTATACAAAGAAACATAATACAGGCTTAATATCCCCTATCTGAAATGCTTGGGACCAGAAGGGTTTTGGATTTCCAATTTTCTTAAATTTTGGAATATTTACATATACATAATGAGCTATCTTGGGGATAAGACCCAAATCTAATCACAAAATATGTTTGTTTCATATACAACTTATACACATATCTTGAAGGAAATTTTATAAAATATGTTAAATAATTTTGTTCATGAAACAAAGTTTTGACTGTGTTTGACTGCAACCCATCACATGAGGCGAGGTGTATAATTTTCCGCTTGTAGTGTCATACTGGTGCTCAAAAAGTTTTAGATTTTGGGACATTTCAGATTAGGGATGCTCAACCTGTATATACAGGGTTTGATATTATCCATAATTTCAGGCACCAACTAGGAGTGCTGGAACATATCCCCTGAGAATAAAGGGAGACTACTATATTTGCTCCAGTTATGACTGAAGTTTAACAATGACGGCCACGGACAACACTCAGCCATGCTATGTGCTCTTTGTTGCCACCCTACTACCACCATCTACGCTTTCTGTGTTTATAACACTTGTAGCAGGCTTACAAGATACAGGTATACCTCCTATTTAACAGATGAGGGAAATGAAGTTAAGAGGTTGCTGTGTACTTCTCTAAAATATACTATGTCCCTAGATTCTGATATATGAAAATGCATTTGAGGCTAGGCACAGTGGCTCACGCCTGTAATCCCAGCACTCTGGGAGGTCGAGGTGGGTGGATCACCTGAGGTCAGGAGTTCGAGACCAGCCTGGCCAACATGGCGAAACCTCGTCTCTACTAAAAAATATAAAAATTAGACGGGTATGGTAGCACGTGCCTGTAATCACAGCTATTCAGGAGGCTGAGGCAGGAGAATCGTTTAAACCCAAGAGGTGGAGGTTGCAATGAGCCAAGACTGCACCACTGTACTCCTGCATGGGCAACAGAGAGTGACTCCATCCAAAAAAAAAAGAAAAAAAAGGCATTTGAATAAATAAAACAAATGAGCAAGAAAACTTTGGTCCTATCATATTACTGCCAGGAAAGAAAGAGAAACACAGAGAAGTGAAAGAAGAAATACATCTGATCTTTAATTTTAATTAAAAATACATAAGTTCTGCTGAGAGAGAGTTCGAGGTGTGATAAAAAATACATAAGTTCTAAAAATTTTCCTTTAAGAATGAACATTATCAGAATACAGACATCCTGAAAGTCCCTATTTCTCCTCTTATTTTCAGTGTTACAAAAAAAAAAAAAAATTCTCAAACTGAATTTCCTAAGAAGAAAGAGAAAATAATCTCATTTCAGCTCACAAAGAAAAAGTTCTACTTTCATGGAGTAGTATCTCCATCTTGAGTATCAAGAATGTCTAAGATCTTGTCACCGGTGTGATTTTAGACGCAGCTCTAATTCAACTTCAACATGCAAGAAAATCTAGTAGAAACTATAGTAACAGGCTGGGTGCGATGGCTCATGCCTGTAATCTCAGCACTTTGAGAGGCCGAGGCAGGCGGATCACCTGAGGTCAGGAGTTTGAGACCAGCCTGACCAACATGGTGAAACCCTATCTCTTCTAAAAATACAAAAATTAGCCAGGTGTAGTGGCGCACACCCATAATCTCAGCTACTTGGGAGGTTGAGGCAAAGGAACCGCTTGAATCAGGGAAATGGAGGTTGCAGTGAGCCAAGATCACACCACTGCACTCCAGTCTGGGCGACAGAGTGAGACTCCATCTCAAAAAAGAAACAAAGAAAGAAAGAAAGAAACTATAATAACAAATATTCAGATTTATTCTAAGGCTATTTCCACTACCACTGCCAAAAATTTAATGCTTTTATCACATTACGAAAGTAAAGAACAAAAAAAGAGAGCTTAAGATAGTGGGAAGTTGGACTAGTCCATTCATTAGCTAAACAACCAATTATCAGCACCAAGGAGTGTAAACAACATCACACATTAGCAGAATGACAAATCCCCTCCCACATGGACCTTTGGGACTGCTCATCAATATCTAAAATGCTATTAAGTCTGAAAATGCAAACAATCTACTCTGTAGACATAAAAGATATCACCACCTTCTGACACTTCACAATAGTATGAATAAAACCAAGAGCTTGAAATGGCTCACAAACTAGGTTTCTCAACTTCTTGTTTGTTTTAAAGAATGAACATATGACTAAAATTCAATATTAAAAAGAGTATCGCTTCAAACTTTATAAATATGATACTGCTGTTTAAACATGCTTTTATCATGGATCTAAGTCCTTTGGTACTAACATACTACTTTTAGTTAGGCACTACCCCAAATTTATTCTAATGACTTTTTTAGAAAAGTAAAATTAGTCCTCTATTATCTGGAATTAATTATGTTTCCAAGGTGAATTCCACTACTTAATTTCATGATATTTATATTAGCTCTTTGTCTAACTTGTTACAATAAAAACTTTCATTCAATTTTATAAAATACTGGCCATTTCCACTATTCACAATAGCAAAGACTTGGAACCAACCCAAATGTCCATCAATGACAAACTGGAGAAAGAAAATGTGGCACATACACACCATGGAATACTCTGCAGCCATTAAAAAGGATGAGTTCATGTCCTTTGCACGGACATGGATAAAGCTGGAAAACATCATTCTCAGCAAACTAACACAACAGAAAACCAAACACTGCATGTTCTCACTCATAAATGGGAGTTGAACAATGAGAACACATGGACACAGGGAGCGGAACATAACACACTGGGGCCTGTCAGGGGGTCGGGGGCTAGGGGAGGGACAGTATTAGGAGAAATACCTAATGTAGATGATGGGTTGATGGGTGCAGCAAACCAACATGGCATGTGCATACCCATGTAACAAACCTGCATGTTCTGCACATGTACCCCAGAAATAATATTATTTTATTATAAATATAATATATTTGATAACATAGTATTAAAGTATAACAATAATTAAAAATACTGACCATTTCAACCTAATGTATCACATATTTTACCAATGAGAATTAAGTTTATTTTTATCATTAAAGAGAGAAAATTTGGAGTAAAATAAATGAATTTGCTTTATAATCTTCAGAAAATCACTACAATTAAGAACATTTCTTCACCCGTAAAATGAAAATAACAGATAATATGTATTGAGGACTTTCCATGCATCAGACATTATTGTATTTAATTCTTATGATTCTACAAAAATGATATTATACATTTTTATAGAGGAAGGGAGAGTCAGGGATAGTAACTTGCCCCAAGTTACAAAGCAAGCAAGAGAGCTGGCATATTAATAGTACTTGCCATGGCCATCTCCCAGGGTTTATTACGATGATGAGTTGGCGCAAAGGATATAGAGTCCTTCATACATTTTGAAGAGATCCAAATGTGTGATTATTAGAGACAAAACAAATTATTCAAGAAACAAATAATTTCTAGTACATGAGGTCAAGGTCTAACCTATAAGGAATATTTACTCCTCAAGACTGAAACAACCATGTATCAACAGTTCAATCCTCTAGAGACTGTGTGCCTCATCACAATAATCCTGAACCACATTTTAATATAGGTGTATTATATGTGGCAAAAGTTAAAGTCCTATTAAATTCTAGATATATTACATTGTTTACTCTCTGGATCTATTAAACCTCACGTTATTCTGACAGAAGAAAATTGGGTTAGTCAGCGGTGATGTTTCAGAAAGTTCTACTGATTTTTGTGTCATTTTCTCTAGTTTTATTAGAGAAGCTACAAAGACTTGCCTTTTACCAGGGGGAATAATCCCTATATTGGGTTTCAGATGAATAAAGTGTATCTATGTTCTTGGTGAGATACATATAAACATATATTTTTTTTGATGAGTGCATTTAAATTAGCGTATGGGGATAATAGTAACAGAGGGGAAGAAGTAAGTACAAAGGATGCTATAGGTTGGAATAATATGGTGACAGATCAAAAGACAAAGTTAGCTATCAAGGCCACTGTATTTCTTTTTCACTTTGAGTCCATGTGAACCGTGGGTCAGAAACGATTTTGTGCAGTGCAGTGAATGTGAACAATGCGTCCACCAAAGAAAAAAAATATATGTTTTTTTTTTTTTTTTTAAGAGACAGGGTCTTGCACTATCGCCCAGGCTGGAGTACCATGGTGCAATCATACATCACCATAACCTCAAATCCCTAGGCTGAGGTGATCCTCCTGCCTCAGCCTCCAGAGTAGCTATGCCTATAGGCGCACACCACCACACTCAGATAATTTAAAAAAAAAAAATATTTTGTAGAGATGGGGTCCCACTACTAAAAAAAGTGTTATGTTTATAGATTTTTTTTCCCACATGAAGACCTATCTGGACTGTGTTAAAAGAGGAGGAGGAGGGCTACAAAGGCAACAAGGAGGGGAAGAGGACAGGGAGGATGAGGGGGAAGAGACAGGAAAAATGCCTCCACAGGGTTGCCTGTGAATTGAAGTTCTGAAGCCAGTGCAATCGGGCAACTTTAGGACGAGGAGTGGGACTGACATCTAAGAAAAGGATGCCATGGGAAATGAACGAAGGAGGAAGGCACAATGGGGCCATGTCACTGGGGTTCCTGAATGCCAGTGTAGGGAGTCTGCCATTTCTCTGGCTGGAGGAAGAAACTGTATACTGTTTAAGCAAAAAAGTACAAATACTGGTTACCAATCCACTTAAATGATCTACATTTAGCACACAAGATACACCAGGGATAAGTCGCAATGAGCAGTAGTCAGAGTCCATTGCTGGGCTGTGGTCATTTCCAGTCCTGAGCTCTTCCTACCCTAGTTACTGCTGCCTTAAGGTCTTAGTAACTCAGTTAAACGAAGAGATCACAGATGTCAAATTTGGCTTGTTAGCACAACTCCCAGAGGAGATTTCTTTCCTACCTCTACCAAAAAATGTTTATGAAATGCATATATTTAAGTGATTTAACCTTTAATTAACTCATTTGTCTATTTTACATATTTAAAATGTTTATTTGCAGATTTCAGAGTACCAAATAACTGTCTTTTCATATTCCTTATAAAAACACAAGCTAAATAAAACTGATTATACAATTCATATATTTTTATACTATGAGAAAAACAGACTGTCAATTAATTTTATATCTTACATTTGCTGTTTGTCACATATTGCTATGATTCTGACCTTTAGGCTTCCTAACTTGTTTTAAAATAGTACAGTGCTCATGCCTGGAAATATATGGATCATCCTTGAATGATATAACTTCAAAGACCATGATCTTTAAAAAAAAAAAAAAAGCTTTCAAATTCAGCACAGGCATTTATACTGATCTGGAGTAGTAAAACTACTAAGACTATACCTGACATTATATTATATATTCATATCTTTACTGTGTATCTATCCCATTCAAGTGTAAGCTCATGAGTTTAGTGCCTAAAGCAGTTCCAGCACACAGCAGGCATTCTAATATTCATTGAATGAGTAAACATTCATAACTTATTATCTGAGGTATTCTCACTTGACTGAAAACCCTTTGCACATGACAATTCAGTACCCTTATCAAATCATCCCATTCCTCTATTAAAAGTGCACAATTATTACATGTTGGAATGCAGCCTTGGGGGCTTAGAGGAGAAATAAAGTGGAATCACGGACTGAAGTAGCTGAATGGCAGGCAAATACGTTTACAGCTAAAAGCCAATATTAACACAATTTCCATTCAGCTCCATTTTGCTAACAAGATTTTATATCTTAGATAGCATACAAAGGTGAAAAAAAGAGAGGATGACAGCTAGGTACAGGGCAGCAAAGCCCCGGGCAACTGAAAGAAGTATAATTAAATTACAGGAATTTAGTTTATGTGGACTAAAATTCTAGACACAGCATCTTAAAGTAACTGAAACATGAAGGCACAGCAAGCAAAGAATAAGGAATACAGACTTAGCAGAAATAAAAGAGCTTACCTGCTTTAGAACTTCAACTAAAACTAAACAAAAAATGAAGTCTACTGCTAAGTCCCTCCTTTCAAGAAGATAATCTCTTTCACGTTGCTGTTCATCCCTGAAACAAGAACCCAAAATTAGTACCGCATTAAGATTATAACTTTAAAAATACCTATTAGTTAATAGCTCATGTTGCTTACCGTTTTCCTACTATGTAAAATGTACTACAGCAATTGTTAATATGAAGCTTTTTGTTTTTTATTTTTGTCTTTTTGGTTTGAGACAGGGGTCTCTTTCTGTCACCCAGGCTGGAGTGCAATGCTGCAAACATGGCCCACCACAGCTTCAACCTCCTGAGTTCATGTGATACTCCTACCTCAAGCAGCTAGACTACAGGCAAATGCCACCATGCCCAGCTAAGTTTATTTATTTTTTCTAGAGAAGAGATCTCCCTATATTGCCCAGACTGGTTTCAAATTCCTAGGCTCAAGCGATCCTCCTGCCTGAGCCACCCAAAGCAAATTACAAGCATGAGTCACAATACCTGGCCTAAAGCTTTTTAATAATCCAACATATGCATTAACATGTTTTTATGTTCTTTCCCTTTTTATATACTGGGTGTTTATTCAAAGTTCACTATTGTATCTGTTAGCATTTAAACCTAACCTAAAAGAATTACTAAGAAGAAGAAAAGTATTTTAAATTTCATTTAGAAAACCTAGCATTGTTCCATATTTGATTACTAATTTTTTTTGTTAAGAACTGAAACAAAAGTATTAACTTTTCAACATGAAAATACAGTACAAGGTATCCTCCTCACAAATTTAAGTTGAAAAATCACAAGTGGCATCTACTGAAGTCCAACACTAAACCATGGACAATCACCTGAACACAGGTGGCTCTTACATGCATGACAAGATTATCCTGGGAAATTTGAAGGAGGAGAAAACAAGTTCTAGGAATTGAGCTCCAAGAAGAGTATCATAGTACTATTATAACACAGGGTTTTGGCAGTCTTCTTGTATTATAATTGCCTCCCTTCATAAGCCATATGAACAGGAACTTCTTTGAATATTTTCTTAACTTTATGACTATTAAAAGCTGCTCACTGAACTGCTGAAATGGCACTCCTAAATAGGTTTTTGTATGACTAATTTTTGCATGATACCCAGTATGAGTACTGTATGGCTACACCTAATTTAACTGGTACCTTCTCTTGATTTATAGTTTATGTGTGAACTATCCTTCTCCCTTACTACCATCTTTGTAACAAAAGGAATCAACGCATTTTGCTTAGCAATCAAACAATAACAACCTTCAGTTGATAACAATATCACCCCTTCATTGGAAGTGTGTTAATTCCAGGTAAAACAGTGTAAAATAAATCACTTACCCCTTAGACTTTGTGCTAGACCGAGGCCTATATTCATAAGATTCATCTTCCGTTCCATTTTGGCGTCTGTACCAGTCAAACAAGGTGCGAAGTAAGGAAGGGAGACAGTGCTCTGCTACTGAGCTCATAGAGCTTATCAACTGAAAACACAAGATATTACCAGAAAATAAAGTGTAACACTGAATGTACCACACTCTTAGTTTTATTAGCTATCATTTAGAAATGAATAAACACAGTAACTCAATGCAATAAATGTGCTTTAAAATTAAAATAAGGGTCAAGGGTTTAGCCAAGTAATAAAGTTGGCTAAGTTTCACCCACTATTAAACTTTATCCAAATCCACACGGTTTAGCTCAATGGCTTTCAATCTTTTCCCTGCCTCCATATGCCACTCACATGTGTGAAAACATGCCCATTAGTAACATCACTGATTAAATACACAAATATCTTAGGGGGAAGCATTACAAATAACATGTACTTCCTGCCCCGGCAACTCCTATGTGTTCATGTGAACAAATGATTCTAAAATGTTGGTACTACATCCACTACATGGATGAAAAGACAGAAACAAAGACTACATTATGTAAAAACTGTAGAGAAAGCTCCAATTTACTATGCTATGACAAAGAGGAGAATTATAATTACTCTGCTACCTGCAAATTAGCATGTTAGAAATATGTAAACAAGTGTGTAAGTCTTAGACTATATAAAAGGACAACATAAATGGTAAATGTACGGTCATGAACAAATGTTACTAAATTTGGGGCATCCTTGAAACAGTCTGAATTCTAGGTGAACATCACAGATTCGTTTCATGAATAAATCCAACTTGTCTGGACAGGCTACCATCAGCAGTCCCTAAGGTCACTCCTCATCTTGAGGATCCCAAGAAAATTTTTCTCTCTTCACAAAAATTTCTGCAAGTAATTCAACCCATTTCTCATAAAATTAATATTCTGAAATCAGTATACAATTAAATATGCTTCGTTTTGTTAACTTATTTTAAAAAGTATGGGTTGTAGGATATTCAAGGTCTCTTTTAGTTCCATGACTAGAGCAGGAGTTAGTTAATGAAGAAGATAAACTGATACCTCTGTAAATTGAACATTTAATTTTCCTGTTATTTCATATTCTGCATAAAACTTCATCCAGACAAAAACAGAAAAGAATGAAACAATTTATCTGATTCTGTTGGCTGTTCTTATTTTCAGTACTTGTATTCTCCTTTAATCATCCTTTTATTGTAAATTATCATAATTTGACAGGTAAATACTTTCTAATATAGAAAACTAAGGTAAAAACAAGGCTCTAATTTTATTTAACCATACTTTCAAAAAATCTATTATTTTATTAACACTATCACTCAGAGGAAATCCCTTGTAATATCTAAAGAAGGAATAATAAAACCCATCAACTACTGTAAACATATACAAAACAGTTTATACCACACAGAACTTTTTACTGTGAGCACCTTTCCAAAAAAAATCAAGCTATGGGCCGGGCGCGGTGGCTCAAGCCTGTAATCCTAGCACTTTGGGAGGCCGAGACGGGCGGATCGCGAGGTCAGGAGATCGAGACCATCCTGGCTAACACGGTGAAACCCCGTCTCTACTAAAAAATACAAAAAACTAGCTGGGCGAGGTGGCGGGCGCCTGTAGTCCCAGCTACTCGGGAGGCTGAGGCAGGAGAATGGCGAGAATCCGGGAGGCGGAGCTTGCAGTGAGCTGAGATCCGGCCACTGCACTCCAGCCCGGGCGACAGAGCGAGACTCCGTCTCAAAAAAAAAAAAAAAAAAAAAAAAAAAAAATCAAGCTATGAGGCACGATCATTCATAGTTTATTAATCATTTACAATAAAATTGTACTTAAAATGTTGTTTAATCAGATTTCAAATCCTGATTATATTAGTACATGGATTCAAGATGTGAGTAATCTAAATAACTTTTGTAGTGGCATGAGACTTGAAAAGCACTGTATAAGGTGATCTTATTATAGTCTTATTGTAACAGAGGTCTTACTGCCCTATTTATGGTTTCTTCTTAGACTAGTGGCTATTTACTAAGTGTATATATCAGAATCACTTAGGAAGCTGTTGTACATACAGGGGACTAGAGCACCACCCTCAGTGATTCTGCTTCAGCAGAACTGGAGTGGGATCCTGGAACACAGTATTTTGGTAAGTCTCCACCAAGTAATTCTAACCACTCTTCTTTATTTAGTCAATTAGCCTAATATGAACATTAAACTCTATTTCTGACATATAAAATTTTGGGTAAGTGTCCCAGGAATATTACATAGTAAAGAAAGCTAATTTAAGTTACTGGTTTTTAAAAATAACAACCATATATTAAAATACTTATAACAAAACTGATCCAACATTTAATCCAAGCAAGAGGAAGAATTAATATTAGAAGATCAGCACAAGAGTTGTTAGACACTGGCATTCTACATGCAGATTGAGAGTCGAAACAGACAAATAAATAAATGTTAAAAGGTAAAATATTATTATGTAAAAAGTGTGGCAATTGATACGGAAGGAAAGACTGAGGGATGTAACTGAAAACGAAAAATGTGAAAGGGTACATTAAAGAGATTAACAATGCAAAGTTGTACAATGCTAAATGAAGTGAAACTAATCACAGTTCATTTTACTACTTATTTTTAAAAACTATCAAGTCTAGAATGAATTAAGCATACAAGGATATATAGCGTCACGAAACAAAATTAAGGAATTCCTTAATATTGAATATATTTGGGTCAGACTATTAGGATGAACACTATTTCCAGGGGGAAAAAAAATTCTCCCAAAATTGGCATACCTGATCAAACTGAAGATCTTCACCCCTCTGAAGAGATCTGGACAATAGCTTCTCCTACAATTTAAAAAAAAAAAAAAAAGTACAAATTAAAATAAAGCACAAATATAAAATATTAGAAATCTTCTATATAATAAACAGTTTCGATTTGTGAGTTTGGTTTTGCTTTTGTTTTCACTTGTTATTAAATTGTTTTAAAGAAAGATAAGCCTCCTCCTAATTTAAGTGTAGCTCCAGAGGCAAGGCTCTCACTGTGATATTCTCCATACCAAAGAAAGTGGTTGTGCTCATGATCTCCTTTTGTAACAAGTTTAAGTTCAAAAGTCAACAGGATGTGTTCTTTCTTTCTTTCATTCAAGAGTTTACAGAAAAGCAGCCTAGTACAAAGGTTATCACTAGCCAGAGGGCTTTGGTGTGACCTTTGGCTTGACAATCACCAAGTGAATGACCATAGGCTGATGCCTTATGGTCTCTGTGCTTCAGTTTTCTTATCTGAAAAAACAAGGTGGTTGTCAAATACTGGAATCAGCAATATGCCCGTTCTGTTTAAAAGCTTATAGCTTTTAAATATGTGTTCAATACTTAACCTCACTCGTTAGAGAAATATAAGTTAAAAAAAAAAAACAAAGAAATACTTTGGGTATAATATATTGTATATACACATTTGCTAACATTGGCTAGTAATATAAAATACCTCTTACATATGTATGTAAAAATATATTTTGTATGTATATATAAATGAATCATGTCTTTACCAGTGGAGAGAGAAACTTGATAGTTAGAAAAAGAGATAAAAGTTGGGGCCTGAGGATGGAAAGTTGTTACTGCACAAACTTACAGAAGCCAAGAAGAAAGAGTATTTCATTAAAAATAAATAGTATACTGCCAGTACAATACTTTCATGAGGTAACCTTCCAGTATGACTGCTTCCTATTAATTTAACTGACATCAGGAGAAGTTTCTGATTTAGTGGTATATCTTGCTTCAGCACAGAACAATCTCTCCTATCACATACCAGAATTTTTTTTTAACTTTGCATCTGTTGATTTTTTTACTGAACAAACAAATATTAAGTTCCTTCTATGGGCAAGTAATATCTACAAAACACAGAAAACTTGGTGGGACTCACTGTGGAAAGCAAGACCCTCTATCCTTCAACCACTGAGTCCAGGGGGCATAACAGATACTAAAGTCTCTCTACCCTCTCTCATCTGCATATGTACTCATTCTTGCTTGTATGAGGAAATGCCCAAAAGGGGTTAGTCTACATCACTGTCTAAAATTAGTATAGAAAAACCACCATTGGTACATAAAGAGGCTCCCACCCAGTAGAAAACAGGAGACTGAAGAAATGGACTATGATGCTATTTTGCAATGGGTTGAGAGAAAGTGGGAGCAAAGAAAATCTTGGACAAATAAAAGTTAAGATGGACACTGGATATTGTAATGTTAATTTTACATGTCAACTTGACTGGGCCATGCGGTTCCCAGATATTTGATTAAACATTATTCTGGATGTGTTTGTGAGAGTATCTGTGGATGAGATTAAAATGTGAATCAGGAGACTGAGTAAAGCAGATTGCCTTCCCCTATGTGGGTAGGTTTCATCCAGTCAGCTGAAGGCCTGAACAGAACAAAAGGGGTGACCTTCCCGTGAGTAAGAGGGAACTCCTCCTGCCTGACTGACTTGAGCTAGGACATTCGTCTTTCTCTGCCTACAGACTCGAAGTGAAACATCAGTTCTTCTTGGGTTTTGAGTGTGCTGGCTTTCAGACAGAAGTTATATCATGGGCTTTCCTGGTTCTCAAGCCTTCAAATTCAGACTGGAACTCCACCATTGTTTCTCTTGGGTCCCCTGCTTGTTGACTGCAGATTTTGGGACTTCTGAGCCTCTGAAATCATATGAGCCAATTCCTTGTAATCTATAATAAATCAATCTCTCTTTCTACATACATACACACACACACCCTATCGGTTCCACTTCTCTGGAGAACCCTAAACAATACAAACATAATTTCTAATTTAATCTCCTCTTTGACTCAAGAAAAGAACATGTCCCAGGGAAAAAATGTACACACATTTGCAAAAAAGTATATAGAAGGACATTCACTATCAATGGAAAAAATAAGAAGCAACGTCAATGTACAACAATAAAACTTTGGGTCAATAAGTCATGGTATATTCTTAAGCAGTTGGCCTTCCATATCCTTGAGTTATACATTCATGGATTCAACCAACCTTGGATTAAAAGCAGTAAAAAATAAAATAAAATTGCATCTGTACTGAACATGTACAGACTTGTGTCATTATTCCCTAAACAATATAGTATAACAACTATTTCTATAGCATTTACATTGCATGATATCTTATAAGCAATCCAGAGATGATTTAAAGTATACGGGAGGATGTGCATAGGTTATATGCAAATATCATGCCATGTTATATAAGGGACTTAAGCATTCATGAATTTTGGTATCCAAGGGAGGTCTTGGCACAATCCCCCATGCACACCAAGGGACAATTGTATTATAATATTGTGTAGTCAGTTAAGTAACAGGTAGACACAAATTTATAGATTGACCAGAATGTTCTCAATATATAAATTAGAGAATAACAGATAAAAGGAAAGAAAGTATGTATCTATGGCAGTTAATACATATAAATTTAAAACTCTAGGAATATATATATCATACATTAATATGTAAAGCACAATTATAAGTCATTTTTTCATTACACCATTATTAACTTCATTTTCATTTTCTGAGTTTTCTACAAAGAATACAGATGACTTGTTCTCATCCTTAAACTCGAGGGTTGCTGCTGGTACTTGGTGGTATCCAGCAAATTCATTTAATTATAGAATACAATATAGCCACGAAAATTATGGTTACAGAATAAAAGTGTTTTAAAACATTAAAATAACAATATACCTCAACAAAAACCAGGAAGTATGGAGAAGTGAGGTGGTTTAATTTCCTCATTGTTAAATCTGTTTGTCAATAAACCTCTCTCTCTATGTGTGTGTGTGTATATGTATACATGTGTGTATGTATGCTTATGTTTATATTTAACTTTAAAGATATCTTAAGAACTATTCGCTCTGTAACAAAAACATTATCTGAATGTAAAAATTAAATCATTTTCATTTTAGTTTTATGTTCTGTTAATTTAAATAAAATTAACCATTATAATTAAATTATATTAGCTAATTGATAAACATAATTAATCAAATTAATCAAACCATTATAATTAGCTTAACTTAAAATAGCATGTATGATGTGATTCTTTTTGTCAGTCTTTCTACCTACTTGTCTTGCTGGCTGCCCCACATAGGGTTACTTAACTTATTATATATATATTCATAAGAGATGTTTGTGATTATGTTTATAAATACATGATATTTGGTTTTTCTGTCGAGATTTTCAGGATGATTTTCTAAACTGTCTATATCATGTATTTTAATTGAAATTTGTATTAAATACATATCACAGAAAAAGTCATTCTCTGAAATAAACAAATATATAGAGATTTATGAAGTTTCTCTATCCAATAGTCCCAATTTTTTTTTATGTATGATTAATCTTTATGAAAACAAAATCACAAATGTATTTACCATTGAAACAAAAATTCCCAATCTAACTTAAGAGAATAATGTTTGATTACACCTGAAGCCACATTACTGTTACTTTCTTAATAAGGTGAGATTTGGAGAACGTCTTTAGCACTTGGGCTTCTCAGGTCAAGCACATTTGGTCAGCTATATTGTAGGAAAGACATTTATCTCTAAAATCAAACTACACACCATTCACATGCAACATAGGGATTCTGTACAATAATAAACTAATATATGTTCAACTAACTAGCTCTAACACTTCAGTAAAACAGTGAGTATGTCCCATAATAAGTCCTGTAGAACACTGTTTCTAAAAGTGACTATACTGAAAAATCTGAGCTAAAATTTTTTAAAAAGGGATTTTACTTTTCTAATGTGAACTATGCATCTAAGATTGGAGGTGGGGAATACAGCAAGAGGTTTCTTTCTAACTTATTTGATTTATTTGATCACCTTTTTTCACTGTAAATATTAAGTCTAAAGAGCTTTAATATTGTGAGGACTGCTGATTCAAGTAGTTTATTACTCATGTAGCATATTTATTCAACACAGATATAGCCAACTAGAAGAGTAAGAGAGAGTGATAAACTTTTCAGAAACACACTGTTGCCTTATATTTAACATTTATTTGTTTCATAACAAATCCATACTTCCCGAAAGATTTCTGAAGATGTGACATCCTCACAGAGCTTTTCCTGAAGCAGAAAATGGGGGTGGGCTGTTTTTTCCATAAGAACTCAGAAATGATTTTTGAATGCAAAAGGATACGTTATCATCAATTAAAAACAAACAGAAAACATGAAGAAATATACTACACTAAAAATAAATTACTAATCAAAGACTTCGTATTAACTTCTTAGGTTCATTATAGTGTAGTTGAGGATGCCCTAATGCTTGCTCAAGTAGATGTACTGTCTTCCAATATGTAAGTTTTTTTTTTTTTTAATAAAAAAACTGTCACTTAGACTGGAGTGCAATGGCACGATCTCGGCTTACTGCAACCTCTGCCTCCTGGGTTTAAGTGATTCTTCTGCTGCCTCACCTCCCCAGTACCTGGGATTACAGGTGCCCACTACCACATCCAACTAATTGTTGTATTTTTAGTAGAGATGGAGTTTCACCATGTTGGCCAGGCTGGTCTCAAACTCCTGACCTCAGGTGATCCACGCACCTCAGCCTCCCAAAGTGCTAGGGTTATTACAGGTGTGAGTCACCATGCCTGGCCTCAAAACATTAGTATTTTTAAAAGACAAACTATTAAAAAACGTTTATTATCTATGTAACTCATCAAAAACAACTAAAAAGTAAAATTATTCTCTACACTAACATAAATGAATGCAAAGATGTGTATACAACAATATGTCATATAGCATTTCTTTAAAGCAGCCTCAAACTAGGGGAAGGCCAAAACTGCCTATCAATAGAGACTGATTTAAAACTATATACATAATATTCGACTGTCAGAAAGAATGAGATTAATTTATATTGGCTGATACATAATAATCTCCAATTTACATTGTTAAAATAAAAATATCTGGGTATAGAAAAAATGTGTATTTTATATATATCTCCCCTTCATTTGCGTGTGTGTGTGTGTGTGTGTGTGTGTGTGTGTTTAAAGGTGATTTCACATAAGTAAAAAAAAAATAGAACAAAGAATACGAGAGGTTGGGAGGGGTAGGGAAAAGACAGGCACAGAGATTTGTTAAAGAACACAAAATTACGACTAGAGTGGGGGGAATAATTTCTAGTGTTCTCTACCACTGCAGGATGACTACAGTAACAATAATACACTATATAGTTTCAAATAGCTATGGTAGGAGGAGGATATTGAATGTCCCAAAACAAACAAAATGATAAACACTTGAGATATGGATATGCTAATTAGCCTGGTCTGATCACCGTACTTATTACCACATCCCTATGTACTCCCATGAGATCTGCAATTATTATATGTCAATTATTTTTAAGATTAAAAATTTTTAAGTGTAAAGAATAAAAAGTTTTATTTATTTATTTATTTATTTATTTATTTTTCCTGATTCACCTTTCCTTTATTTACTTTTTTTTTTTACTTTTTTTTTTTTATTATACTTTAAGTTCTAGGGTACATGTGCATACACGTTATGCACAGAATAAAAAGTTTTTAAAGGTGGCAGGTGCTACAGAGATGGATAAGTAATAGACATGAAAAACTGGTAGACTAAAAACTGTTGACAGTGATTAGATGTTTTTATCATATAACCTTTAAAACTATTTCTACTTTTTACAGTATTTTCATAGTAATAAAAGTATATATTATAGTTATAAAATATTATAATACTTTATAATATTATACAGTATTGTGTTATTTTCATAATACTATAAAAAGTTAATAATGATTCCAAGGCTCACAATCCTGTATTTTATAATTTAATTCTACATGTAGTGCATATGTAGGATACCAACAGCAATATGTAGCTTTCAGAGAAAGCAAGAGAATTTTTGGAAAAATTTTGAAACCATAACAATGACACTGAAATATTTCAGTAATCTGTAATTGGAGATGGCAGGTTGAACACTTGTATAGCCAACCTTCTGTCCTAAAACAGAACAGTGAAATAATTTTTATAAGGGCTAAAACAAAAGAACAAAAAGGATGGGAGAGGAGGTGAAAAGCAGAGAAGATCATAACAAATTATCTCACAAAACAACAGTGACTCCTGAGTAAGCAAAGGGGAAAGTCGGCAGTCTGTTTATTCAGTCAGTCATTCACTCATTCATCCAAATTATTTACTGGGTTCATAGTATGCCAGACACTGTTCTAGGTTCTGGAGATATAGCCACAAACAAAACGGAAAACAACTCACGCTCTTATAGAGCTGACAGTCTAATTAGAGAATAAAAGTAGTGTATGTTATGTCAGACAGATTTAGGATAGGAAGTTGGAATGGGGACTGAAATTTCAGAAAACATGATCATAGAGAAGATGACACTTGAGGCACAACCAGAGGAGAGTGAGTGAGCTTGCCCCACAGAGAGCAAAGGAAAGATAACCCAACTGATGCTTTAGAACTTCCCAGAAGGCTCAGAATTTGGAGAACTTGGGTACTCTGAAAGTATGGCTAAAGGTGAGGATAAAAATAAGAGGGCTGGTTGAAAGATTGTTTTAAAAAAGTTGTTTAGGAAAGATTTAGACCCTCCCTTTCACCTTACCTTCAGAGGAATTGCCTTTCTTAGGAAAGGACAAAATACAATGATGCTGACTGGAGCATACAATGGTTGAAGAGGTACCACAATGAAGACAGGGAGGTTAAGCAAGAATATATATACCAAATATCAAAAACCCCAGTTATCTTCTGAGTCTAGTTCCCCAGAATGCTTGCAGCTAAAGCCTAAACTCTCCCATTCAGAGTACTGCAGGTACCTTATTTGGGGACTCTGACAAGTCCCCCAAAAAAGATCTGACACTGATGGTCCATTTAAGATAGTAATACACAGAAGATCATAAGTCAAAAAGGTTCTTCTGTGTACAATGGACTTCCAATCAACTATGTTTCATTCTTAAAAATATAACAAGTTAAAATAAACATGTGAGGAGAAGGTAAAACCAGCAGAAAAATGCAGTTTGGAGGAAACTGACCATACAGGGAGAAGAAACCCTTTAAAATACATATATATACACACACACATATACATATATACATATATATACATATATGCATATATATAATATATACACATATATATATATATAAAATAATATACACATATATTATATATATAAAATACATATATATTATATATATATAAAATACATATATACACACATATACACTCTTAAAAAATAGTGAAAATTTTAAGAGTTTTTAAAATGCTGGGCCTAAATCAAAACATAAGGTCTAAATCAGAAGAAGATGGGTAAACGGCTTTTCTTCTATTTTCTTTTCTAGCCCACAGCAATCTAAAAGATTAATAGATAAATTTGGATATGCCTAGGTTATTACCAAGGACTGATCCATCTCCTTTAGGAAGAAAGGACCTAAGGTACTGGACTGCATAGCCTGAAAGTTGCCATTTCAATCACTGATTGCCCTTCTTGAATCTTCCTTCTAACATGAAAATGAAATTGTGACTAAAAATCCAACTCAGCTAATTTTCGAGTCTTTTGGCTTCCTTAATCTTCTTTTATTATGGTTTCTAATATGAGAATGAAAAAGCCAATTCTCTCATTTTAGTGGTAGATTAAATTCTTTCAGCAAAAGCCATTCACATTTGTGCTTTTTTTGAAACCTACTATCTGAGTGACCATGAGCAAGGTCAGCCTCCTTGTATTTGACAAGCCCTGGATGCTATTTTCTATAAAGTGACTGTGTCAGACTTTCATTCAAGAACCCAGAGAATCATCTTAGATGGTTGTTTATTACCTAAAAGGGTACAGAATAAATTTCAAAATAAATGAAATTCCAATAAAAGCATTTGAAGCTATATTGTAAACATTGTGACAATATTAGATTAAATGTTTTTCACTATCTAATCTTGAAGCTATGGATTCCCAATTTACCCAGACCTGGACATAAATAAAAACAAAGCTGGCACTCTGCTCTAGATAAGAAGAAATTATCTTGGTATATACGAGTGTAAGGGGTAAAATCTGTAAAATATGATGGTGATTTGGGGGTTTTCCTGTGTGTCAGGAAGAGTGAGCAGCAATGTCTCTTCTATTTGTGATGGCAGAGTAGAAACATCTATGTTCTGATTAAATCCTCACCACTATTAATCATAATTTTATAATCTCAGATTACATAACAGATGTCTCTAAAATTAACTATTAAATAAATGAATTAGCTAATAAAATAAATGAATAGCATCAGGCTATTCTGAAAGAACTATTGGAAGCTCTGGCTAGAATAAAGACATTATTATTATTATTAGAAAAACAAAAGGCACACACCATAGCAATACTTCTTAAGGCTACATTCATTAAAATACAAATATTTAACAAAAGCCCTCTACTGAGTACCCACCACCACAAGCAGTGCTGCAGATACAGAGATAAGAGAGACCTGGTTTCTGGTATCAAGTAACTCACATCAGAGAAGATAAACATGTAAGCAATTAACCATAACATGATATCATCATAATCTAAAAGTATGTACAAATTATTACAGTAAAATATATATTCATTTAGCTTAGGGGAGGATGACTAAGTTAGAGGGAATATATAGGAAGTTTGGAATGAGAATATATAATATAGCCAGAAGTGGTGGGTCTATAATCCCAGGACTTTGGGAGACCAAGGCAGGTGAATCACTTGAGCCCAGGAGTTTGAGACCAGCTTGGGTGAGACCTCATCTCTATAAAAACACAAAAATTAGCCAGGTGTGGTGGCACATGCCTGTCTGTAGTCCCAGCAACTCAGGAGACTGGGGTGGGAGGACTGCCTGAGCCTGGGAGGCGAAGGTTGCAGTAAGCCAACATTGCACCACTGAACTCCAGCATGGGAGACACAGCAAGACCCTGTCTCTCCAAAAATATATATATATATATTTATTTATTTATATAATATATATTTTATATATTTATATTTATAAATTTTATATATTTTATATATAAAATTTGAGAACTGGTAGGACTGTATCACATGATACTACTATAAAATATTTTATAAAAGAAAGTGTTTTTAAAATGTGCTGTGTGACTTGAAAATTGCTGAGGACAGGTGATGGGTCCCAAGTGTTCATTATATCATAATCTTTAGTTTTATATATGTTTTACATTTTCCATAATAAATTCTTAAATTTTTTTAAAGTTGTTCCCTTTCTTACTGTATGCTGTTTAAGTAGACTAGTGTAGTAATTTATCTTGTAATTCAGAGACCACTGAAAAAGAAAACTAACACTCTGTAGCTTAAGCATATTTATAATCAAATCTTATAATCATGAACTCATGCTATAGGCTTTTGCAATCCTTCTAAAACAGAACTTTATATTAATAATGTATATGCTGTCTATATATATACTATACATTATACAATATACACAAATATATATACATTAATACAAAAATAATCAATTTGTTATGTGGAAAGCAATCATGGGATGATTTAAATTGAATATAAATATCTGCACAATTTTGAAATATACATTTGGCTATTATTATGTATTAGATCCCAGAACAAATTATTTCATAGACGCTTTCCTCAGGGTAGTTTTCTCTTAATCACTGGGAAGAAACTCACCTTCGCAGCAATTTCAAGGCTACTTCACTAAGAAAATAAGAGCATTGACAATACCTCCTTCAACTTTCTTCCTGCCCTATCCTCCCTTCTGTTGTTTCCCTCTCTCATCCTTTTAAGGAACTGTAACAGGCTGAACAAGTATACAGGTTCTAAAGCCAATATATTATTGTGCCTAACTCCTCAGTCAGCCGTAACAAACCCTCTGAATCTCAAATTGGTGGTGAATAGCTATCCCTAATTCAGTTGCGTAAGGAGTGAGTTTCAGCTGTTACATCCTTCACCTTCCCCTCAATTAGCATCATCCTACATCGAACCTACACTGTGTTCTTAGTACATCACATACCCACTTCCTTCCGGCCCAAAGAGTAACCTAAACTGTCGCCTCTATAAGGTGGCAGAGAGTTAAAGTTACTTCCTGTAGTTATATCTAGAAGGTAAAACTGTTGTTTTATTTCTGCTTATTTCCAAATCCAATAACCACTTCTCTCAATGTTCATTGTACTCTGCTGCTCTACACTATTAGCAATAATAATTCTATATTTTCTTTCCCTTGAAATCATCGTCTGCTCTTTTGGCTTCAATTTACACCTTCATATAGATGATACCAAAATCTGTAGTTCTAGTTACCATCTCTTGAGTTCTCAAAAAGAACTTCCAACTACCAATCAAGCAACTAATTCCATGTGGTGAGATTACCAGTATCTCAAGTTTAAGGTACACAAACGAAAAATTATTTTATCCACCTTTTGTACCCAAAGATATTCCTGTGTACTTTACCAAAGTAAATACATTATCAACTTTACTAACACTCCAGAACATCTTTAACCCTTAACTTTCACTCAAAATGCCCCCCTATTTAATTACTTGTCAAGTCCTATTGATTTTTACTTAATGTTAATTCTCTTACTTTCTTCTGTAACCTTTTCTTCGTTTAAAACCATAGTTCAAGACCCCTTTCATTCCAGCCTGAACTATGTACAATAGCTAAATAGTCTCTGCTCTCAATGTTTTCTCCCTCTATTGTTCAACTACCATATTATCCATCACAATAGCATTCACAACTCTTCAGAAACTGACTCATATTTGTTTACAGTCTTTCTCTTCCCTCCTCCTCATCATGGGCTCTAATCAAATAGAGCTTCTCACATTCTCCAAGTATGTCTCATACAATACACATGTAAAAATATGTTCTCTTCTTTATTATAAGTTTGGCTGTGATCTTAGCGTTAACTCACAATATATCCTAATTTTCCTTTATTTCCTATGTTTTATCTGTTTCCACAATTCCCACTGTTGAAGTTCCTTTTTGTTCTTTTGTGACCTGCAGTAACTTATCAAAGTGGATTCTAAAGTTGGTGCAGCTTTCTACATCACCACTATCCCTTAATATTTTTTCAAGTATATTATTTCCTTTGAAAAATCTGTATTATAGAGGCTAATACAAAAGTCAATAAAATATTTCAGATTTATAGGTCAGCTCTACTCACCAAGGGTTCAGCCATTACAACTTCAATTTTCTTTTCAGCTTGAACAGCAAATTCTGCAAAAAGGCTCTTGATGACATATTCCCCAGGTTTGACATCTGGGTCAATCGTAATGTTTGACATGATGATGTTCTTTTCTCCCCAAGTGGAATGAAAGTTGGAAGAAGCACAGTACTTATTCACTTTGCTGACTGATGCTGAAGCTAAAAGTAAAAGAAACAAAAGAACTCTACTTTAATAATCAACTTAAGAGGCCTACCGTAACTACCCTATTTCCTTTGTAAGCTGCCTCTAACCCTCAACCAGTTCTCCCAGTCTCCTCTACCACAGTCCATTTTGTCTATTTCACTTGTCACTTTCTAACATACTAACATATTTATAATTCAATTACATATCATGTATATTATATACTGTTTCTCTCTCCATCTTACTAATGTGAAAGTAAGAACAGGGATTCTCTTTTTGTTTTTGTTTTTGTTGTTGTTGTTCACGGTAAATCCCAAGTATCTAGAACAATGCCTAGCATAGATTAGGTGCACAGTATTTGCTGAATGAATGAATGGATTCTAATCAGAGAGTCAAATGTAATAAAGGAAATAAAACAGATGTGAATAAATGAAACACGAATGGGACTGGGGAACTGAAAAACAACACTACTTTGGAAAATATGCTCAGTGAAGACCTCAATGCAGAAGCTACATTAAACTTAGGCCTACATGATTTTTAAAACAAGGGAGCGAGACAAAGCACCAGGAACAGAAAACACAAGACTAAATGTGCATGGTTAAAAAACAGAAAGACCAGTATGGCTGGCACTTAAGGGAAGAAGCAGAGGTGGAAGGGGATATGCGATAAGGTCAGAATCAGTAGTCAGGGAGCAAGTCACAGAAGACCTTTAAGAAGTTTGTAAGAAAATTAGATTTTATTCCAAATGCAATTAAAATTCAGTGGAAAGCATTAATATGGAGAGGGATAGGATCTGGCTTTCTTTTTATAAAAATCTCTCTGGCACCTCTGGAGAATCGATTGAAAGAGGAAAAATGTAGACCCAGGGAAGCCATTACAGACATCTAGGTGAGATAATTGCAGCTTGGACTAAGAGGATGGTAACAGCACAGGAAAGAAAGAAAAGTATTTAAGACTTGTCATATATTAGTGGGTTAATCAGTGAAGTGAGAGAAAGGAACTAACGATGACTCACAGCATTTTTACTTGAATCACTCAAAGGATAGTGGTGCCATTTACTCAGATGGAGATGACATGGTGCTGGCAAATAGTAAGCTGCATCAGGCTTGGCCCCAAAAGAAGACACACCACTCGGCATGCTGTGTGGCTTCACCTACTCTGTTCTTCTGACTGCCTGGGCAGCCTACTTGACTTCCTACATACAAGTTTTCCAGTCACCTCCATATTGATCCCATATGTTGTTATGTCGATCCCATATCCTCTAACTTCAGCTTATGTTGCCTTTTTCGACTTAGAATATTCATGGAGAAACTGTAAGTCTGTGCTTCTCCACCTCAACCTGAACTCCAGAGACTGCCCTTGAACCCCTTCCTTTAAAAAGGAAGCAGAACACAATTACTCAAATACTGATTTCCTGTGTTTGTGTCTATGTGTATATAACTATAGGATAATAAATTTGTTCTAAATACATAAATTCAAAACTTACTAAAAACTTTTTCTGTCAAATTAAAAAAAACTTAGTCTACCACATAGGTCAAAATACACAAATCTGTAAAAGTAATCTAAAGAATATCACAAACTGTTAATATTATATCTAAAATAAGTACCTTTGTATCATATCAAGTTAAAATACATCATGTACTGTATTCTAGAACTAAAATTATATAATAAAACAACTCAAAACAAAAACTCATAGTCCTCTGAACACAGTGTACATTATTTTAAACAATGACCTGTTTGTTTACTCTGTTTCATGATCCAACATTGTGTATTATCAAAGAGGGAATCTGTTAACAAATGTCATTGTAGAAAAAAAGAAGAGCTCTCAAATTTTTAAAAAATTATTTTGGATCATTAAGAGTACTATAATTTAACTTAAGGTAGTGGATACAAACTATATCTTTTCCTTTAATTAAGATTCATAAGGTTATAACAGTTACAAAGTTTCTCCAGCTTTAACTTTACAGTAAATGTAACTAAACAAGAACCTTATAAAAAAATAAAAATAAATAAAACAAGAACCTTAACTAACCTAGTACTTCAATTCTAAATTTTAATGAAGTAAAAACTTTTAAAATGACATTTTAGCCTTTAAACATTTTTCCTACAAAGAAAAAAACTTTACTTAAAATGACTTCACAAATAACTTGCCTTTACTGTTACTGTCTTAAAAATAAAGCATAACCAAGTATTCCTAGGTCTCATAATTGCATACATTAAAAAATTCGCCAAGAAAGCCAAAAATTTTACGCAAACCTTTACTTATAAGTTATCTGTCAAGATAAAAATATTTCATTTGATAACTCAAATTTTTATGAAAAAAACAAATGTTTTTGATTAAATAATTTATTTAAATTTTATTTCTTCATAGATGTTTAATAAATGCTTGTTGAAATTATTAATATAAAAAAGTAATAATGAATGGATCTACTAATTGAAATTTCAAACTAAATTTCAAATTTTATTTTATTCAAAATAAATTATTTTTATAGTCTAACATAAACAGAATGCTAAACAGATCTTTGAAATTACATTATCAAAAAATACCAAATGGCATAGGAAACTGTTCAAAATACAGTATTAGGTGAGTAAAGATCCTAAGAGTATGTATATAAAACCAAAGTAAAATTAGACAGCAGGAAAAAATATGTGGGCACATAATAAACACACAGTTAATCACTTTTGTTTCTACACACAAAGCTGCGATGAAATCAACTAGCAAAATACCCATACCCCCAAACTGAAATAAGGACAAGGACATGAACAAACAAGTTACAAACAATAAAATGGAGGAGTCCAGTAATATTTAATTTCATTAATATTCTGAACACAAATAAAAATCAGGTAACATTTTTCATCCATCAAAGTTGTCCCCCTCAACTTTATATTTCACCATAATGTTCAGCCTTAGTAAAGACATGTGAATTCTTTTCATTTTCTGCTAATAGGAGAGAAACAGGGATGATCACTCCAAGCAGAAGAAGAAAGGCTAGCTTCCATATATCTAGATTAAGTTAAGTTACCTGACTTCTTGCATTAAATACCTTATAATGGTAAGTTGTAATATTTCTCTACATGCTAACCCAAAATTTTGAAAGATTTATGTAAGCCTATGAGAGAAGAAAGACAAACTTGTTAAGATAAGTCTTAAGACTGCAATTCAAGCATTGAATTACAAACTGGAAAAATCTCATGTCATATTAAACATACTTGGAATATAAATCTACTAAACTCTAACTGCTAATAATAAGAATAAAACAGGACCTGAATAATTAAAATTTGGGAATCTAAAAGTTAACATTCCTGCTCTGTCTCTTAAAGCTCAAATAAAAACTAAATATCAGTATTTTTGGATGGCTTACGCTCTCCATAGCACTGTATTTAGTATATTTAATAAAACAATTGTCTTTTTCACGCTGATGAGACTCCTAAACCATTACAAAATAAATTTAAATTCAGTCAAAAAGAAGAGAAAAGTGAGAAGAGAAATAATGTATAACTCTTACAATTAGGTGTGTCTGAGTTCATTACAGCAGCAGATCTCTGCTTTTTTCTGACTCCATTATGCTTTTATACACAACATTCTGAATAGTAACAGCCCTCAAAATACACACTAGTTCTCAACAATTGGGGTATTTTAAAATCCCTACAGGTAGATGTGGTCTAAAATAACCACAGTGAAGACTGTGGAAGCTGCCTCTAGCTTCCTCACCCCCAAGAAGAGGTCTTTAAGGATTTAAAAAAAAAAAACTTTGTGCTACTACCTCATAGCCACAAACTTACATAGGTACACACATATTATATGCATATATTTATGAACAGATTTACATAACAGAAATTTTTACATAACATACAATTGCTTAGTATTATAATAATTATTATTTATACATCATATTGTCTAATAATAAAAATTTTGATGACTATCTACAAAAGGAAAAGTAGAAGGTAAAGGCTTTGGAACAAGAACAAAAGTAAAAAATATCTGTGACTTTACAATCAGATACCATCTCATGCCAGTTAGAATGGCAATCATTAAAAAGTCAGGAAACAACAGATGCTGGAGAGGGTGTGGAGAAACAGGAATGCTTTCACTGCTGGTGGGACTGTAAATTAGTTCAACCATTGTGGAAGACAGTATGGCGATTCCTCAAGGATCCAGAACCAGAAATAACATTTGACCCGGCAATCTCATTACTGGGTATACCCAAAGGATTGTAAGTCATTCTACTATAAAGACACATGCACACATATGCTTATTGTGGCACTGTCCACAATAGCAAAGACTTGGAACCAACCCAAATGTCCATCAATGATAGACTGGGTAAAGAAAATGTGGCACATATACACCATGGAATACTATGCAGCCATAAAAAAGGATGTGTTCATGTCCTTTGCAGGGATATGGATGAAGTTGGAAAACATTCTCAGCAAACTAACACAAGAACAGAAAACCAAACACCGCATGTTCTCACTCATAAGTGGGAGTTGAACAATGAGAACAAAAGGACACAGGGAGGGGAACATCATACACTGGGGCCTGTTGCGGGGTGGGAGGCTAAGGGAGGGATAGCATTAGGAGAAATACCTAACATAGATGACGGGTTGATAGGTGCAGCAAACCAACATGGCATTTGTATACCTATGTAACAAACCTGCATGTTCTGCACGTGTATCCCAGAACTTAAAGTAAAATTAAAAAAAAAAAAATCTGACTTTAAAAAGCAAACACAAAATTTTTAGTTTAGAAAGCAGCCTACCCCCCAAGTTAATTGGTATATATCAACAAACTTCTTCTGAAGCTTATATGCAAAGGCAAATAACCCAGAACAGCCAGCACAATATTGAAGCAGAAGAAAACTGTCAGAGGACTGACAGGATGTGACTTCAAGAGTAATCAAGACAGTATGGTACTGGTTAAAGAACAGACTAACTGATCAATGGTATAGAATAGAGAGCCCAGAAACAGATCCACACAAATACTATCTGATCTTTGACAAGTAAGCAAAGGCAATTCAATGAAGAAACGAGACCTTGCCACAAATAATAGTGCTGGAACAACTAGACATCCACATGTTAAAAAGAAAAATCTAGATACAGAACTTATACCTTCCACAAAAATTAACTGAAAATGGATCATAGATCTAGATGTGAAATGCAAAACTATTAAACCCCTAGAAGATAGGAGAAAATCTAAGTGATCTTGGGTTTGACGGGTGACTTTTTAGTCAAAACCATGATCCAGGACAAAAAAAGTATTAAAATGAAGCCTCGAGCTCTGCAAGACACTGTTAAGGGCATGAAAAGACAAGCCACAGATTGGGAGAAAAAAATTGCAAAATACATACTTGATATAAGACTGGTATACAAAATACATAAAGTACTCTTAAAACTCAACCACCAGAAAACAAACAACACAAGTAAAAAATGGGCACCAGATTTAATACACCTTACCAGAAGAAGACATACAGATGGCAAATAAGCATATGAAAAGATGTGCAACCTCATATGTCTTCAGGGAATTGCAAATTAAAACAACAATGATACACTACTACATGCTGAATTAGAATGACTAATGTCCAAAACTGACAACACCAAATGCAAGGACATGGAGCAACAAGGATTGTCATTAATTACTGATGGGAATGCAAAATAGTACAGACACTTTAAAAGATAGTTCAGTCATTTTTTTTCAAAACTAAACATATTCTTACCACACGATCCAGGAAACATGCTCCCTTGTATCTACCCACAGGAGCTGAAGACGTATGTCCACAAAAAATCTCCACATGGATGCTTACAGCAGCTTTATTCATAACTGTTAAAACTTGGAAGCAACCAAACTGTCATTCAGTAGGTGAATGGATACACTGTGATATATTCAGACAATGAAATATTACTCAGTGCTAAAAAGAAATGAGTTATCAAGTTATGTAAAGACATGAAGGAACCTTAAGTGTATATTTCTAAGTGAAAGAAGCCAATCTGAAAAGGCTACATACTGTATAACTACAACTATATGACATTCTGGAAAAGAGTCAATAAAAAGATCAATGATTACCAGGGCTTGGGAGAAGGGAGGAATGAATAGGTGGAACACAGTATTTTTAGGGAGTGAAACTCCTCTGTAGGACAATATATGGTGGATACATGTCATTATACATCTGTCAAAACCTACAGAATGTGCAACCCAAAGAGTTAACTGGAACGTAAACTTTAGTTAATAATAATGTCTCAATATTGTTTCATCAATGGTAACAAACATACCACATTAAAAGGCAGAAATTGGGAGTGGAGGGAGCGTATGTGAGAACTCACGATGTTCTACTCAAGTTTTCTGTAAACCTGAAATTATGTTAAAAAATAAAGCTGATTAATTTACAAAATAAAAGCCAAAGAAAAGAATAACAAGCCTATCCTATCCCTGTCAGCCTGTCAGCCAGAACCAAAGTGCCTGGGAAGAGTGAAAATAAACAACAGCTCAAGCTGGAGCTTAAAACAACAACATACTTGGATCACGCTCAAAGACAGTTCACAGTTTATAAGTCAATTAAAATGAAAATGTCAAAAACACCAATCGGCTTATATGGCAGACAGATTAAAAGTAGTAAACAACAAAAGCAAAATCAGCATTGGGGAATAAGAGCAAATAGCAAATTTCAACTTCTGGTGAGGTCAGTTGAACTAGTGTCAGTAACAGACCTTTCAACTACCTATCCAGAGGAAAACTGTACATTTGAAAGCAACTAATGTGAAGAGGAAAAAAGGAAATATAAGTAATGTGTATGCTGTGTGTGTTGAGAGTTGTAATCAGAAAATATCATTTGATGTACAGATATAGCTTATCAAGAGCAGAGAGTGGGCTTTAGAAGGCAAGGATACCTCAAAATTCCTCCATGTTAGTGAAAAGCATACCAGATGCTGTTTATTTCCAGTGGGAACAAAACATAATTTAATATATAAAATATTATCTTTTCAGTCTAACAAATCTATTCTTATTTCAAGTAATATGCTGGTAAATGGCTCTCTTAAAAATAAAAGAAAACAAAAGGCAGGGGAGAGGGTCCCAATTTGTAGCTTTTGCCAATATCCCTGGTATAAATATTCATACCCCAGAGGCTCTTAAGCCACGAATGGCTTAACGACTGGCTTGTAGGAATTAGATCCAGAACATCACTCCTAGTTATAGTGTATTTATGATGAAGAAACTGACTCCAAATTAAAGCTACTGTCACATGGGAGTGGCAGCGCTAGAACACAAACTTGGGTCCTGGTTGCTAAGAACTTTCCCATCAATAACTTCATTTCTTCCATAATCACCAAATGCGGATGGATGCTTCTCTGCTTTAAAGGTCCAAATTCTTATCATACTGTTTGCTTAAAATAAATATTTCCCAAATCTAATATTTTGGTTGTATCTTCTAATTCATTTGCTTAAAAAGAGCAAAAAAGTCTCCCCATTTCGACTAACTACTTATCTATATTTTAATTCTTCTTCAGTTCGCTTTATTTGTTCCATTTAAATTTGTCATCCAATTGTAACTTATTTGAGTTACTGATACAAAATAAAGATTTTATCTTTTTTCCTCAATATTTAATCAATTCTCTTGGGTTCATTTACTGAAATTCTGTCACTGATTTACTCACTATCATAAACTAAATCCATACTCAAATATGCTTTTCTAGGCTTTCCATTCTGCTCATTAAAAATCTGTGTTTGTGTTAGTACCAGACTTTTAATTGTTACACCTTTATAATAGGTTTTATTATTTGCAGAGACAAATATTCCTATGTATTCACCATCTTCAGTTATTGTCACTCATACTTTCAAGCTTACACATACCTTCACAAACTTATGTGAAAAAAACTTGACATCTTTATATTATAAAACTTTTTGGCTTTTGACACACCTCCATTAACTCATCTTCTTTTGTGTACCTAGAGAAAAAAAAAATGTATACTTTCCTTCAGAGGAGAGATCTGACTCTTATTAATTCTATTCCTAAATACTTTGTTTCTATTTTGTGCAAATGAAATCATTTTCCCTCACTATCCAATTCAATGTTTTTGCTTCTGGTTCCATTTCAATGGACAGAAAAATTATTACTTCTGCTTGTTCTTTGGACAGCTGTCCCTAAAATGTTTATTTATCCTAAACTATTCTCATTGAAAAGAGTTTCTAAACATAGAAGTCCTATGACATATTTGGCATATGTCCAATGTTTTTTACTTGAAGTCTACTACAGAAGTATCACTTATTGTAAAGCTCAAGAAAAATGACATATCGTCCAAATAATCCATTATTCATTCAGCTATAGTTTCCTTGAGGTTATTATTTTCTTGTGCTTTTTTGGTAACCTTTGGGAGCTCAGCTAAGAAACTATTCTAAAAACCTAGAGATAATGAAGTATTTTAAAAATGTGCATAGACCTGGGAGCCAGAAGACAAGGGCTCTAGATTTGACTTGGCTACTCATTATCGTTATAATCTTGGTCAAATTTAACCTCTTTTGCTTCCCTTCTAGCAAATTAACAAGCTGAATTACATTGCAACCATGAGTATATGTAAGAACAAGAATGTTGTATTCATTTTTGTTCTCCACTCCTCCCTCCATATAAATATTCACTGCCAGTGAAAAAGCTATTGTGGCTGCCTTTCTCCTTGAGCTGGAAATGGACCTGCGAATCAACATAAAATAGTCCTGTAAACACCAGAATCCTGTAGGACCTCATCCAGCAAACATACCTGACCCAGGGACTGGGGGAGGTTGACAACTACATAGAGATGTGTAGCCCTTTTCTCTGACTGCTTATGAAGCTGAGCAGAATCGAAAAAGATGGGATAAGTCCTCTGTAGCTCAGAGGGTGAGATGAGCAAAGACAAGAAGCAACGGGGCTCCCTCCTACTATCTTAACAGGCTTTTAACTGCTGCTAGCTTAGGCTACTTTCCCTTCCATCACTCTTGGGATTGCTTCTTAAAAGACGGTAGCAGTCTGACCTACACTCAATTAGCAAACAAAGTAACAAAACTGTACACCTAATGGTATCCAGCAGCCAGAGACAAAGAAAACAAATAAAATATTTAACAAACATCAGCAGCAAATAATATAGGCTTCAAAACAAACCTATTTCGATTAAAAACAGAAACTAAAGTGCTGATTTTTGCCTTGCTATTCAACACCATCCTGGAAATTGTAAGTAAATGAAATAATATTAAAAAATTAAATCACTGTTACCAACATTAAAAAAGATATGAAACTTTATTAACTAGCAATAATCACCTAGAAATAGAAATTGATTTTAAAAAAAACGTCTATTCACAAAAATAAAATCAGTAGAAATAAATTTAATAAGAAAAGCATAGGACTTTATACAGAAGAAATGACAAGCGCTTCTTAATATAAAAGATATAAAGGAAGATCTGAACATGTGGAAAGACACAGTCATAGATGGAAGGATTTATCATGTGTCAATTTTCATAAAATTAATATATTAATTAGCAAAGCTCCAACTAAAAAAAAAACTTTTTTTTTTGACATGAAGTTTTGCTCTTATTGCCCAGGCTGGAGTACAATAGCATGATCTCGGCTCACTGCAACCTCTGCCTCCCAGGATCAAGCGATTCTCCTGCCTCAGCCTCCCAAGTAGCTGGGATTACAGGCATGCACCACCATGCTGGCTAATTTTGCATTTAGTAGAGACAGGGTTTCTCCATGTTGGTCAGGCTGATCTGGAACTGCCGACCTCAGGTGATCTGCCTACCTCCGCCTCCCAAAGTGCTGTGATTACAGGTGTGAGCAACCGCGCCCGGCCATCCAACTACAATTTTGATACTATTTTGTCTAGGTTTATTGGATAAATCTATATTACAGTATACATGGAGGAAAAAACACTCAAGAAAAGCCGAAAAAGTTACTTTAAAAAATACAAAGAATATTTTTTGAAATCAACTATAATCAGAACATAACTATAATCAAGACATATATCAGAACATAGTATGATTATATCAGAACACAATATAACAATAATCAACACAGTAGGCATAAGTGTAGATAAATCAGATAATTAAAAAAAAAAAAAAAGGGAGAGAGAGAAAAGAGAATCCCCTGCATTAGAGAGTAAGAATTCACATTGGCAAAATTAGAAAGGAAAAGATTATTTAGTAATAATGTTGAAACATCTGGCCATTCATCTAAAGAAAAAATAAATATACTATACTCAACAACCGAAGTCCATCAGATTCCAAACCTGACTGGATAAAACAAACAAACAAAAAAACCAAAGTCCAGATGGACATGAAGTTAAAAATTCATTTTTCAAAACCTTAGAAAAAATTAGGAATCTTCCTATATAATCAAGGGGTGAAAAGACCTGTAGCCTGGAGAGCAAACCCCAAATTGTATATTTTTTAAAGATAAATGCCTTTAACCAAATACAAATTTAAAATATTTAGGGCAAATGATACCATAAACAAGACAAAGTTGGAGAAATATTTACAATGTAGATGACAGAAAATATAAAACATTCAAAGAGCTCTTATAAAATAACAAGAAACAGACAACACAATCAAGAAAAGGTGCCACATATATACCATGGAATACTATGCAGCCATAAAAAAGGATGAGTTTGAGTCCTTTGTAGGGACATGGATGCAGCTGGAAACCATCATTCTCAGCAAACTATGGCAAGAACAGAAAACCAAACACCGCATGTTCTCACTCATAGGTGGGAACTGAACAATGAGATCACTTGGACTCGGGAAGGGGAACATCACACGCCGGGGCCTATCACGGGGGTGGGGTGGGGGTGGTGGAGGGATTGCATTGGGAGTTATACCTGATGTAAATGACGAGTTGTTGGGTGCTAATGAGTTGATGGGTGCAGCACACCAACATGGCACAAGTATACATATGTAACAAACCTGCACGTTATGCACACGTACCCTAGAACTTAAAGTATAATAACAAAAAAAAAAAAGGCCGGGCGCGGTGGCTCAAGCCTGTAATCCCAGCACTTTGGGAGGCCGAGGCGGGCGGATCACGAGGTCAGGAGATCGAGACCATCCTGGCGAACACTGTGAAACCCCGTCTCTACTAAAAAATACAAAAAACTAGCCGGGCGAGGTGGCGGGGGTCTGTAGTCCCAGCTACTCGGGAGGCTGAGGCAGGAGAATGGCGTGAACCCGGGAGGCGGAGCTTGCAGTGAGCTGAGATCCGGCCACTGCACTCCAGCCCCGGCGACAGAGCAAGACTCCGTCTCAAAAAAAAAAAAAAAAAAAAAAAAAGAAAAAGAAAAGGTGCCAGAAGATATACATAAGCAATTCACATAACAGCAAGTCTAAAAAGGCAACAGGCATATGAAAAAATGTTCCAACAGTGTACCCAGAAAATGCAAATTAAACCAGCAATGGGCTTTTATTTTATATATATATCAGATTGGCAAATACTAAAAAGAATACTTATATCACCTACTGCAGGTAAGGTACAGGGAAATGAAACATTTAACACAGCACTGACAAAAAGGTAATGCCCTGTGGAAAAGGTGTTCTTAAAAGGATAAATATTCTGGCCCCTAGAACAGGGCATACATTTCTTTCATCTTCAGGCTCTGTGCAACCTTCTGATAATAATTTAGCTTTGTATAAGCTTATCCCACAAGGAGAGCAAAGGATGGCCTGCCAACTCTAGCATTAATATCCACTAGGCATATTTCTCACTGTAAATTAGTAAATTGGCAAACATATAAGAATTTGTCTGTCATATTGTTTATGATGATTCCACCCATGGAAAAGATTTCATATATACTCTCAGCATTCTGACAATGCTAAGCTTTCTGACTTGACCCAGAACTTTGCTGGCCATCTCTGGCCATACCTTAAGTCAGAATCAAAATCTTTGGAGTGGCGCCCAGGCATGTGTATGTTTTTGAAAGCTCCCCAAGCTGATTCTAATATACAGCCAGGGTTGTGAACTATTGCCTTACCCTATTCTTCTAAAATGGAACAGTTGGCTCTATACAATAATTTTACTTAAAGTTAATTGTGATCATTAAAAGGTTTGAAGAGCACCACAAATAAGGAAACCTGTAATTATAATACCACAAATAAGAGCCATCAAGTAGTTCTATTCTAACTACATTAAAGCCCTACACATCAAATCATGGCAATACAATGCCCTTGCACTCTCTACATAAAAACACACTACTAACCTTATCTTCAACGATATTACTAAGGCTATGTTACTGGAATCATCTTTTTATTTTCTTCCATATAGTCTCCCTATAATAAAAATTTCTCATTGATATTGTTCCAAAATCATTTATATCATTTAAAATAATCAGCTTATTTTAAAGAGAAAAGGATCAACTTAATGTATCAAATGTAAGTCTGTATTTGTTATATTGTTAATATATTGCATAATAATCGATATTAATAATTTGTTCCTCATTTTTTATGAATGCCTTGACTACTTTCTGTGTCATATATCAATAATGTAACTGAAAATACAGCTTATAAAACAATTTACAAGATTTTCTATGACATTTACAAGTCATTACCTTCTGGAAAGAACAGGTCTGACAATTTGGAAATTCTATTCTACAGCCTTCCCCATTCAAATGAATTTCTCTTTGATTATCTTTCTGTTAAAGCCCTTAAAACTTTAATTATTTAGCAAAATTTTAAAAATTGGAAAAAGCACGCTTAATGAAAACCAACTAATAGATGTAAAATTGTCAAAAATTCCATCAAACAGGCAATGTCCTGTGGTATCACACATCAACAGACTAGGAAGAATAACCAAAGAAACACGACCCGTTCTCATCCTGCAAAAGGCTAGCAAACTTGTTTCATCAATGTGACAATGCAACTGCAGAACAGTTACTTCCAGAAAAGAAGACTAAGAGTTTGACCAGTAGTGCAATAGGCCAGAGCCCAGTGATTTGAGACTTTGGCACAGGCTATGCCTATAATAGGCAAGAGAGCTGGCAGGTATAATACTTAAAATATTAAGCCCTCAGTACAGAGGGGCTATCAGAAGAGCTACAGCCAGAAAGATGCCTAATGACTGAATACCAGCATTGTTGGAGGTCATAAGGTATCTAACTATGGAGGCAGAAGATGGTACCTAGAGAATATGATAACAGGTAAAAAGCACCAGGGAGGTCCAGCAGAACAGCAGATGTTATCCTGGCAAACAGATGAATAATGTAAAGTTTATGAACAGGAAATATATAGGCACGCAGCTAGGGAGGTAGGTTTAATCAACAAAAAGGTATGTCAGCAGAACTTCATTCTCTTTAAGATCAGAGCAGAGTTCCACATTTGAAGGAAATGGAATACCAAAGTTTGATCAGGAAAGGTTCAGGAACGAAGAGATACCAATAATTACAGATGGAGGCTTTGACACAAGAATGGATAGCCCAGACACTACAATTGAAGAACAAAGTCAGTTCCAAATCTGTAGTGAGGTTGGGCTGATGGTAAGTCACTTGAACTAATGAACTAGGGCTGTACCAAACTCCTCATGTTAGCACAGGATAGGACCCAGGGCCTGCTATAAGACTGAGTCTATATATGAGTACTACAGCAGGTACAAACAGAGAAAGGTCATGACAGAAATGTTAATAAAATAGAGGGTCAAATTTAACAGAGATATTATTCTGGCCTGTTGGCATATTCTCAGTCACCTGACCCATTTGGATACTCTCAGTCACCTATGAATATTGTGACCATCTATGTTGGATTTTCTTGATTTTAAATCTCATTAGTAAACTATGTCTTTAATATTTATCAATAAAAATTTTTAAAGCATATTGTGAAACCCAAATATATAATGAGTCCGATAATCACACACTGTACTTCTCACAACACTAAATGTTTAGTCTCGAAAATGGAATGTTTCCTTTCTCAAATGAGGTGAACCTAGCTTAAGAAGCTAGAATTAAAAAAAAAAAAAAAAAAAGATAAAGCAGGCCCATGACTCTAAATCCAATGACACTTGGAGCTAGAAATCCCACTTTTCAGGGACCATCATGAAAAGTTCACGTTGTTACTAAACAGTACAATGAGCTGGCTTTCTTGTCAAGGATCTAGTTCTCAAAGCAGACACATTCATCTGAGGGATGATAAGAGTATTCTGACAATAAGCAATAGGTGACTCTTTTCCACTATGACCAACATTAACTCTCAACAGATACATTTCTGAAACTGATGTCAATGATAATGTAAATGACCCTAAAAAATTAGTTGTGCAAACAGCTAGTTAAAAATCTCCTTTACCTCCTGTACCTAACCCAAGACCTATTTTTCCTACTTCTTAAATATTTCCCTTAATATGATGAGCTAATATTTTGTAAAGTGCTTAGAAGAGTACCTACGCATGTCGTGGGTATTATATATTTGTTTGCTAAATAAATAACATTTCTTCCATTTGTTCAACCTTTATCTCACATGTGGTCTATTTCAATAGCATCCTAACTTGTCTCCTCCCACCACCCCAAAGACAGAAACTTGATGAAATCACCCCAATCACTGTCGCAAAGTCCATCAATGGTTACCCATTTATTTTAGGATTAAGACCAAAATCCATATCAAGGTTTTTGCTATTCTACATGGTCTAGTCCTTGCTTAACTTTCCAGCTTCATTCCCACCATGCTCTCCATAGCCCTCTGCTCCAGCCAAACCGGTCATTCCCTCCAGCCTCCAGCAGTTGATATCCCTTCTGCCCACCCACCTATCTCCCAAACTGTTAACTATTTCTTCCTTCAGATCTTGCTAAGGTATCACTTGATCAAGGAAGCCTTCAATTAAAATATGAAGCAGTAGAGAAAGTTAGCTAAAGAGTTTGAGTGTGGGATTTTCTGGGGGGTGAGGGAGTGTTCTTAGTGTTCTTTTGCTTATCTGAGCCCCAATTTACTACTCTATAAAACAGCAATTTATCAACTGAAGAATGGATAAACAAATTGTGATATATCCATAAAATGGAACATTATTCAATACACGTTATGACATAAATGAACCTTGGAAATACAGGACGTGTAAGAACCCTGTCACAAAAGAACACCCATTGTATGATTCCATGTAAATGAATGTCCAGAATAGACAAATCCATAGTGACAGAAAGTAGATTAATGAGGTTTCTTTTTTAGATGATGAAAACGTTCTGCAGTTAGATGGTGATGATAGTTGTACAATTTTGGAATACACTAAAAACTACCAAATTGAATACTTTATGAATTTTATAGCATGTGAATCTCACAATAAAGTTGCTATTTTGAAAAACAGCAATAACTTTCCTCTTGAGATTTTCATGCTGAAGGTTACAAGAGATTTAATGAATGTATGTGCATATAATGTGAGTATACATAGATACATGTGCAAACATTTACCACAATAACAGACCTATAAATACTTCAGCAAATGGTATTATTGCAATCAAATAACACACAGATTTTAACTGAAATTTAGATGAATGTATAATGTGCTTTTTGGGGTTGGCTTTTACTATTTTTACAATCCAAAAAAAATCTGAGTATTAAAAACAATTTATGAACTTTTCTCATTGTGCAAAAATGCAAGTAATTTATGCAAATATAGTTTCTTAATATATCATATCTTATTCACATTTTAACTTATAAAATTATGGTTTAAGAAGGTCAATCTATTTTATGTCTGTGATAAAAACTAAATTCTTTGCAACATCAGCTCTCATAAAATTATGAGTGCAAAATAAATTCTATAAATTAATATGCTTACAAGAGGTATTATATGGACAGTAAATGCATCTGTGATCTTAGCATTGCACGAACAGATCTCAGTACTCAGCCTTGCTTTGTCTTATCAATTTTACGGAACTAAGCCAATCTTTTAAATGATAACATCCTCACGACACAGCTGGTTTAACAGAATGTTCCTGATTCAGTTTTTAAAAGAAGTAATGCCTAAAACTGTTGGCACAAAGACAAAATCCTGAATTTAGGCCATATGAATGTCACTTCATTGTTGTTACTGAAAGAAACAAGCTCAACTATAATCAAACTTCAGCAGCACTGCATCAACATTCTGCCAGCTAAGCAGGCCCTGAAACCAGAGGGCCTCTAGCGACTAATATAAAAAGTATCATACAAAGCATGCAAATGCATCTTATAAATAAGAAACACTATTATAATTAATGATGAAGAACTATAATAATATACGCTGCTTTTAAGTTAGGTTCGATGACAAAACCCATAGATTTTTTTTCTTTTTCTTTTTTCTTCAGGAGGGTAGGGGAAACATTTGAAATATATAATTTATTTAATGGAAAAAATATTTTTCATTTTTTTATAAAGGCTATTAATAAATCAGGTTTTTCTCTCTTCTTTCCAAGAAATTCACTAAATAAAATGTTATAAAATTTTATTTTTTAATCACTAAAAAATCATTTTATGCATTCCTACTTCAGGAATTGTTCCCCTGAGAGACATTAGTAGCATAATATTAATAATCAAATTATAAAAGGGGTCATATATTTGTGCTCCTACCTTCTTTTCTATTATAAATTCATTCCGACAAAAATTATTGCAGCCCTACCCAATATCTTACTTGTGCGCACATTTATCAGAGCTTAAATAAGCATTAAATACACAAAGAACAAAAAGACAATCAACCAATACCCTCCAGAAACTTACACTCAAGTAGCAGAGAAAGACACAAACAGGATGATGAGTATAATGATGCAATGATGTTTAAAGAGAAGAAGAGAACAAATGAAGCATTATGTGGCTGACTAAAGGAATAACGGGTCTTGAAAGAGGAGTAAAAATTATTGTGATGCAGGCAGAGAGATGAGGGGGTACATTCCAGGCAAAGGTAGCAGCAAATATGAAGGCACAGAATGCTTCCAGAACTGGCAAAGCATGGTGAGAACGGAGACAGGTAAAATGAGCAGAGGCTAGATGATGAAAGGCCTCCCCCTACGGCAGACAGAAAGTCTATTAGGTAAGGAGGGGAGGGACATGAAGAGCCAGCCTTTAAAAGGAACCCTTATCAGCAATGTGGAAGATGCAAACAGGACCAATACGGAAGTTGTGGCAATATTCCAGGTGATCATGAAGAGAGGCCTGAACTAGGGCAGTGGCTGTGGAGAGAAGGAGAGACTACGGAAATTTGAGTAGGCAGAATAGCAAGTTGCGGTCAAGGACCAAAACGAGTTGGGGTGAAAGAGGCGTGTTAACCAACCTCTGGTTTCTGGTTTGGGGAGACAGTGGATATCAGTACTACCTACCATCGTGGACAGCATCCTATCATTCAACACCAATCTCAGAAAAATCCCTTTCCCTCTTAAGTCTCCACGACCCTGTAGTTCAATGTGATTCCTTCTTATTTTTTGTGTTTCCTTCTGTCACCCAGGCTGGAGTACAGTGGCATGAACAGGGCTCCTGGGCTCAAGCAATCCTCCCACGTCAGCCTCCTGAGTAGCTGTGACCACATGCACCACACCTGGTGTGTGTGTGTGTGTGTGTGTCTGTGTAGTGGTAGAAACAGGATCTCAGGATCTCATTATGTTGCCCAGGCTGGACTCAAACTCCTGGGCTCAAGTGATCCTCTCACCTCAGCCTCCCAAAGTACTAGGATTACCAATGTGAGCTCCCATGCCCAACAGACCAATGTGATTCCTTCTATCTCTGGACTCAAGTTTGTTTTATTTGTAACAGTCATTTGGTAAGTCACAGTGCACATACAACATTTCTCATTTGACTTCCTTACTATAACTTTTCACATATACTTTCTCTAAGCTCCTCGAGAGAAAGGAACACATTTTATACTTCTATCTGCCACAGCACAATAGTATACGCTCTAAAAATGCTGATTGACTCAAAAGTGTTGATGTTATAAAAACATTCCTAGGAAAAACAGCTAACTACTATCCTTTTTTAGGGTCTTAATATTTTAACCCCTCCCCCCATGAGTTGTATTTAACTCTCTCATACAACAAAGATAAGTGAATACAAAGAAGACATCCACAGATACTGGTGAAATAAAAACATTCTTCCACTTTCCAGGGCTACGGCAGACAAGGACAGAGCCCTACTGAACACTGAGACTAGCAATTTCTTTCCAGTATTAACTGGATTGCTTCAGAATGGTAAAAACACCTTCATGAGAAGTGTACTATGAATGCCCAAAGGCAATGGGATACCCCAGACTGACTGAATCAGTATATTACTAAGTGCTAAAAAAAAAAAGGCTTTACAAACATCTGGTTTTGGTTCACTATTGGATTCAAGGAGTACGATTAAACAAGATTTGGCTGTGGCTAGTTACAGGGTTCAGGCAACGACATGTAGAAATATTTGAATAGTCCCAAAACAAGATAACCACATAGTTCGCAAGTACCTAAACAAAGTTTTTACAAGGCAAGCTGCTGTGATATAACACTGTTCTTCTATAAGAACTTGTTAATTATAGCTTTATTCTCACTATAAAACTGTCTTACTATTTTTAAAAAAGTACATGGCGAGGATGGGAGAAGCAGTGGAACCAGTACTGAGAGAAAGATTAGAAACTACAGTCCAGTTTACTTGAGCAAAAATGTATTCTACATTATTGTCTCCCTTTTAACGAGTAAAAGTATTTAACTTTAATTAGTCAGTAATTACAATTCTCCCAATATTTTAACTATGTATATTCACTTAAAAACTTTCCTATAACTAAGATAATTTTCTGCCATCTGGCACAACAATGTCTCCATATGGAAGAATTACTTACAGATCAAAAATAAAAGAAATAGAGAGATTATAAATGCAGTATATTTGGCTGCATTTACAAACCTTCTCAAACTATATTCAATAAGACTTTATCTTAAGAGGGTTTTTGTTCTCATGTCAATATTTTATCTTTTATATTATTTGTTTAAAAAACAAAACTACACGAAATAAATATTTTGGTAAAGAGTTAACCTGGAAAAATGTAAATTTAATTTCTGATATTTTATTCATTAGTTTGCTCAGGCACCAGCAGCACAGTTGGGAGCAAGAACAACTAGGTTCTATTCCAGTTCTTTGCCACTGTATGACCTTGGAAAAGTCACAATTTTTCTATACTTCAATTTTCTTTGACCAAAATCAAACATGATAATAGAACCTGTGTTTGCTTAATTCATGAGTTTGATATCGTATTACGATACTTTTGGCAAAAAAGTAAACAGACTATGGTAAGTGTTTTGAGATCTAGAGGGAAAAAGTGTGATTGAAATATTGAACAAAAGCAATATTTCTGCCAAATTCATATGTTAGGAAGAGAGTTATGGACAGAATAATAGCTCAATGGCATCAGTTGTATTGACTTAACTGAACTTTGAGATCTAAGTATATCATCCTGAATGTTATTTATCAGAAAATTTACTACATATGAAAATTACACTTCATAACTTCAATTAGAAGAATGAGGGAAAGCTATTATCATTATATTATGTTTCTAGTGCCTTAAGATAGCTGATGTTGATTCAAATAACATTCTGTGCTAACAGAAGTATGGAAGAGTACTGGTATCTGATAACCCTGCAGAGATTAGAATTGTGGTCTTCTTCCCCCATCCCACCCCCGCCCCCCATTTATGACTAATTGGGAGAAACTTTGTCAGAATAACACACATTACCAAGAAATTCAAGGCTGGTAAATTTTCATCAAAGAAAATTTAACTACTGATTTTACAACTGTCTGATGTGTGCATGTCTAGATTTTCTATCTTACTGATTACCATTCAAGAAAATATTCTTCATGCTATTTTCAACAGCTTTTAATCTATTTGGATTGGTCCGAAGAATCAGCATGCAAGGAATGGCAATGATAATAACACCTCAGCATTTTTTTTTTTCATGTAGGAATATATACTTACAGCTGCTGCTCCAGGACTTTAACAAGGACTTTATGCTAATTTCAAAAAACACAGAATCCTGTAGACTCAACATAGTGTCTCAATCAGCTGCAAAAGCAGCAGCAGCAGCAGCAGCAGAAGCAGAAGCAGCAGCAGCAGTGGTTTTGCCGTTCTATCTCTCCAAGCCGCTGTCCCTTCTCTTCTCACAGGCAGCAGAGTTTTGGCCCACAGTGCCTTGGCTTCATTACCATGCAGTCTTGCAGTGACGCACAACTATAGTGGAAATGCTGCTGAATGCAGATGAACTATCCAGTTGAATAAAAGCTTACGAGTTTATTATAAGTGCCCAGAAGGACACCCTCACCTTTCTTTATGCAGATATGCACATGGCCAAGATTATCTTCTCTGTTTATGTTACTGTTAACCAGTTTTGAGGAGCAGTGTCTCTAGCTGTGTAATCATGACTGCTAGTATACAGACAAGGGTAAGAAGCTCTGCCCTTGGGTACCAACTTTTCTCATTAAGGGCCTTAGGATCTAAAAATAAATAAATAAATTAGGATTTAGTATAAAATCTTTAAATCTTTTCCTTTAATAGCTGATGGGGAAAAAAAAAATGGAGGTATTTAACTGACTTCAATATCAGTTTCTTCTAGGTGACTTTAGTAGTAAATTCTCTCCACCCCTCTACACACCCAGGCAGTAAGCAGTGATTTTCTCAGCATGTTTGTGATGATGCAGAGTCCACTGTCTCACTTACCCCACGCTGGCTAATGGAATGAAAAGATGACGTAATGAACACTATGGCTGAGCCTCCATCAGCCTCTAAAACTGCTCAGCTCAGGACAAACTTTCCTCTGCTGCACGCAACTTATTCAAAAGAGATAACTGTATTATAATAATGGGATTAGCTAAAAATACAGCCTTCTATTCTTAATATAGCACATAATTCCCTTGAAAATCATATAGTCAAAATGTCAATGAACAGAGAGAAATCCTCTGGTCAAATAAAATACTAAACATTTGTAAAACTTTCTTCTATAGAAGCTGTTCTACACTGAAAGCAGACGCTGTTAAAGCCTAACTGCTCTTCAGTAGAAAACAGTAGAAAAATTGCACAACCAAAATGAACAAATAATATGTTATTATCAGAAGAAAAATGTCTTGGCCTCATATTAGTTTACTGTGACTTTGAAGGTCACATGTTTAGAGTTTTTTTTTCCATATGTAGCAATACATTTGTACCAATCCATCTATAGCATTGTACCCTTTAAGTACACAAAGAATAAGGAAATGCAGTGATCAAAGTAATAACTGAATAAATTTATTCACAGTCAAATGGCTAGGCACTGTATTAGAAGCTAAAATAACATCCTTTCACAAAAAAACTATTATACATTATGGGAAATTCATTAAGAGATATTCAGTGGTAGTGGTATTTTTTGGAAGGGGTGGGGGTCATTTGAAGGTATATTTTTTCTCAGAGCAGTCCAAGAAATCTGGCCATCCCTACACCTAAAGTGACCTAAAAAGCAAATTCAAATCAGGAAGGCAAAGGCTAACCAACACAGAACCATAATACCACAATACTGTTGTTTGGGTACATCGCGATTAGAGACATTTCGGAATTAGTTTAGACACCAGGATTTCTCCTCATATAATGGAAAACATGCCTTAAGATGCTGAATGAAAAAAGTGCATCCCACAGCTCAGAAACATTACATACTACATAATACATCCCATTCTTATACATCAACAATATATGTCAACATGCAAAATATTCCATGTTTTACAGAAACAAGTATAATTTTTCTTTCTGATTAATTTATCCCTCAAAGTGATTTCACAATACAATCCTCTTTTCATCAAACAGTTGTTAACAAATTCAGGAAATAAGCCAATTTAGACCCAAACTACACTGTTAAATGCCAGGGCTCAGAACTCAACCATGTCAGTAAGTGCACAAGTTAGTAGGCGTTAAGTCTAGATATTTTGCCATATTCTTTGTACTCCTATTGAGCTAAGTTTATTACCATCATATGAATCTTAAAACCTACTTACTACTATTTGGCTATAATGTTCCATCAAAGTAACTGAGGTTCATTCCCAGTAAACCTTTACAAACTATAACAAGCGAAACTACTTGTCATACAGAATATTAGAGTATGATAACTTTTGGGGGGAGGGAAGGGGTCAAATAATAGGCGATTTTCTCACAACTTTAATAAAAATTACTTGTCTTCTGCTTAAGTTTTGTCTACATGGGTCTATAAAAAAATCAGAACCTAAAGTTTCTTTTCAATCAGTCATATATATACATATATACATTATATATAATGTATCACTATATACATATTATATATAATGTATCACTATATACATTATATAATGTATCACTATGTTATCAACACATGACTACAGTATACATTCATGAAAAATTGAATATATAATGAATATACATTCAAAATAAATTTAAATATACATTATATAAATACATATATATACTATAAATGTTACATATAGTAAACATGTATATTTTATATATTATATATAATTATATATGTATCAGTCATATATACATATATACATACATACACATTATATATATAATATAATGCACATACATATAAAGTATATATTATATATAATGCACATATGACTGTATATACATATGTATATATCCATGTATAATCATGTATAATATATAATGTATAACCATGTACATATAATGTACATGTAATCATGTATAAGTACACATGTTCATACATAAAATGTATATAGTCATGTGCATTATATATAATGTATATATACGTTATACATGTGTGCATTATATATATAACGTGTACATATGTATATATGACTGATACAGATATATGTGTATATATAATGGATATATATGACTGACTGTATATATATATATATTTATCTCCCAGGCAAATTAATAGTTTCTTTGGAACACAAACGCAAGAAATTAATTTCAGAGCTTATTTTGGAAGTTCCATTTTACATCAGGGCTTTATCATACACACAAAGCAGGTGACTATGGCACTTCCCATTTATATGGAGACTAAGTCCATAGGCCTATGTGGGCAGAGCCTCATTCTCTCTCCGAACTCAATTCTGAAATGTAAAGAATAAAATAAATAGTTACTATTTCAACCATTAATCACAAACATCTTAGCAAAGCTTAGTGGAATAAGTATTTTCTTTCTAATCCTTCCTAAACTTTTATCATCCAGATTAGCAAAGTATTAACTAGGATGACTACATATGCATCCAACCAATCAAACCTTTTAGATGATGATGGAAGAGTTCCACTATATTTTGAATGCTTTTACAATCCTTTGATTACTAATCCTACTTTGTTTTGTTTTGAAATGGGGTCTCATTCTGTTGCCCAGGCTGGAGTGCAGTGGCACAAACAAGGTCACTGCAGCCTCAAACTCCTGGGATCAAGTCATCCTCCCACCTCGGCCTTTCAAGTAGCTGGGTAGACAGGTGCACACCACCACGCCCAGCTATTTTTTCTTTCTTTTTTTTCTTTTCTTTTTTTTTGGTTTTGTTTTGTTTGGAGAAGTAGGTTCTTGCCATGTTGCTCCAGCTACTAATCCTGTTTTTAAATTACACAAGGAATGATACTGCTATCAATCTTCAAATGAGTTTTCTATCCTTAACCTGCCAATTAATCACAGAAACTAAGTCACAGCCTAGAGTTTACTGCAAGATTGTCAAAAGACAAATGATGCCAACTTTCAATTTTATTCTTTTCATAAATTCAGAATTCTCCAAATTGTATCACATACCTCATCACCATAAAAAGATAGTCACAGAAATTGTTTCTTGATGGCATATCCTTGGCAAGGATGGCATATCCTTATCTTGAATAAGGTCCTCCTGGCATAAGCCAAATACTATTTAGTAAAGATTTGACACAAAAGATGACCATGGAAGTTCTCTTGCCCTCAACAAGTTAAAAAGTAGGTTTCTCTATTTCTTTTAATCAACTTCCACTTAATTCTATGCCCATTTAACTGGCACTTTGAGGATTCATGGAAGTAGCTACTTGCTTTACATTTTTAAGCAGAGAGTTAACAGAGGTACATTCCAATACACCAAAACCATATATACCAGGAAAAAATCTTAGTAAATCTTACAAAATATTGCTATTTAGATATGGATCTGAATAAAATGATACTTAATACAGAACGAAGTTTGGATTTAACTAGAAATATTATGTAATTGATGAGAATTAATCTGGCTAAACAAAATTCTTCAATTATTCATAGGAAAAAAGTAAAAATATATGAATTATCCCTCATATTGAGAGTTTTAAATATCTCCAAAATTATTAAACTGGTATCCAGAATTACCATAGGAAAAAATAGAAATTGGCAAGTTTTTCTATACAAATGTCAAATACCATATCAATGCTAGAACCTTCTCCAGTCCCCACAGATTTCAGCTTTTCAGAGTCCTCTCTTTTCTGGAGTTTAGAAAAGAGACTGAAAAGTTTTAGGTAGGCTGCGTAAGGTGGCTAACACCTGTAATCCCAACACTTTGAGGGGCCAAGGCAGAGGATTACTGGAGCCCAGGAGTTTGAAACCAGCCTGGACAACATAGCAAAACCCCATCTCTACAAAAAAATACGAAAAAAAAAAAAATTTGCTGGGTGTGGTAGCACCCGCTTGCAGTTCCAGCTACTCAGGAGGATGAAGTGGGAGGATCAACGGGGCCAGAAGTTGAGGCCGCAGTAAGCCATGAATGTGCCACTGCACTCCTGCCTGAATGACAGTGAGACCCTCTCAAATAAATAAATAAATAAATAAGAGAATAAATGTAGGTAGAAGGAAAATTGCTTTTACGTCTATTATGTAATTACCACCACACGTGAAATACAAACAAGAATAAAAAAACGGTTATAACAATCACTTCATATTTTTCTTTGAAACCTCATTAAATACCACAACAAAATGCTAATAGTAACTACCTATAGCATTGATCAACTTTCTGATATACTTCTTTCTTCTATTTTACTTACGCCTTCCTATATTTCTCAAATTTTCTTCAAAAATGTTTTAACATTTTTAAACTTTACTACAAAAAGAAAGCAGGGGCTGGGTGCAGTGGCTCACATCTGTAATCCGAACACTCTGGGAAGCCAAGGTGGGTGGATCGCTTGAGGCCAGGAGGTCAAGACCAGCCTAGACAACATGGCAAAACCCTGTCTCTACTGAAAATACAAAAATTAGCCAGGCATAGTGGTGTGCGCTTGTAGTCCCAGCTACTCGGGAGGCTGAGACACAAGAATTGCTGCTGGAACCCCGGAAGCGGAGGCTGCAGGGAGCCAAGATCGCACCACTGCACTCCAGTCACTGGGCAGCTAAGTGAGACTCTTGTCTCCAAAAACAGAAACAAAAAAGAAGAAGAAGGAGAAGAAGGAGACAGAAACAGAGATGGAGACGAAGAAGAAAAAAGAAGAAGCAGGGCTCCTTGAAGAAATACTGATTCTAGGACTCGGGCAGAAAATATACAAGATAAGCCTGGAGCATCTTAGAGTATCAGAAACAAAGAAAGTAGAGAAGGTAGAGCAAGACAAGGGCTCAAAAAATAAAACAAGGTGGTATGTTAGAGATACAGGGGCCAACTGAAAGAGCTCTTAATGGTCGAAGCTGAAACAAATTTGAGCAACAAAATAAACAACATAGGTTTAGAATATAACGAAAAGTAAAAAACTAAAATGTTTAAGTCCACATTGATATAAATGAATGACTGAAGAAGTAAATAAACAGGGGAGAAGAGATAAAGTTTTCATTGTATGGGAAAGGAGTTAACCTAGCAGGCCTGACTGCTATCCTTTGAAAGGCCTTACAAGGTTGGCCCTTGGCTGACATCTGAAAACTTAGATTTTGGGAGGGACCCACCACTCCCAGAACTGATAAGAGTGGCTCCACTATGCCTAAACTGTTTGTATAAATAATACGATTTACATCAAACACCTGCTTTCCTCCTGGGACTCTTAAAATTTGAGTTTATGCCAGGTAAGGGGGTGCCTACACGAATAGCTCTAATAAAAACCCTGAGCACTGTCTCTAATGAGCTTCAGGGTTGGCACCATTTCACCTGTGGTGTCACAGTTCATTCCTAGGGAAATATATCCCAGGGAAATAAAAGCAGGGAGAAAGGGGTAATTTTATTATGGAGAAACCTGACAAACACCACCTCATCCAGGAGATCAAGGTTAACATTATCATTTTAAGTCATTTTTATTTATTAAATTGACATAAGTCATTTTAATACTACCGACTTTTGATATGATGTGATGAGAATGGCACTTAATCTGTATTCTTCTTCCCAAAAACCTTTAAGCCCAGTCTAACCATTATAAAGAAAAAACATGAGACAAATCCAAATTGAGGGACAGTATACAAAATACCCAACCAATACTCCAACATTATCAAGATAATTAAAAACAAGGAAAATCTGAGAAATCGTCACAGTCTAGAGGAGCCTAAGGAAATGTGGCAACTGAATGTAAAGTGGTTTCTTGAAGCAGAAAAAGGACAATAGATAAAAATAAGAAAAATCCAAATAAAGTATGAGCTTTTGTAAATAATAATGCATCGACATTGGTTTATTAGTTGTAAACAGTGTGTGACAATAATGTAAAATAGTAACAGTAGTGGAAACTGATTGTAGAGTACACATAAACTCTTTGTATTATCCCTGCAACTTTTCTATAAATCTAAAAGTATTCCAAAATAAAAAGGTGGTTTAAAAAATTTCATTTTCAAGACTTCTACTTCTGGCCCGGATGGAGTAACTGGAATTGGGTTTATTCTCCTACCATAATAATTACAACATTGTACAAAGTATATGATCAAGGTTTTCAGACATGATAAAGGAGAATGATGACCCCTGAGAGATGAGAGACAAATAAGAGGAACACTACAAGCACCCCAACTTCTGGGCCTAGGGGCGCTTTTAGGACTACAGTACAGGAAGGGATCCCATAAAGTCCCACAAACCACAGGAGATGTCCCCATTAAATACTGAGGGCATTCTGTAGATTCTCCAGAAGGTCATGCCTCATAATGGGGCTAGCAACTATCTAAGCACTCCTTAAAGTAGTTTCAAAGACTCCAAAACAATCCTGCAAACCAAGCTGCAAAGGATCAAGCTGATCTGTAAGTCACTGCCTTCCAAAACAAACAACACTCTTTAAAATAACGTGACAAAATCCAGCACTCAATGATGTCACAAATGGCAGGATCCAATTAAAATGTATTAAATGTGTCAAGGAGTAGGAAAATATGTCCTATAAAACCAGTCAATAGAGTAGACCTAGAAATGACAGAGATGACAGAATTGATAGGTTCTTTAAAAGGCAATTATATGTAAGTTCAAGGACGTAAAGGAAAAAATAAATACAATGAAGAAAAAAATAGAAAATAAAAGACTCAAATAAAATGGAGAAAGAAAAACACAATATCTAAAACAATAAATTCACTGTGTAGAACTAACAGAGGATAAGACGCTGCCAAAGAAAAAAATCAGTAAACTTGGAGAAATGGATATAGAAACCCTCCAAAGTGAAGCACCAACAACTAAACATAATGAAATAAACAAACAAAAATGAACCTAGACTCAGTGATTTATGGAACAGCAGCAAATGGTCTAATATATATGGAATTGGAATCTCAGAAGGAGTGAACAGAAAATATTAATTAAGGACAGGCACAGTGGCTGACACGTGTAATCTCCAACACTTCAGGAAGCCAAGGCGGGAATGCTGCTTGAAGCCAAAAGTTTAAGGCCAGCCTGAGCAACATAGTGAGACTTTGTCTCTACAAAAAAATTTAAAAATTAGGACCTGTTGCCCTAGCTAGTCAGGAGGCTAAGGCAGGAAGACTGTTTGAGCCTAGGAGTTTGACGTTACTGTGAGCTACTGCCCTCCAGCCTGGGCAACAGAGCGAGACCCTGTCTCTAAAAAATAACAATAACAATAATATTTTTAAAATAAAGTAAATTTAGAAAATAAAATATTATTTGAAAAAATAATGATCAAAAAATTTCTAAAATTGACTGGCTAAACCCACAAATCCAAAAATCTCAAGGAAAAGTAAACAAACACCCAAAGAAAAAGCATGCTAAGGTGTACCATAATCAAACTGCTGAAAACCAGTGACAGAGAAAGAATCTTAAAAGCAAGAAATTAGCCAGCACAGTGGCACGTGCATGTAATCCCAGCACTTTGGGAGGCCAAGGTGGGCAGATCACTTGAGCCTGGCAGTTTGAGACCAGCTTTGGCAATATAGCAAGACCCCATCTCTTAAAAAAAAAAAAAAAAAAAAAGCAGGAAATTGTACAAGGCAGAAGTTAGAAAGACATCAATGAAAAGCTTAAAGCATAAAACTACTGACCCAGAATTCTGTATCCAGTAAATATCTTTCAAATATAACAGAAAAGTAAAAATGTTTCCAAGAGAGACAAAAGCTAAAAGACTTTGTCACCAACAAATCTGCACTACAAAAAATAAAAAGGAAGTTCTTCAGGTGGAAAGAAAATCATGCAAGATGAAAACCTGAATCTATACAAATGAATGAAGAGTGTCAGAAACAGTAAATATGTAGTTGAAATACTTATTTCTCATTTTAAATGTCCTTTCAAAGTTAATTAACTATTTAAACTAAAAGTAATTAACCATGAACAGTTGGGTTTATAACATATGTAGAAATAAAATAATTGACTACAATAGTACATAAGAGGACAAACAGAAGTATAAGGTTTCAGGTTCTCATATGTAAAATGTTACCCTACTATTTGAAAGTAGGCTGTAAAAAGCTGAAATTCATTTTATAAACCCCAGAACAGCTACTTTTTAATTAAATATATAATTAATTTAATTTAATTTATATATACATAAAATAAGCCAAGAATAGAATAAATTAGAATACTAAAAAATACATAATTAGTCCAAAAGAAAGAAAAGGGGGTTGGGGAAGAAAACACAACAGATGGGACAAATAGGAAACAAACAGCAAGATAGATTTAAACCCAGACATGTCAGTGGTTACCTTCAATACAACTGGTCTAAAAACTGCAAAGGATAATTGAGTAAATAAAAGAGATCCCCTTGTGCCCTTGGAGAGGTTAGAATCCAATAGTGGTATTAGAAGTGTGTGTGTTCAAGTGTTCCCACATACAAACAAGTATATGAAATTACGAACTGTGATGAAGGGCTGTGAAGGCAGTGAAGGGGATATACTCACAGGAAACCAGAGGGTGCCTGAAATAGGGTGGTCAGGGAAAGCCACTCTGTGGAAACAACATCAAACATGAAACTATTCAGCAGGTGGGTATTCTTCTGAAGAATGAACCTTTATGCTCAACCCCAAAAAGAAAAAAGGATAAAAGCAAAGTAACTCTGGCTGACCAGGGTTAAAGCACCAGAGTCCTATCCACTCGGCTCTTCCATTTACCTGAAATGATTCTCAAAGAACCTCTGAAATACCCAGAGGGCTCCAGGAAATATTAAAGTAGATATTGAAATGCCCAAAAAGGTTTTGAGAAGGAACAAGATCAGACAGGCCACTTGACTAGTTAGGTGGCAAGTGGACTTGCAGAGGACACAGTGGAAGTCAACGGGCTATTTAAATTGCTGAGGTGAAAGACAATTACTTAAAAAAAAAAAGTATACGATAGTAATTAGGAAGAAGGCAGTAAGAATGAAAATAAGGAAACAGATTGCCAATTTTCCCTGCTAGATATTTCCTGATGTATTTGGTGATTAACAAAATGGAAAAATACAAGTAAAGTTAAAATATTCAAAGGTGACCCCCAGGCTTAGGGGACTCAGTAGCTCATGCTGAATGTGGAATAGCCCAGTATGGGTCACATAAAGAAGAGTCTAGGCTACATATTAAAAAATCTAAAACACAAAAGGATGAAAGGACTAGAAAGCAGAGAAGTAGACAGATTACCAGTCCCACAAAGCTCTCAAGGCATCTTCGTTATTTATGAAGGGGAAAAGTGAATTATTTTCGAGTGCTTGCTAGCCAACAATAACCACACTTAATGAATTCAGCTGAACTGAGGAAAAAGAAAGCAGTAAAGAGACAATAATTCAAATATAGCACTATCAAAGGTAAACAAAATAAACCACTGAATAATGAAGAGAATCTGTTGCTGAAACAGTTGGACCAGCATTCTGCCTAGAATTCTAAATAGAAAGGTTTCAGGTCATGTCCAAATTAACTGCTTATATTTAGAAGTATAAATCAAGTTTCTAATCATAGCTATAAGTGGGTTTCTAAAAAAGGTAAGTTCATACAAATGTTACAGATTGGACCAATGCAATAATGTATTCATAAGTTAGCAACGTAAAACCAGTAAGGAAGTATTTTAACTAAGCACTGTAATTTGGGGTGTGGTTACCTATGCAGCAATTACATTGCTTGTGTAGGCCATAAGGTACAATTACTGTCACGTTCCTGACACAGGTAGTCATTAATAGCCCAAATTGTTCCTGGCTTTTGGTTTTAGTTCTTTTTATATATTTCACACATTTAAAACACATTCCTCTGCTAGAATGAAACAGTCTAGAAGATCCTGTAATCATAACTTTCTTCTTTGCCCTCACAAACCATACCAATTGCCTAACAAATTTGGCACAGTGCTAAGATATTTATTCAAAGATAAAAAATCTGCTCTTTCCAAATATATTTAAAAATCATTCTCAAGGTCCTAAGAAACAGAGGCAGAAATATTTCATTGCCTGAAACAACAGTTTTTGAAGATATTGTTAATTAAAACCCAGATTTTAAAATTTCTATTCGAAAAGCTCCCTGTGATCTAATTAAACTAAAGAGCTTCTGCACAGCAAAAGAAACTACCATCAGAGTGAACAGGCAACCTACAGAATGGGAGAAAAGTTTTGCAATCTACTCATCTGACAAAGGGCTAATATCCAGAATCTACAAAGAACTCAAACAAATTTACAAGAAAAAAACAAACAACCCCATCAAAAAGTGGGGAAAGGATATGAACAGACATTTCTCAAAAGAAGACATTCATACAGCCAACAGACACATGAAAAAATGCTCATCATCACTGGCCATCAAAGAAATGCAAATCAAAACCACAATGAGATACCATCTCACACCAGTTAGAATGGCAATCATTAAAAAGTCAGGAAACAACAGGTGCTGGAGAGGATGGGGAGAAATAGGAACACTTTTACACTGTTGGTGGGATTGTAAACTAGTTCAACCATTATGGAAAACAGTATGGCAATTCCTCAAGGATCTAGAACTAGATGTACCATATGACCCAGCCATCCCACTACTGGGTATATACCCAAAGGATTATAAATCATGCTGCTATAAAGACACATGCACACGTATGTTTACTGCGGCACTATTCACAATAGCAAAGACTTGGAATCAACCCAAATGTCCATCTGTGACAGACTGGATTAAGAAAATGTGGCACATATACACCATGGAATATTATGCAGCCATAAAAAAGGATGAGTTTGTGTCCTTTGTAGGGACATGGATGCAGCTGGAAACCATCATTCTTAGCAAACTATCACAAGAAGAGAGAACCAAACACCGCATGTTCTCACTCATAGATGGGAACTGAACAATGAGATCACTTGGACTCGGGAAGGGGAACATCACACATTGGGGCCTATCATGGGGAGGGGAGGGATTGCATTGGGAGTTATACCTGATATAAATGACGAATTGATGGGTGCTGACGAGTTGATGGGTGCAGCACACCAACATGGCACAAGTATACATATGTAACAAACCTGCACGTTATGCACATGTACCCTAGAACTTAAAGTATAATAAAAAATAATAATAAAAATTAAAATAAAATAAAATGTATGTTCACACAAAAACCAAAAAAAAAAAAAAAAGCTCCCTGTTACTGGATTTATATTTTTGTAACACAATGCATATTTATTTTATTGTCTTGAAGCTGTAATTATTAATACCAACATAGTTTCACTGACAATACAGTTAATACAGATGTTTAGGGAAGAAAGGGGTATCTGCCATCAAAATTGGCTAGTCCTAGTGGAACAGAACGAGTAAAACTCTATGAACCATCCATAGTGTGAATATATAATTTGCTGCCCAAAGCAAAGCTGTTTTGAGCATGAAGCAGGTACTATTAATAATGATGCCAGAAAAGAGACGTAAACTGCAACTACCCAGGGTGTACGGAGACGTCTTACAGTCACCTTCTCCGTGAAGCACTCAGCACAAAGTAAAGGCTCACTATTTACTGCCAAAACTTGCCTTTTTTTTGTTTCCTAAATTGTCAGTAGTAAACTACATTTTCAATCAACTATAGGTTCTTTACCATTAAAGCCACCTTTGATATCACTCTAGTTTTAAACCAGAGGAGTGAGTCAGCAAGGCTGTAATAAAGGTCTAAACCAGGAAAGGAAGAGCCAATAAACTGCAGAGGCAACCAACTGTAAGAGCAAAAATTACTCTTAAAGAGGACCAGGCCAGGCGCAGTGGCTCACGCCTGTAATCCCAGCACTTTGGGAGGCCAAGGCGGGCAGATCACTTGAGGTCAGGAGTTCAAGACCAGCTTGACCAACATGGTGAAACTCCATTTCTACTAAAATAAAAAACCAAAAATTAGCCGGGTATGGTGGCACACACCTGTAATACTCGGGAGGCCAAGGCAGGAGAATCGCTTGAACCCAGGAGGTGGAGGTTGCAGTGAGCCGAGACTGTGCCACTGCACTGCAGTCTGGGTGTCACAGTGACACTCTGTCTCAAAAAAAAAATAATAATAAAATAAATAAATAAATAAGAATTAGAGAACCAATGGGGTTAAAAAGGAAAGAGGAAAAGATCGTCCAGTAAAATTAAATGGGTGAGTCCAAAACATAGATAAATGTTTATGCATGGTTAACCTTAATCAAAATGCACTGTATTCAAAGTAATTTAGAAAAAGCTAACTTCATAATCTTAATATTCTTTAAACCCCCACTCTAAAACCTAGAAAACTAGAATCCATTGTTTAATAAAATCCCTTAGGTGATTCTTAAGCACGTCCAAGTTTAAGAGCTACTTAACAGGAAATTTTGGAAGTCTAAGAAATAACAGAGAAATTTTCTATATTCATTACAATGAACTTTTCATAGTTTTTTTTTTTTTAAGTTTCTTCATCAAGTAGACCAGAAATGTGTATCAGCTTATAATTCCTCTTGAGGACAGTGTAAGAGATCATCAAAGGGCCCATTTAATTTTAACTCACTCTTTAGAAACACAAAAACCCATCAAAAGTCTAAGTAAAAGAACTAAGTAAAAGAAGAATTTAGGTAAGGTGACTATAATTTACTTTGTAATAACTAAAATTATTTTGGATTGCTTATCTTTAACAGTTTAAATAAGTCAGTGATGGCATGTTTGCTTTGCTAGATATAGAATTCAGAAAAATATAATTCCAAAAGCCAAACTAATCCTCATCCTGATTGCCATCTTTCTGCAAAGAATCATCTGAGATGGTCTAGGTTATCTTTACAGCTAATTTTTTTTAAAACAAAACAAAATGACTCAGATTAATAACTTTTATTATTAAAAAAAAAAAAAGCAAAGTATGTATTCTACCCCCATATGTAGCAGGATGGGGTGGGAGAGATGAGTGGAAGGCACGTAGGTATACCCTAGCAGACAATCCATTCCATTGAGGACAGACAGGTCACTGAGGATAGGTCCATGCAACAACATAACTAATAAAAGCAACCACTTCAGAACCGCAAATCAGGATACTGGGCACATACAGGAAATGTGTTAAGCCAGTAATTGTTATCTTTAAAGAATAAAACATCTGGCCTTCCAAAAACAGTCACAGAATCACAGACTGCCCCCTCCCCCCTCTTTTTTTTTTGAACTGGAAAGATTTTAGCAATCATTTATCATAATCTCTTAAATTCCATGAGACAACTGAAGACCAAGGAAGATAAGCAATATAGTAAGATCTCAAATCAAATTAATAAATATTTATTGAACACCTACTACAGATTAAACACTATTCCAAGGGTTACAGAAAATAGAACTAAGTATAATATTGGACGCTTTCTTCACAGCTTCCATTCTTTTTTTTTTTTTTTTTGAGACAGATCTTGCTCTGTCTCCCAGGCTGGAGTGCAGTGGGTGCAATCTCAGCTCACTGCGACCTCTGCCTCCCAGGTTCAAGCAATTCTCTTGCCTCAGCCTCCCAAGTACCTGGGATTACAGTGCACACCACTACAGCTGGCTAATCTTCATATTTTTAATAGAGACAGGGTTTTACCATGTTGGCCATGCTGGTCTTAAACTCCTGACCTCAGGTGATCCACCCACCTTGGCTTCCCAAAGTGCTGGGATTACAGGCGAGAGCCACAGTATCTGGCCAAAGCCTCCATTCTCTATTTCCCAGGTAAGTTACTTGGATATAGTTCTCTGATATTACCAATCTTCTTTTCTGTAGTCTAGCTTAGGGGTTGGAAAACTGACACCCATGGCCAAATCTGGCCCAATGGCCGTTTTTTTAAATAAAGTTGTAGTAAAACGTAGCCATACACATTCACTTGCATATCATCTAGAGCCACTTTGGCTCTACAAAGCCAGAGCTAAGTACCTGTGACAAAGACCCGTGGCCTGCAAAGCCTAAAATATTTACTATTTGGCCCTTTACAGAAAAGGTTTACTAACTGCTGTTCTAGACTGATCATCGTTTGCTTAATTTGAGGTGGTTTTTTTGTTTTTCTCTTTTCATTTTGAAACTAAGGCTGGAGATCGCATCACTGCACTCCAGCCTGAGCGACAGAAGAACACTCCATCTCAAAAAACTTACAAAAAAAAAAAAAAGAAAGAAAGAAAGAAACTAAGACTGGTTTTGCCTAGGGAACCATTGCCTACTGAGCAATGTGCTAGATGGTTTTGAAGGACAAGTCAGTAAGCTAAATATGGCAACTGACAGCACTTCTTGTTAACAAGTAAAAACTTGCTCTGGTACATAAAGGCTAGAGGACTCTTAACATTTATTTAACAAACGTTTACTAACTGCTTAAGAAGTGCCTGCCACTGGGCTAAACTCTGGGGTACCCACAAAAGTCAGACCAACTCAGTCCTCAACCCACTATCTGGTAAAAAGAAACAATACTTTCATGTTAAATAGAATAATAACTGAGGTTACGGGGTGAGGAAAACTTATTAACCCCAAGGATAGTCATACGAGAGATTTCCACTCCCCTTGCAGATTCCAGTTTCAGGAAGTCACCAGAATTCAAGGCTTATAACTATAGTTGCCTCAACCCAAAGGCCACAAGTTGTACCTGGGTGGGGTTAACCCTTGGACTGAATATTGCTTCCTGAATTCCCTTTATAGCACTTTATTTTTGTTTAACCTTTACAGTATATTCCTTTAGTTACATTTTAAACTTCAACTTAGTTTTATTCTTCTTAATCTATTTTTATTCTTTTTAAAACCATCTTTATTTTTTCAATATTTTGAGATAGACATTTTATTGTCTTACTCATCTTTTTACACCTTTATTATTTTAGTATGTTTTACTTGCTATTTATTTGTGATATATTTACTTAGCAATACATTTTTCTTATCCCCTTGGTTTCAATTATTTTACCTTAGATTCAATACTGCTTTCCTTTTGCTTCTTAAGTGAGGAATAAGCAGCTGTGATCATCAAAATAGTCATCCACCAGCAAGGTGCAGTAACTGAACAATTAGAGCAGGTGCAGCCGCAGAGTGGAGCTGAGTGCTGGGAGCCCTACGGTGTGCCTCATCCTTTAGTTGATGAAACATATGGTGGTGCTGGGATGAGGGCAGGGGTATTTGAGCACCAGGAGCAATTGGGGGAGGAGATTTAGTAGTGGCTAAATATCAACTGACATGACAAATTGTAGTATTTTAACAACCAGTGTCACCATACCTGTACATACTGGATATACACCAGTCTTGTGACTAGTATAATTTGCATTATAATGTATAATAATATTATAAAGGTGTATATATATATAAAGGATATATATAAAATTATATTAAAGGGATATATAATTTTTATTTAATAAATTTTAATAAATAAATTTTAATAAATTTTATTAAATTAAATTAATTTTATTTAATAAAACTTTATTAAATAAAAATTATATATCATTAATTATATATCCTCTTTATATATCCCTCATATTATTACATATATATTTAATACATAACAATTTTTAAAAGATGGAGGAGACAGATGTATGTTTACTTCAATTAAGTGTCCTGCAAATTCTTTCTAAAAGCCAAAGAAATAAAGATCCTGACCCTAACTTTAACCATACTTAACTGCTCCGATTTTTAATAATAAACATCCATGTAACTTTGGGAGGCAGTCTAAAAATATAGCTTTTAAAATAATTTTTTACTGTTAATTTTAATTATTTTACATTTTTTAAAATCATTTTTTACTGTTAATTTTTATGAATACATAGTAGTTGTATATACTTATGGGGTGCATGAGACATGTTCATACAAGCATGCAGTGTGTGATAATCACAGAGTAAATGGAGTACCCATCACCACAAGCATTTATCCTTTGCATTCCAAACAATCCAATTATACCTTTTTAGTTTTCTTAAATGTACAATTAAATTATTTTTTACTATAGGCTGGTGCAGTGGCTCATGCCTATAATGCCAGCACTTTGGGAGGCTGAGGTGGGTGGATCACTTGAGGTCAGGAGTTCGAGATCAGTCTAGCCAACATGGCAAAACCCATCTCCACTAAAAGTACAAAAATTAGTGGGGCATGGTGGTGCACACCTGTAATCCCAGCTACTTGGGAGGTTGAGGCAGGAGGACTGCTTGAAACTGGGAGGAAGAGGTTGCAGTGAGCCGAGATTGCGCTACTGCTCGCCTGGGTGACAGAGTGAGACTCCATCTCGAAATAAATAAATAAATAAATAAATAAATAAATAAATAAACACACACACATATATATATATAATTTTTTTTACTATAGTCACCCTGCTGTGCTAGCAAATACTAGATCTTATTCATTCTTTCTAACTATTAATATTTTTGTTCCTATTAACCAACTCCACTTCCCCACTCCTAGCCTCCAATCCCACCAATGCTTTTCCCAGCTGTGTGGTAACCGTCTTTCTACTCTATCTCCATGAGTTCAACTGTTTTAACTTTTAGCTCCCACAAATAAGTGAGAACATGTGAAGCTTGTCTTTTGTGCCTGGCTTATTTCACTTAACATAAAGACCTCCAGTTCCATCCATGTTGCTGCAAGTGACAGAATGTCATCCTTTTTTATAACTGAATAGTACTCCACTGTGTGTATGTACCACATTTTCTTTATCCATTCATCTGTTGGTGGACATTTAGGTTGCTTCCAAATCTTGGCTATTATGAATAGTGCTGCAATAAACATGGAAGTGACGACAACTCTTTGATATACTGATTTCCTTTCTTTTGGGTATACACCTAGTACTGGGATTGCTGGATCCTATATAGTCGCACTATTTTTAGATTCCTGAGGAACCTCCGTACAGTTCTCCATAGTGGTTGTACTAATGTACATTCCCACCAATAGTGTATAAGGGTTCCCTTTTCTCCGCATCCTCACCAGCATTTGTTACTACCTGTCTTTTGGATAAAAGTCATTTTTAACTGGGGTGAGATGATATCTCACTGTAGTTTTGATTTACACTTCTCTGATCATCAGTGATGTTAAGCACCTTAAAAAGATACTTAAGAAGTGATTAGATTAACTATAAAAACACCTAGCAAAAACTACTGATACAGTACTGTTGCACGAACTTCTTTAAAAACCTTTGTATCTGAATCACACAATCATTTGGCAGTAGCTATATGGAAGACACACATTATGAACAAAGAAGGAAAGGCAGGGCCAGGTGTGGTGGCTCACACCTGTAATCCCAGAACTTAAGGAGACTGAGACAGGTGGATCACCTGAGGTCAGGAGTTTGAGACCATCCTGGCCAACATGGTGAAACCCCTTGTCTACAAAAAAACAAAATTAGCTGGGCATGGTAACATATGCCTGTAATCCCAGCTACTCAGGAGGCTGAGGCAGGAGAATCACTTGAACCCGGGAGGTGGAGGTTGCGGTGAGCCGAGATCGCGCCATTGCACTCCAGCCTGGGCAACAAGAGCAAAACTCCATCTCAAAAAAAAAAAAAATACAAAAATTAGCCAGGTCTGGTGGTGCACGTCTGTAACCCCAGCTACCCAGGAGGGGGAAGCACAAGAATCACTTGAACCTGGGAGGCAGAGGTTGCAGTGAGCCAATATCATACCACTGTACTCCAGCCTGGGCGACAGAGCAAGACTCCGTCTCAAAAAAAAAAAAAAGGAAAAGGTGCTCTGTTTCAAGCCCCCATTAACTGTCCTATAAGTGCTAAAATTTTCAGGAATTATGCACAATAAAAGACCTAGATCCAAATTCCGAGAATATTTTCTATGACAGAATGCTCCAAGGTTAAATTTGTAATTCAATTGATTCATCTACATCCAAATAAAAATCAAAAAGTCTTTGTAATAACAATAGCCACCATTTACTGAACAATTGTCAATTTTGTTGACAATTTTTTATAATCTTGAAAACAATGCTAGAAAGATATGATTCAAATTGATAGGTGAGGTTAACTAGTCTAGAGCGATTAAGTAGCCAATTCAAGGCAAGTCACTGGTACAGCTCAGCTTAGTCTGGATGGAAGCTCCATCTCCCTCCTTTCTTAACATTTCACTGCCTGGTGCCCCATCATGACTGTAGGTATTCCCAGTATCCCTCCTTTGTCATGAGAATTCCCGGAAGATAAGAGAAGACATGAATACAACAACCCAATAAGGCTTCTCCTAAATCCTCCAATGATTACAGTCGGAAAAGTACTCTGAAGACCTTAAGAAAAGGAACTTATTTCACACTATGACACTATGAAAGCCCAGTGCTTCCAAATCTTATTTGTAGTAGGAAAAAGAAGTCCTGACCTCCTTCACACACTTACATAGTAAGTGTGAGGTTCTATATTGGTCAGGCTGAAAGTTCCATAACAAACTGATTACTATTTGGAGCTCAGGTTCTTCCAGGCATTGTGCTGCCCAGCAACCTTTTTTTTTTTTTTATTATCACTTCTCCATCTCCTTCAGTGTATCAATATCATAAGCATTTGAAATGTCAGAAACCTCAACTCAATTTTCTCCCAGGACCTTTTCTAAACTCCTTAAGAATAGTCTGGTCTTCAATGAAGACTTAAGTCACTCATTACCCACTTTGTTCCCTTCTAAAAAGAAAGCGGCCTGTCATGTTATTCCTCTACCCAATATTAAGAGTATCAAACAAAAATATTGTAATCTGGACTTAACACAAGTTAACAACTGAGAGCAATGGTTCTACGAAAACAAAACTGAAAAGATCACTTACTAAGGAAATCCAGTTAGTAAAATAAGTGCTACCTTGTGGGTTGTCCCTGCTAGTGAGCTGTGCTGAATACCTAGGGAGAGGTATACCAGTACACAATTTAAACATTTGTATATCATGAAGTCATTAACGCTTTGTAACGAAATGGAACCAATACAATATGTGTGTCTTGTTTTGTAATAGTCATTTACTTAATCAGTTTATCTTACCACAGTGCTACAAAAACTGATTATCAACTGATCATTAAAGTAAAAGACAATTTCAAAGAGTAACGTTTAATATACACTAGAATTAAAGTTTTTTCCTATTAAAATATATCTTAATTAAAATGAAAGCACCAAAAAAGTATATGTCCTTTAATAAAATAATAAAACTTAATAGATACAGTAGTCTTAATTTTTTTAAGAGATAGAGTCTCGCTATGCTGCCCAAGCTGGAATGCAGTGGCTATTCACAGGTGCCATCGTTGCATACTGCAGCCTGGAACTCCTGGGTTCAGGTAGTTCTCCAGCCTCAATCTCATAAGTAGCTGGGACTACTGGTGCATGACACTGCACCCATCAGACACACTAGTCTTTTAAAAAAAAATACTGTATACATAAAGATTCAAAAACATCAAACAATAATGCAATGCGATAGAGTAGAAGGAGCAAATGCCTTATTTTAAAACAATGGCATGGCTATACCACTTAGTAATCCAAAGGCCTCAAATAATTTAAGTTTCCATGAATGTTTCAAATTCTAGATAACGACCTGTCTCACAGGGTTGTCAAGAGGACTTAATAGATAACATTCACTCACTTTAATCAGTGAGCAACTATTATGTCTCAAGCCTTGAAACACATCAAACAAAACAAAGTTCATGCTCAGCTTATATTCTATTTGATGGGGGGAATGGAACACATATGTACTAAATAGGTAGACAAATGAGATCACTTCAGTTATTAGTAAAACAAAACAAGTTAACAGTGTCCAGAATATAGATGGTGCTCATATGTTTCTTTCATTCTTAATGGTAGTATATATCTTCTTCTGTTAAATGTATCATTGTCTCTGTTCTTGATGAATTTTATAAAAATCAATGTTAAAATAAATTGTTTTTTGTCACATTAACCCTTATCCTTGATTCCAAATGAACAACAACAATATTAAGGTTGATTCCATCAGAATAAAATAACCCAATCCTAGAGATAGAAGGACTTTGCAGCTGTTACCCAAAAGTCTATGGAAACACACACTGCCTGGTTTTTAGGATCTCCTCATGGGACTATACCTATAATTCTCTCTTCAACAGTTAGAAAACATTGTAGTACATTCTGAATCAGTAAATATCTTCCTCCCACCAACCTTTATACCTAAATATAGATATTATATGTTCCAATTCTAGTAGTATTTATCAGTGTAACCTGTCTCGGATCACATGATTAGGACTTTACACACACACATACCAAAAAACAGCCTAAGGATATTTAAGCATCTCATGAATGGGATAAGATTATATCACATATAATGTGATATATATGTGATCATTTTGATTTATTTTTTATTAAGTAGTAGCAGCACTGATAAATACTAGTGGAATTGGAACATATAATATCTAAATGATTTATTTCTCTGAAAATTTGCAACATAGGGAGGCCGAGGTGGGCAGATCTCGAGGTCAGGAGATCGAGACCATCCAGGCTAACCCGGTGAAATCCTGTCTCTACTAGAAATACAAAAAATTAGCTGGGCGTGGTGGCAGGCTCCTGTAGTCCCAGCTACTTGGGAGGCTAAGGCAGGAGAATGACGTGAACCCGGGAGGCGGAGCTTGCAGTAAGCCGAGAGATGGCTCCACCGCACTGCATCCCAAAAAAAAAAAAAAAATTGCAACATACAGCTATATATAGTAGAAGCCCTTAGCTGTAAATCACAACTGTTGTCTAATTATTTAATCCAAAACTCCATTAAAGTAGAAATCGGGGGGGAAAACAGATCAAGAAGTTCACTAAAAGTTGTATTTTAACTTAAAATATAAAATTCATGTTTATTCCCCAGCCTTTCCATATAGTGCCAAGGCCTTATCTTGCAAGGCAGATATGCTGATTACATCATTGTCTTTTTGCCCGAAACAAAACCCATGTACATCAGCTATGACTTCAAGCTTCAATTCCTTTTTTCTTTTTTCTTTTTTTTTTTTTTTTTGAGACGGAGTCTTGCTCTGTAGCCCAGGCTGGAGCACAGTGGCTCAATCTCAGCTCACTGCAAGCTCCGCCTCCCAGGTTCATGACATTCTCCGCCTCAGCCTCCCAAGTAGCTGGGACTACACGGGCTCCTGCCACCATGCCCAGCTAATTTTTTGGTATTTTTATTAGAGATGGGGTTTCACTGTGTTAGCCAGGATGGTCTCGATCTTCTGACCTCGTGATATGCCCACCTTGGCCTCCCAAAGTGCTGGGATTACAGGTGTGAGCCACCGCGCCCAGCCAAGTTTCAGTTTTTTTAAAGTGGCACAAGAAACTGAAGGTATCCAAGGGCGAAATCCTTCCAATCTTGTATACTTTCCTGGCCTATGTATAATTCAAATGCACATTTTTTTAGGGAATTCATCTTTATGAAGTCTAACCAAAGTATTCAACTTCGTTTACACTGAAACAACTCTTGCTTTTGAATTGCACACTTTACTGAATTATGTAATATTTAATTGAATTACATAATCACAATAGTAAGTATAACTGGCATAAACAGATTTGTTTAAAAATATAACCTATTCTTGTTAAGCCCACAACTTAGCCTATTAGGAGCAGAAATGGTACCAGGGAATTTCATCAGTATGTAGTAGTGTGCTACAAGCATTTAAAAATATATTTTACAGAGGAATAGAGGATATTGGTGAAACCAAAGAGTTGTTTGAGAACTTCTAGGAAAATTTTTAAAATATTAGGCTACTTAACATTTAATGAAAGTTAAAAAACAAAAAAATTATCAATAGCAAAGAATCTTTAAAATATCGTTCCCTGCAAATTACACATATTTTTGTTAAATCATAAACATCTATAAATAATTCTGTAGTTAAAAGCTGCAGGTAGATTTCTACATATTCTAAGCTAGACTTATTCACGGTTGATTCTCTCACAAATGTACAACTGTCAATACAGATTACAATCTTATCTAAAATCTCTTAGAAAAAATAACTTTTTTTTTTTGAGACAGAGTCTCCCTCTGTTGCCCAGCTGGAAAGCAATGGTGCGATCTCGGCTCACTGCAACCTCCGCCTACTGGGTACAAGTGATTCTCCTGCCTCAGCTTCCCAAGTAGCTGGGATTACAGGTGCCTGCCACCATGCCCAGCTAATTTTTGTATTTTTAGTAGACACAGGGTTTTGCCATGTTGGCCAGACTGATCTCAAACTCCTTAACCTCAGGTGATCTGCCTGCTTCAGCCTCCCAAAGTGCTGGGATTACAAGCGTGAGCCACCGCACCAGCCTGAAAAAGTAACTTTTTAAATATTGAATTAGTAATTAAAGAAGTTGGAAACAACTGATTCAAGTATAAAGCTTTGAGATTACACGCCAGTTTTTCTCTAATAGCTCGTTCTTTGCATTTTTTTACATGAAATCTCTCCGTATCATGGATTTCTCCTTTCATTAAATGAACAAAACTGGAAAACCCCTTAGGTGAACTGTACTAGTCATATTTTTATGACTTCTGGCTAAACCACTGCATTATCTCTATCCCAGAACCACCAGTAAATAGGAAGTAAGATTCACTTATGTTGAGATGCAAGTAACCTATGTGTACATTGGTATGAACGGTTGTATTTACAATGTCTATATGCAATATAAATTTAGTATCAAATCTTGAGATTCAACAGAAGGAATTGGCCGGGTGGGGTGGCTCATGTCTGTAATCCCAGCACTTTGGGAGGCCGAGGCAGGCGGATCACGAGGTCAAGAGATCGAGACCATCCTGGCCAACATGGTGAAACCCTGTCTCTACTAAAAATACAAAAATTAGCTGGGTGTGGTGGCATGTGCCTGTAATCCCAGCTATTCGGGGGGCTGAGGCAGGAGAATCGCTTGAACCCGGGAGGTGGAGGCTGCAGTCAGCCAAGATCGTGCCACTGCTCTCCAGCCTAGCACCAGAGCAAAACTCCGTCTCAAAAAAACAAAAAAAAGAGAGAGAGAGAGAGAGAGAGAAAGAGAGAAGGAATTGATCAGCACATTGAAATGGAAGAGCCAGACACTTTAAAACCAAATCTCTCTACATAAATTGCCAAATAAGTTCTTTAAAAATTTCAATAGTCATTTCCTAAGGTTGAATTCCATTTTTTTTTGCTTCCTCATCCTCAGGTCTGAATTTTATTTCTGAAGAGAAAAATCATGCAAGAGTTATTCCACAAAGAACCTCTAGCCTCAGAAATTTCAACAGACATCAGATTATTTGCTGTTTCATGATTATGCTTTATTTTGATCTTGATTAGTAAAAACATATATACCATGGGAAATTCTTAATCAAACAGAAATTGACTGCTAATTTGCAAATTAATACAAATCATAAAATCTAATTATTATACCTTGTAACATGTGTGCTGTATTTAAGAGTATAAGATAGTCTTTAAAAAAAATAACAAGTTAAGAGATAAAACTAAGGAGTCATATAAATAGGCATACCATATTACATTTAAATACCAAGTTCAATTACGTAGGCTGTAGTAAAGTGAAAAAAACAACTAAATGATTCAAGTAACTGCACATATTAATATATACATATTTTCACTTATGCATATATACTGTTGAACACAAAACCAAGTGCTGGCTGATTTATAAATTTTTTAATTAAAATTAGGAGGTGCCAACCCATCAGTGGCATCATTTCCACTTCTACTCAAATAAGCGAACAGTATAAAAAACTGGTAACTCCGAATACCAGTACACAGTAGACATCAATATATATTCTTTCTAAAATGTAAAAGCTCCCTCTTTATTCTTTTACATAACTGGCATTTTTTAAAAAGAAAGTATGGTTTCTCATAAATATGATACATTTTTTAAACTGGCATGAAACAATGCTAGGGAGAATATAAGGTAATAGGAACTCTCATAGCCTACCCTAAGGAGCTTAAAATGATAATGTTTTCAAAGGTAATGACACTGTCTATCAAAACTTAAAAGGCAGTAGAACAGAAGATAGGAGAGTGCAGGAAGAGCAGGGGGAAGGTGAGGGAATAGGGAGAGATTTGTTAAAAGATACAAAATTGCAGCTAGATAGGAGAAATAAGTTCTAGTGTTCTATACCACTGGAGGATGACCATAGTAATAATATACAGTTTTAAATAGCTAGAAGGAAAATATTGAAAGTTTCTAACACAAATAAATGATAAATATCTGAGATGATAGATATGCTAATCACTCTGATAAGATCACTATACATTGTAAGTACCAAAACATCGCTATGTAACCCATGATTATGCACAATTATGATGTCAATTTTAAAAAATAAAATGTAAAAAAATTTTAATATGAAATTTTATACTAATAAGCAATTATCCCAAGGTATGAAGTGATGTATCAATGAATATTACATAATTATTTTTAATAACTAAAAAGTGGTCATTCTAAATGTTCCTCTATAAGGAACTGAATAAATCATTATATTCACACAACAAAGCGCATTTCAAATGGGACAGGAAGATACCTATGATGTACTAAATGAAAAAGCAAGTATCAGAATGACTTGGACAATAAGTCTCATTTTGTCAAATTCCGCTAATAAAAATGTGTATGTGCATGCTTACATATGTATACATATTAAAATATGCATAGAAAACAGCTATAATACATATCAAACTTGCAGAAGGTTTACAGAAACTCCCTTCTACTAAATAGCACATTAATTTATAGGCACAGCTATTTACTCCCTAAAATTAAAAAAAAAAAAAATAGAGAACATTTTAAACTGTTTTAAACAAATATTTGAAAACTTGAAGCATTTTTTCATCTTTTTCCTAAGTAATTTTCCTTTCCTCTAATATCTGTTAGTTACTATATGCCAGCTGATGTTTATCCTAAAACACATTAACTATTATTCTCTCAAACTTTAAAGAACATTATATTTAACTTTGCAGGATTACACATAACAAAAATACTATGATACAAAATAATCCTTGTTCTATTCAAAGATTTAACTTTTTAATATTTCACCCCAAATATTATCTTTTAAAATAAAACAATGGAACATATTTTTAAACAAAATTTAAATGGTTTCTATAGTAACAGATAAAATTCAGTATCTTAATTTTTTTTGCATATCCTATAGGTATAACTAATATATTGTCAATAACGTTTCAAAAATATTTTCCAAAGATCATCAAAACTATTAAGTGCATTAAAGTTTTATCTTGACTTACAGCATAAATATTTCTCCAGCTATACTTGAAGAAAAATTTTATTAAAAAAGTAGGCCAACTATATACTTCATTAAACATTTTAATATTTAAACTTGATTTTCAAAATAGTTGTGCTCACTAGAATTCATACTTGCAAAAATAGTTTTACTTTCCTAAAATACTTTTTTAAAGGATGGAAAGAAATACGTTTCTACTTTACCTAGTTGTTGGTGTTCGTATTTGTCATGATTACTATGACAGAAATTGGTTCTGCCTTGCTCATCTACCGTCTTCTCAGATGAAAGCGAGCTCAGACGTTTCATCTTAACTAATCTTGGGGAACTTTCCTGAGTACTAGTATCCAAAACCACATCTCCCGAAAGAATGGGAGGAACAACTCTCTTTAAAAAATCCATTTCAAGGTTCTTCTACATTACTAGACTCACAAGCACACAGAAAGGTGCTTATACCAACTTCCTTGATGAGAAGTTCAGGTACACTATTTGTGTCAAAGAGCAAATAAACGTCATGTGAATTTAGGCGGTGCTAAACCCCAGTCAATTGCCAGCTGTTTTGAAGCTGATTTTTAGGACATTTACTGTTCATGCTGATAACAAACCAAACAGCTATAGACCATGAAACTGCACTTCATGTACACCTATATGTACAATGGGTGTTAATGACAATACTGAGACCATAAAATGTTGAGCATCCAACTAGTTTAACATTTACATTTTGAAAACTTTCACTGTGATCACGTTAAGAGAAATTTACTTTGGCCTGAGGTGTGTCTTTCTTTTAAATAAGTTTAGAGTTGACGTGTAAAACAGTAACTTGTATTCAAAAGATAATTCTTATCATTTTGAAAATTCACTAACAGACCTCAGGAATGTCAACTTTTATAAAACATGAAAAGGAGTCATTTAAAACTTGATTCTATATTACTAACATTCTAAGGTGACTTTTAAATACCAAAAAAAACTCCCTATTAAAATCAATGATACTTATCGATAGTAATGGTGAAAACTTTGGCATGAAGAACCAAAAAAAAAAATTGATAATTTTAAATATATGGATCTAAAAACATAAAGCTGAAGAACTGAAAGTATAAATTCTTAAATTCAATAAACACAGTCATAACATTATATGATTTTCAAAATAATTAAGCACCCTACAAAATATTTTCAAATAGCAAAAGTAGCCAATCCTACTGCTTTAATGTAATTGAGAAGTATAACAAGAGAATCCAATAAAGGAATACCTACAAAAGACTTTGAAAACTGAAAGTCTCTCCCTTCCTTTGCCTGCTGCGCTCTGGTGGGGTTGTTAAGTGAGCAAGAAGGAAATGAAAACACAAAGGTAACAGGGTAAAACCCCTAAGCAATCATATCTATAACTTCGAATGACACATAATAATTTTAAAAATCTGATTCACTTAGTGAAATACAATACAATCTCATTCTTCCAATGCTCAACATGAAGAAAATGATTTGCACACTATTTCAAAAGATGAAGCACAAATGATCTACATAGAAATCAGGAAAAAATCATTGAAAAAATTAACTCTAGATGGATTAAAGACTTAAATCTAAGACTTAAAACCATAAAAACCCTAGAAGAAAACCCAGGCAATACCATTCAGGACACAGGCATGGGCAAAGACTTCATGACTAAAACATCAAAAGCAATAGCAACAAAAGCCAAAATTGACAAATGGGATCTAATTAAACTAAAGAGATTTTGCACAGCCAAAGAAACTATCATCAGAGTGAAAAGGCAACCTACAGAATGGGAGAAAAATTTTGCAATCTATCCATCTGACAAAAGGTTAATATCCATAATCTACAAAGAACTTAAGCAAATGTACAAGAAAAAAACAACCGCATCAAACAGTGGTCAAAGGATATGAACAGACACTTCTCAAAAGAAGACATTTATGCAGCCAACAAACATATGTAAAAAAGCTCATCATCACTGGTCATTAGATAATGCAAATCAAAACCACACTGAGATACCACCTCATGCCAGTTAGAATGGTGATCATTAAAAAGTCAGGAAACAGATGCTGGAGCGGATGGAGAGAAATAGAAACACTTTTACACTGTTCATGGGAGTGTAAATTAGTTCAAACATTATGGAAGACAATGTGACGATTCCTCAAGGATCTAGACCTAGAAATACCATTTGACCCAGCAATCCCATTACTGGGTATCTACCCAAAGAATTATAAATCATTCTATTATAAAGAATCATGCACACATATGTGTACTGCAGCACTGTTCACAACAGCAAAGACTTGGAACCAACCCAAATGCCCATCAATGATAAACTGGAGAAAGAAAATGTAGCACATATACACCATGGAATACTATGCAGCCATAAAAAAGAATGAGTTCACGTCCTTTGCATGGACATGAATGAAGCTGGAAACCATCATTCTCAGCAAATTAACACAAGAACAGAAAACCAAACACCGCATGTTCTCACTCATAAGTGGGAGTTGAAAAATGAGAACTCATGGACATGGGGAGGGGAACATCACACACCGGGACCTGTCAGGCGGTGGCGGGCTAGGGGAGGAATAGCTTTAGGAGAAATACCTAATGTAGATGATGGGTTGATGGGTGCAGTAAGTCACCATGTTACGTGTATACCTATGTAACAAACCTGCACATTCTACACATGTACCCCAGAACTTAAAGTATAATAAAAATTAGAAAAAAAAGAAAAATGGGTAAATTTCTGGTTCTGAATTACTTTGTTTTTAATCCTTATTCTCCTGCCACATTACTTATTAAGTCATCTATCCTTTTTCTCATTTATGTAAAAAGCATTAATTAAAGATTCTTTCCATGTAAAGCATTAATATAGTATTAAGGTTCAGAGAAAGTTTAAGGATTTATTAATACAAATCTTGTCTCAAGAACTCCTATAGGAAAAAAACAACAAAGTCAAGTAAAAGACACAAATTTGTTGCCCTGAAGCAGGTATATATTCAACAGGAAAAAAAGCACTGATTTTTAGAAGCAGATTGTCTCTTAATCTTCAAGCATAAAAGTGTCAAAATTAAGATCCAATCAGTCTATTCCCCACAAACAGAAAAAACAACTGGTTAGAATGGTAAACTGCATGCCTTAATATACCTAAAACTCATTCCTTTCTCTCTGTCCCTCCCTCTCTCTCTGGATATGATCCCATGTTATTTCCATTTTATGTCTGTGGTTTTCCCCAGGTCCCTCTGCAGGTCGTCCTTATCTATGAAGCCCAGAAACACAGTGGTACATAGAATGCTAATTCATGTTTGTTCATGACATGCAGGACAACCATTTGTGTCACTGTTAACCTCGCCATTCTCAACTGCACTTTCAACTGGAGAGAGGAAGGGGTTAAGGTAATAGGGACAGGATTAGGTGCTATAGAAGAGCCCATAGATTTTTCTCTGATTTCCTTCATTCAACAAATATTTGTTGAATAGCTTCTCTAATGATCTGTGCAAGATACAAATGCACTGAAGATATGTCTCTCTACCCAAAAAGCTGGCTACTTAAAAAGGGAAATAAACTCTCACAGTTACAACATTCTGCGTAGGGTTGGCCAAACCTTTGTTAAGCCTGCACTGCAGTTCAATTTTCTATGTTTCATCTGCTTCCTAAGCCCCCTCATTAAAGGTATTGATTGCTAATAAACATCGAAAGGATCCACTCTGAGACACACAACAAAGGGGAAGCACTCCAGTAATGAAACTGTATTTATTATTAACAGGATCTATGAGGAGGAAATGCCACAAAGCCTTGTTTACATGTTGATACTTCTAAGCACTTTAGCTAATGATTACCACAACTTTTAACTCCTGGTATAATAGTTATAGGATCAAGAAATTATAGTAGAAACTCACCTCACAGCTAAAATACAGCATTTAAAAATCTTTTCAGACCTCAATCACTATTTAAACCTTGAGAATATTTACTATAATCTTACCGTATCACTTGAGACAGTAATTTCCTGGTGGTAACTTGGATCGTCTAATCCTATGACTCTTGAGTGGTTTCAGGAATTAAGCATTTAGATGTTAACCATCCAAGATACCAATAAATGGCTTCAGCTCTGAAGAAAAACAAAATACATTTACACGTTAGGTGTGTTTATAGTAAGTACACCTGTGTGTTACTCACATCCATCCTTACTTCTGAACACATTTTATAAACCAGTGTCACCTAGTGCTGCAGATATCCTCCTTCAATAATGTTGCATGACATTTTTTCTAAGTTTTTTATTATGGAAAATTTCAAATTAGTGCAAAATTATTAAGAGTAGTATCATGAATCCCCCACCATTCCCAGCTTCAACAATTAATTCATGGCAAATCATGTTTCATTTATATCTTCATTCACTTTCCCCAACCTCTATCCCTGGATTATTCTAAAGCAAATTCGAGACATTATAACATTTCATCTGTATATAATTCATTATGCATCTCTCTAAGACAAGGATTTACTTTGTAAAAATAAGTTAATACCATTATAATATTTATATTTATAATACAATATCAACTACTAATGAGCACTCAAATTTCCCCAATTGTCTCATAAGTGTCTTTTTAACAGTTTCCTCTAATCTAAATTTAAACAAAATCCATACAAGCAATTGTGACAATATCTCTTAAATAAATTTTAATCTCTAGTTTTTCTCCTCCCTTTCTTCTGTATAGAGTGACAATGCTTTTACTAGTCAATGGTTAAACTAACATACCACAACTTAATTATTCAATAATACATTATTTTACTCACTAAAATATAGATTTGTAAAATAGTTCATGTATCTGCTAGGCCTGATATTTATCACATCTACAGATAACATTTGGAATGCATATTTTTCAAAGTCTACCTGCAATAACTCTGAGGGGGTCATGGACCATGAACAACAGTACCATATCTGTAATACTTGGATGGTTACTAAGAATAAAGAAAATGACCACAGAGAATGGTCTTTTTACCATTTATAAAGATTCCACGTTATCAGGCACATTTCATGTTTCCTTGGCTTTTTATTTTTTTGAGACGAAGTTTCACTCTTGTTGCCCACGCTAGAGTGCAGTGAAACGATCTCAGCTCACGCTCACTGCAGCCTCCACCTCCCGGGTTCCAGCGAGTCTCCTGCCTCGGTCTCCTGAGTAGCTAGGATTACGGGCACACGCCACCACTCTCGGCTAATTTTTTGTAGTTTTAGTAGAGATGGGGTTTCACCATGTTGGCTAGGCTGGTATCCAACTCTTGACCTCAGGTGATCCACCCGCCTCAGCCTCCCTAAAGGCTGGGATTACAGGCGTGAACCACCATGCCTGGCGGTCTTAGCATTTTTCTATAGCTAAAGTAAGACAAATTTTAAATCTGGCATTGAAACTCAAATTAGCCTTATTTTAAATAATAACCAGTTGCATATTAGTTTCTCTCTTTAATTAATTTAATCCCCAACCCAACAGAAAGGGTTAAATATCCTTAAGTATTAATTTGTACCAAAAACTCTTAATTTGAAATTCCTTTAGCCAAGTTAGAAAAACATAATAGTTCATTTACTCACAGGTATAATCAATTAAATCATCACTAAAGCCAAATCTTCAAAGCCAAAAATCTGGGAAATATGAATAAAATACTAACTTGTTTGTGCTTGTTCACAGTATCATTCAAACTTACTGAAATTTTTGACTGCTCCAGCAAATATTCTAAAATTTATTATCAATATGATAGCTAACAATCCTGCCATAATTCTTGATACTTTACTTATCTTAGGTTCATGGAATCACTTCTCCCTCAAACCTAAAAAAAACTAATGTGACAAACAGCATGTCATGTCTTGTGGGCACGGTCTCACTGGACAATATTTAATGAGATTTAAGCTATCTTTCATTTCATCTTCTGGGACAAATTACAAAACCAGTCACTACTGGAGTACAATGAAGTTTTAGGAATACAGCAAAAACCCTACCTAGGACCGATTTGTACCACCATGTCTAGGTATTTCATTTTGCTTTGCTTTTGCTTGCAGTCTTCAGCTCAGACATAGCAAGTGCTAATGTCACGCTTTTGTTGTATGTGTTTTTTCTTGTAATCACACTGTCATGGCACTATGTCACTTTAAGACTTCTCAATATTTGTCCAGAGTTTGTAACACTTCTTCAGTAGACACACAACCTTCCTATTTTCAACTTTTCACTTTTGATAAGATAAAATAAATGCATCTTTTGGTAACCCTGGAAAATATGTGGTTTATACTTCTCTGGCTTTCTTCATAGGTTATAATCACTTTTAGCAGGGCTGGCTTGGTGGGGGTGGGTCTTCCTGGGACTTTTTTGGTCTGTTTACTTGCATGACAATCACTTTTTCATCTTGTCTCCATATGTATCACTTAATAAGGGCTTAATTTTTATTTTCATTCCACTTGATCAGAGAACATTTTATCTGTAAAGAAGAGTAATTTTTACTACTACTTTTATAATACTATTTTGAGACACTGAAGGTCAGAGAGGTTTGGTAATTCTACATGGTCATGCTATGCAAATAATCATTGCTGTTCTTTCTTATTTAAAACAAAAAAGTTCAAATAAAAACAGACATCAGTTGGTATTTGACAACACTGAAGAGAAGACTGTAAACAGCCCAACAGCCCAAGCCTTGAAGGAAGGGCAAGACTTTTCACCTACAGAGAGAGTAATAATGTAGAAGCTTCCGTGTGTAATAGTGAACAGTGGTCCAGCTCTGGTACTTGGGAGGGCCTCAGGGCAAATGAGGTCCCTCGGGGCAGGAAGCCTCATTTCACTTCAGTACAGAAAGCAAAAGAAAGCTGAATGGGTGTTCAAATAACACATGAACCTCATTCCTTTCTGAACAGAATTTCTAGAATAATAACAGAAATGCCACAAATTTACCTTAATTTTAGGAAGACATCTGATGTGTGTGTCTCTAATTTACATTAATACAGGAAACAATCCCAAGCAAACAGAGCAAAAATTAAGGATAAATGAATTTCAGAGATGTTCAATATAGTATTCGCAATACTTGTCTGTATGACAGGAATACTCCACAATTTGAACAGAGAAGTTATGGTGCCTGGCATATGGTAGATTTGAGCTTGACATAAGGAACAACAACTTAAATAGTACGTAAGTAATAAAAAGACTGCTTCATAAAAGATTGGGGTCCCTGCTCAGTGAATCTTTAGGCAACAATTGTTAGGAATGCTAACATTCTTACAGAATGCTATAAAAGTGATTACGCCACCAAGTAAAAAGATTATGGTAAATTACCTCAAAGATCCAAGCTCAAAACTCTAAATGTAACTTCAAAATGTATTTTATATTATACTTGAATACTAGAGGGTGTGGTGACTTAGAAATTAATATTTCAACTAAAGCGAGAAACCACATTACAAGACACGGAATCTATGAGGGTCAATTCCTGCCATTCTATTAAAATTAATTCTGAGAATCTTGCAAGGCCTCTTAAAATGATGCAAAAACCAAAATGACACAAGTGTTCTGACAGCCTTTTAGAGTGAGGATGCAACAGTTTTCAAATAAATTTAAAATGATCATAGTTTCTGTAACATAAAAATAATTATAGAAAACAAAATGCAGTAACTTATTTAATCTGCCAAAGATTGTGTAAAAACAAGACAAATTTGCTTACAAGTAATCAAGTGCAGGCAGCAATTAGTCAAATATTGTTTATATCTCATTAGTAAAAATCATTTTAAAAAAGAATTTATGGTCATCCCTTTAATTACCAAAGAAAATTCATGATTTGTAAAATTAACAGTGGTTTTATCACTCTTCATTTGCTAAGTAATTCACTTTTTCTCTTGAGAAATGCTGTAATTTTTAAAATTTTAAAAAAATGAACTTGCATTTAACCTTCTCTTAGTCAATTTTTTTTTTGAGATGGAGTCTCACTCTGTCGCCAGGCTGGAGTACAGTGGCACGATCTTGGCTCGCTGCAACCTCTGCCTCCCATATTCAAGCGATTCTCCTACCTCAGCTTCCCAAGTAGCTAGGATTACAGGCGTGTGCCACCATGCCCGGCTAATTTTTTGTATTTTTAGTAGAGATGGGGTTTCACCATGTTGGCCAGGCTGGTCTCAAACTTTTGACCTAAAGTGATCCACCCACGTCAGCCTCCCAAAGTGCTGGGATTACAGCGTGAGCTACTGCAGCCAGCCTCTTTTTAACTTTCTCTCAAATTTTAATTTTAAAAAGTATGGAAACATACTACACTGACTAATATAATTACAGATTATATTACAAGACCTGCTAAAAATGCTGCGTAATGATACTCAGCCAGAATATTTGAGCTTCACTGCAAAAATCTAAATTTCTTGCTGATAAAGCAATGTTCTCTGCAGGTGAATTTGTCAACATTTTATTGACTTTACATTTTTAGCCAGAACAGCAGTTATTGTCATACTACTTGATCTAATGAAAACAAGCAGCAAATTTTCCATTCACAATTTTAAGAGGAAGTTTTCTATAAAAGTTTCATTCATTAAATCAAATGAAAACAGCATCACAGTGGTACATTTTCTTATACACTGATGAATGAATGTATTTTTAGAATAATTTTCATACTACATTTTCATGTTGGCACAGAAAAATGGAATATAAATGAAATATAAATCTTTCCATTCTACATCTAGAGTTAAGAACCAAGAGAAAATCTTTGGACAAATTCAATCTGGGATGTACTACACACACTCCTAACTTCTATTAGGATTACTTATAGTAATCTATTACTGTAAGTATACCACACGTAAGTTTACAGAAATCATACCCTCGACAAATATTTATTAAACAGAACTATCTGCCAAGATGATGGAAAAAAAGTGAATAAAACAAAAATCCCTATCCTTGTGGAGCTTATATTCCAGTGGGAGCTTAAGCCTTTTGGAGTTACTACTTTAGAAATCTGAAAGAGGTGGAGATGTCATCTTCCAAAAAGCACATTTCTATAACTTTGAAGAGTTGAGCCTTCCTAATCCAACCACTAATTATGGATTAAGAGCCTCTGAGAAAACATCCTCCTTATACTTATTTTCTATGCCTACCATTTATAGTAGGTTTTTTAATATTTTTTTTTTTTTTTTTTTTTTTTTTGAGAGGGAGTCTTGCTCTGTCGCCCAGGCTGGAGTGCAGTAGCGCAATCTCAGCTCACTGCAAGCTCCGCCTCCCAGGTTCACGCCATTCTCCTGCCTCAGCCTCCAGAGTAGCTGGGGCTACAGGCGCCTATCACCATGCCTGGCTAATTTTTTTTTTTTTTTTTTGTATGTTTAGTAGAGATGGGGTTTCACTGTATTAGTCAGGATGGTCTCGATCTTCTGACCTCGTGATCCGTCTGCCTTAGCCTCCCAAAGTCTTGGGATTACAGGCGTGAGCCACCGCGCCGGGCCAGTAGATTGTTTTACAATTTTACTATTCATAGAAAAAAGTAGTACTTCTTTTTTTCCATTAAAGCAATTACAACCTTCAACTGTCAATAGAATGTTTTCTGTTTATTCCATTTGTACTGCTCATGAATTTCTAGACTGTCAGATTACCCATTATCAACCTTGGTTTTTCTAGAATAACCAACGCTAATGTATTCAGTGGCTTCATATGGAGACTTTCTTTACTGATTTCATTAATTATTCTCTGAACCCCCTTAAGTTAAAATGCTCTTCTCCCTACCACCCAAACCTAGAATTAAAGTCTGCAGAAGCTGCCTACAAAGTCTCTGGAAGATGATATGCCCAAGAGAAAAACACAATAACTCTTTAACCATTTAATAGAAATTGCAATTAATTCATCCAAAAGTTTCTGTTCTTGCTTGTCAGAGGAAGGGAACATGTGACCCCTTAGAAAAATTCTTTTTAAAGATGCAACATCTAAAATGCTTTCTAGAGTTATCTGTAATCAATGTGTTAACCTTTTATATGTATAGTTTTTTTAAATTATACAATGGGACTTATTCTATCTAATTATGACCCTAAGGTCCTACAAGATCAAACATCAGAGAAAATGTGTATAGATGATAGGTATATTTTACATGTTTTTATAAAACAATTGCAATGAAAAGGTTTCTAAGTTAATAAAAATGTTAACTAAAAGAGAAAAATGAATAAATAGCTGCTCAAGGTCATAAACCAAGTAAATGGCTACAATTTAATCTCCAAAGTTTGTCTTTCCTCTTTTTCTCTATGTTTACTGCCTCCAGCAAGCTTAGAGAAGCCTGACTTCTATAAGAGAAACTATGAAAGCACAAATTCCCCCAGATGACTTAGATGACCCATTTCTCCCAAATTTATAGCCCCAAAACAACTTTTCTAAATTTAAGGAAGGAAGTTCATTTGTCAACTGCAATCTCACAACTTGTACCAAAGCCTCTAAAATGTTTATGATCTTTGACCCAGTAACTCCACTTCCAAGAGTTAATTCTAGAAAGATAATCAGAAACCTACATACAAATTTATTTGGAAAGATGCTCATTGTACTATTATTCCTATGAGCAGAATATTGCAGTAGAGGCAAAGAACAAAAAGGACCAGTTGGAAAAAAAAATCATGTCACATTCCTAAGATGAAATGTTATCCATCAATATTTTAAAAATATATTGACTACTTTGTGATAATATTCAACATACATTTTTACAAAGTGAAAAAATAATATTTATAGTATCTTCCCAACTGTTGGAAATAAAATTGGAAGCCAAGAATACACCTAGAAGGATACACTCAAATTGTCAAAGTATTCAACCTCTGTTTCCTCATCTATACAATAAGGATAATAAAATCTCTTAAGGCTATTTTCAGCACTAAGTGTAAAAGATGAAAAGTGCTTAAATAGTGCTTGACACACAGTAAGTACTCAATAATGGTAATATTTATTAACTTATACAACAAAAGCTGATAAAATTTGCAACAATTTCCCAAAAAAGTAATGAAGAAATAAAAATTACTCGTAATTCTAACACCTAGAGGTAGCCACTATGAATTCATTTTACCATCTGGGTTAATTTTTTTCAGGTCTTCCTATATAAATTAAACATTGTATTGCATACAACCGGAATCATACTGTACACTATCTAGTGGTTACAAAACATTATTTTATAAATAGATTATCTTCTTTTAATCATTCCACTAATATTGAGCATTAAGTTCAATTCATTTAGGCTCAGGAAATGAGTACTGCAGTGCTATTTCATGAATGTTGCTGAGCAAATATAATTCAGAAAATTATTCCTCAGAGAAGAAAATAAAGACTAGAAACTTATAATTTCATAAATAGTAGATGGGGAAATGTTGAACATAGGATACTAAAGAGAAGAAATAAGGAGCAATTATTTTTATTAGCCATATTCATGTGGGGAGGCGACAGATTGTATTTAGCCCTGAGTTAGGATTTTTCAACCTCACTTTTGCACTATTTTTTGTGACCTGAAGCAGAGTCCCCTCTTCACATTTCTTATTATGGGCCTAAATCGCCTTTTTGACTAGGTCAGGAAGTAGTACAGTATAATGTTTAGATACAAAGGCTCTGGAATTAGGTTAAGTTTAGAACTCTCCTTTATGCTTATTTCCTGAGTTATCTAGGATAAGTTAGTTAAACTCAAGCTTTAGTTTCTTTTTTTTTTTTTTTTTTTTTTGAGACAGAGTCTCACTCTGTCACCCACAGCAACCTCCACTTCCCAAGTTCAAGTGATTATCCTGCCTCAGCCTCCCAAGTAGCTGGGGCTACAGGCATGTACCACCACACCTGACTAATTTTTGTATTTTTAGTAGAGCCAAAGTTTTGCCATATTGTCCAGGTTGCTCTTGAATTCCTGACCTCAGGTGATCTGCCTGCCTTCGCCTCCCAAAGTGCTGGGAGTACAGGTGTGAGCCACCACGCCTGGACCAAGCCTTAGTTTCTCATGTGAAAAGTTGGAGGTTGTACTAAATATTGCTTATTTACTATTGTTGTTAGAGGTTTACATCATATAATTCACGTTAAGGTGTTAGCAAAATGCTTGAAACATGGGAAGTACTTAATAAATGGAAACTACCTGTACTATTATCTATAAAAATAAAAGAATGGACTAAAAGATCTCTTTTAAAAAAGGTTCAATTCCCCATTTCTATAAGTAATATTGTAGTGAATATCTTGATTGGCAATCTTGTACACATCTTTGATTTCTCCCTTAAGAAAAAGTCTTGAAACAGAATTGCTATTTCAAATGGCATGAAACACTTGGCTTTACTCCCCTACTGACCTATGTGGAATGTAGACACATACTGGCGGTTATAAAATGCAAATGTCTTCCTTTTCTCCATGAGTACTTTAAAAGCTGTTAATTGGCCTTTTCACTGTAATTTTTCTACTATTTCTTGGTACAACTGCTTGTCGGGTATTTCTTTTTTCCACTTACTCCAATTAAACTATCTCATTTTCCTTTGTATCACTCTAACATCCCATACACAAATTTAATGATCATAATTCAGTACATTCTTCAACAAGGTTTTTAAGATTCTTCTTTATCTATCTAAAAACAGAAGTCCTTGTCTCTTATAAATGCATACTAAAGTATTTACAGGTGAAATGTTGTGACAAAGAAAATGCCTCAAAAATAACTGGGACCTGCAGAAAGGGAGTGGGTAACCGTGGCACCTGAGCATTTATTCTACTATTCTCCCCATTTATTTTTTAACCCCTCTCAGTGGGAGAAAATTGTTTTTAAAATACACCTTTAAAAGAAGACATAACTATTAAAATAACAATAATGGTTTCGCTTCAACCATTGATAAAACAAAATAATTCAGCGATTTAAAACAAAAAAGACCAAAAATACTTAAGCCAAATTCAAAAGTGAAGAAAACAACTACAGTATTTAGAATCTCTCAATTATATTTGCCAGTAATTCCCACAGATAAAAACACACTACAATTCATTTTTCCAAACCATGGCTTCAGCATACCATGCTGATTCTCCAAAACAATATTAGTATTTATATTGTGCATTACAAGAATACAATTAGGCCTCTGTATGTGCCCACATGAGTACTTGATAAGGAGTTTTATTATGTACTAGTATTAAATATCCAAATTCTCTTGGTGACTAAATCACATCTTGGTACCAAGTTAGGCACATCATAAGCAATACTTACAGATTAGCAGAGCCACCTAAGTGTTTTATTTTTGCCCAAAGGCATGCAAGCAAGACCAGCAAAATGAAAAAACTATTCTCACTGCATGTTTTTTACTATCACAGGGAAATATCACCTGGTTTCTGGGTAGAAAACACTTGACTTTGGTATCAGGCATGAGAGCAAGAGAGCATAGCAAAGAGATTAAGTAGCATATCTAGGGATGAAGAACAATGGCTGCTCCCCAGGTTTCAAGTCGGGAGTGGGAGGTGGAGGAGAAGACACATTAAAGATATGTTTTCTAAAATCTTTTCACTTCAATAAAAAAATACATTTAAAAACGTATTTAAAAATTTATGTAACTTTTTTTTTTTTTTTTTTTTGTGACAGTCTCGCTCTGTCGCCCAGGCTGCAATGCAATGGCCCAATCTCAACTCACTACAACCTCTGCTTCCCGGGCTCAAGCAATTCTCCTGCCTCAGCCTCCTGAGTAGCTGGGATTACATGCATTCACCACCGCACCCAGCTAATTTTTGTATTTTTAGGAGAGACGGGGTTTCACCATGTTGCCCAGGCTGGTCTTGAACTCCTGACCTCAAGTGATCCACTTGCCTCGGCCTCCCAAAGTGCTGGGATTACAAGTGTGAGCCACTGCGCCCAACCTATAATACATTTTTTAAAGCCCAGTATATATTTACACAATAAAATATGATATATTTGAAATAATCTGCAATACGCTTTGGTAGTCTCTAACCTAATTACAGGAAAAACAAGTGTTATATTCTAGTCATTTCCCACTAAAATTATTTCTTGACTTCATAATTTGTAAATCCCTGAACTAAAAAAACTGCCCCATGGCCGGACATGATGGCTCACTCCTGTAATCTCAGCACTTTGCAGGGCCCACGCAGGAGGATCACTTGAGCTCAGGAATTTGAGACCAGCCTGGGCAACATAGTGAGACCTCATCTCTAGTAAAAGTAAAAAAAAGTCAGCCGG